>NC_048570.1:31381022-32106022 GCF_013265735.2 Oncorhynchus mykiss | reverse complement strand
ACAGTGCCTTGCGAAAGTATTCGGCCCCCTTGAACTTTGCGACCTTTTGCCACATTTCAGGCTTCAAACATAAAGATATAAAACTGTATTTTCAACAACAAGTGGGACACAATCATGAAGTGGAACGACATTTATTGGATATTTCAAACTTTTTTAACAAATCAAAAACTGAAAAATTGGGCGTGCAAAATTATTCAGCCCCCTTAAGTTAATACTTTGTAGCGCCACCTTTTGCTGTGATTACAGCTGTAAGTCGCTTGGGGTATGTCTCTATCAGTTTTGCACATCGAGAGACTGACATTTTTTCCCATTCCTCCTTGCAAAACAGCTCGAGCTCAGTGAGGTTGGATGGAGAGCATTTGTGAACAGCAGTTTTCAGTTCTTTCCACAGATTCTCGATTGGATTCAGGTCTGGACTTTGACTTGGCCATTCTAACACCTGGATATGTTTATTTTTGAACCATTCCATTGTAGATTTTGCTTTATGTTTTGGATCATTGTCTTGTTGGAAGACAAATCTCCGTCCCAGTCTCAGGTCTTTTGCAGACTCCATCAGGTTTTCTTCCAGAATGGTCCTGTATTTGGCTCCATCCATTTTCCCATCAATTTTAACCATCTTCCCTGCCCCTGCTGAAGAAAAGCAGGCCCAAACCATGATGCTGCCACCACCATGTTTGACAGTGGGTATGGTGTGTTCAGGGTGATGAGCTGTGTTGCTTTTACGCCAAACATAACGTTTTGCATTGTTGCCAAAAAGTTCAATTTTGGTTTCATCTGACCAGAGCACCTTCTTCCACATGTTTGGTGTGTCTCCCAGGTGGCTTGTGGCAAACTTTAACCGACACTTTTTATGGATATCTTTAAGAAATGGCTTTCTTCTTGCCACTCTTCCATAAAGGCCAGATTTGTGCAATATACAACTGATTATTGTCCTATGGACAGAGTCTCCCACCTCAGCTGTAGATCTCTGCAGTTCATCCAGAGTGATCATGGGCCTCTTGGCTGCATCTCTGATCAGTCTTCTCCTTGTATGAGCTGAAAGTTTAGAGGGACGGCCAGGTCTTGGTAGATTTGCAGTGGTCTGATACTCCTTCCATTTCAATATTATCGCTTGCACAGTGCTCCTTGGGATGTTTAAAGCTTGGGAAATCTTTTTGTATCCAAATCCGGCTTTAAACTTCTTCACAACAGTATCTCGGACCTGCCTGGTGTGTTCCTTGTTCTTCATGATGCTCTCTGCGCTTTTAACGGACCTCTGAGACTATCACAGTGCAGATGCATTTATACGGAGACTTGATTACACCCAGGTGGATTGTATTTATCATCATTAGTCATTTAGGTCAACATTGGATCATTCAGAGATCCTCACTGAACTTCTGGAGAGAGTTTGCTGCACTGAAAGTAAAGGGGCTGAATAATTTTTCACGCCCAATTTTTCAGTTTTTGATTTGTTAAAAAAGTTTGAAATATTCAATAAATGTTGTTCCACTTCATGATTGTGTCCCACTTGTTGTTGATTCTTCACAAAAAAATACAGTTTTATATCTTTATGTTTGAAGCCTGAAATGTGGCAAAAGGTCGCAAAGTTCAAGGGGGCCGAATACTTTCGCAAGGCACTGTGGGTATTCCTCTTGTCCAGATGGGATACGGCAGTGTGCAGTGCAATGGCAATGGCAAATTGAAGTGGGTCTAGAGTGTCAGGTAAGGTAGAGATGACATGATCCTTAACTAGTCTCTCAAAGCGCTTCATGATGACCGAAGTTAGTGCTACAGAACGATAGTCATTTAGTTCAGTTGCCTTTGCTTTCTTGGGTACAGGAACAATGGTGGACATCTTGAAGCAAGTGGGGACAGCAGACTGGGATGGGAGATATTGTATATGTCTGTAAACACTACAGCCAGCTGGTCTGCGCATGCTCTGAGGACACGGCTAGGAATGCTATCTGGGCCGGCAGCCTTGCGAGGATTAACACTCTTAAATGTCTTACTCACGTCGGCCACGGAGAACGAGAGCCCACAGTGCTTGGAAGCGGGCCGCGTCGATGGCACTGTGTTATCCTCAAAGCAGACAAAGAAGGTGTTTAGCTTATCCGGGATCAAGACATCGGCGTCCGCGATGTGGCTGGTTTTCCCTTTGTAATCCGTGATTGTCTTTAGACTCTGCCACATACATCTCGTATCTGAGCCGTTGAATTGTGACTCCACTTTGTCTCTGTACTGACGTTTTGCATGTTTGATTGCCTTTCGGAGGGAATAACTACACTGTTTGTATTCGACCATATTCCCAGTCACCTTGCCATGGTTAAATGCGGTGGTTTGCGCTTTTTCCAGCAAATGCTGCCATCTATCCATGGTTTCTGGTTTGGGTAGGTTTAAATAGTCACAGTGGGAACAACATCCCCTACCCACTTCCTGATGAACTCAGTCACGTGTATACATCAATGTTATTCTCCGAGGATACCTGGAACATATCCCAGTCTGCGTGATCAAAACAATCTTGAAGCATGGATTCCAATTGATCAGACCAGCGTTGAATAGACCATAGCACGGGTACTTCCTGTTTGAGTGTCTGCCTACTAGAGTAATCAGGGATTTCTATTGGAGAAGAAGTTTCTGGACCTCTTCATATAGTCTCTTTCGTTGACTCACATCTGCGAGACAGTACAGAAACTTGGGCAACCCTTAGGCTTACCTGACTATACTATGACATCGGACTCTGAACTAGTAGGTCTTCATAATACAGGCTAATACTAATAACAGACCGAGTGTTCTGTCATTCAGTCAGCTTTATCAGACCACAAGACTCTGAGGACCAAAACAGACAACGCTATAGCACACACACACACACACGCACAAACCTGATCATCCACTTACACCACACCAACCAACCACACACGCATAACCAACCACACTAAATGTTTTTTAACAGAGGGGAGATTTGTAGTCAACATCAAGATGGTGGAGATTCGTCCTGAACATGATGAATTAAATTACAGCATGACAGGATTATCCAATCAAAATCAGATAGAATATTAGATCTAGAAGTTCCAGTCTCAGAGTGCCATCATGTGCCTGCCTTGGCCTGGGTCCAGAGGGAGGGAGGGAGGGAGGGATTTCCTAATAATGACTCATTTAGACATGTAGCTTAGGGGCTGTATTGTAACAAACCTAACACAATGGTAAATCGAAGCACTAGTGGTAGCCCATAGGTCAGGGGGTGTGTCAGAAATATTTGATGCTATTTTCAGAGCAATAGCTGGCGGTGGTGCGGAAGGGCTGGGCTTCGGATGAATAAATAAATGATAGGTGTGGTGAGGGCTTGGCCACTCACTGGCCAGTCAATGCCTTTCATGGCTTAATACTGCACGCTGTCTCAAATTCTGTAGGTTATTGACATATTTGCGTTGTCATCAACTCCAATTCAGCTGGTGGCACAGAATATTCTCTTCCTAGTCCATTGTGGATTGATTCAGTTTATTAAATAGCATAGGCTACAATAACGAAAAATAGCAACAGTAAAAAAAAAAAAAACATCCAGCTCAATATGTTTGGAGTGTTTCGACAGTCAACATTGTTGAATAGGCCTTTGCCCATTGCATCTCCTCCCAAAAATACTAGGGTCCAGTAAATGGTATTGTATGTGAGACAATTTCTCAATAAGTAACATATACTGTAGCCTAGGCCTAACGTCGATATGGCGTTATAGGACTGAATCATTTAAATATGTTTGGAGGAGCGGGTGTTTGGTAACCAGACAAAATGCACTCTTTGAAAACGAGCAGAACGAGCAGTATGGCTGGTGGCATTGTCATGCTGGAGGGTCATGTCAGGATGAGCCTGCAGGAAGGGTACCACATGAGGGAGGAGGATGTCTTCCCTGTAATGCACAGCATTGAGATTGCCTGCAATGACAACAAGCTCAGTCCGATGATGCTGTGACACACCGCCCCAGACCATGATGGACCCTCCACCTCCAAATTGATCCCGCTCCAGAGTACAGGCCCCGGTGTAACACTCATTCCTTCAACGATAAACGCGAATCCGACCATCACCCCTGGTGAGACAAAACAGCGAGTCATCAGTGAAGAGTACTTTTTGCCAGCCCTGTCTGGTCCAGCGACGATGGGTTTGTGCCCATAGGCGACATTGTTGCTGGTGATGTCTGGTGAGGACCTGCCTTACAACAGGCCTACAAGCCCTCAGTCCAGCCTCTCTCAGCCTATTGCGGACAGTCTGAGCACTGATGTTGGGATTGTGTGTTTCTGGTGTATCTCGGGCAGTTGTTGTTGCCATCCTATACCTGTCCCGCAGGTGTGATGTTCAGATGTACCGATCCTGTGCAGGTGTTGTTACACATGGTCTGCCACTGCAAGGACGATCAGCTGTCCATCCCGTCTCCCTGTAGTGCTGTCTTAGGTGTCTCACAGTACGGACATTGTAATTTATTGCCCTGGCCACATCTGCAGTCTTCTTGCCTCCTTGCAGCATGCATAAGGCACGTTCACGCAGATGAGCAGGAACCCTGGGAATCTTTCTTTTGGTGTTTTTCAGAGTCAGTAGAAAGGCCTCTTTAGTATCCTAAGTTTTCATAACTGTGACCATAATTGCCTACCGTCTGTAAGCTGTTAGTGTCTTAACGACTGTTCCACAGGTGCATGTTCATTAATTGTTTATAGTTCATTGAACAAGCATGGGAAACAGTGTTTAAACCCTTTACAATGAAGATCTGTGAAGTTGGATTTTTACGAATGACCTTTGAAAGACAGGGTCCTGAAAAAGGGACGTTTCTTTTTTTGCTGAGTTTATATGGGCTTTTTCTTTAATCAAACTAAACAGAAACAAGCAATTGCTACAGGGAAATAACTTAAATGTTTCTAAATAACTTTGTCACTGGATGGTCTCCCGACCCCTCCTGTCTCTGCCTCTAGTATTTATGCTGCAACAGTTTATGTGTCGGAGGGCTAGGGTCAGTCTGTTATATCTGGAGTATTTATCCTGTCTTATCCGGTGTCCTGTGTGAATTTAAGTATGCTCTCTCTCTTTCTTTCTCTTTATCTCTTTTTTTCTTTCTCTCTCTTGGAGGACCTGAGCCCTAGGACCATGCCTCAGGACTACCTGGCATGATGACTCCTTGCTGTCCCCAGTCCACCTGGCCGTGCTGCTGCTCCAGTTTCAACTGTTCTGCCTGTGGCTATGGAACCCTGACCTGTTCACCGGACGTGCTACCTGTCCCAGACATGCTGTTTTCAACTCTCTAGACACAGCAGGAGCGGTAGAGATACTCTGAATGATCGGCTATGAAAAGCCAACTGACATTTACACCTGAGGTGCTGACCTGTTGCACCCTCGACAACCACTGTGATTATTATTACATGACCCTGCTGGTCATCTATGAACACTTGAAAATCTTGGCCATGTTCTGTTATAATCTCCACCCGGCACAGCCAGAAGAGGACTGACCACCCCTCATAGCCTCAAGAGGACTGACCACCCCTCTCTAGGTTTCTTTCTAGGTTTTGGCCTTTCTAGGGAGTTTTTCCTAGCCACCGTGCTTCTACACCTGCATTGCTTGCTGTTTGGGGTTTTAGGCTGGGTTTCTGTACAGCACTTTGTGACATCTGCTGATGTAAAAAGGGCTTTATAAATACATTTTATTTGATCTTTTGTTCCGTGATGGGGATATAGCCTACATGGCAGGGTTTGGCTAATATAATGAACAATAGCATACATAGATACAAAAGGGGGGGGGGGGGGGGGGGGGGGTCCTCTCACTGTTTCGCTTCTCCCAAACTTGATATTTTAATTCTGCTTTGGTGATTCAAGATGTATTTCAAAGCGGTCTCGCGAGCAAAACCCTTTATCAATAGCCTTGACTACTTGGCAACATTGGGCAGGACAAATGAAAACAGCCTTCATTGAGAGGAGCGGAGGCTATGCTCGGTTTTTTTATCAAAAGAAACTAAATGGGAAAAAATACATTCGTTTTTATGTTTCTATATGAGGTTCACGGCCACAAAACTCCATATGCATATGGGCACCGTGCCTGGAAAAAACTGAGCTTCCATTGTCAAAATCCAATCCATAACCAAATATCCCTACCAGCGCGGCCTGAAATTGGAACTTTGGCGCACGTTTTTAAGGACACACCTCTGATATTGCCACCTCTGCCACCTCAGCGCAAGGAGCTCATATAAGATAGGTCAATTGCCAATCCTGGCACAATGGGTTAAAAATAGAAGGGCGCCGGCTTTTACAGGTCGAAAATAGCAAATGAGCGTGCGTTTGACATTTGCGCTGGCTTCACGCCAGCCGAAAATAGAGCCTTTAGGTATGTTCAGAATTTCAGATGGGTGAAGCGTTCAGAATGTCACTCAGCCATTCACGTCTATGGCTTCTCTCTTTGCTCTTGTCCCATTCAGCCCTGACACTACGTTGTTATGGGGATTTACTTGGTCCTCCATCCACTGATCATGGTGACCAAATGCTAATGATGCTATGTTATATTGAACACCAGATTGATGAAAACTACTCCACATTTTCTGAATGCTAAATAGTCTACATAGATTTTCAAAAATGACAATGGGCCAAAACAAAGCCTCAAGTCCCCTCGCACAGTGTGTGGTACGGTGTGTCACAGCGCCATCTAGGAGACAGATATGATACTGCAGCTGGAGTCCATTAGGCATTATGTTTTTTAAAGCTCTATAAATAGGCTACCTGTGAAAAGCTATGCATGACGAGCACATGCACACACACACACAATCTGATTACCATCACATAGGCCAACACACATGCCTAAGCTGTCAACACATCATGTGTGCCATGACATGTATGATGCAGAGTGGTGCACACTCTCACAGACACAAACACCTAGTCAACAAATAGACAACTGATACATGATAGATGTTACACAATAAACAACACTGCAGTGAGAGGTCTAACTTCAGCACATCAGCTGACAGGTAAAGGAAAGCAAACTAAATACTTAAAGGCCTGGCTGGGATGTTAATGCACATTAACAACGCACAAGGGTGCGTTCTGAGCCCTCTCCTGTACTCCCTATTCACCCACGACTGCGTGGCCACGCACGCCTCCACCTCAATCATCAAGTTTGCGGACGACACAACAGTGGTAGGATTGATTACCAACAACGACGAGATGGCCTACAGGGAGGAGGTGAGGGCCCTCGGAGTGTGGTGTCAGGAAAATAACCTCACACTCAACGTCAACAAAACTAAGGAGATGATTGTGGACTTCAGGAAACAGCAGAGGGAACACCCCCCTATCCACATCGATGGAACAGTAGTGGAGAGGGTAGCAAGTTTTAAGTTCCTCGGCATACACATCACAGACAAACTGAATTGGTCCACTCACACAGACAGCATCGTGAAGAAGGCGCAGCAGCGCCTCTTCAACCTCAGGAGGCTGAAGAAATTCGGCTTGTCACCAAAAGCACTCACAAACTTCTACAGATGCACAATCGAGAGCATCCTGGCGGGCTGTATCACCGCCTGGTATGGCAACTGCACCGCCCTCAACCGTAAGGCTCTCCAGAGGGTAGTGAGGTCTGCACAACGCATCACCGGGGGCAAACTACCTGCCCTCCAGGACACCTACACCACCCGATGTCACAGGAAGGCCATAAAGATCATCAAGGACATCAACCACCCGAGCCACTGCCTGTTTACCCCGCTATCATCCAGAAGGCGAGGTCAGTACAGGTGCATCAAAGCTGGGACCGAGAGACTGAAAAACAGCTTCTATCTCAAGGCCATCAGACTGTTAAACAGCCACGACTAACACTGAGTGGCTGCTGCCAACACACTGACACTGACTCAACTCCAGCCACTTTAATAATGGGAATTGATGGGAAATGATGTAAATATATCACTAGCCACTTTAAACAATGCTACCTTATATAATGTTACTTACCCTACATTATTCATCTCATATGCATACGTATATACTGTACTCTATATCATCGACTGTATCCTTATGTAATACATGTATCACTAGCCACTTTAAACTATGCCACTTTGTTTACATACTCATCTCATTTGTACATACTGTACTCGATACCATCTACTGTATCTTGCCTATGCTGCTCTGTACCATCACTCATTCATATATCCTTATGTACATATTCTTTATCCCCTTACACTGTGTACAAGACAGTAGTTTTGGAATTGTTAGTTAGATTACTTGTTATTACTGCATTGTCGGAACTAGAAGCACAAGCATATCGCTACACTCGCATTAACATCTGCTAACCATGTGTATGTGACAAATAACATTTGATTTGATTTGATTTGATTTAACACACACACACAGAGAGAGACAAGCAAAGACACACACACACAGAGACAAACACACACACACACACAGAAATACACATATGGTCAATGCATGCCTTGCTCCTCTTGGACAGCCACTTGCTGAACCGCAGAATGTTAAATAAACCAGTGGAGGAATTCTATTAAGTCAACACATCCTGGGGATGAGAGCTCTCTGTGTGTGCATGTGTCTGTCTGTCTGTCTGTCTGTCTGTCTGTCTGTCTGTCTGTCTGTCTGTCTGTCTGTCTGTCTGTCTGTCTGTCTGTCTGTGTGTGTGAAACTGTGAACAGAGCTGTGCTTGTAGCAGGGCAGTGAGGTAAACACACACACACACACACACACACACACACAGGCTCTGTTAAGATTCTACCTCCCTCGCACACTCTCTCTCCATCTTACTCACACACACACATGGCTGCCTCTGTTTAGATCCTACCTGCCCATGGAATGCTCAGAATCCCATGGCCATGGCAACATAACACAGCCAGTAAATCTCTGTTTAACACACACAGGAGATATGCCTTCAGAATATATTCACACCCCTTGACTTTTTACACATTTTGTTATGTTACATAGTGGGATTCAAATGTATGTTATTGTTGTTTTTTTTGTCAATGATCCACATGCAATACTCTGTAATGTCAAAGTGGAAGAAAAATGTCAAGATTTGTTTTTATTAATGAAAAATAAAACAATAATATACTGTATCTTTATTAGTTAAGTATTCAACCCCCTACTCAATACATTTTAGAATCACCTTTGGCAGTGATTACAGCTGTGAGTGTTTTTGGATAAGTCTCTAAGAGCTTTGCACACCTGGATTGTACAAAATTTGCCCATTATTTATTTTTTTATTCTTCAAGCTCTGTCAAGTTGGTTGTTGATCATTGCTAGACAGATATTTTCAAGTCTTGCCATTTAAGTCAAAACTGTAATGAGACCATTCAGGAACATTCAATGTCATCTTGGTAAGCAACTCACATGTGTACACACATGTACACTGGGTTATTGTCCTGCTGAAAGGTGAATTTTTCTCCCAGTGTCTGTTGGAATGCAGACTGAACCAGATTTTCCTCTAGGATTTTGCATGTGGTTAGCTCTATTCCATTTCTTTTTAAACTAAAAAACTCCCTAGTCCTTGTGATGACAAGCATACCCATAACATGATGCAGCCAACATTCTTGAAATTATGAAGAGTGGTACTCAGTGATGTGTTGTGTTGGATTTGCCCCAAATATAAAGCTGAGTATTCAGGACAAAAATGTAATTTCTTTGACACATTTTTTGCAGTAGTACTTTAGTGCCTAATTGCAATTAAGAGAAAATCGTGCCGCTTTGTTTTGGGCCAGCTGCAGCTTAACTAGGTATTTTCTTGCCTCACTGGACCACATGACTGGACAATAATCAAGAATAGACAAAACTAGAGGATGGTGTATAATACACCCAGTCATTATAAAGATACCAGCGTTCTTCCTAACTCTGTTGCCGGAGAGGAAGGAAACCACTCAGAGATTTCACCATGAGGCCAATGGTGATTTTAAAACAGTTAAAGAGTTTAATGGCTGTGAAAGGAGATAATTGAGGATGGATCAACAACATTGTAGTTACTCCACAATACTAACTTAAAAGACAGAGTGAAAAGAATGAAGCCTGTAAAGAATCAAAATATTCCAAAATATGCATCCTGTTTGCAATCAGAGGGCTGATATAAATACTATGCATGCCAGTCTCTCTTGGCTAAGAGTTGAGGAGAGACAGACTGCATCACTTCTTTTTATAAGAAACATTCATGTGTTGAAAATCCCAAATTGTTCACATAGTCAACTTACACACAGCTCTGACACACACACTTATCCCACCAGACATGCCACCAGGGGTCTTTTCACAGTCCCCCAATCCAGAACAAATTCAAGAAAGCATACAGTATTATATAGAGCCCTAATTGCAGGGAACTTCCTTCCACCTCATATTGCTCAAATAAACAGCAAACCTGGTTTCAAAAAACAGATAAAGCAACATCTCGCGGCACAACGGCTCTCCCCTATTTGACCTAGATAGCTTGTGTGTATGCATTGATATGTAGGCTACGTGTGGCATTTTTCATTTTAATTATGTAGTTTTGTCTTTGAGATGTTCTTGTCTATTGATGTTCTGTATTATGTCATTCTGTATTATGTTTCATGTATTGTGTGGACCCCAGGAAGAGAAGCTGCTGCTTCTGCAACAGTTAATGGGGATCCTAATAAAATAACAAAATAAATACCAAACTTCATCATGCTCAAAGGGATCTTCAATCTCTGCTTTTTATGTTATTTCTACTCATCTACCAATAGGTGCCCTATTTGCGAGGCATTGGAAAACCTCCCTGGTCTTTGTGGTTGAATCTGTGCTTGAAATGTACTTCTCAACTGAGGGACCTAAACTAAGGGACAGATATGTGTGCCACAGAGATGAGGTCGTCATTCAGAAATCATGTAAACCACTATGATGGCAAACAGAGTGAGTCCATGCAACTTATTATGTGACTTGTTAAGCAAATTTGTACTCCTGTTCTTATTTAGACTTCACATAACAAAGGGGTTGAATGCTGTATTGACTAAAGGCATTTCAGTTTTTAATTTATTATTGATTTGTAAACATTTCTAAAAAACATAATTCCACTTTGACATTATGGAGTACTGTGTGTAAATCAGTGACACACAATCTAAATTTAATACATTTTAAATTCAGGCTATAACTCAAGAAAATGTGGAAAAAGTGAAGGGGCGTGAATATTTTCTGAAGGCACTGTAAGTGATTTTGGAAGAGAATGTGTGTCAATGCTAGAGGTCGACAGATTATGATTTTTCAACGCCGATACCGATTATTGGAGGACCAAAAAAGCCGATACTGACTAATCGGCCGATTTTTAAAATGTATTTGTAATAATGACAATTACAACAATCCTGAATGAACACTTACTTTAACTTCCTATAATACATCAATAAAATCAATTTAGCCTCAAATAAATAACGAAACATGTTCAATTTGGTTTAAATAATGCAAAAACAAAGTGTTGGAGAAGAAAGTAAAAGTGCAATATGTGCCATGTAAAAAAGCTAACGTTTAAGTTCCTTGCTCAGACCATGAGAACATATGAAAGTTGGTGATTCCTTTTAACATGAGTCTTCAATATTCCCAGGTGAGAAGTTTTAGGTTGTAGTTATTATAGGAATTATAGGACTATTTCTCTCTATACCATTTGTATTTCATATACCTTTGACTATTGGATGTTCTTATAGGCACTTTAGTATTGCCAGTGTAACAGTATAGCTTCTGTCCCTCTCCTCGCCCCTGCCTGGGCTCGAACCAGGAACACATCGACAACAGCCACCCTCGAAGCATCGTTACCCATCGCTCCACAAAAGCCACGGCCCTTGCAGAGCAAGGGGAACAACTACTCAGAGTCTCAGAGCGAGTGACGTTTGAAACGCTATTAGCGCGCACCCCACTAAGTAGCTAGCCATTTCACATCAGTTACACCAGGTTAATCTCGGGGGTTGATAGGCTTGAAGTCATAAACAGCTCAATGCTTGAAGCACAGTGAAGAGCTGCTGGCAAATGCACGAAAGTGCTGTTTGAATGAATGCTTACGAGCCTGCTGCTGCCTACCATCGCTCAGTCAGACTGCTCTATCAAATATCAAATCATAGACTTAATTATAACATAATAACACACAGAACTACAAAACTTTGGTCATTAATATGGTCAAATCTGGAAACAATCATTTCGAAAACAAAACATTTATTCTTTCAGTGAAATACGGAACCGTTCCATATTTTATCTAACGGATGGCATCCCTAAGTCTAAATATTGCTGTTACATTGTACAACCTTCAATGTTATGTAACACGCTAGATAAACTAGTAATATCATCAACCATGTGTAGTTAACTAGTGATTATGTTAAGATTGATTGTTTTTTATAAGATAAGTTTAATGCTAGCTAGCAACTTACCTTGGCTTCTTGCTGTCCTCGTGTAACAGGTAGTCAGCCTGCCATGCAGGCTCCTCGTGGAGTGCAATGTAAGGCAGGTGGTTAGAGCGTTGGACTAGTAACCGGAAGGTTGCAAAAATAAATCCCAGAGTTTACATGGGAAAAATCTGTCATTCTGCCCCTGAACGAGGCAGTTAAACCACTGTTCCTAGGCCGTCATTGAAAATAAGAATGTGTTCTTAACTGACTTGCCTAGTTAAATAAAGGTGTACACAAATTATTATAATAAAAACAAAAACAAATAAATCCGTTACAATCGGTGTCCAAAAATTCTGATTACCGATTGTTATGAAAACTTGAAATCGGCCCTAATTAATCGGCCATTCCGAATAATCGGTGGACCTCTAGTCAATGCCCAGTAAAAACTCTTTCTCAGCCCAATGTTCTGATTTCAACATCAGTGTTTCACTGTACATATTCACCATTGAGAGATATCATAAGAAACACAATTTATTAGGGCCGATCAAAAGCAGAAAAAGCTTATTCGCACCACTACCCTAACTTCACCCTAGTCACCCTAGTTATGCTAGCTAGACTGATGTGAGATTATTGCATGTTAATATGTCTACCGTGTAATCCGTATTGGGATAGAGTCAAAGCCTGCAGTGCAAACCCTGAATGGGTATCCAGGACATACTGATATTTACGCAGAGATTGGAGAAGTCAAAATTGGTGGTTTGTGCCCATGATGAGTAGCTACAATTACTGACTTTGAGCACTAGACAGCAGTAGATAGCAATGAAAGTTGTGGCAAAAAGACTGGAAGTTTACCTGTTCACTGAAGCTTTGGTTGTAGCATGAAAAACATTGTGAATGCCAACAAGCCTGGTTAACTAGCTACCAGTATAGCAAATCTATTACTATGTAAAACTGTGGTTAAAGAGATTCTCCCTGTTTTGTGTGATACTGACAGTAGCCTACTGAGATTGAGAACCCTAGTTATAATAGCTAGCTATTATAGCCTACTAATGTTGCTTACCTTTATCGAATGCCTGATAGTATTCATGGGGTACTTTACAGGTAATTGTATAACTACTGGCGGTAACTGTTACTGTAAATCACATTTGGCGGTAGAGCTGATCGAGTAACTGAAATATCTATTATTTTTGGGTTTTCAAACAAATAACTGACCGACACCGGTTCAATTGCATTTGCTTTGGGCTTTTTCTGTGAGCTCAATGTGCACATTGCTCAGTTTCTCTAGAGATAAATCAGATCAAGACCGAACTGTGTGATGTTGTAGTGAGTTGTAGTTTCCAACAGGCCAATATGCTGCATAGTTTGTTTCAGAAAACGTGATAATTAACTACAATGACCCTGCGCGCCTTTTGCGTTTTCTTTACACCCGCTGTGTCAGGTTAGCGTGGGACAGACATTGAGAGCTAGAGGTATTTCGCAAGGTATTTCCACCAGAAAATACATGAACTAAGTGATTGGTTGGTATTCTGCAGTCATAAAAGTATGCCTTATTTACTTACTTTGAAGAACTACTAAAATAAGATTTTGGCAGACAGCATAGTCAGCGGTCTACAGCGATGAAATTATGACTTTGAATGAAATTATGTCATCAAATTAAACAAATGTAATTTACACATCAACTGAAATATTGTAGTAAAGTAATGTGAATAAATGATGGGCAGTGACTTACATCATGGGACTTTTATTAATTGTTTTATTCTGTTTTGTTTCAGCATTCAATGCACATATGCATACCGCATTTAATAAACGAAACCTAAATGAACCTACCACAAAAATCACTACTCGCTCAGCACTACTTTCTCTCTTCACTGTTTCGCAACAACCAACAACTGTGTTGCAAAAGTGTGTCGCTGGGGTGTATTCATTACGCCGATTCTGTTACAAAACGTTTCGTCTGTTGCAAAACCTTTCACGTCACAAAGTCATAGACGCTGCATATTTCTACAATTTATCTTCATAAAATGTGATTTTAAACCTAACACTTTACCGTAACCCTAACCATACTGCTAACCTTATGACTAACCTTAAATAATTACCAAAAAGCTAATTTTTGTTATTATGAATTCATACGATATACCCATGTTTGACTTTGTGGCTGTGGTAACTAGTGGAAACCACAGAAACCGTTTAAAAAAAAACTACAAACGGAAAACGTTTTGCAACGAAAACGAAAGTTTCTAGCGGACCGTTTCAGGTAGGTTCGATAGAGATGGATAGAGGACTTATCGTGGATATAACCCTTTTTATACTGAACAAAAATATGAACGCAACATACAACAATTTCAATGATTTTACTGAGTTACAGTTCATATAAGGAAATCAATCAATTTAAATAAATTCATTAGGCCCTAATCTATGGATTTCACATGATTGGGCAGGGGCGCAGTTTTTCTCCACAAAAGGGCATTATTACAGACATAAATACTGCTCAGTTTCATCAGCTGTCCGGGTGGCTGGTCTGAGACGATCCCGCAGGTGAAGAAGCCGGAGGGGCTGGCATGGTTACACGTGGTCTACGGTTGTGAGGCCGGTTGGACGTACTGGCAAATTCTCTAAAACGACGTTGGAGGCAGAAAAATGGTAGAGAAATTAACATTCAATTATCTGGTAACAGCTTTGGTGGACATTCCTGCAGTCAGCATGCCAAATGCACGCTCCCTCAAAACTGCACATTTTAGAGTGGCCTTTTATTGGCCCCAGCACAAGGAGCACCTATGTAATGATCATGCTGTTAAATCAGCTTCTTGATATGCCACCCCTGTCAGGTGGATGGAATATCTTGGCAAAGGAGAAATGCTCACTAACAGGGATGTAAACACATTTTTGCTAAACATTTGAGAGAAATACGCTTTTTGTGCGTATGGAGAATTTCTGGGATCTTTTATTTCAGCTTATGAAACATGGGACCAACACTTTACCAACACAGTTGCGTTTATATTTTTGTTCAGTGTAACATGAACATTACCCTTGAGGGCTCCGCCATTTTAAAGTAGTCAACTGGGTGGAGATTCCTATGAGTTGGGAACAATCAGCCAAGGAAGAAGAAAATGTACTACTTTAAAATAGAGATAGCCTCAATGGCGCTGCCCATGCTGTCACAGACACTATAATGGCACAGATACAAAGCTGTGTCCTCTATCTATCTCTATGGTAGGTCCCTCCCCGTTGTGTTCCGTTTGCTCTGTTGGCTTCCGTTTGGTTCTTAAATGGTAAACGATGTCCGCTGCAAGACTTAATTAACACCCCAGCTAATATACTACAGATATTCAATTAATAGATCTGCAAATAAAAGATATGGACATACGGTAGATTTAATTTAGACCCACTCTAGAATGACATGTTTATGGTGCGCCAACAAATAGTCCTGCCTGAGATGTACACCAAGTAGACAAAAATATTAGGAACACCTTCCTATTAAGTTGAACCCCCTTTTGCTCTAAGAACAGACTCAATTCGTCAGGGCATGGCCTCTACAAGGTGTCGAAAGCGTTCCGCAGGGATGCTGGACAATGTTGACTCCAATGCTTCCCACAGTTGTGTCAAGTTGGCTGGATGTCCTTTGGGTAGTGGACCATTCTTGATACACACAGGGAACTGTTGAGTGTTAAAAACTCAGCATCGTTGCAGTTCTTGACACACTCAAACCGGTGCACCTGGCACCTATTACCATACACCGTTCAAAGACACTTAAATCTTTTGTCTTGCCCATTCACCCTCCGAATGGCAAACATACAAAATCCATGTCTCAATTGTCTCAAGGCTTAAGAAGGTGACATCAATAAGGGATCATAGCTTTCCCCAGGATTCACCTGGTCAGTCTACGTCTGGGAAAGAGAAGGTGTTCCTAATGTTTTGTAAACTCCGTGTCAAAACACTACAACACATTCTCACAACTTATTTGCAGGCGAGGAACTGCAATTATTCTAACATGAATAACAAGGTATAAGTGGCTAGAGCATTTCAATATAATTTTTTAAAAGCAATGAGTCTTGTTTTTATGTTGCTCCTGTAAAAAAACAAAAAAACATTTACAAATCTTTAACAACTAGTAGGCCCTGACGTCGTCATGCTCTCAAAAGGTTGGCGCCCCGGAGGGGCTCTGCACGTAGCGCCTGCTCAATGTCCGTGTCCAGCTCCCACACTACTGGCGCCACCAGGCAGGAGGCCGGGAGTATGGGGGTGGGATCCATGGGCCGCTCCTCTGTGTCAAACAGAGCTTCATACAGAAGGCACAGGGACGGAGCTTTGGTGGATCCTATCCCACCCTCGGATGTGTCCACCTCCACTATGAATGCCAAAGAGGGATCCGGATGGGGCAGCACGGGAGCCGAGGTACAGTGCCTTGCAAAAGTATTCGGCCCCCTTGAACTTTGCGACCTTTTGCCACATTTCAGGCTTCAAACATAAAGATATAAAACTGTATTTTTTTATGAAGAATCAACAACAAGTGGGACACAATCATGAAGTGGAACGACATTTATTGGATATTTCAAAGTTTTTTAACAAATCAAAAACTGAAAAATTGGGCGTGCAAAATTATTCAGCCCCCTTAAGTTAATACTTTGTAGCGCCACCTTTTGCTGCGATTACAGCTGTAAGTCGCTTGGGGTATGTCTCTATCAGTTTTGCACATCGAGAGACTGACATTTTTTCCCATTCCTCCTTGCAAAACAGCTCGAGCTCAGTGAGGTTGGATGGAGAGCATTTGTGAACAGCAGTTTTCAGTTCTTTCCACAGATTCTCGATTGGATTCAGGTCTGGACTTTGACTTGGCCATTCTAACACCTGGATATGTTTATTTTTGAACCATTCCATTGTAGATTTTGCTTTATGTTTTGGATCATTGTCTTGTTGGAAGACAAATCTCCGTCCCAGTCTCAGGTCTTTTGCAGACTCCATCAGGTTTTCTTCCAGAATGGTCCTGTATTTGGCTCCATCCATCTTCCCATCAATTTTAACCATCTTCCCTGTCCCTGCTGAAGAAAAGCAGGCCCAAACCATGATGCTGCCACCACCATGTTTGACAGTGGGGATGGTGTGTTCAGCTGTGTTGCTTTTACGCCAAACATAACATTTTGCATTGTTGCCAAAAAGTTCAATTTTGGTTTCATCTGACCAGAGCACCTTCTTCCACATGTTTGGTGTGTCTCCCAGGTAGCTTGTGGCAAACTTTAAACTACACTTTTGATGGATATCTTTAAGAAATGGCTTTCTTCTTGCCACTCTTCCATAAAGGCCAGATTTGTGCAATATACGACTGATTGTTGTCCTATGGACAGAGTCTCCCACCTCAGCTGTAGATCTCTGCAGTTCATCCAGAGTGATCATGGGCCTCTTGGCTGCATCTCTGATCAGTCTTCTCCTTGTATGAGCTGAAAGTTTAGAGGGACGGCCAGGTCTTGGTAGATTTGCAGTGGTCTGATACTCCTTCCATTTCAATATTATCGCTTGCACAGTGCTCCTTGGGATGTTTAAATCTTGGGAAATCTTTTTGTATCCAAATCCGGCTTTAAACTTCTTCACAACAGTATCTCGGACCTGCCTGGTGTGTTCCTTGTTCTTCATGATGCTCTCTGCGCTTTTAACGGACCTCTGAGACTATCACAGTGCATGTGCATTTATACGGAGACTTGATTACACACAGGTGGATTGTATTTATCATCATTAGTCATTTAGGTCAACATTGGATCATTCAGAGATCCTCACTAAACTTCTGGAGAGAGTTTGCTGCACTGAAAGTAAAGGGGCTGAATAATTTTTCACGCCCAATTTTTCAGTTTTTGATTTGTTAACAAAGTTTGAAATATCCAAGAAATGTCGTTCCACTTCATGATTGTGTCCCACTTGTTGTTGATTCTTCACAAAAAAATACAGTTTTATATCTTTATGTTTGAAGCCTGAAATGTGGCAAAAGGTCGCAAAGTTCAAGGGGGCCGAATACTTTCGCAAGGCACTGTAAACAGAGCCCTCAGGTGACCAAAAGCCCTGTCCGCCTCAGCCGACCACTGCAAACGTACCGGTCCCCCCTTCAGCAGTGAGGTAATGGGAGCCGTTACCTGACCAAAACCCTGGATAAACCTCTGGTAATAATTCGCAAAGCCTAGAAACCACTGCACCTCCTTTACCGTGGTGGGAGTCGGCCATTTACGCACTGCTAAAATGCGGTCACTCTCCATTTCCACCCCTGAGGTGGAAATGCTGTAACCTAAGAAGGAGACAGACTGTTGGAAGAACAGGCATTTCTCAGCCTTGACGTACAGGTCATGCTCCAACAGACGACCAAGCACCCTGCGCACCAGGGACACATGCTCGGCGCCTGTAGTGGAGTATATCAGGATGTCATCAATATACACCACTACACCCTGTCCGTGCAGGTCCCTGAAAATCTTGTCTACAAAGGCTTGGAAGACTGATGGAGCATTCATCAACTCTTACGGCATGACGAGGTACTCATAATACCCTGAGGTAGTACTAAAAGCCCTCGTCTCCCTCCCGGATACGCACCAGGTTGTAAGCACTCCTGAGATCTAGTTTGGTGAAGAAGCACGCCCCGTGCATTGACAATCCTGTGGCTATGAGAGGTAGAGGGTAACTCTACCTCACAGTGATCTGATTTAGACCTCAATAGTCAATACACGGGCGCAGACCTCCCTTCTTCTTCACAAAAAAGAAACTCAAGGAGGCGGGTGAAGTGGAGGAGCGAATGTACCCCTGACGCAGGGATTCAGAGACATATGTTTCCATAGCCGCTGTCTCCGCCTGTGACAGGGGATACACGTGACTCCTGGGAAGTGCGGCGTCTACCAGAAGATATATCGCACAATCCCCCCGTCGATGGGATGGTAATTGAGTCGCCTTCTTTTTGGAGAAGGCGAGAGCCAAATCGGCATATTCAGGGGGGATGCAGAAACCCCTAAACATCTCCCCGAGCACTCTTGCGACCACACCGTGAGAGCCCTCTGTTGCCACGAAACAGTGGGGCCATGACAGGCTAACCAGGGTACCTTGGGAAATGCAGGAGAGTCAATAAGAAAAAGACTGATTCTCTCCTTGTGATCCCTCTGCATCACCATGCCCAGGGTAGCAGTGGCCTCCCTAATCAACCCTAATGGTCAACTGTCTAAGGTGTGAAAGGGGAAGGGCACAGCCACTTCGCGTTCCTAGGAAGCTATGCAGTATTTTGTTTTTTTACGAGTTATTTCTTACATTGGTACCCCAGGTAATCTTAGATTTCATTACATACAGTCAGGAGGAACTACTGAATATAAAAGCAACGTCAACTCACCATCATTACGACCAGGAATATGACTTTCCCGAAGCGGATCCTGTGTTTTGCCTTCCACCCAGGACAATGGATCGGATCCCAGCCGGCGACCAAAAACAACAACGCCGTAAAAGGGGCAAACGAAGCGGCCTTCTGGTCAGGCTCCGGAGACGGGCACATCACGCACCACTCCCTAGCATACTACCCGCCAATGTCCAGTCTCTTGACAACAAGGTTGATGAAATCCGAGCAAGGGTAGCATTCCATCAGAGACTGAGAGACATCAGAGACTGTAACGTTCTTTGCTTCACAGAAACATGGCTCACTCGAGAGACTCTATCGTAGTCGGTGCAGCCAGCTGGTTTCTTCACGCATCGCGCCAACAGAAACAACCATCTTTCTGGTAAGAATCATAAGAGTATGCCTTATGATTAACGAGACGTGGTGTGATCATAACAACATACAGGAACTCAAGTCCTTCTGTTCACCTGACTTAGAATTCCTCACAATCAAATGTTGACCGCATTATCTACAAAGGGAATTCTCTTCGATTATAATCACAGCCGTATATATCCCCCCCCAACCAGACACATCGATGGCCCTGAACAAACTTTATTTAACTCTATGTAAACTGGAAACCACATATCCTGAGGCTGCATTCATTGTAGCTGGGGATTTTAACAATGCTAATCTGAAAACAAGAGTCCCTAAATTGTATCAGCATATCGATTGCACAACCAGGGCTGGTAAAACCCTGGATCATTGTTATTCTAACTTCCGCGGCGCATATAAGGCCCCGCCCTCCTTTCGGAAAAGCTGACCACGACTCCATTTTGTTGCTTCCAGCCTACAGACAGAAACTAAAACAAGAGGCTCCCGCGCTCAGGTCTGTTCAACGCTGGTCCGACCAATCTGATTCCACACTTCAAGACTGCTTCGATTACGTGGATTGGGATATGTTCCGCATTGCGTACAACAACAACATTGACGAATACGCTGATTGGGTGAGCGAGTTCATTAGAAAGTGCATCGGCGATGTTATACCCACAGCAATGACTAAAACATTCCCAAACCAGAAACCGTGGATTGATGGCAGCATTTGCGCGAAACTGAAAGCGTGAACCACTGCTTTTAACCAGGGCAAGGTGACCAGAAACATGACAGAATACAAACAGTGTAGCTATTCCCTCCACAAGGCAGTCAAACAAGCTAAGCGTCAGTATAGAGACAAAGTAGAGTCGCAATTCAACGGCTCAGACACAAGAGGTATGTGGCAGGGTCTACAGTCAATCGCGGATTACAAAAAGAAACCCAGCCCCGTCTCGGACCAGGATGTCTTGCTCCCAGACAGACTAAATAACTTTTTTGCTCGCTTTGAGGACAATACAGTGCCACTGACACGACCCACTACCAAAACCTGCAGACTCTCCTTCACTGCCGCCGACGTGAGTAAAACATTTAAACGTGTTAACCCTCGCAAGGCTGCAGGCCCAGACGGTATCCCCAGCCGCATCCTCAGAGCATGCGCAGACCAGCTGGCTGGTGTGTTTACGGACATATTCAATCAATCCTTATCCCAGTCTGCTGTTCCCACATGCTTCAAGAGGGCCCCCATTGTTCCTGTTCCCAAAAAAGCTAAGGTAACTGAGCTAAACGACTACCGCCCCGTAGCACTCACTTCCGTCATCATGAAGTGCTTTGAGAGACTAGTCAAGGACCATATCACCTCCACCCTACCTGACCCCCTAGACCCACTCCAATTTGCTTACCGCCCCAATAGGTCCACAGACGATACAATCGCAACCACACTGCACACTGCTCTAACCCATCTGGACAAGTGGAATACCACTTGCATTAACACCTGCTAACCACGTGTACCATGTGACAAATACAATTTGATTTGATTTGATTTGAATGGGGATCCCTAAACTATAGACGATCTGTCTATAAAATTCCCAGCCGCGCCTGAATCGACGAGTGCCTTATGCTGGGAATGCGGGGAAAATTCAGGAAAAGTGACAAACAAAAACATGTGTGCAACAGAGGGCTCTGGATGAGAATGGTGCCGGCTCACCTGGGGTGACACCAGAGTGCCCTGCCTGCTGCCTCGATCCCCAGAGGAACTAACCCGGCACCGACCGGCAGTGTTACCTCTGCGGCCACAGATGGTGCACGAGACGGAACCTCCTCTGGTCTCCCAGCGCACAGCCCATCCCAGCTCCATGGGCATTGGAGCGGTGGTGCTGGGGGATGGAACCGACAGAACCCGCTTTGGACGTCCGCGGGTAGCCAGCAGGTTATCCAACCGAATGGACAGGTCCACTCCAGGGCTTTCCCTGAGAGGCACGAGACGAGGGCGGACACCGTCTCACGGCCCAATAGGAAACCCTGCCAGCGTGCAGCTGTCCCGTCGTACTCCTTGGGACGGGTGAGACGAATCCCACTGGGGCCGGGTGAAGGGGGGATGAGTAGTGGAGGCCCTGGTTGTGCTGGTGGAGGCGCTGGAGAAACTCCCTGTCTCTCCTAGCGGTCCATGGTTTGGACGACGCGGTCCATGGCGGTGCCGAGATGGTGGATCCTCGCCGCTTGCTCCTGGACCCGCCCCTAGACACCTATACCAGGGGCACCTACTCCTACTGACTCCATATGGTGGTGTGGAATTCTGTAAGGTGCGCGTAACTGGTGGCAGGGAAGTCAGACGCAGGAGAGCAGAACTAGGTAATAGTCGGAGCAGTTTAACCTCTCTGGGATATGTGGGACGGTAGCGTTTTCACCTGCCATATGAGTTCTGTTATACTCACAGACATCATTCAAACAGTTTTAGAAACTTCAGAGTGTTTTCTATCCAATACTACTAATAATATGCATATATTAGCATCTGGGACAGAGTAGCAGGCAGTTTACTCTGGGCACCTTATTCATCCAAGCTACTCAATACTGCCCCACTGTCACCAAGAAGTTAATTGCAAAACCGACGGCATAAAGAAATAACAAACATGGGTACAAAACCCGACGCGCACCAATAAACATGTGCACAAGCACTTACAACAAACAATTCCACACAAAGACATGGGGGGAACAGAGGGTTAAATACACAACAATTAATGAGGGAAATGAAGACCAGGTGTGAAGGAAAACAAGACAAAACAAATGGAGAATGAAAAGTGGATCGGCGATGGCTAGAAGACCGGTGACGCCGACCACCGAACGCCACCCGAACAAGGAGAGGAATCGACTTCGGTGGAAGTCGAGACAATTATTGTCACCCATCAGACTATTCTTGATTTAATCTTGTCTTTACATATACTAAATAATATATGTGTGACATTTGTCTTGATTTAGAATTGACCATTATCATGCACCTGTATCGAAACAGAGGCAGCGGGGAAAAAATACATGTCATCTATGCACTTAAATAGCGAATGGAGGATGCTATTCCCCGTGGTTAATTTTGATGACAGCCAGGTAGGCTATACTCCTGTTGTAAATATAAGCAATGTGCTTAATATTTGGAAAGTTGAGAAATAAATATAGAAAGTTGATGGGATCCTCCTTTTTATTAGCAGCCGTCACTCTGTTTTCTCCTCACGACTTCCATTCCTCATTTTCAGGTAGTGTGTGAAAGTGTGAGTTTGTGTGTGTATTTGTCTTGACTGAGAGCTCATGGGCTCTCAGCCCATGAACACCCATGAAGTGTTTGATTAGATTTTCGAATGCAGTTGCATTGATATCAGAGTGATTAGAGGGACAATAGAGTGCTGAGTACCATGCAGTTAGCAAGTTTGGTAGGCTACTCATGACCATCAGTAGCATCAGAGCTTGGGGAAGCCTAATTATCGTGACTAAACTGTCATGTGGAATTTGACTGCCTTCATGACTCATGATCGCCGGTGTGGCGGTAATATGGTCACTACAGCAGTGCGTCCGATAACCTGGTCCCCGAGGACAGCAGAAGATGAGGAGAACATGAACCACATTGGAGATGAGAGGAGAAAGACCTATTGGAAGAAGGCTAATGTTCCCAGTGACGATCCCCCAGTGTTGAACTCTCCTGCTCTGTATCTAATGCAGTGTGAATACTTACAATATAGACAACTTTAATATGAATGACAATGAGTCCAGGTGTGTATTCAAAGTATATAGCTACAGTTCTAAGTATTTTTTTTTAATGGGAGTTTAGAATTGTTGCACATATTGCCTATATCTTCCAAAAAAATACTGATTTGCAAACAGACAAAAGACTGGTAAAAGTAATGGATTACATTGATATAGCGCTTTTCCAAGTAGTCAAAGTGCTTTACCTTGTAAAGAGATTACTTGTGTCACTCACTAGCGGAAGTTTCAAATCAAATATATTCGTCACATACACATGGTTAGCAGATGTTAATGCGAGTGTAGCGAAATGCTTGTGCTTCTAGTTCCGACAATGCAGTAATAACCAACATGTAATCAATCTAACCTAACAATTCCAAAACGACTACCTTATACACACAAGTGTAAAGGGATAAAGAATCTGTACATGAAGATATGTGAATGAGTGATGGTACAGAACGGCAAAGGCCATAGTACTACACAGTTGTTCAAATAATCAAAGCTTGATGAGTTATTTATTTGAGTCAGTTATGTAGTGCTAGGGCAAAAAACAAAAGAGGGGTCCCAGGACCGGATTTGGGAACACTGCCCTAATGGTTCTCGGGTTTGAGAAACACTGCCCTAATGGTTCTCGGGTTTGAGAAACACTGCCCTAATGGTTCTCGGGTTTGAGAAACACTGCCCTAATGGTTCTCGGGTTTGGGAAACACGGCCCTAATGGTTCTCGGGTTTGGGAAACACGGCCCTAATGGTTCTCGGGTTTGGGAAACACTGCCCTAATGGTTCTCGGGTTTGGGAAACACTGCCCTAATGGTTCTCGGGTTTGGGAAACACTGCACCAACCTGACAATGAGGAATGGAAGTCTTGAGGACAGAATCCCCTCCACTCTGTGATAGTGAGTATATTAATCTGTAATATATTTGGAGGGAGTGAGTGTCTGAGTGAATGCAGAGCTGAACAATGGCCATTCATACACGCAGCCTGAAAGGAGCTCAGGCCCTGGATCCACAATAATAGCCAAGAGAAGTCAACAGCATGGCTCCATCCCACCCACCCCCACTCACACGGTCACACACACACAGCATTCCTCTGAGGATGTGGGTTAGTTGGTGTTTGGCTGGTGGGTTAGGGATTAGGATGGGGGTTATTAACATTGGTTGGTCTTATGGCACATTTTACTATCAGAAGCTTGAGCACATTTCATGGACAGAGGGACCCAGTTAGGGGTGGGACGGTTCTGCCCACTAGGATTCCTGCTGCCAACGGCCCTGGTATGTTTAGGGTGTGACCCAGATCCTGTGTGGCTGTAAGAGAGGAGAGAGGGGCTCCACAGTGACCCTCTATAGAGCCCTGTAAAGTCTGTCTGACCACTCTGGGATTAGGCAGCTGCAGAGGAGAGGTGAGAGGGCTGGGGGGAGGGGGGGCACATACCAACAGCAGGCCTCAGTGTATATGCGTGTGAGGGGGCCCCCTAGCTAATTAGCAGAGCTCGTGACAAAAGGTAGAGCGCTCCAGATGAGAACCCCTGGGGAGGCCTCCATACGAGAGAGGGGAAGAAAGAGGAGCGGGGAGGAGGAGAGAAAAAGGGGGAGTTGAGTTAAGGGGAAGTGCAGTCTTTATCCTCTCATTTAAAAAAGTATTGAGTGGAGTTTCGTTTGGAGTAGTTTCCCACTGCTTGCTGCGCTCTCCATGGAACATGGTTTGAACTAGACTGAGCGTGTGTGCAGGAAGACTGAGATTGAAGAGGATGAGCCAAGTTTGGGGTTCTCCATACGATAATACGATGTCACACCTTCTGTCCCCAAGTGACTTCGGTAAAAGCCTCAAGGACTGTGAGTAGCTATCCATACACAGAGACACACACATGGAGACACACAAATGCACATAATTCTCAGACATCTGGGCTTGAGCATCTAACTGGGATGTTACCTGCAGTTGAATCAATGTGAGGGCCATACTCAGACCATGCTTTTGGTATTGCATATGGATGTTTTATATAAGCATGTATTGCATATGGCTGTTTTATATAGGCATGTATTGCATATGGCTGTTTTATATAGGCATGTATTGCATTTAGTTACTCAAAACACACTGACATAGGGCCTGGTAAATCTTCAGTGAATTGCTTTTTATCAATAAGCAGAGTTGAAAACGCTGATTCATTAGATGCTTGTTTTCCCAGATAGAACATTCAGGTGCCTCTGTTTACGGCATCAGCCATAAATGCACACAGTAAAAAAAAACATTACAGTGGTTCTGATGCAAGTACTTTTGTTTTGATTTGATGCAAGCAGTGTTGCGTGGAGATGTTCCACTCTGTCGATCTACAGTAGGCATAATCCCCTTCAAATGCATTTGATTTTAATGAAACTTTTTCACTCAAAGGTAAGCTTGCCCTCGTTCATCAGGCTGCAGGGCTAGCCTGCCATGACCTGAAGCCATCTCAGCCATCTCTGTAGGGAGGTTTAGAGTTGAGTGGTTGGGTGGTGTCCCCTTTTTCTAAATCAGCTCGAACCTAACTCAGCCTGGGAATGTTCAGTTACAGAAACAGGTTATTTCCACGAACATACACACACGCATGCACACACACTCTCTCTCTCTCTCACACACACACACACACACACACACACACACACACACACACACACACACACACACACACACACACACACACACACACACACACACACACACACAGTGAAGGAATAGGTGTATAACTGTGGCCAACACTATAGACGGACAGTAGATATCAGAAGTTAAACAACGTTTTAATGGGCTGTCTCTGCATTAATTAAGATAAATATATCTACAGTCCATTCCAACAGTGTCCGCCTCATACCCTTATTAAGTCAGATAGAGGGTCTGTAGAGGAGTGGTTCTGAGTATATTGAAACTCTAAATCACCCTGGCCTCTCTTCATTCCTCATTGTGTTTCCACCTCAGGCACAGGACATCTCTGAAACTGTATGGCTTGTTCTAAAGCCCTGAGGACTTTTTTCAGATTTATTTTGACACGTCAATCATCAGGCCTATATGCAGACTTTCATTATTGCGTGTGTGTGTTTGTGTGTGTGTGTGTGTGTGTGTGTGTGTGTGTGTGTGTCCTCAGTGAACATTGTGGCCATGTTGCATAACTTTTGGGAGCAGAAGCAGGTGGAACAGGTCAAGGGGTCCGACAGCCAATCAGAGGACTCGGTGAAAGGCTCTGCCAGCCAATCAGAGGGCTTGTTGTTGTATGAGTCTGCCCCTTCCCCAAGACCCCCTTACATCTACTACGTCACTCTGCCTGGAGGAAGCTGCTTTGGAAACTATAAGGTGACTGCCATCATAACCATCACAACCACAGCTACCTAACCCACCTAAACCAGCACTACTCACAAAATATGTATTTATTTAACTAGGCAAGTCAGTTAAGAACAAATTCTTATTTACAATGACAGCCTACCGGGGAACAGTGGGTTAACTGCCTTGTTCAGGGGCAGAACGACAGATTTTTTACCTTGTCAGCTTGGGGACTCAATCCAGCAACCTTTTGGTTACTGGCCCAACGCTCTAACCACTAGGTTACCTGCCACCCCTCACTTCATTACCAAATTCCACTGTGGTGGAAAGCTAGGGTTGTTGCGGACAAGGTTATTGGTGGGGTAGGGTAGGTAGTTAGGGTTGGTGGTAAGGGTTGAGGAGAGGAGGGAGGAGGGGGTAAGAGTTGGGGGCCAGGTGGTTATTTTCCATATCCCAATGACAGAAGCCCACCATGGAGTAGAGACAGAGTTTCCATAGCGCAGCCAAAGACCACCACTGAACAGCTTTATAACGGTGCTCTGTCATTAGTGTGAGTGAGAAAAATACCTGTCTGGACAGGAGTGCTGCTCAGCCTTGCTGTGGGTCTGAATGGTGTGTGGAGGGCCTCATTACTGCACAGCCCCTAAAGAGAGGTCCTTCATCTATACCCGTCAGACCCTGGGCAGTACACACACACAGCCTCTCAACCTGCCTTGATGATTTTATTCAGCTGGAATCCCGTGATACTTTTCAAAGGGCTCATTGTGGCTCACACAGCCTCCCAGAGGTCGAGGCCCCAAATGCCTTGTGATTGGTTCAGAGCTGCCTGTGATGTTATATTCTGACTCCACATTTGATTGCTAATCCCATGATTTGCTTTTATAAACTCTCACATGTTGAAGAAAGTCATGAAACGAACCCAAGCAGAGGCCTTTTCTAGATGACCTTTAGTTCTGTTCCAGTCAATCATAATCATGCAAAAAGTCATCTCTCGTAGTCAGACTACATAAACATAAATCTGTCCTGATACAACGGGATGCGTGAGATAACGAGCAGCATTAGTTCCAGTGCTTTGGACTAATCATAAGTGTTAGTATCTTTGGATTTTCGGAAGGGGTGGTGGACATTTGGCCCATAGATTTGTCCCATATTTTGTAAAGATAGAGGGTGGAGCTCTTCATTCCGTTTTCGATCCTCGTTCTATTTCTTCTCTGAACACATATGGACCCAGAACAATCCAGCATTTGACCAATTACACAGGACTTTGGTTCTGGGTTAACCAAGATTATGCAAACAGTGATCATCTCAAACCAACAACACTGCAAATATAATTTACATAGTGGGACTTATGTCTCCCTCTTTTCTCTCCACTTCCTCTCTCTGCCAACCTCCCACCTCTTTCTGACTCTCTGTAGGAGTGTGAGACCCAGGCGGAAGCTCGTAGGGATGCGGCACGTGTCGCTCTGATGAACTCTCTAGTGAACGAGCTGCCGTCTAGACGAATCACTCCTCTGTTCATCACACACAGCCTGCAGGAGGCTGCTTCAGCCAGCACCGTGAGTCTAGCACAAGACTAACTCTGGCACAGGACTTACTCTGGCACAGGACTAACTCTGGCACAGGACTAACTCTGGCACAGGACTAACTCTGGCACAGGACTAACTCTGGCACAGGACTAACTCTGGCACAGGACTTACTCTGGCACAGGAATTACTCTGGCACAGGACTAACTCTGGCACAAGACTTACTCTAGCAAAGGACTAACTCTGACACAGGACTAACTCTGGCACAATACTTACTCTAGCAAAGGACTAACTGGCACAGGACTTACTCTGGCACAGGACTAACTCTGGCACAAGACTTACTCTAGCAAAGGACTAACTCTGACACAGGACTAACTCTGGCACAGGACTAACTCTAGCATAAGGCTTACTCTAACACAGGACTTACTCTGGCACAGGACTAACTCTGGCACAGGACTAACTCTAGCATAAGACTTAATTTAACACATGACTAAATCTGCCACAGGACTATTCTAGCACAGGACTTACTCTGGCACAGGACTTACTCTGGCACAGGACTAACTCTGGCACAGGACTATTCTGGCACAGGACTAACTCTGGCACAGGACTATTCTAGCACAGGACTTACTCTGGCACAGGACTATTCTGGCACAGGACTAACTCTGTCACGCAATTATTCTGGCACAGGACTATTCTGGCACAGGACTAACTCTGGCACAGGACTAATCTGGCACAGGACTTACTCTGGCACAGGACTATTCTGGCACAGGACTAACTCTGGCACAGGACTATTCTGGCACAGGACTAACTCTGGCACAGGACTATTCTGGCACAGGACTTACTCTGGCACAGGACTATTCTGGCACAGGACTAACTCTGGCACAGGACTATTCTGGCACAGGACTTACTCTGGCACAGGACTATTCTGGCACAGGACTAACTCTGGCACAGGACTATTCTGGCACAGGACTTACTCTGGCACAGGACTATTCTGGCACAGGACTTACTCTAGCACAGGACTAACTCTAATTCACCACGACAAAGCATCAGCATGGCAGCATGGATACGATAGGATATCCTGAGTTATTGGTCATGAAAAGCTCTCTTCTATTGGCTGATATCATACGTGTCAGTGTTGAAGTGTTGTGTTACTGTACGTTCCATCCAGGTCTCTGTGGAGGATGCCTGTGATCCTAGCACCAGTTTGGGAGCCTATTGTCTCCTGCTCCAGTCATACACTGGCAGAACCATGTTGGAGTTCCAGGTAAGGACAGGATTATCATAGACATTTGTTATAGGTTAATTACTGTATGTTATAATATATGTTTAATAATAAATGTTATTCTCTCTTGCACTGCAAACATGACCTCATACGGACTCTTTTTTACTTTTTGCTGAACCCTATTCTTTGACCTCCACCACCTGTTCTAAGCACTGGCACTAGTTCTGTCTGTTTCTGAACGTTACCCTTATCATTTTATAACATTGTCTATGGATACATGGCAGCCGTCCAGCCAGACCGTATGCTCTCAATCACAACTTCAGCAGACAGGCTTGGAACATAAAGGTCTAACGTAACTTTTCAAACAATCACACACAGTTTGGTTAGGGATTAGAAAAATATTCCGATCATCTATCATCCCTGTCCTGCGTAATTACACAATTCATACTTGTCAAGTTTCACTGATCATTTTTTATGCCGTTCTTTTATTGCTCAGGTCTATTCACTCCCTCTCTCTCTCTCTCTCTCTCTCTCTCTCTCTCTCTCTCTCTCTCTCTCTCTCTCTCTCTCTCTCTCTCTCTCTCTCTCTCCCTCTCTATCTCTCTCTCTCTCTCTCTCTCTCTCTCTCTCTCTCTCTCTCTCTCTCTCTGTAGGAGGGGATGACAGTGTTTCAGTTGTTACACTGGAACGGGACGTTGAAGATTCTAAGGGAAAGACAGTGTTCCCGCCAGGCAAGTCACTCATCTGGATATTCAATTATATAATTGATCCTATAATCTTATACTCCAAGGGTGGCCAATCTTTGATTTGAATCGGGTGTATTACTGCTTGGCTGTAACAAAAGCCTGCACCCACACTGGCCCTCTGCGGACAAGATGGATACACCCCTGCTATTCTCACATCAGAAAGGGAAAGGGGGATACCTATTCAGCTGTACAACTGAATGCCTTCAACTGAAATGTGTCTTCTGCATTTAACCCAAGGGTGCTACATCAAGCACACTTCCTGATTGGTTATTACTCTTTGACCCCACAGAATGTGATTGGTTATTACTTGCAGCGGGGACTGGATGCCAGCATGCGCAGCAGCATGGCTCTGGATTGGCTGGGCAGGGAGCGGCAGACGCCAAGGCAGCTGAGGATGGAGCTACGAGCAGCACAGAGGGAACTGGACGTGGCTAGGCGTCATGGCAATGAACTCCGCTTCTACAAGGAGAAAACAGAGATCCTTAGCCTGGCACTGAGTCAAGAATTCACACACCAACCACACACAGATATACACGGACCACACACAGATTCACAAGAATCGCCTGAACCACACAATCACCACCAATGAGTCGCACATACACACACAAACTACATGAACCACCTGAACCACACATAAACTATGAACCATCATCTATCCAGACACAGCATCTGATCCACACATGAAACCCTGAACCACCATACATACACCCAGCTGAATTAGATGAGAACAACAGATGCAGTCTTCATGTACTAGTTGGAACTAGAAAACTCATCCCAACTAGCATGTAAACAGTGGCAAGAGAAAAGAGGTGCTTCATCAAGAGAGACTGAGCAGGTGACTAGGTCAAAGGTCACCATTGACACTGCCAGGCTACCTTCTGTCAAATTCAAGACACAGCTGAGACAGCTGACTGCGGTGTCTTCAATGAGTTTTAAAAGGGAATGCGAAATATTTGTGTACGTTTTAAATAAATACTTTGTCTGTCTGCTATATAATTATAGAACATTTTTCCAAATAGTTTTCATTGGGAAGGCAGATAAAGAGTTTTTTATAAAAAGAAAAGCAATCACTTGTGCGTGTGAAAACACCAAATCCAACTCATTACTCCACGTGCTTAATTACATCACTTTTGTTTTGAGCCGACTTGACCTTGGGCTTTGAACAGTGCACCAGGGTGGCTACCTGCACTGAACAATGCACAGTGGTTCGCTATACCAGGGCTATTCATGTCACAGTTAGAGCAGCAATACTGTTTCCTCCAGCATGTTGTTTCAAGACCAAAGCGAAAGTAATATAACGTTTGGGAACACACAAGTTATGTTCTTGATAATCACAGATAGATTTAACTACACTATATATGCAAAAGTATGTGGACACCCATTCAAATGAGTGAATTTGGCTATTTCAGCCATAGGCCTACCCGTTGCTGACAGGGGTATAAAATCGAGCACACTGCCATGCAATCTCCATATACATAGATTGGCAGTAGAACGGCCTTACTGAAGAGGTCAGTGACTTTCAACGTGGCACCGTCATGGGATGCCACCTTTCCAACAAGTCAGTTTATCAAATTTCTGCCCTGCTAGAACTGTGGTGGTCAACTGTGCTGTTATTGTGAAGTGGAAACTTCTAGGATCAACAACACTGGGAAGTGGAAGGCCACACAAGCTCACAGATAGGACCACGAGTGCTGAAGCGCGTAGCACGTAAAAAATAGTCTGTCTTTGGTTGCAACACTCACTACCGAGTTCCAGAGTGCCTCTGGAAGCAACTTCAACACAATAACTGTTCCTCGGGAGCTTCATGAAATGGGTTTCCATGGACAAGCAGCTGTACACAAGTCCATATTACCATGTGCAATGTCAAGCGTCGGCTGGAGTGGTGTGAAGCTCGCTGCCATTGGAGCAGTGGAAACATGTTCCCTGGAGTGATGAATCACGCTTCACCACCTGGCAGTCCGATGGATGAATCTGGGTTTGGCGGATGCCAGGAAAACACTACCTGCCGAATGCATAGTGCCAACTGTAAAGTTTGGTGGAGGAGGAATAATGATCTGGGGCTGTTTTTCATGGTTAGGGCTAGGCCCCTTTGTTCCATTGAAGGGAAATCTTAACGCCACAGCATACAATGACATTCTAGACGATTCTGTGCTTCCAGTTTTGTGGCAACAGTTTGGAAAGGCCCTTTCCTGTTTCAGATTGACAATGCCCCAGTGCACAAAGCAAGTTCCATACAGAAATGGTTTGTGTGATCGGTATGGAAGAACTTGGATGGCCTGCACAGAGCCGTCACCTACTGCGAGCCAGGCCTAATTGTCAAACTCAGTGCCTGACCTCACTAATGCTCTTGTGGCTGAATGGAAGCAAATCCCTGCAACAATGTTCCAATATCTAATGGAAAACCTTCCCAGAAGAGTGGAGGCTGTTATAGCAGCAAAGGGGGGACCAACTCCATATTAATACCCATTAATTTGGAATGAGATGTTCGAGGAGCAGGTGTCCACATACTTTTGGTCATGCAGTGTAATTTGAGTATTTTTCTCCAATAAACAATAAATGTTATAAACATGTAATTTTGTAAACATAACGTTTGCAACACAAATAGATAGGGTCAGTGCTTGCCGGAAATCCTTGGGACTTCCATACCCTTAACCATAACCCTTACCGTAACCATTTTAAATACAAACTTCATAGGGTTAGGGACGTCCTAAGGATCCCGAATAACACGGACCACATCGACAGGGTAACTAACATGAATGTAGGCAGGTGTGCACCCGGGTGGCAGAGGAAGAGAGGCCAACTCAGCGGAAAATCTGTCTCCCTCCAGCAGGTGGCGTTTTTTCGCCCACCAAAAACAAAGAGTTTTTTAAGGAAATCAATGAGAGTAGATTGAATAGAAGTTTCGTAATGCATACGTTGTTACGCGTCTACTGATATAAGTAGGACTAGTGACATCCTTTGAGAAAAAACACTTTATATCGGAGTTGTCTCAAGATGGCTATCCGTATCTGATGCATGAGGCTAGCAGCATAGCGTCTCTCTCCATTGAATACAGGCGTTTGACGTCAACAACCCTCATCGAATATATTTTTTTTAAATATTACAACAATCGACGCATCCACCAAATCCAAAGAAAGGATACGCGGGAGCTAGACAGCCTGCAGTGCCGCTTTGTGGACAACGACTCCCATTTGTTAGGGCAGAGAGACATGTATTATAATTTAATACAAAGAATTTGAAACTATAAAAGATGAAGAACAAATCAAATATTTATTGGGTGAAAAGCCAAAATGTGCAGTTTTGGCAGCCAAATATGTGTCCTCCTGCCACAACCTGAGGGACAGCCAGTGAAAAGTGCAACGTAATGTCGATAATATTTCCAATCTTGTTTTGTTTTGTCTTTCATACCATTCTCAGTCATGTTGACACTGGTCTACTATCATTGCTTCAACGTATTGTTGTTCTGATTAATATTGTTGTTGTAGTTGTTGTAATGGTAATCCCATGTCCACTACTACTATTATTATTGCTGTTGGTCCCACCATTTATTTATATACATATATATATATATATATATATATATATTTTATATATGTATACATTGACAATGTAAGTAATAATTATCTTGCCATGTCAATAAAAGTCAATTGAATTGAATTGACATGTATCTTGTCAGTATATCCATAATCTTTGATGTAGGCACTTTTTGTTGTACGTAAAGATAGTGCTGGAGTCATGTGACGAAATATTATCGCGATAACTGTTTCTTCCTGGAGCAAAACAAATAACAGCTGATGTGTTGCCAAATGTCACTTCGCTGGCGTTGATCACATTGTTTTACAAAGGTAGGTAGCATTTTACATTTTGTAGGGGTTTAGCCTACAGTTTACAGCTGATCATTATAGCTAACGTTAGCTACACCAAAAAAACTGGTGCTAGCTAGCTATATTATGTCATTGTTTTCGCACTCCTCGAGAGCGCTACGTGTAAGCTAGCTTGCTAGTAACGTTAACGACAATATGCTTTCACCAGTTTGTTTAAGATAGCTAGATGGCAGAGCTTATTTATAATCAACTGACAGTGATATGTAAAGTGGGGTACACTGTGCTAGCCATGATGACCGACGACTGTCATTACACCCTCTCTAGCCATTGCGTTGCTAGTGCTGTGCGAGGAGAGGGTGGATGTGTTTCGTTTTCTCGACACTAGCTAACTCTAAATAGCTAACCCTTACCCTATACAGCTCGAGACTGGTCTGAAACCACGCCTATTTGCTAACAAGAACCGCCTTCATGTAAAGATAACACAGACATCTAGGTCCTTGTTTATCATCAGAAGTCACGTGAGTAAGTGAGTGGTGTTGTTTTGCTGACGCATGAATGACTGGATTATCATTTGGCCCTGTGTTGGCAGCCAGGACCAAGCTGGCTAATGTGAGATTAGAAAATAATCATGTACCAAAGACTGTGAGCTGACTGTTGTGCTCCCATTTAACAGACACACTGTTTCTCCCCTTAGAAGCCTTAGGGTGAATGTGGTGAGAGGAACAAGGTGTGAAGGATATGACAGATGGAGGCTGTGAGACAAAAGAAGTCCAAGACCAGTAGCAGGTCTCAGGTATGTACAGTACACTCCTGTATGTCCCCGAGGGCAGACTACTGTCTATTTATCAAATGATGGTGAAAGCACATGATAGTATTTATCACCCTGTCATTATTCATGAGTAATAACCAGTCAGACTACTGTTGTGTGTTACCTCCAACAGGACAGAAAACAGAGGCAGAGTGTACGAGTGAAGAGTCCCACAGCTCTCTCTGCTGGTTGTGATGAGAAACCTGGTGCTGCTGCCCCGCCCAGCTCTGAGTTCACAGACATCCCCCTCAGTCTGCCCAACGAGGGGACAGAGCAACAACAGGGTCTGGCAGAGGCATCAGAGACTTTATCAGAGACATCACAACCATCAACACAGATATTACCACAGACATCAGAGGAACCATTACCAGCATCACAAACACTATCATCATCCACATTATCACAGACATCATCATCAACCTCACCCCAGAAACTAGAAAAGCCCTCTGAGACAGAGCCAGAGAAGAGGAATGAGGGGAGAGGAGAGGCCCAAGGGGCTGAGCTCAGAGCTGAACCACCGAGCACTGAGGTGGGGAGAGAGACCCAAAACAAAACCCACATCCAGACTCAGGCCTGCATATCTACCACGCTTGAGACACCCTTGGCCCCCAGCGCTCCTGCCCTCTACCCCTCACTACCCACACTGGAGGAGGGTTCCCTGATGCAGCTGCATAAGGAGGCTCTGCGGGCCTGTGGGACAAGGGGCCCTGCTGTTCTGCCTCTAGGGGAGCAGGAGTGTCCTCTCAGTCTGGAGCCTGTTGTGGAACTAGCTCCATCTGAGGGCTCCAGGACCAGACTGTACCCTGAACTACCCCAGCCCAGCCCAGAACTACAGGTAACCACACACTTACTATGACCCATTGTGGGCTCGAACCGCTTTATATTACAAAGCTATCTATGTTACAAAAGAATGGTGAATAATATTTATTTATAGTGTTGACTGTCTTGTGTTTTTCCTGAAGGCATTCTCGTTGGAGCAGCTGAGTGTGTGGGAGCCAGGTGGGGGGATGTGTGTGTGGGTGGAGGGGGTGGAGGTGTGTGCAGCCCGGTTTGCAGTGTTGGCCCGGCAGGAAGGCCACGAGCTGACAGAACTCCTGCAGAATTACTGGCGCTGCCGCAGACAGCTGACACACGCACACACACAGCTCCACACACACACCTCCGACTGTAACACCACACAGAACCGACTCTGGAGCTTCAGAGATGAGCAGCTCACACTTCAGGTATGTGGTTCAATAGATTATGTTAGTATACGATTTAGCACATAACACAGAAGCTACAAAGTTATACAGTACACTTCTGTTCTTCATCTCTCTCTCTTTAAATCCTTTCTTTCTCTCTCTCCAGGGTGTGTGTGGGGACCAGTCTAAGGTGTATGGCTACCACCGCTTCCAGCAGGCTGACTTCAGTGAGGCTGTGTTGGTGGAGCTGCGGAAGCTGTTTGAGGCCCGCTCTGAACTCCTGCACCAGAAGGTGGCGCTGCACGCATACACAGCTCTGCTGTCACGTCTTCAGGTGGAGTCATACTTACACTGCCTGCTCCACGGTGAGAACACACTCTCACACACACTGTACATACATATACACACAGGTTGGATTTAATTTCATATTTTCCATATTGTACACATGTTTAGTGTGTTTCTTTGTTTAATTAGTTAAGTGTATGTGTGTGTATTGTAGATATGTGTGGTACCCAGAGTCAGCCCAGCTCCCTCCTCCCTCTGAAGGAGAGCATCAGTGTTCTCTTCAGCTTCACACGGAGAGTCCTGGACGACACGCAGTTCCAGACAGACATCCACCTCTGGCTGCAGAGACTGGTACACACACAGACACACACAGTAAACCTCAACACTAGCCCTGGTACAGCAGAACCTGTTGTCCCACCTGTTGTGCAGTTTAGTCATGCTATGCTGTGGTGTGTGTTGTGTATAGGTGGCAGTGTTACTGCGTGTGGGGGGATCAGGAGAGCACCTCTACCTGTTGAACCATCTGCTGTGCTGTTCTGCAGGGGTGGGCAAGTGGGCTGCAGCCTTCTTACAGGTGAGACACACCCTCTATCTAGTTTGTTTATTGTTTTGATTTCCTCAAAAGTAGGCCTGGTTTATGAATGAAGGCTCACTCCACTATTTCTGTATGCTTTTTGGCAGGTTATCATATTCGGCTAACAATGGCATCATTGCCAGGTAAAGTTAGCAGTCTTAACTATAACATGCTTGGGGGTGTGTGTTTCAGATCCAGGTCCTAGGAAACCCCTCAGGAGTACAGCAGTTCATGCAGGCTCTGGCCATCCTCATGTCTCCAGTCAGGTAAAGAACCCTAACTTCTCACTCTGGCCCCTGACCCCTAACCCTACATGGCACCACCCTCATGTCTCCAGTCAGGTAGCCTTGACCTTTCATCTCTAATCCTTACCTATTTATGTGATTTTTGCACACTTCAATTTAGCTCCCTATGGGTTTTTCTCTCTGATTGTTGACCCTTCATCTTTAGACACCGGGCTGAGTTCATGAGCCACATGAAGCCCTGTGAGAGTCAGAGTGCTGCAGCCTCCGGCCCTGAGTCTGGCAACTGGACCCTAGTGGATGAAGGTGGAGAGGAGGTAACCGTGTGTGTGTGCATGCATGTGTTGGTGTGTGTGGAATTTGACCCTAGGAGCGTTGGTAGAAGTGTTGTAAGGTTGCTGATGTGCATGAGTGTTTTTCAGGATGAGGACCCAGAGAGCAGCTGGTTGTTACTGTGTGAGGAGGACCTGATCTCTCTGCTGTCCCAGTTCCCCTTCCAACAGCTCTTCACACACCTGCTGGAGATGAGCAAGAAGGGTGTGTGGGTGTGGGTGTGTGTGTGTACTTGTTTTCCTACATTATCAGGATCCCCATGTCCTAACATTTCACCCGAATGTCCTGAAAAGGTATGAAAACAATAACATTTTTGAAAAGTCAGGACCTGAATTTGTGCTATTTTAAGCTTAAGGGTTGGGGTTTGGGGGTTAGGGTTAGGGTTAGGTTAAGGGGTTGGGTTTTTGGGTTATGTTAAGGGGTTGGTTTAGGATTAGGGAAAATAAGATTTTTAATGGTCAAACATTTTTACACTCCAAAAAGTCCTGACATTTCACGAAAGTAAAGCTGTGTGTGTATGCATGCGCGCGTGTGTTGTCATGTATTTCACTGACGTGATAATTCTGTTATTCTGGTGCCTGCTTTTTGGCTTCAGATGTGCGTGTGTGTAGCTGTGTGACTGTCCTACCATTTTATAACGGATGTTCTTTATCTAGGTGTCTATGAGCCCAAGTCCTGCTCCAGTCAGAAGATGATGCGTGTGTTTGCGTTTGCCTCGTCACTGATCGAGCTGCTAGCTGTGGGTCTGAACACCTACGACAGCGCTCGCTACCGCCAGCTAGTCAAACGCATCGGACACACCATACGGTAAGACACCCACACGCAGTACATTTTAGATGGAGATGTGTTTTGTAACGGTGTGTAACCGCTGCCTCCTGTGCGCTCCCTCCCTGCAGGATGACGGTGTGTTATGTCAGTGATCACTGGGCCCAGTATGTGAGTGTTGCTGGTCCAGCCCAGCCCAGAACCATCTCTCTGGAGAAACTACAGCTAGAGTACGACCATCTGTTCCTCAGAGCTGTACTACACGTCCTCAGAAACAAGAGGTGCGAGGGGGAAGAAATGTCATGTTTTTGGCTGTCTATTCTTACAAGGCAGTAAGAATATTGATTGGGGAGTGCGTGCATACGTGTGTGTGTGTGTGTGTGTGAAAGAGAGAGTGTAAAGTGTTTGTGTATTATCTGACTGTGTTCTCCTAGGTTGGGTATCTGGCTGTTCATGTCAGAGATGCCCTACGGAACCCTGTCCAGTTCCATGCTGTGGAGAGTTCTGTACGTGATGCAGTGTGCAGAGACCGCTGCACCGGACGCACTCAACTCTACAGACAACACATACACCTGCCTACAGGCCCTCAGAGGTACACACACACACACACACACACACATAATGGTGATGCGAATGACTTGTGTTCGTCAAGTACTTTTTCCAAAAACACAATGTACTAAAAAAAACAACAACACAGAATAGAGCTCAATATTATACGTTCACACGCATACACAGTGTGTCAGCACAGGAACCGTACGCTAACGATGTACTAACGTGTATTGCAGAGCCGAGTCACCAGGAGAGGTTTGAGAAATGGCTGTGTGAGGTCAACAGTTCTGATGGAATCTCTCTCCTCACGGCGCTAGCTCACATGGCCATGCCCACCCACCACTCTGACCCCACCTTCATTACCACTATAGCTCTCCTCGTCTTCCAGGTAACACGCACATCATTTGTCACACGGAATGAATAGAGGTCGCAGCAAAGCCGGCTGGCAGTTTCTACTGCAGGTTGCCCTTTATTTCCATCCCTGCCTCCAGGTGTCCTATGTCAGTGTGTCTACGAGGGAAACCTACTCGAAGGTGGGGCGGGAGCTGCTGGCCGCCATAGCAACCGTTCATCCTTACATCATCTCAGTCCTGCTGGACAGACTCAGAGAGACCATCGAGACAGTCGGTATGGTAAGTTGTGTGTGTGTGTGTGTGCGCACGTGGCGTCTGTCAACACCTGGGGTTGCTGTGGAAAGGATGGGGATGAAGACCTCAAGTGTAAAAGAGGTGGTTCGGTTAAGTAAACCTGCATGTTGATTAGCCTTGTGTATGATAGGTGGCACTGTACCTCAGTAAGGAGCTGCCCCTGTTCCTGTGGCGTCCTAGCCCGGAGGAAGTGTGTGTGATCGGGGGCTGGCTGCTCCAACACCCCCTCTCTGCTGTGGAGAACAGCCTGGCCTGTGTTCTACTGGAAGGGCTGGACTGGGGCTACACACAGGTACTACACACACACACACACACCTAACCCTACATTGAGTTTGAGTGTGTACAGTGTGTAATGTTGAGTGTGTGTGTCTTGTAGGATGGGACTCTGGCCCTGCCCTCCTCTCTCCACAGTGAAGTTGCTCTGCTGGTGGCAGAAGCCTATCAGAAATACCTCACAGACAAGCCATACAATGGACTCATCTCAGAGGGAATCAAACAGGTAACGCAAATACACACATTCGTGCACATCATACACCCGTCTCATCTCTGAGTTTAACACACATCTCTCTGTCTCTGTCGATCAGGTGTCCTACCTGGCTAGTGTTCTCCGTCTGGGTCTGTCACCTGAGGCTTCCTTCAGCCAGTGGGCCTGGCAACTGTTGCTAAGGCTGAAGCTCCATGGCAACACCCAGTACCCTCAAGCAGCCTGGTCCACCCCCGGCTCTGCCCCCAACCCCTCTCCGGAGCTCACGCACGCCCCAAACATGCACCCTGTTCTAAGGGCCGTAAAGGCGGGCCTTCCCATTGGCTGCTACCTGGCCATTGCCATGACAACTGTAGGACACAGGTGTGACCATCTGCTCTCTCTCTCACATCAGAATCCCTTTATTCGCCAAGTACATTTCCACATACATGGAGTTAGACTAAATGAACAGGTGCTGCCAGCAATAGACAAATGTACAAACAGAATACAGACAGAGAAATTTACACAAAGTCGACATACAGAATATACAATATAAATACAGTAATCATAAAACCCTATAGTATAGGTTGAGCTACAGTGAGGATATAACGTTACAATTTACAGTGAGGATATATCTATATATGCAGTGTGTGTGTGTGTGTGTGTATATACTGTCGTAAATATTGTGAAGAAGTGTACATGGTACAAAAGCAGTATAGTGCAGTTATTAGTATTACAGGTCAGTGAAACCAGCTGCGGTGTCCGGCACAGAGAGCAAAGTCACTATCCCTATGAGCCCTCTGGCCGGTTGGTGAGGACCACAGCACAGTTACATACTGTGTGTTTACATGTGTGTAACATCTATTACCGTCTGTCTGTCTGATCCCAGTCTGGAGGTGTTTTGCACAGAAGGAGTGGATCTGTTGAAGAACCTGATTCAGTCTCAACATCTGAGAGCTGCTGTCCATCTCCTGGACAACATCCTCCCTCCTACCTACCCTCTCAGCTTCTACCTGCTGAAGAACACACAGTAAGAGATACACACTATGTCCTAGACCCTACTTCCTCTGTACTGGACAACATCCTCCCTCTTTTCTGCCCGCACAGCTTCTACAGTTAACTTTCAGTATCTTTTACCCCTGCCTAAACTAAACCTTAAAATCACACTAAAATCTCACACAACTAGAGGGCTGTGGTATTGCTATGTTTGGACTACGATATATGTTTCTCTCTTCCTCTCTCTGTGCCAGGTTTGTGGGCTGTGTCCAGTTGTTCCTGCAGTGTGACGGTGTGTGTCCTCAGGGTGTAACGCAGCAGGTCACCCACAGGGTGGCGCCACTCTTCACTGGAGGCACCTATGGGGACATGGTACGCCTGCTCAACAGTGTCATACAGGTATGTACACACACCTAATACATCCGAACTGGTGTGAAACATGGGGTTAACCAGATCAGTAGTTTGGCCAGCTGTAGAAGTGGATGTTCCTGCCTCTGAACAGTCCATGAATCTCTTCACGATGAGTGTGTGTGTTTTTTCTCTTTCAGACTCACGTGGTGGAGAGTTCGAGGCCAGGTCGTGTGGGTCCGGCAGCGGTTCTAGAGTTCTGGGTGGGAATTCTTACCCAGCAGAACCTGTGGTACCGAGACAGGACCGTTCTATTCCTGATGGATCAGATCTGTCGTTCTGCCTTCACACACCACCAGGAGGAGTGTGTACAGAGATTACTGTACCAGCAGCACAAGGTACACACACACACACACACACACACACACACACACACACACACACAGAGAGACTGGAGATTGTAGAGTCCCAAATATTTCAGCTGTTATGCTTATTTTGATCAGTGTGTGTTCTTTTTCTGTGAAGAAAGAGTATACACACACAAACACACACACACAGTAGATCAGTCTGTGATGCTCTCTCTCACCCCTCTGTAGATTGCTTTAGGTTACCATGGAGACCGGGGTCTGCTCTCTTCCCTGGTTGGTTGGATTGCTGGAAATGCCACACCCTCATTCATTGAGGGCCAATCGCTGAGTGGGGAGGTGAGAACTTTAACCTCAGTCCTATCTAACTTGTCGTATCCGTGCTGTCATTCTGTGTGAAACAGAAGGAAACATTTTTGCTGCATTTTCCCAAAAATTCTGCTAAAAACCACAACTAAACAAAACGTCTGTGGTTTGTATGCGAAATGATAACTGTATGTGTTTAGGTGTGGTTTGTGTGTGAAATGATAACTGTATGTGTTTAGGTGTGGTTTGTATGTGAAATGATAACTGTATGTGTTTAGGTGTGGTTTGTATGTGAAATGATAACTGTATGTGTTTAGGTGTGGTTTGTATGTGAAATGATAACTGTATGTGTTTAGGTGTGGTTTGTATGTGAAATGATAACTGTATGTGTTTAGGTGTGGTTTGTATGTGAAATGATAACTGTATGTGTTTAGGTGTGGTTTGTATGTGAAATGATAACTGTATGTGTTTAGGTGTGGTTTGTATGTGAAATGATAACTGTATGTGTTTAGGTGTGGTTTGTATGTGAAATGATAACTGTATGTGTTTAGGTGTGGTTTGTATGTGAAATGATAACTGTATGTGTTTAGGTGTGGTTTGTATGTGAAATGATAACTGTATGTGTTTAGGTGTGGTTTGTATGTGACATGATAACTGTATGTGTTTAGGTGTGGTTTGTATGTGAAATGATAACTGTATGTGTTTAGGTGTGGTTTGTATGTGAAATGATAACTGTATGTGTGTAGGTGTGGTTTGTATGTGAAATGAGATAACTGTATGTGTTTAGGTGTGGTTTGTATGTGAAATGATAACTGTATGTGTTTAGGTGTGGTTTGTATGTGAAATGATAACTGTATGTGTTTAGGTGTGGTTTGTATGTGAAATGATAACTGTATGTGTTTAGGTGTGGTTTGTATGTGAAATGATAACTGTATGTGTTTAGGTGTGGTTTGTATGTGAAATGATAACTGTATGTGTTTAGGTGTGGTTTGTATGTGAAATGATAACTGTATGTGTTTAGGTGTGGTTTGTATGTGAAATGATAACTATGTGTTTAGGTGTGGTTTGTATGTGAAATGATAACTGTACATGTTTAGGTGTGGTTTGTATGTGAAATGATAACTGTATGTGTTTAGGTGTGGTTTGTATGTGAAATGATAACTGTATGTGTTTAGGTGTGGTTTGTATGTGAAATGATAACTGTATGTGTTTAGGTGTGGTTTGCGTGGCTGGTGTTGAACATGGAGGGGATGTTTGAGGAGGATTCTCAGCTAGGACGCTGTGTGGAGCATGAACTACTGTCTGATCCAAACCTCTCACCTGACCAGGCTCTGAAGGTACACACACACACACACACACACACACACTCCAACCTCTCACCTGACCAGCAGAACAATAAAACTATGAGAGATTAATAAGCCTTAATCTGAGATACATAGTGTTTGTGTTTCACTATCTTTGTTTCTTGTGTCTGTGTGAGACAGAAGGCCCAGCAGAGGTTGAAGCTCCCAGTGGCTCCATCTCTGCAGCGGCTGCAGGTGTACAGGTGGGCGTGTCAGGCGTTGTCCACACCCCCTGACCACCCGCTACTCCCCCTCGTCTGGCAGAGGTTCCTGCAGCTCTACCTGAGACAGCCAGGACCTGAGTATGGGTACGACACACACACACCATAACCTCTAGGCCAGGGGTTCTATGACTTCAGCGCTGCGTGGCTGGACGAACCCAGTCTCTGGCCCTGGGAATGAACATTTTAGAGTCCTGCCTCTTGACATCAGTGAGAGAATGTTGCAGTTTACAAGATAATCTCCTGCAATTCTACACATTTGTCGATGTGGCAGAGGGAGAACTTGGGAGTTTTACAGCTTTTGGGGAAATACTTGGTGGAGTACTGTGAATACCGATATCCCTGTCAGTCTCCCAGGCCCATGTTGCCCAGGGTTAAGAATATAAATTGTAGATGAATAATATTTCATTGTACCACACCCTCTAAACTTATTCCACGGTTATTTTGGCCCAAATGAGTTTAATCTGTTAGTTTATTTATTTATTTAGAGATTTGACCTCAGACCCCACTTGGAGAACCCTGCTCTAGGCTGGTATAAATTCAGTAATGTTCTCAGTGTCCCCCTGTTTCTGGTGTCTGCAGTCTGGATGCAGGGGGCTGTATTGGTCGTCGGTTCTTCCAGGGCTCGACTCAGGCTGTGTTACTGAGAGATCTGAGACAGAGACTACAGGAGGTGTCTGACTTCCACCACGCCGCCAGCCAGGCCCTGAGGGTGCCCCCCACACACACACCCAGCCAGGGTGAGGACCGCCCCAACTCCCCTCCACATCTCTTCCTCACATCCCCACAGATACACACAGAGCTGGTCAGGTACGTACAGCTACTAGCCCCTCCCCTTAACTTTGTGACTGGCTGTTTCCCAGGCTGATCTGATTGGTTGTTTACAGGCTGTTTGGTGTGTTTGCCGTGTGGTTGGACGATGAGACTCTTCAGAAGAAGGAAGTGTATCTGCCCTCTCTCCCACCACAGTATGACCCCCAAAGACTGGCCAAGGTCATGCACAAGCAACAGGTGTGTGTGTCGTGTGTTTTTCCTTGCCACTGTTGCCTCTGCTTTGCCTTTGATGTATTGGTTGATAGATGTGTCATATTGTATTGGTTGATAGATGTGTCATATTGTATTGGTTGATAGATGTGTCATATTGTATTGGTTGATAGATGTGTCATATTGTATTGGTTGATAGATGTATCTTATTGTATTGGTGGCTAGGTGTATCATATTGTATTGGTGGCTAGGTGTATCATATTGTATTGGTGGCTAGGTGTATCATATTGTATTGGTTGCTAGATGTATCATATTGTATTGGTGGCTAGGTGTATCATATTGTATTGGTGGCTAGGTGTATCATATTGTATTGGTTGCTAGATATATCATATTGTACTGGTTGCTAGATGTATCATATTGTATTGGTTGCTAGATGTATCATATTGTATTGGTTGCTAGATGTATCATATTGTATTGGTGGCTAGATGTATCATATTGTATTGGTTGCTAGATGTATCATATTGTACTGGTTGCTAGATGTATCATATTGTATTGGTGGCTAGATGTATCATATTGTATTGGTTGCTAGATGTATCATATTGTATTGGTTGCTAGATGTATCATATTGTATTGGTGGCTAGATGTATCATATTGTATTGGTTGCTAGATGTATCATATTGTACTGGTTGCTAGATGTATCTTATTGTATTGGTGGCTAGATATATTGGTTGCTAGATGTATCATATTGTATTTGTGGCTAGATGTATCATATTGCATTGGTGGCTAGATGTATCATATTGTATTGGTGGCTAGGTGTATCATATTGTATTGGTGGCTAGGTGTATCATATTGTATTGGTGGCTAGGTGTATCATATTGTATTGGTTGCTAGATATATCATATTGTACTGGTTGCTAGATGTATCTTATTGTATTGGTTGCTAGATGTATCATATTGTATTGGTGGCTAGGTGTATCATATTGTATTGGTGGCTAGGTGTATCATATTGTATTGGTGGCTAGGTGTATCATATTGTATTGGTTGCTAGATGTATCATATTGTATTGGTTGCTAGATGTATCATATTGTATTGGTTGCTAGATGTATCATATTGTACTGGTTGCTAGATGTATCTTATTGTATTGGTGGCAAGGTGTATCATATTGTATTGGTGAATATATGTATCATATTGTATTGGTTGCTAGATGTATCATATTGTACTGGTTGCTAGATGTATCTTATTGTATTGGTGGCTAGATGTATCATATTGTATTGGTTGCTAGATATATTGGTTGCTAGATGTATCATATTCTATTTGTGGCTAGATGTATCATATTGTATTGGTGGCTAGATGTATCATATTGTATTGGTGGCTAGATGTATCATATTGTATTTGTGGATAGATGTATTGGTTGCTAGATGTATCATATTGTATTTGTGGATAGATGTATTGGTTGCTAGATGTATCATATTGTATTGGTGGCTAGATGTATCATATTGTATTGGTGGCTAGATGTATCATATTGTATTGGTGGCTATATGTATCATATTGTATTGGTTGCTAGATGTATCATATTGTATTGGTTGCTAGATGTATCTTATTGTATTGGTGGCTAGATGTATCTTATTGTATTGGTGGCTAGATGTATAATTATTGTATTGGTGGCTAGATGTGTCATATTGTATTGGTGGCTAGATGTATCATATTGTATTGCTTGCTAGATGTATCATTGTATTGGTTGCTAGATGTATTGCTTGCTAGATGTATCATTGTATTGGTTGCTAGATGTATCATATTGTATTGGTGGCTAGATGTATTGCTTGCTAGATGTATCATATTGTATTGGTTGAGTGTAGGAGCTGTGGGTGGAGTATGTGGACCAGGAGCGTGTCCAGTATGATGAGAGGGAGGTGCTGGATCTCTGGGACAAAGTGAAGAATGAACCCACCTTCATACAGAGCAACAACCCTGCCTTCACTGACTACACCAACCCCAGCGCAGGTACACGCACATGAACACCGCCTCAGCACATAGCAGTTGACTGAATTAATGACGTTTTATTCTTGTGTCAACCCGCCTGGTTGGCAGCCCATTCCTCATGGGTTTAATTGACACGTTACAATAATTCAGTGATAATTCTTCCGGTGTTCCTGTGCAGGATGCAGTGGATAAAGAGTGGAAAAAGAAACCCATATATAATAGTAAATAAGATTATCCAAGCAAACATTATTTATCCCAAGAGCAGTAAAAATAACACACATAAACACAGTTAATTACAGAAAAAATACACAGAAGGCGTTGGAACCAAGTCTCACACAGAGAAGATTCCATGTGTGAGACAAGCCTACATACAATCTATATACATAGGTGCCATTCCCTATGTGGGAGCAAAATATTTGTGTCATTTTATTATAGGTGAACCTTTTTCTTTTATTCCAGGCTTTATAAAAAAAAATCTGTAAATGGAAATACATAATTTACAGAAAAAAAACATTTCAGTTTTTCCTCGTGGCTCAGCCACATATTTCCAGGGTATATCTGGTGGCCTTTCTGGAATAAGGACAAGCGTATATGTCAAGGTAGAAAGGGCAATAGAGGATCAAATGAATTTCATTCTCTATTTCATCAAGGTCACAATATTTACATTAGTCTTTCCTCTTACATTTCACCATTACACCGACCTGTTTCAATACGCAGGGGCAATATCCCTGATCTTACTTGTGCACAAAGCGATCGCTCGCTTTTCGGTAGGGTGTACATTGTAAATTTTAGTACTAACAAACCAAGCGGCCTTGTTATTGTCGTTGTTGTAACCTTTTCGTGTGTGTGTAGCGAGGAAGCGTATCCAGTCTAACCTGCAAAAGCACACTATCCCTCGGCCGCTCCCCGAGCTGCAATCACAGAGAGCTCCGGTACCAGAGGTCCCCTCTGCCTGCCTCGCTGACCCTGCTGCTGCCTCCACTCTCCTACAGCAGGACCTCTGCTGTCTGCAGGAGCAGGCCAGGTACACACACACACCAACCGTCACGCCATGGATGTATACCTGTATGTGATGTTTTGGGACATGGTTCACAGTGTGCTTGGTGTGTTTAGGTTTGCAGTGTCTCGGGAGGCCCAGCAGGTGGCGTTGGAATCAGAGCTGCTGGAGAGTCTTCCTCTACTCTACAGGAACAGGCCAGAGCAGGTTACCATGGCGCTTGAGTGCAGAGGGCAGAGGGGGGGCCAGCCCTGCCAGGGAGCGGCACACATCACTGTCACGGTAGGACAATGAGTTAATTCTGTTTTGATTTAATTTTCAGAATGGGCTGATTCTGCTTGAAAATTCCACTAAGAAAGGGTGACATGATTAACTGACTGTTCAAATAATCAAATCAAATGGTATTTGTCACATGCGCAGAATACAACAGAATACAACAACCTTACAGTGAAATGTTTACTTACAAGCCCTTAACCAAAGTAAGAGATAAGAATAACAAATAATTAAAGAGTAGCAGTAAATAACAATAGCGGGGCTATATACAGGGGGTACCAGTACAGAGTCAATGTGCGAGGGCACCGGTGTCGAGGTAATATGTATATGTAGGTAGAGTTATTAAAGTGACTATGCATAGATAATAACAGAGCAGCAGCGTAGAAGAGGGGGGGAGCAATGCAAATAGTCTGGGTAGCCATTTGATTAGCTGTTCAGGAGTCTTATGGCTTGGGGGTAGAAACTGTTTAGAAGCCTCTTGGACCTAGACTCGGCGCTCCGGTACCGCTTACCGTGCGGTCGCAGAGAGAACAGTATATGACAAGGGTGGCTCGAGTCTCTGGCAATTTTTAGGGCCTTCCTCTGACACCGCCTGATATTGAGGTTCTGGATGGCAGGAAGCTTGACCCCGGTGATGTACTGGGCCGTACGCACAACCCTCTGTAGTGCCTTGCGGTTGGTGGCCGAGCAGTTGCCATACCAGGCAGTGATGCAACCCGTCAGGATGCACTCGATGGTGCAGCTGTAAAACCTTTTAAGGATCTGAGATCCCATGCCAAATCTTTTCAGTCTCTTGAGGGGGAATAGGGGGAATTTGTCATGCCCTCTTCACGACTGTCTTGATGTGCTTGGACCATGTTAGTTTGTTGGTGATGTAGACACCAAGGAACTTGAAGCTCTCAACTTGCTCCACTACAGCCCCGTCGATCAGAATGGGGGCGTGCTCGGTCCTCCTTTTCCTGTAGTCCACAATCATGTCCTTTGTCTTTATCACGTTGAGGGAGAGGTTGTTGTCCTTGCACCACACGTTCAGGTCTCTGACCACTTCCCTATAGGCTGTCTCATCGTTGTCGGTGATCAGGCCTACCACTGTTGTGTCATCAGCAAACTTAATGATGGTGTTGGAGTCGTGCCTGGCCGTGCGGTCTTGAGTGAACAGGGAGTACAGGAGGGGACTGAGTACGCACCCCTGAGGGGCCCCCGTGTTAAGGATCAGCGTGGCGGGTGTGTTGTTGCCTACCCTTACCACCTGGGGACGGCCCGTCAGGAAGTCCAGGATCCAGTTGCAGAGGGAGGTGTTTAGTCCTAGGATCCTTAGCTTAGTGATGAGCTTTGAGGGCACTATGGCTTTGAATGCTGAGCTGTAGTCAATGAATAGCATTCTCACATAGGTGTTCCTTCTGTAAACATGCATCCTATTCCCCTCATTCCCGTCTCTGTGTGTGTGCAGTGCGAGTGTGTACAGAAGCAGGAAGCAGTGGAGAATCAGATCGTGTCTCTGAGAAGCGACATTAAGCAGCTGCAGACGGAAGCCAAGACTCCTCCCCCTCAGAGCCTTGCCCAGGCTGCAGTACACACAGAGAAGTTCATTACGTCAGTACACACACACACACACACACACACACACCATACCTGTATCATATTATTTCTCAATAGAATTGTTGATAGTCATATGTGCCATAAAGTTTAAAAATGTGTGTGTGTAGTGCTCTGGTGAATTTGTACAAGGCCAAGCCGACGGCAGCAGTGCAGAGTGTAGGAGTGGCTGCCTTCTACAAGGTGGTCTCTTTCGTCTGTGAGGACACACTCCGCCACCCACCCACTCGCCAGTACCTCTCTTCCTGCGTCGAGATACTGGGACAGGTACTACACACACACACACAAACACACAAACAAACTAATTTTATACACATAGGACGTGACTGTGTGTAAATGTTAATCCAGTTTGTGTGTGTTGGTGTTAATCCGGTTTGTGTGTGTTGGTGTTAATCCAGTTTGTGTGTGTTGGTGTTAATCCAGTTTGTGTGTGTTGGTGTTAATCCAGTTTGTGTGTGTAGGTGTTAATCCAGTTTGTGTGTGTAGGTGTTAATCCAGTTTGTGTGTGTTGGTGTTAATCCAGTTTGTGTGTGTAGGTGTTAATCCAGTTTGTGTGTGTAGGTGTTAATCCAGTTTGTGTGTGTAGGTGTTAATCCAGTTTGTGTGTGTTGGTGTTAATCCAGTTTGTGTGTGTAGGTGTTAATCCAGTTTGTGTGTGTAGGTTTTTATCCAGGGCAACCAGGCAGAGTGCGGGCGTGTCCTCAGCACTATCCTGGAGCAGAGACGTCTGTGTCCCCTCCTCTCCCCCTTCTTCACCCCAAATGCAGCACCCAATCAGCTTGTCTCTCTCTACAAGGAAGTGGTGACATCACTGCACCCTGACAGCGCTGACGTCATCTTCATGCTGCTCACTAAGGTCAGCCTCCACCTTCAGAAACATACACAACAGCTACACACACCACCCACACAGAACACACACTTCCACCTCGACACATCACACAGAGAACTGGAGGCCTGTGGTATTCCTGTGTTAAGATGACCAGATTCTCTCTCTACCTGTGTAGTTTGACCTGAGTACGTGGCTGAGTAAGGCCGAGCCAGTGTTCTCGGAGCGTAGCAGACTGGTAGAGCTGGTCCACACTGCTCTGTGTTCCTGTGGCCGTGACCCCGAGGCTGACCTCCTCACGCCCTTTCACCTCTTCACACGACACTGGACCCTGTTGCTCAGACACCACTTTCCTGACCACTACAGCGACTGCCTGCGCCTGCTCATGACCAGTAAGACTGTTTTGTTTGTTATCTCTTATTGCGGACTTCAACGTGTGTGCGGACGTCGAACGTGTGCTTGTGTGTGTCCTTGTCAGGTTCGACAGAGCAGTTGCTGAGCCCAGAGTGTTGGAGGGTGACTCTGTGTGTGCTTGGCGTCTCTCCTCTCCCCTGCAACACCAAACCCACAGCAGAGCCTTCCGGTACCGCAGATACCCCCAAACCCACATCCATCTCCCCCAGCCAAGCCCCCATCACCCTCTCTCCTCAGCAGGTGAGTGCTGAAAGTCCTACCTAAATCTTCATATTCAATACTGTTAATTTCCAGTCCAGTTTATTTAACCCTGCCTTGTCTCTTGATTGGCCCTCCTCAGGTGGAGGAGACGGTTGATTGGCTGTGTGAGTATTTTCAGCGTTGTCGTCTCAGTAAGCCGGACCTCCGCAGCTTTGGCCTTTACTCCGCCTGGGCGCCATACGTCAGTGAGGTCACCACGTTCTGGGGATATCTGATTGGTTACCTCATCGACCTGCAGCTCAGCGCCTGCTCCAGGGAGCCACTGGGGGGAGCCAGAGTGCTGAAAGGTACCAGACACAGTTTAGGCTGTTTTTCATTAAGACATTTTGCTCCCCCCCCAGTCACTGTTGACATATCTCCTCCTCCCCACCTCTCATCTCTTCCTCTTTCTGTCTCTCTCAGCCCTGCAGGATCTACACGGTAAGATGGTCCGGCTGTTTAAGCCCTGGATCCTGGTTCTGGAGACAGACGATGTCAGGTAAACACACGTCTCTATCCCTCTGTCTATTTCTCTCTCCTTTCCATCTTTCTATCTCACTCCTCCCTTTCTTACTTTGCCTTGTATAACGCTAACAAAACCACAGGCCTGTGGCATTGCGCTGTTTGGACTATAATATTTTCTCCCTCTCTCCTATCTTCTCTTACTCTCTCTCCTCCTTTCTGTCTCTCTCAGTAATCCGAGGTGTTATCCCTGGTTGGAGTCAGACGCCAACGCTGCAGGCTGTCTTGTGGATCTCTACACCCAGCTGACCCAAACACTACACCACAAGTTCAGAGGTTTGCGTGTGATGTTAGATGTAATGAAGGTCATTCATGTGTTTGAGCCTACATTTAAGGTGTGTGTGTGTGTGTGTGTTCCAGACCGCCTCCTCCCCGGGCAGCGTGGAGCTCTGTGGCTGTGTCTGATGCAGTACTGTGACAGCTGCAGCTCTCCTCGTACACCAGAGTACCTCCTCTACCTTTACCACACACACCTCGGCAGCCTGCCCTGGACACACCTGCACCCCGATACACACCTCATGGAACAGCTGTTCAATGTAAGACTCTGACCCCAGACTCATTAATCCCTAACCTCAACCCACAACTCATTGGATTCCTAAAACAAACGGACTCCTCGTACACTTTGAGTGTCACAGTCAATAGGACTTGTTTGCGGGTAGTGCTGTGCGATGTAGCATTAGGGAGGTGTAGAGGGATTCTTTACCCAAGGTTAATCTGTTCCTCTGCAGGTGGAGAGAGGAAGTCCTAAGAGCTGCTTCCTGTTCCTAGGGGCAGTCCTCTGTAAGGTCAACTGGGTCAGCGTTCTGAGTGACAGCCTGCAAACTCCAGCCAGCTCTAACACTAACATACACACAGACTCACACAAGATGCTGGTCTATCTACTCTACATGCTGGTGTTCCTCACTAAAGAAGAGCAGCTTCTCAGCCAACCGGTGAGGGAGAATTAGGACACTGGATAGCTATTTGTGTTTGTACACAATTGATGGAATTGTCGAGGGTCTGTCCCTGGTTTAGCCTATTTTCCCCTCTGTCCTCCAGGACTCCCCTCTCCTTAGTCTGTTGGTCCAGTCTGTCTCCCTGCCATGGCACCAGGTGGACCATTCCTCCTACCAAGGGATCATGGGATATGTAGGCACCCACTACCCTCACGCTCTGCTGCTCAGCGCAGACTCCGCCGCTCAGACACTGCTCCTATCACTACGCAGTGCTGCTGGGCTGCGGCCACGCCCCCATGGGATGCCATACCGGGTGAGAAAGAGGGAACACAACAGAATGTCACCCTCCCCCTATTTCTCTAGTTTTATCATTAACAGACAGTCAATCTCTCCTCACTCTAATATAGACCGACTGTCTCTCTCATTACTGTAGACAAAATTAATGCATTAATCTCCCTCTCTCTCTGTGTAGGAGGAGACGTTGAAGGCTAGTGTGTGTGTGCGCTGGTGTGTCCAGTGTCTGGTCTCTCTGGAGCAGAGTGGTAGCATCAGTCTGGCTAACCTGGAGACGCAGTTAGAGGCACTACTGGAGAGCATCATCACCTTCAACCCACCTGGTAAGAACTCTTCATAGTCATCTTCATCATCACCTTCATCAATAACCTCTGTCTCTCTCTGTCTCTTGTGTCTGTAGAGGTGGGCTTGGAGCAGAGACACATGGCGTTCTGTAGTCTGTTCTGTGATTCGTTGGCTCTGCTGAACGGAGTGGGCGTGTCTACAGGCGAGGCCTTGGCAGCTCGTGTCATTGGCTGGCTGGACAGGAAGGGGCAGGGTTTCCCAGTGCTGCCGCTCCTGACAGCCTGCTCCCGTTGCCTAGCGTCCGTACGCCACATGACCCGCATCACCGAGGCTTGCATCACCGCCTACTTCACCCATGGTAACCACAGAGACAGTAACCATGGGGAGGGGTTTACCAAGGAAGGTCTTAGGGGAGGGTCTATGTCAGGGTCTGTCAGCAGGGGTTACTGGTGACGGACAGATGTATTTTATTTCATACATGAGGTGAAAACCTCACTCTATCGCTTGCTCTCCCCTCCCTCCGTCTATCTTTATTTTTCTCGCTCTAGCGGAAGAGGAGGGTGTCGGGTGGGGTCCTGTGTTGGCATCCCTGCAGGTGCCTGAGCTGACCGTGGACGACTTCCTGTCTGAGAGCCAATCAGGAGGCAGCTTCCTGACACTCTATGCTTACATCCTGCAGCGCCTCAACACGGAACACACAGTGGCCAATGAGAAGAGGACGCTCGCTCTACTCAACACATGGAACAGTCAGGTCTTCCCCAGGTCTGACCACTCCCCCCCCATGTGTGTGTGTCTCTCTCTGTGTGTGTTGGTAATATAGTTTTTTTCTCTCTCACAGTGGTCCCTATGATGAGGCTAAGTTGTTCCTCTGGTGGCACAAGGCCCTGTGTGTGTATGTGGAGCATCTGCAGCAGGGGCTGGGGGAGGTTCCAGCCGTGGTAGCGGGGCTGCTGCGGCTGCAGACACGGCTCTCTCAGATGGGAGAGGAGAGACTCGGCTCAGGACTGCTGGGGGCTATAGGATTGGGCCGCCGATCACCCCTATCCAACAGGTACTCACAGACATACTGGACATGTACAGTACCTTCGGAAAGTATTCAGAGCCTTTTGACTTTTAACACATTTTGTTACATTACAACCTTATTCTAAAATGGATTAAATCAAATAAAAAATCGTCAGCAATCTACACACAATACCCCATAATGACAAAGCGAAAACAGTATTTTAGAAAAGTATTCAGTAAGTCAGTAAGAAAGTATTCAGACCCTTTGCTATGAGACTGAACATTTAACTCGGGTACATCCTGTTTCCATTGATCATCCTTGAGATGTTTCTACAACTTGATTGGAGTCCACCTGTGGATTTGGAAAGGCACACACCTGTCTACATAAATGTCCCATAGTTGACGGTGGATGTCAGAGCAAAACCCAAGCAATGAGGTTGAAGGAAGATCCGAGACAGGATTGTTTGGAGGCACAGATCTGGGGGAGTGTACTAGAAAATGTCTGCAGCATTGAAGGTCCTCAAGAACACAGTGGCCTCCATTGTTCTTAAATGGAAGAAGTTTGGCGTTCTGTAGTCTGCTATGGTATAGCTGTCCGCCCGGCCAAACAGAGCAATCGGGGGTGAAGGTCCTTGGTCAGGGAGGTGACCAATAATCCGATGGTCACTCTGACTGAGCTCTAGAGTTCCTCTGTGGAGAGGAGAACCTTTCAAAAGGACAACCATCTCTGGAGCACTCCACTAATCAGGCCTTTATGGTATAGTTGCCAGACGGAAGCCATTCCTGAGTAAAGGCACATGACAGCCCACTTGGAGTTTGCCAAAAGGCACCTAAAGGCTTTCAGACCATGAGAAACAAGATTCTCTTTGGCCTGAATGCCAAGCGTCACGTCTGGAGGAAACCTGGCACCATCCCTATGGTGAAGCATGGTGGTGGCAGAATCATGATGTGGGGATGTTTTTCAGCGACAGGGACTGGGAAACTAGTCAGGTTCGAGGCAAAGATGAACGGAGCAAAGTACAGAGAGAGCCTTGATGAAAACCTGCTCCAGAGCGCTCAAGACCTTAGACTGGGGCGAATTTTCATCTTCCAACAGGACAAGGACCCTAAGCACACAGCCAAGACAACGCAGGAGTGGCTTCGAGACAAGTCTCTGAATGTTCTTGAGTGGCCCAGCCAGAGCCCGGACTTGAACCTGATCGAGCATCTCTGGAGAGACCTTTAAAATGGCTGTGCGGCAACACTCCCCATCCAACTTGACAGAGCTGTAGAGGATCTGCAGAGAAGAATGGGAGAAATTCCCCAAATACAGGTGTGCCAAGCTTATAGCGTCATACCAAAGAAGACTTGAGGCTGTAATTGATGCCAAAGGTGCTTCAACAAAGTACCCAGTAAAGGGTCTGAATACTTATGTAAATGTAATTATTTTTTAAACATTTGTGAAAACCTATTTTTACTTTGTCATTGTGGGGTATTGTGTGTAGATTGAGGGAAAAATTAAATAAAAAATCCAATCAACTTTAGAATAAGGCTGTAACCTAACAAAATGTGGAAAAGGTCAAGGGGTCTGAAAACGTTCTGAAGGCACTGTATATTCACCTTCGGTGTTTACTGTGTGATTCTTTAGGTAACTCCGATGTGTGCATGTTTAGGTTCAGGGTGGTGGTGCGCAGTCTGTCTGCGTTTCTCTCAGTCCAGATTCCCTCAGAGGACCAGGTCCGCCTCCAGCCCAGCACCGACCAGCAGCTGACTGCTAAAGCACAACAGGTACACACACATACATACACACGCATACATATATACATATATATATACACACACACACACACAGAGAGTTGCTCAGCTTGTGTGTTTCGTGTGTGTTTCTAGGCTCTGGTTGTGTTGGAGTCCATGCCCAGCAGTAAACAGTATGCTGGCCTAAAGGACTCAATAGGAAAAGCTGTTCAGTTCATCCACTACCCAGGACACTGTCTTAGAGATGGACCTTGCCTCCTTTCTCTGCTGGCCAACCTCCTCTACCCAGACCAAGGATACCTCAACATCATACGATAGCAGCGCCAGTTAGCATCGGCTAGCACTGTGACACAGTATGCTAAACAAGAAAAGTTAGAAACAGCAGTCTATCCTGTGGTGAAAGTAGGGAACTACATGGGGAATATAGTGTCATTTGAGATGTGCACCGATATGCTAGTAGCCTACTAGCCATCGAATGCTGGAGCTGGACTGATAGCCATAATGGACTGGATCTCAACAAAGAACATGATTTGACTGCTAGTGATTGTGACACAACTATAAGTTTATCAGTTAAAGGTCTAGTTTATTAGAGTGTGATACTTAACGCTTGATCTGATTGAATCTATGCCTATCTGGCAATAGCCGACGACCGCATAGCTGATGTTTTGGCCGTGTATGAAGTGTAACCACTTTGGAGCTGTCAAACCGGTGAGTGGCTGCTCTTGATCATCGTCACGAAGCCACACCCGTCCCACTCGCATTAGTTCAGAACGAAAAGGTCTAGGCTATGTAGAAATAATTACGCTCAAATTGAAAATCATTAAGGATTTCTATCTTACATCTCACATTCCAGTGTTTGATCTTGTAAAAAGACTGCATGGGATTTCTCTTACTGGTAATGCCGCTTTAGGTATAATGCCAGGAGCCACTTGTGTATTTGACAGCAATAAAGCAGTTCCACCTCAGACACTGTCAAAACGACCGGATGTTGGCTAAATCGGATCTGATTAAATAGAGCCCTTACTGTCTCTGTTCGGCTTCCTATTTTTTCTCTCTCTCCCCCCCCCCCCCCCCCCACACACACAGATCTATTTGCTGGGAATTAGCTTTTTGTTTCTTAAAGGGTGTTGCCTTTTATTTTTAATTACTTCAGCAGTTCCTCCACATTTTGCCTATGGCTGATGTTGCAAGTGTTGGATGACAATTATGAAGCAGAGTTAGTATGAGAAACAAACTCACAGACATTACCATAAACCAGTGGCACTGATTTCACTTATTCTCTGTGATCAACATTTAATGATGGAGATTATAACTCGTGGTGTATAACTTATTTCAAGCTCTTTTAAGTTCATCCCCAGGGGTGCATGTGGAGGAAGATTTTACATACCAGTATTATATTGCCCATATTGAATGCCAGGGGATCCACCCAACAGTTACATGGCCTGCTATGACTGAAGGTAGAATGGTTGAATTGGCTAAAAGTGCTTTTATTGTTTGTGCCAAATACACTCAACTTATCAATTAGCCTTAGGAAAAACCATCTTGTCTTCTATGCTTTGGAGAAGCACACTTGGTTATTAGTCATTTATTCAGGACGTCTCCCAAATGGCACCCTATTCACTTTATAGTGCACTAGTTTCGATCAGGACCGATGGGACTCTGGTCAAAAGTATTGCACTATATAGGTAATTGGGCGCCATTTGAGATGCAGCCATATATTCCGGAGTACTATGGTATGACGCAGCAGCAGGAAGAACAGCAGTGATATGATTGTACAGTATGTAACCTGCCTTACTGCCAGCCTGACTATGGGCTGCCAGGGGCTTGCTCAGGGGGGAGCAATGTTACAGGACGATCAGATAGAAATGTAAGGTGTAAAACAGACATGACTCCTTGCTCAGTAGTCTAGAATGGGGAAGTGTGCCAGGTCCCCCCCCCCGAATGTACCCCTCGCTGGCTGTGTGTATATGATCAGCCTCGTCCACAGGCATGCCTAGCAGAGGATCATAATATACAGATGGGTAATGTTGGGGCTGGGGGGGGGGGGCGGGGATAATCACTTAGGAATTCACTCTGGGAACAGTGTTTACACACATTCTCCCCAAATTCCACCCCTGGTGATATGGTGTTTATAAGTGTGATTACGCAATTTGGATCTGGAATAAATGATTTTTCTGAAATTAAAACGTGTTTAAGTCTCATCAATCATGTGTTAATGTCTGGCACCTCGTCTGTCTGTCTGTGAAAGGAGCATGCTGCACTTCAGATGCCGGCTGTCTCCATGGAAATGGGATAGATAGATCTTAGAGGAGAGAGAATGGTGTGTACAGTACTGAGCCCATCAGATGGAGGAGAGAACTTACACACACACAGTCTGTCACTCCAGACTCCATTGGGTCTGTATATGAGTGAGCGAGTCAGTCAGGTTTACACCTTCACAATAAAAAATGTTTCGAAGAAAATGTAACCTCTTTTGTCCTACTGAGAACACGGCCTCTTTTTTACAAATGAGCCCTGAATTACAGAAATGACACGAAATACACACAGCAATATAAATACAAAATGCAAGCAGAAAGAGAAACAAGGTTAAAAAAAAAACACATTCATCAGTAATGATGTTCTCACTCAGTTTTCTGAAGTGCCCTAGAGGCACCAGAACATCACATTTAAGAACATTTTGAAGATCCACAAATGTGCAACAACTAAAAGCTGATTCTCCTATCTCAGCAGAGACCAAAGGAATTTCCAGTGAATCATCCCTGAGACCGGGTGTGGTAACTCGTATGTCTAAAGTTTAGTAAAGATGTTAGGTACAGTGGAACTAAAAGACAACATGGCATTGTGTCAACCTACGTGACATCAAAGATGGCCAACCAACTTCCTGGCAGAGAATGCAGTGATGAGTACAAAAATGGTCACCTGTAATAAAGCGCAGTACACTATGATAAACTGCATCTAACAGCTTTAAGGAAGTGGCAGCTGTGTTCATATAGATGATGTCGTCATAGTCTAGGACCGATGGGAACGTCAACTGAAGAATCTGTCAACTATTTAGCGCAAGGTAGGACCTATTTCTATAGAAGTCCGTTTTTATTCTCAGCTATTGAACTAAATCATCTATGTTTCGTGTTTTTTTTTATACTTCATACATTTTCAAATTTGAGAACATGGAGAGAGAGATTGACATCAATACGACATCCCCAGAACTGATCCTTCCCACCCACTCCACCAAGGCATCATACAAAACAATTCAACAAGAACAATGACTGAAACAAAAAATAAAACATTACAATATATATACATGCAACAGTTGAAATAAAATACAGAAAAGAGAAAATAAAATGAACAAAAGAAAATTGGATTCCATTGTTATTGTGACACCTACAGTATCTGCATATTGTAACCATTGACATGACATAACTGCCTGTACTGAAACAAAATAAACAATAGCCATTCTCCATTAGCAGCTCAAACACCATCTGGCCCATGAATGCCTCCCAAAACCCCCTCAGAAATTGGCATTACCAAAGCATATGCCCCACAGTTGCTGGACTCTGATGGCTGATGAATATAACAGGTGGACACCTTACAGTGAAATGCTTACTTACAGGCCCTTAACCAACAATGCAGTTAAGAAAAAATAAGTGTTAAGTAAAAAAATAAAAATAACACACAATTAAGGAGCAGCAGTAAAATAACAGTAGAGAGGCTAGAAGCTGTTAAGAAACCTCGTGGACATGGACTTGGTGCTCTGGTACAGCTTGCCGTGCGGTAGCAGAGAGAACAGTCTGTGAATAGGGTGGCTGGAGTCTTTGACAATATTTAGGGCCTTCCACTGACACTGCCTGGTATAGAGGTCCTGGATGGCAGGAAGCTTGGCCTCAATGATGTACTGGGCAATACGCACAACACTGTAGTGCCTTGCGGTCGGTTGCCATACCAGGCAGTGATGCAAACAGTCAGGATGCTCTCATTGGTGCAGCTGTAGAACTTTTTGAGGATCTGAGGACCCATGACAAATCTTTTCAGTCTCTTGAGGGGGAATAGGCTTTGTCGTGCCCTCTTCACGACTGCCTTGGTGTGCTTGGACCATGACAGTTTGTTGGTGATGTGGATACCAAGGAACTTGGAGCTCTCAACCTGCTCCCCTACAGCCCTGTCGATGAGAATGGGGGCGGCCTCGATCCTCCTTTTCCTGTAGTCTACAATCATCTCCTTTGTCTTGATCACGTTGAGGGAGAGGTTGTTATCGTGGCACCACACAGCCAGGTCTCTGACCTCCTCCCTATAGGCTGTCTCATCGTTTTCGGTGATCAGGCCTAACACTGTCATGTCGTCGGCAAACTTAATGATGGTGTTGGAGCACGCACGACTGAGGGGCCACCCGTGTTGAGGATCAGCATGGCAGATGTGTTGTTACCTAGACTTACCACCTAGGGGCGGCCCGTCAGGAAGTCCAAGACCCAGTTATAGAGGGAGGTGTTTAGTCCCAGGGTCCTTAGCTTAGTGATGAGCTTTGAGGGCACTGTGGTGTTGAACGCTGAGCTGTAGTCAATGAATAGCATTCTCACATAGGTGTTCCTTTTGTCCAGGTGGGAAAGGGCAGTGTGGAGTGCAATAGAGATTGCATCATCTGTGGATCTGTTAGGGTTGAATGGAAATTGGAGTGGGTCTAGGGTTTATGGGATAATAGTGTTGATGTGAGCCATGACCAGCCTTTCAAAACACTTCATGGCTACAGATGTGAGTGCTACGGGTTGGTAGTCATTTAGCCAGGTTACCTTCGTGTTCTTTGGCACAGGGACTATGGTGGTCTGCTTGAAACATGTTGGTATTACAGACTCAGTCTGTAGGTTGAAAATGTCAGTGAAGACTTGGGGATGTCATTCGAAAACATAATGTTAACTTTCACTGCTATGCGGATGACACACAGCTGTACATTTCAATGAAACATTGTGAAGCCCCAAAATTGCCCTCGCTAGAAGCATGTGTTTCAGACATAAGGAAGTGGATGGCTGCAAACTTTATACTTTTAAACTCAGACAAAACAGAGATGCTAGTTCTAGGTCCCAAGAAACAAAGAGATCTTCTGTTGAATCTGACAATTAATCTTAATGGTTGTACAGTCGTCTCAAATAAAACTGTGAAAGACCTCTGCGTTACTTTGGACCCTGATCTCTCTTTTGAAGAACATATCAAGACCATTTCAAGGACAGATTTTTTTCATCTACGTAACATTGCAAAAATCAGAAACTTTCTGTCCAAAGATGATGCAGAAAAATGAATCCATGCTTTTGTCACTTCTAGGTTAGACTACTGCAATGCTCTACTTTCCGGCTACCCGGATAATGCACAAAATAAACTTCAGTTAGTGCTAAATACGGCTGCTAGAATTCTGACTAGAACCAAAAAAATTGATCATATTACTCCAGTGCTAGCCTCCCTACACTGGCTTCCTGTCAAGGCAAGGGCTGATTTCAAGGTTTTACTGCTAACCTACAAAGCATTACATGGGCTTGCTCCTACCTAGCTCTCTGATTTGGTCGTGCCATACATACCTACACGTACGCTACGGTCACAAGACGCAGGCCTCCTAATTGTCCCTAGAATTTCTAAACAAACAGCTGGAGGCAGGGCGTTCTCCTATAGAGCTCAATTTTTATGGAATGGTCTGCCTACCCATGTGAGAGACGCAAACTCGGTCTCAACCTTTAAGTCTTTACTGAAGACTCATCTCTTCAGTGGGTCATATGATTGAGTGTAGTCTGGCCCAGGAGTGGGAAGGTGAACGGAAAGGCTCTGGAGCAACGAACCGCCCTTGCTGTCTCTGCCTGGCCGGTTCCCCTTTTTCCACTGGGATTCTCTGCCTCTAACCCTATACAGGGGCTGAGTCACTGGCTTACTGGGGCTCTTTCATACCGTCCCTAGGAGGGGTGCGTCACTTGAGTGGGTTGAGTCACTGATGTAATCTTCCTGTCTGGGTTGGCGCCCCCCTTTGGGTTGTGCCGTGGCGGAGATCTTTGTGGGCTATACTCGGCCTTGTCTCAGGATGGTAAGTTGGTGGTTGAAGATATCCTTCTAGTGGTGTGGGGGCTGTGCTTTGGCAAAGTGGGTGGGGTTATATCCTTCCTGTTTGGCCCTGTCCGGGGGTATCCTCGGATGGGGCCACAGTGTCTCCTGACCCCTCCTGTCTCAGCCTCCAGTATTTATGCTGCAGTAGTTTATGTGTCGGGGGGCTAGGGTCAGTTTGTTATATCTGGAGTACTTCTCCTGTCCTATCCGGTGTCCTGTGTGAATTTAAGTATGCCCTCTCTAATTCTCTTTCTCTCTTTCTTTCTCTCTCTCGGAGGACCTGAGCCCTAGGACCATGCCTCAGGACTACCTGACATGATGACTCCTTGCTGTCCCCAGTCCACCTGGCCGTGCTGCTGCTCCAGTTTCAACTGTTCTGCCTGTGATTATTATTATTTGACCGTGCTGGTCATTTATGAACATTTGAACATCTTGGCCATGTTCTGTTATAATCTCCACCCGGCACAGCCAGAAGAGGACTGGCCACCCCACATAGCCTGGTTCCTCTCTAGGTTTCTTCCTAGGTTTTGGCCTTTCTAGGGAGTTTTTCCTAGCCATCGTGCTTCTACACCTGCATTGCTTGCTGTTTGGGGTTTTAGGCTGGGTTTCTGTACAGCACTTTGAGATATCAGCTGATGTACGAAGGGCTATATAAATACATTTGATTTGATTTGAAGACACTTGCCTGTTGGTCAGCGCATACTCGGAGTACACGTCCTGGTAATCCGTCTGGCCCTCGGCCTTGTGAATGTTGACCTGTTTTAAGGTCTTACACACATCGGCTTCAGAGAGCATGATCACACAGTCGTCCGGAACAGCTGATGCTCTCATGCATGTTTCAGTGTTGCTAGCCTCGAAGCGTGCATAAAAGGAATTTATCTTATCTGGTAGGCTCGTGTCACTGGGCAGCTCGCGGCTGTGCTTCCCTTTGTAGTCTGTAATAATTTGCAAGCCCTGCCACATCCGATGAGCGTCGGAGCCGGTGCAGTACGATTCAATCTTAGTCCTGTATTGACATTTTGCCTATTTGAGGATTTGTCGGAGGGTATAGCGGGATTTCTTATAAGCATCCAGGTTAGAGTCCCGCTCCTTGAAAGTGGCAGCTCTACTCATTAGCTCAGTGTGGATGTTGCATGTAATCCATGGCTTCTGGTTGAGGTATGTACGTACGGTCGCTGTGGGGAAGATATCATATATGCACTTATTGATGAAGCCAGTGACTGATGTGATGTACTCCTCAATGTCATCGGAGGAATCCCAGAACATATTCCAGTCTGTGCTAGCAAAACAGCACTTCTTTATTGACTGAGTCACTGGTGCTTCCTGCTTTAATTTTTGCTTGTAAGAAGGAATTAGGAGGATAGAATTATGGTCAGATCTGCCAAATGTAGGGCGAGGAGAGCTTTGTACATATCTCTGTGTGTGGAGTAAAGGTGGTCTAGAGTTTTTTTTCCTCTGGTTGCACATTTTACATGCTGGTAGAAATGAGGTAAAACGAAATTAAGTTTCCCTCCATTAAAATCTCCGGCCATTAGGAACGCCGCATCTGGATGAGCTTTTTCCTGTTTGATTATCATCAGGTAAAAAATATTGGTTAATGATTCAACAATAAGGGGGGCAGAGAGCTGCAGAAAAAAATGGTAAAGTATATCAGCCCCAGTGGATTTGTTTTACATCACAGATAGTAAATTGTTGAAATGAAAACAAAGATTCACTAGAAGTTGACAGGTTAACCGTTGAGTCAGCTCGAGGCTGGCAGAGGGAAGAGCAGTCGATTGACTGACCAGGGTGCCCGAGTGGCGCAGCGGTCTAAGGCACTGCATCTCAGTGCTAAAGGCGTCACTACAAACACCCTGGTTTGATTCCAGGCTGTATCACAACCGGCCGTGATTGGGAGTCCCTTAGGGCGGTGCACAATTGGCCCAGTGTTGTCCTGGTTAGGTCAGTATAGGCCATCATTGTAAATAAGAATTTGTTCTTAACTGACTTGCCTAGTTAAATAAAGGTTATATTTAAAAAATAAAATAAAAAGTTTGTTAAACCACAGTTTCTCTCAAATAAAAAGCCTACCGAGATAAAATAATGATTAAAAGCATCACTTATCCCATTCTTCTCAGTTATGATTTCAGAGGGGTTGGGTTAAATGCAGAAGACACATTTCAGTTGAATGCATTCAGTTGTACAACTGACTAGGTATCCCCCTTTCACTTAGGCAAGGAAGAAGAGGAATTTGTACGCTTCAGCGCATTTACTGTTTTCCAACATTTAGAAGGATCACCAGCAGAGTTAGAGATGTAAAAAAAATAGCTTTTTTTTTGCTCTCTTTATCGAGATAGTACACCTGTTTTTTAATTGTCTGAAAGATTTCCAGTCCACTACAGAGTCAGCTGTCCTTGCTTTGGCCCAGGCTTGATTTCTCATTTGAGTGAGGTCAGATGAAAACGAAGGGTTAGATCTATCTTTGACTCTGAATTGTTTAAAAGGTGTGGTGTTTTATCTGCCAGAGGAATAAACATGTAGGATGCATTTTCTAGAGCCAACTCAGGGTCAGGAACACTGGAGTTGGTGGCTATATCAGAGTAGAACATGTCATGTAACAACCTTTGAGGAGATCTTCATTAAATGAGGATTAGTATTTTTAGTATTTTTGTTGTTTCATATCTCTAATACATACTGTTCTATGGGACAATGATCACTGAGATCATATGCAAATACTCCACGAGCCAAATATTTATGGGGATTATTAGTCAGAATTAAATCAATTAATGAGTTAACAGGATTTTAAAAAATGTAGCCATGTGGGTTTTGAGATCAATTGAGTCACGTTCAAATGCATATACTCTTAAATTGATTTGAGGCCGGGGATAGCCAATCCAGAGTCAAATCCCTTAAAATGACCAACTCCAAGGACAGAAAAAGTGTTTAACACTCAGATATAGCACAAATAGCAACCGCCATGACAGCAAGGGGGCGGTAAATCCCAGCAACAAATACATATGTATTCTGGTTTATGGACACATCTACAGTACAAGGAGCTCAAATTTCTTGGGAACAGAAATATTTAAAGATTGGGACTCTATGAAATGTAATTTTACATACACTGTATGGCCACTCCTCTCCCTTTCTGTAATATGTCACATCTAAATACATTAATAATTTTGTCTTTGTCAGCGACAGAACCATTTAACCATGTTTCAGAGAGAGCCAGAATGTCAGGACATGAGTCATGTCCCCAAATGGAAATTGTGTCCATTTTTTTATTCATGTTTCGCACATTAGATGCATTAGCCCAGGCACCCTGAGAGATTTAAAGTCAGAGGGGGTATTCAGCTCATAAGAGCTAACAGGCATAGGGTCATCTGCAGTTATTTGTTGAGTGAGCTGAGACTTTGCCAAGGTCCCTGGCCAACCACTTGAGAGCAGAGCAGACTGAGCATTTGACAGACCTCTCTCAAGTCGCTCGTTGCCGGGGCTGGGGCAGGAACTGGGAGTGCAGTGTTGGCAGAGCTCAGTCCACCCGACCGGAGTGGCTGCCAATGCTCTATTCTAGCTCCTGTTGCAGGGTTGGGGCTGACATGGGGGGCAGGAGTGTCCCAGGCCTGCCCTGGGGATGGGAGTAGGGAGGGTAACCAAAACTAGCCTGGGAGGGAGGGTGTGGGGGGAATTGAGGAGGGTGGTGTGGAGGGCAGTGTGGCTGGCGAAGCTCCCGACTCTCAGCAAACAAGGGCTGATGATGTGAATGATACATGGTGTGGACTGCATCATGTGGTGCAATAACCTCAACAGTGTTTTGCCAGACCCTAGGGTAGAAGTCTGTGCTGTGTAGAGCTGGGCTGAGGTGGGCCTTGTCTGGTAGAGCTGTGCTGAGGCGGGCCTGGTCTGGTAGAGCTGTGCTGAGGCGGGCCTGGTCTGGTAGAGCTGTGCTGAGGTGGGCCTGGTCTGGTAGAGCTGTGCTGAGGTGGGCCTGGTCTGGTAGAGCTGTGTTGAGGCGGGCCTGGTCTGGTAGAGCTGTGCTGAGGTGGGCCTGGTCTGGTAGAGCTGTGCTGAGGCGGGCCTGGTCTGGTAGAGCTGTGCTGAGGTGGGCCTGGTCTGGTAGAGCTGTGCTGAGGCGGGCCTGGTCTGGTAGAGCTGTGCTGAGGTGGGCCTGGTCTGGTAGAGCTGTGCTGAGGCGGGCCTGGTCTGTTAGAGCTGTGCTGAGGTGGGCCTGGTCTGGTAGAGCTGTGCTGAGGTGGGCCTGGTCTGGTAGAGCTGTGCTGAGGCGGGCCTGGTCTGGTAGAGCTGTGCTGAGGTGGGCCTGGTCTGGTAGAGCTGTGTTGAGGCGGGCCTGGTCTGGTAGAGCTGTGTTGAGGCGGGCCTGGTCTGGTAGAGCTGTGCTGAGGCGGGCCTGGTCTGGTAACATGGGTGGGAGGTTGTAGGGAGAATTGAAGAGGGTGGTGTGGAGGGCAGTGTGGCCGGCGATGCTCCAAAATCTGCGTGGGGCCTCTTTGCCTGCGTATGACTTGGTCATAGCTCAGTGTGTCTGCATGCAGTTCCTGGGAGAGAAGTGGTAGATGGTGATGTGGGGGGCAGTGTTGCTGGCTGTTCTCCAGTCTCTGTGAGGCACCACTGCATGCATGTCTAATGGAGCATCTGATTTGTCTCAGGGAGTTTGTGACTGTTCTGTTGCTCCTGTGAGGTGAGGTGGACTGGCCACCCAGAGCAACATCCTTTAAGGTCCTGGAGAAGGTGGGGACTGCCTCTTTGTACAGGTGTACATTGTCGTAAAGACAGTCCAAGCTGAGGGTGGGATGGTGGGCCAGGTGTACGTTAGGCCATAGCACACAGTCCCCCGAGAGAGGCTGGCATTTACCTTCGATGGTGGCAAGGTGGAAATCACAGAAGGCTACTGAGGGGAGGAGGGCTCATAATAATGGCCAGGAAGAAATGGAATGGCATCAAACCATGTGTTTGTATTTGATACCATTCCACCCCAGCCATTACTATAAGCCCATCCTCCCCAATTAAGGTGCCACCAACCTCCTGTGGTAGAAATCTCTCCTCTGGAGCAAGGTAGATATTACAATATTTGCGATGGGGAAGATGGTGGAGGACCTGTCAATCACTCCTCTTAGTGATGTGGCCACTCTCTCCTGTTGGGCACGCAGGTCATTGGTCCCTGTGTGAATTATGGGGAGACAAGCTGGGCCACAGTCAAGAGATCCATACCTCTCTCTGTTGTGGGGCACCATCATTTTGCCACCTTTTTATTTATTTGGGAAAAGTTTAATATAAACTTTCCATTGGAGTCCATCGTTAATATAATGTCTGGTTTCTCATCAGATCTGTGGAGTATGTCAGGAGTGATGGGAGTAATTACAGGCCGTGAGATGGGGATGGAGGGTGTCAGCTGGGTTGGTGCATTGGTTGGTTGGGTTGGTTGGTTTTGATTCAGCTGTTGGCTTGGTCCTGGGTTTTTGTGGGACTCTTTGTAGAGTGGATGGTGGTGGCTGGTGGTGGCCTGCCTTAGCTCATGTAGCTCCTTCTGCAGGTCGTACATGTGGCTGGTTTTGACTGTGCTGGACAGTTCCTCTCTAAGTCTACACACTTCCATCCTGAGAGCCTGGTTGTCCTCCTCAACATTTTTCATTGCACACTGCAGCTCCTGGATCTCGTCCCTATGCTGACGCACCAGGCTGATCTCATCCCTATGCTGATGCACCAGGCTGATCTCATCCCTATGCTGACGCACCAGGCTGATCTCATCCCTATGCTGACGCACCAGGCTGATCTCATCCCTATACTGACGCACCAGGCTGATCTCGTCCCTATGCTGGCGCACCAGGCTGATCTCATCCCTATGCTGACACACCAGGCTGATCTCATCCCTATGCTGACGCACCAGGCTGATCTCATCCCTATATTGACGCACCAGGCTGATCTCATCCCTATGCTGACGCACCAGGCTGATCTCGTCCCTATGCTGGCGCACCAGGCTGATCTCTTCCCTATGCTGACGCACCAGGCTGATCTCGTCCCTATGCTGACGCACCAGGCTGATCTCATCCCTATGCTGACGCACCAGGCTGATCTCGTCCCTATGCTGACGCACCAGGCTGATCTCATCCCTATGCTGACGCACCAGGCTGATCTCGTCCCTATGCTGACGCACCAGGCTGATCTCATCCCTATGCTGACGCACCAGGCTGATCTCGTCCCTATGCTGACGCACCAGGCTGGTCTCCTCCTCTATAATATTCTGTGGTACTGCAGGTGTCCCGTGTGAGAGAGGCTTGCTCAGGGCTGTGTCTGCTGCAGGCGAGGGAGGAACACTGGGGACTACATATTGGGGCACAGAGGGAGTGGAGGCTGTTGTAGGTAGTGACAATGGAGAGGTTTTAAGTTCAGCAACAAGAGGTTTTATTGGTCGAAGTTGTGGACAAATTGATCCAGACTGGCCTCCGAACCTTGAACCATCACAGTGCCGTTATTATAAAAATGCATGTTAGATTTGGGGGTGGAATCAATGTACAGTTGCCTCATTGTTCTGTTTCCTGACATTTTAAGTCCATTATTGTTCTTGTGGAGAGCTGTGTGCCAAGCATTAGGATCATCTGCTTTTAGAATTAAGTCTGCCCTCAGAGTCTCTGGGGATTCTCTTAGCAATTTATTTTTTCCTGACTCACTTGTAACATTTTCAAGATATGTGATGGCAAGGTCTCTGAAACAATGCTTAGAGAATGCATTCCTTTTCATCTCCATTGTGACCTCATTAAACAATTCACTCTACTCTAGAATGACGTGCTTGTGCTTCTTGATGAAAGCACTTATTTCAATAATGCACCTATAGATAAATTCACTTTTTAAACAATGCACTTTTATGAAGAATACAAGTAAAAATATGAAATGTGTTTTTCAATGAAACAACACATTGCACATAAATTAAAATACTCTCTCAGTGTTCAGAATGTTCCCACCTCCTTTCCAAGTGCTATTTTGATTGTTTGTTTTTTTGTCTGAATGCTTGTTTCGCTATCAAGGCCTGAACTATCTTTCAGAAATTCCTCAGAAATCCTTCCTCTTTCTCCCTTTGTTGGTTTTGTGTTTGTTTATCTATGTCCTAATTCTTGTTGTTGTCCATGTTGGGTTTATAGTTCCCCTATCCTGTGTTGTCTGATGATTCAGCACCGCAGATGAGTCTTGATGGGTCAGCACCGCAGCAAGACCAAGTCGATCAATCTCTCAAAATCTACAAACTATTTCCACAAAAGAAAAGTATCTTCCAAGTCCTGTAAATGGCCCGAACACAGCAATGCACCAAGATAATTCAACTGTAAACATATAATACACATTTTTTACAAACATGTGCAATTTAAGGAGGAGCTCTTCTTAAGTGCTGTTGATCATGGAATTTGTTGCTAGTAGATCTAGTAAGACTTTGTGACAGGTTCTGTTACCCGTTCTGCTGGGACACACGCTCACCACCCTCACACACGCAGGACCAGGCTGAGACAGAGACCAGGCTGAGACAGACAGCGGACCAGAATGAGATAGACAAAGGACCAGGATGAGAGAGGACCAGGCTGAGACAGACAGCGGACCAGAATGAGATAGACAAAGGACCAGGATGAGAGAGGACCAGGCTGAGACAGACAGCGGACCAGAATGAGATAGACAAAGGACCAGGATGAGAGAGGACCAGGCTGAGACAGACAGAGGACTAGGCTGAGACAGACAGAGAGCACTCAGAGGGCTCCGCTGTTGGCAGCTCCTTCTGTTGTCATGGAAACAAACATTGGGTCAGCAGTCAGTACATGTAGTGTCTAGAGCCTTCCTGTGTACAATCACAGAAATACTACACTCACAGAAATATTACACTCACAGAAATATTACACTCACAGAAATATTACACTCACAGAAATGTTACCCAGTGTGTTAATCCCTTTATAGGATTAATCATGTTTATTCAATTAAATCAATGCAAATTACCCTGTTGCACTCACACTCACTTTTTTTTATTTTAATTTTAATTTTTACCGCTTTTTCTCCCCAATTTCGTGGTATCCAATTGTTTTAGTAGCTACTACCTTGTCTCATCGCTACAACTCCCGTACGGGCTCGGGAGAGACGAAGGTTGAAAGTCATGCGTCCTCCGATACACAACCCAACCAAGCCGCACTGCTTCTTAACACAGCGCCATCCAACCCGGAAGCTAGCCGCACCAATGTGTCGGAGGAAACACCATGCACCTGGCAACTTGGTTAGCGTGCACTGCGCCCGGCCCGCCACAGGAGTCGCTGGTGCACGATGAGACAAGGATATCCCTACCGGCCAAACCCAGCTTGCCACAGGGGAATGTCTCAGGAAATGTCAACAGAAAAAAAACTGTACTGTATGGTATGTGCCCTTACACCTGACACCAGTGTACAGTGCCTTCAGAAACTATTTAGACCCCTTGACTTTTTCCACATTTTGTTACGTTACAGCCTTATTCTAAAATGGATTACATATTTTTTTATACACAATACTCCATAATGACAAAGTGAAAACAGGTTTTTAGAAATGTTTGCACATTTATTAAACATTTTAAAACAGAAATACCTTATTTACATCAATATTCAGACCCTTTGCTATGAGACTCAAAATTGAGGTCAGGTTCCTCCTGTTTCCATTGATCATCCTTGAGATGTTGCTACAACTTGATTGGAGTCCACCTGTGGTAAATTCAATTGATTTGACATGAGAAACAAGATTATCTTTGGCCTGAATGCCAAGCGTCACATCTGGAGGAAACCTGGCACTATCTCTTGGTGGTGGCAGCATCTTGCTGTGGGGATGTTTTTCAACGGCAGGGACTGGGAGACTTGTGAAGATCAAGGGTAAAATGAACAGAGCAAAATACAGCGAGATCCTGGATGAAAAGCTGCTCCAGAGCACTCAGGACCTCAGACTGGGGGCAAAGGTTCACCTTCCAACAGGACAACGACCCTAAGCACAAAGCCAAGACAACGCAGGAGTGGCTTCGGGACAACCCAGCCAGAGCCCGGACTTGAACCCGATCGAAAATCTCTGGAGAGACCTGAAAAAAAGCTGTGCAGCAACGCTCCCCATCCAACCTGACAGAGCTTGAGAGGATCTGCAGAGAAGAATGGGAGAAACTCCCTAAATACAGGTGTGCCAAGCTTGTAGCTTCATACCCAAGAAGACTCGAGGCTGTAATCACTGCCAAAGGTGCTTCAACAAAGTACTGAGTAAAGGGTCTGTATACTTATGTAAATGTGATATTTCAGTTTTTTTATTTTTAATAAATTAGCAAACATTTCTAAAAACCTGTTTTTGCTTTGTGATTATGGGGTATTGTGTGTAGATTGACGAGAGAAAAAAACAACAATTCAATCCATTTTAGAATGAGGCTGTAACGTAACAAAATGTGGAAAAAGTCAAGGGGTCTGAATACTTTCCCGAAGGCACTGTACATGCTGCATGCATGTGCACGGTTTATCAGACAGACTCCTCCCACGAGAGCTGCTCTTCTCCACTAAGTCACTCGTTTCTTTCACACCTCCTCACTACTGAAGAGAAAGGGATGACTCAAGCTATAGCCAGACTAAACCTGGGCCAACTTTCTCGCTCTCTTCCTCTACTTTCTCTCTGTCTCTGTCTCTCTGTCGCTCTGTCTCTCTGTCTCTCTCTCGCTCTCTCGCTCTCTCTCTCTCTCTCGCTCTACAATTCCCCCTTAGCCTCTATCTATCCCCTTCCCTCTCTGTCTACCTTGAGTGACATGCCTGCATCTCTACCTCTCCACCCATCCCACCTATCTCCACCTCTTCAATCCTCCCCCACACCCTAATGGTTCTGCGCTCTCTTATGTCTCTTGGAGGTACATTTACTGCTTACAGGCTTCTGAACATAGTGCCTTTTCTTGGAAATTGCATAATGTAGGAATGAAAACTATAATCAACTCCTTTTTTAATTGTGCTGTACTGAGCAGGCAGTTAATGTCAGTTAACGTCCTTAACAGTAAAAATGTCACAGAAAAGATTCTTACAGCATAACTCTCTCTGATGACATAACACATCCTCTTGAAAGAGGAGAAAGGAAGGGGAGAAGAGGTAGACATGTGGAGAGATATAAATACAGTACGTATAGAGCAGAAGATTGGGAAGGAGACACAGGCTGCGTCTCAGCAGTCTAAAATGGCCTCTCCTCTTTATTTGTACTGAACTGACAACATTGGATGAATGGAAGTGATGTAAGATTTATGTAAGATTTGTCAATTAAGGAAAGGACACAAGGAGAGGCAGCCACTTAAGACTGTTGAAATGTACCCCTGGTCTCTGCACTGAGTGAGAGAGACTGACTCATTCCTCAGGCTTCTCTGTCTGTCTGCCTGCCTGCCTGCGTGTGCGGGAAGGTTCTAGTCCCTGACTGCCAGTGATCACATGTACCAACTCTGTTTATATCACAGCTCAGCCTGGAGTACCATCCACGGGCATACACACAAACACACACCGCCTCAGCCTGGAGTACCATCCACGGGCATTGGGTAAATCTGCCTAGGGCTCTGCTATCACACTCTCTCTCTCACACAGACAGACAGTCAGACAGACAGACAGTCAGACAGACAGACAGACTCCTAATATGTCTCTGTTTTCTTTTAGAGTAGAATCCCAGCTCTCTCAGAGTGAAGCAGAGCCATGATGTAGACTAATCCTAAACTTCAGACTGTTTATCTCCTCCCAGGAATGGAAGTCAAGTAAACCAACATCTCACTTAGTGGATCAGTGATTAAATGGATTGGATAAATTGACTCGGGTGAAGTTAATTTGATAAACGCTTCAATCAGCGCAACAAATTATCTAGACAGTCGGGCTGTATTTTCCCATCCGCTCGGAGTGGACTGGAACAAAGCGCGCTGCGCTTTGAACTGGCAGAGTTCGACCCGCAAATCAGCTGTTGTGCGGAGGAGCGGCGAGGGACAGTTGGTGAAGTCCAGAGACAGTCACTAGCATACGGTAAGACGCTACGAAAACACACCGGCTACGGAAAAATTTACTAGACTAACTCGAAGTAGATATGGCCTAGGCTATTTCAGCTTATGGCCAGGACAGGAATTGGGTTGTTGCTGTATTTCTCCTCAGGGGTTTAACATCGTAAGTGGAAATAAGTGTTGAAGGTCTATTTAATTTAACCAGAACCACACCGCATAACTATGTGAGTTTGAGTCACTGGTTGAATGGCATGGGTTTTGGTTTTATTCGCCTAATTGACGTCAGAGCGTTGTTCTGTCACCAACTATTTCGGAACCGGTGAGCAGTTGAACTCTGACGTCACACAATAAAGACCCGAGAGGGATACCAGGGCGGGAGAGAAGAGAGGGACGGGGATATGTTCATCTGATCTGCCGATTTTTCTACTGGAAATTATATCGGGTAGGAAACGTTTAATTTCATCCTTCTATTCTTATGTGTTCTCTCCGCACCGCTCACTGTCAGTTTCCACCGCTGTCATTGAAGCCTGTGGAATAGCTGGTGTTGCACCACTCCGGTTTCTGCATTGGTCAATCGATAGGTTCGATTCTCACACTGAGAGAGGCGTTGTTGTCTCTTGACATATTTGCCGGCAATAGTCTACAATTAGCCTACCTGCCGGAACAACGACAGCAAAATTCGGTGCGGCGCAGATCGGCTCTATAATGGATGACAGGTGCTGTTTCTTTGTCTCGTTTTCTACCGTAGAGATTCACAGTGATGAAGATATTTACAGGAAAACCCAAATAACAACCATACATAGGCCATATAAATAGCCTACCATCTGATTGATGTATTTTATCCAGCTATAAAATAGCTCGCAGGGCAGACTGTAGCCTACAATGACAGACGCATAGTGTCATATTTAGGCTAACAGGACTGCAGTTTTATAAGACTACTGATAGCGTGTGTGTGTGTGTGTGTGTGTGTGTGTGTGTGTGTGTGTGTGTGTGTGTGTGTGTGTGTGTGTGGCAGATAGCGAGGTGCCAGATGGTAGGGAGTTCCTCACATTCACTAACTTTGAGCTTTTACTACACTGCCATGGCAACACCTTACTACATTACCATAGCAAGTTCCACACATCATCTGTGATGGAGTAAAGACTTCAAGATTCATTAGAATACTCACATGTGTGTTTAGAATACTTGTGTGTGTGTGTGTGTGTGTGTGTGTGCATGTGTGTGTGTGTGTGTGTGCGCATGTGTGTGTGCGCATGTGTGTGTGTGCGCATGTGTGTGTGTGTGTGCGCATGTGTGTGTGTGCCTCACCAGAGAGCCAGGCTGTGTGGATCAGTTTTTTTCAGGCCCAGGAGTATACCTAACCCAGTAACCTTTCTCTCCCTCTACCTCCAGAGTGCCAGGGTGTGTGTTGGGGGTCACAGAAAGGTCGTTGCCATGGGGAAGGACTACTATAAGACGCTGGGTATCCCTAAGGGTTCTAACGAGGAGGAGATCAAGAAGGCATATCGCCGCATGGCACTGAGGTTCCACCCAGACAAGAACACAGACGCAAATGCAGAGGACAAGTTCAAAGAGATCGCTGAGGCCTACGAAGTTCTGAGTGACCCCAAGAAGAGGGTCATCTATGACCAGCTAGGAGAGGAGGGTAAGAGAAAGAGAGGGTGCTCAGCATTCTGAGAGTGTTGTCGGTGTGATTATATAATTGTCATGAAGTAATTTATCGTTGTGTGTGTGTGTGTGTGTGTGTGTGTGTGTGTGTGTGTGTGTGTGTGTGTGTGTGTGTGTGTGTGTGTGTGTGTGTGTGAGAGAGAGAGAGAGAGAACACTGAGCAGAATCCTTTCTTTATTTAGCTATCCTCCCTACCTCACCCTTCCACCTCTACCCTCCGACAGTCTGACTGTGTGTTCAATCCTGTCTGACCAGGTCTTTCCACAGTGTGTTTGCGTCTCTCAGATAGGCCTGAATCCATGCGGAGGCAGAGATAAGAATAGCAGTGAGGTGGTGTGTATGTGTGTGTGTGTTTAGCTGTGGGTAGTCTTCTCTGTTTCTGTAGCAGCAAGGCTCTTGCTAGACCCCCTCCCCCCCACCGGATCCTGTGGGAACTCTCTCACCCACATGGGTTCGCTCTGACTGCTACTCATGCCTCTAGGGCCTCCGCTCCTCAAACTCCCTCCTACCTGCTGTCAAATCTCTAAAACGATTTAACTCTCTCCTTTCTCATCGGAAGGGGAATTAGGCTACAGGTAGGATGTGTGTGTGGTGAGTGTGTGTACTCACAGCCTTCTCTCTCTCTCCCTCTCGGTCAGGTCTGAAGGCGGGGGGCAGTAGTGGTCAGTCTGGGGTTCCTGGTGGGTCGTACCACTACACCTTCCATGGGGACCCCCATGCCACCTTCGCCTCCTTTTTCGGCGGGTCCAACCCCTTCGATATGTTCTTCGGACCGCACCGCAACCACCACAACCGCTCCAACGGCGTCCACTCCAAGGTCCCCAACGACCATGACATGGAAACAGACTTGGATGAGGAAGACCCCTTCGCCTCTTTCACACACTTCGGCTTCCCCGGGGGGGTCAACGGCTTCCCTGGCCATGGTGGGGGCAGGAGGAGGGGGGTGCAGTCGGAGCGTTTGGGGGGGTCCAGGAGGCAGCAGGACCCCCCGGTCGTCCACGAGCTGAAGGTGTCTCTGGAGGAGATCTTCCATGGTTGCACCAAGCGGATGAAGATCACCAGGAGGAGGCTGAACCCTGATGGCAGGAGCAGCTGTACGGAGGACAAGATCCTGAACATCGTGATAAAGAGAGGATGGAAGGAGGGCACCAAGATCACCTTCCCTAAGGAGGGGGACGAGACCCCAGAGAACATTCCTGCAGACATCGCCTTTGTGCTCAGAGACAAAGGACACGCCCACTTTAGGAGAGACGGCTCCAATATCATCTACACAGGCAACATCAGTCTGAAGGAGGTAGGAGCTGTCTGTCTTTCGCTCTGTCGGTCTGTCTGTCGCTCTGTCTTTCTCACACAGCCTTAGTCTCCACAAATACATTATTACAAAACTAGCAGCCTGTGACAAAGTGCTCTTTTACTTTCTTTCTCTCTCCTTCTATCCACAAATACCCTACAGAACACTCACATAGAACTGAAGGCCTGTGGTATTAACCTGTTCAGACAAGATTTGAAATGTTTTACTCTACAGGAGATTCAAACTCTATCTGCCTCTAGGTTTTCACAAGGGTGTGTGTGTTAATATAATTTTAGTAAGTGGACATGTTCTAATGAAGAGCATCAAAAGTCACATCTCTCTCTCTCTCTTTCCTACTCTCTCTCTCTCTCTCTCTCTCTCTCTCTCCTACTCTCTCTCTCTCTCTCTCTCTCCCTCTCTCTCTCTGTCTCTCTCCTACTCTCTCTCTCTCTCTCCTACTCTCTCTCTCTCTCCTACTCTCTCTCTCTCTCTCTCTCTCTCTCTCTCTCTCTCCTACTCTCTCTCTCTCTCTCTCTCTCTCTCTCTCTCTCTCTCTCTCTCTCTCTCTCTCTCTCTCTCTCTCTCTCTCTCAAATTCAAGCTGCTTTATTGGCATGAAAAACATTGTGTCAATATTGCCAAAGCAACAATGTATACAATATACATTGTAACAAAATTATAAATGATAGCAAATAATAATATAAAATGGTAGTAAATAATAATACAAAATTAAATACAAAAATAATAACAATAAAATGGTAACAGTCTACAGTAAACATTAATAATTATAGTAATAACAATAATAGTAATAATAAGTAAGTTACTGTTTACTATGCAGATGTTATTATTCAGTGTCCCTCAGGCTATGGCAGGAAAATACATATTTGGCTGCAAGAGGAGCCATTGCTCCTTCGCCCATGAGTATTCTTAGTTTTTCCTCTGGGTTCAATTTGTAAAAATTTGGAATATATGTAGTCATTTCTGTGAATAATGAATCTCTTTGTGAGGAATATTTATCACAGTAAAGGAGAAAGTGCATCTCTGTCTCTACCTCCCCTGTCATGCAGTGACCACATACACGCTCCTCTTTGGGTAGCCATGTCTTTTTATGTCTGCCGGTTTCTATTGCCAATCGGTGGTCACTCAGCCTGTACTTGGTAAGGATCTGTCTCTGCTTCGTATCTCTGACAGAGTAGAGATAATCAGCCAATTCATATTCTCTGTTTAGGGTCAGATAGCAATTTAGTCGGCTTTGGGATTTTGTTTCGTTTTTCCAGTATTGTAAATATGATTCCTTTGATTGGTTCATAATTTTGCTTATTGGAATTCTTTCTTTTGAAGCAGTGCTGGCGTCAGCTTGGTTGGTGAGGTCCAACACCAGCTGACTGAGAGGGCTCGTTTCTGGGCTCAGCTCTTGGGCTTGAAGTGCTTTAAATTGCAGACTCGAATTTGGACTTGAATTTAGATGTAGCCAAAATTTTAATGATCTTTTCTGTATTTTCATTATTACTGGAAAACGGCCCAATTCTGCCCTACATGCATTAGTTGGTGTATTTCTCTGGACTTGTAGAATTTTCCGACAGAATTCTGCATGTAGGGCTTCAATTGGATGTTTGTCCCACATTTTAAAATCCAGTTTATTGAGTGGCCCCCAAACCTCACTTCCATAAAGTGCTATTGGTAGGATTACACTGTCAAATATTTTAGTCCAAATTCTAATTGGGATGTTGATTTTGAATAATTTCATTTTTATTGCATACATTGCTCTGCGGGCTTTTTCTTTTTCTTCTTTTTTCTCTCTCTCTCCTACTCTCTCTCTCTCTCTCTCCTACTCTCTCCTACTCTCTCTCTCTCTCTCTCTCTCTCTTTCCTACTCTCTCCTACTCTCTCTCTCTCTCTCTCTCTCTCTCTCTCTCTCTCTCTCTCTCTCTCTCTCTCTCTCTCTCCTACTCTCTCTCTCTCTCTCTCTCTCTCTCTCTTTCCTACTCTCTCTCTCTCTCTCTCTCCTACTCTCTCTCTCTCTCTCTCTCTCTCTCCTACTCTCTCTCTCTCTCTCTCTCTCTCTCTCTCTCTCCTACTCTCTCTCTCTCTCTCTCTCCTACTCTCTCCTACTCTCTCTCTCTCTCTCTCTCTCTCTCTCTTTCCTACTCTCTCCTACTCTCTCTCTCTCTCTCTCTCTCTCTCTCTCTCTCTCTCTCTCTCTCTCTCTCTCTCTCTCTCTCTCTCTCTCTCTCTCTCTCTCTCCTACTCTCTCTCTCTCTCTCTCTCTCTCTCTCTCCTACTCTCTCTCTCTCTCTCTCTCTCTCTCTCTCTCTCTCTCCTACTCTCTCTCTCTCTCTCTCTCTCTCTCTCCTACTCTCTCTCACTATTTCCTACTCTCTCTCTCTCTCTCTCTCTCTCTCTCTCTCTCTTTCTCCTACTCTCTCTCTCTCCTACTCTCTCTCTCTCTTACTCTCTCTCTCTCTCTCCTACTCTCTCTCTCTCTCTCCTACTCTCTCTCTCACTATTTCCTACTCTCTCTCTCTCTCCTACTCTCTCTCTCTCACTATTTCCTACTCTCTTTCTCTCCTACTCTCTCTCTCCTACTCTCTCTCTCTCTCTCTCCTACTCTCTCTCTCCTACTCTCTCTCTCTCCTACTCTCTCTCTCTCACTCTTTCCTACTCTCTCTGACTCAGAGCCCCGGGCACCTCTAACAGCAGTACACTGGTGTTCATGTTTCTAGCACTAGGCTGTGGGCAGTGGTGGAAGATGTGTGTGTGTGTGTGCAGTTAAACATGGGTACTCCACCTAAAAGAGGCTGTTCCTCTGAGTACATGACCTTGTTCAACACATCCCTCCAGTCTATCTGTGAAGTGAGCTGAGCTCTGGGTGGGCAGACTGAGTGCTTTGCAGAATGTCTCTCTGCCGCTGCAGTGTGAGTGAGCATGGGGGAATGTGTTGTCCCTGTGTGACAGGCCCACTCACACTCTGCCCTGTCCTGCCTCATATGTCTTCCTTTATGATAGTTCTTTTAATGAGCACAACAATCGTTATGGTACTCACCATGTAGTGCAAAAACACACAATAAAGGATTTATACACTTAGACAGCTCTTTTTCTCTTTTATACAGAGAGCGAGCGAGACACACACACACAGATAGAGAGAGAGATACAGAGAGAGAGACACAGAGAGAGAGAGAGAGAGAGAGAGACAAAGAGAGAGAGACAGAGAGAGAGGCAGAGAGAGAGAGACAGAGAGAGAGGCAGAGAGAGAGAGAGAGAGAGAGAGAGAGAGAGAGACGGAGAGAGAGAGAGAGACAGAGACAGAGAGAGAGAGACAGAGAGAGAGAGACAGAGAGAGAGAGGATTGTGGTGTGAGGGTGGTATTCTGACAGACAGTTCATTTAATTAAACCTCTATTCCTGTGTGGTCACAAGCTCAGCTGTGACCAGCCTGTGAAATGAAACACTCTTTTATAGTTCCAATATAGCTGCCATTTATCTACTGCCTATATTAATGGACTGGCTAATGGCAGACCCTAAACAGGAGCTTGTTAAGTACATACTGTATTAATTATACAAGTACCGCAGTGCTCAGATAAGCTCATTAACCAGGAGGTCTGTTTTACTGCTGTCATAAACTGTTCTATCTTAATGTCATATACTGCCATAGAAATATATTTTAGTTATGAGATAGTGCACTACTCTTTGTGCATTAAATATGCAGGGAATAGGGTACCATCAGGGACACAGACCTAGTTGATTCAGTCCGTATTTCGGAAGTTCAGCGCTGTCGCGTGATTGAAACGTAAAGGTCATTTCCGATTGAACCCGACATATACATCGTTTACTGTGAGTGCAGTCGTTGCGCACGCGGGAACATTGCCTAGCACTGTTGGAGCTAGGAACACAAGCATTTCTCTACACGCGCAATAACATCTGCTAAATATGTGTATAACCAATCGAATTTGATTTGATTTACATTTCAAACGTGCTATAGCGCTGAACTTCCGCGATACGGATTGAATCGAGCCCCTAATGTATCCAGTAAAGACAATAAAAGCTCATTTAGATCCAGTGAAGGAGAGAGACCTGAGAGAGACCGGAGAGAGACCGGAGAGAGGTGAGGAGGGAGGAAGGGGAGATGTTGAAGGGAGAGAGAGTATTGGGTATTTGGGTTATCTGAACCATTATCTGAAAAATATAGTTTAACTGGAGCTGCCAGGGAGCTCTGCTTCCATCCAACAGGAAGGTATGATTACAGAGGCCTGGCACTGGGCGCTGTTGACGGGCTGGCTGCTTTTATACACTCTGTTAGCTATGCTGGCTGGGTTTTGGTCCTAAAATAGCTGGGTCAGACCCTATGCTAGCTACACCGGCTGACTTTAGGCCCTCTGTTTTACACAGGCTTTAGGTCTAACAATAACAAGCCCAATGAGAGCTACGTTGCAGAGTGCAGAGCTGAAGGCTCTTTAGTCTGCTAAAGACAATTGTTACCTCTGCATTATGACCATTCAATGACCTCTACCAAGGATGTCTGGAGTCTGGACCTTTATGTCATCACTGGAGCCGGTGGCCCTGCTGTCTCTCCGGCTGTTCTCTCTAAATCAGGACAGTTTGCCATTCGGCGTCAGTGTGAAAAACAGGAAGGAAGAACACACACACACAATCATACTTAGAAGGCTATCGCTAACTCTAAGAGGAACTTGACTTCTGATATTACAGAGAAATATGCTATATGCATTGGCAAAGACAACATAGCATGTGATAACGCTTAGGCAATGGTTTCTGGATGCCTTATGTTTTGGAAGGTGTGGGGGGGTTGAGGCGCGGGGGTTAGTAAACACTGGATTAGGCAACTGCTAACTGGGGCTGTTGACACCTGATTGGGCAACTTGTAAGCACTAAACTGGAACACACAATTCAAAATAGTTTAATGTTATTGAATTGGGACTGGAAAACTGTAAGCCTACTGCACGTAGTCAGAGTTTGAATTTATCAGGAGTGGTATATATTATTCTGGTGCTGCCTTGTCTGAGCTGAGGCTTACATCATTAGACTGGCCTTATGTCAGCTGTCTGTGTGTCTCCAGTGTCATGGCAACCTGTCTAGGGGCTGGATTCGAAACATAGCGCAGAATGTCATTTTTTGTAGCGCGGTTGAAATGTAAAGGTAATTTTTGATTGATGCGGCATATGCAGCGTTTACCGAGAATGCAGTCAACGTGAACGCGGAAACATTGTCTTCAAATTTCAATCGTGCTTATCTTCGGCGCTAATGATTCAATCCAGCCTTAGATAGTGTTGAGCGGATTACTTTAAAAATGTAATCTGTTGCTGATTACAGTTACATGAAAATAAAGTGATCGGTCAGGTGATCCTTTGGATTACTCAAAATGAGTAACGCAATCTTTTGGATTACTTTGGGAATAACAGATATTTTAAAACATAAAAAAACGTTCACCTAATACAGTATTATTTAACTGAGTAACATTAGTATTTCTAAATGGGGGACTATTGTGAGAGCATTAAGATCCTACAACTCATATGTTTGATATGTGAGAGCATAAAGATCCTACAACTCATATGTTTGATATGTGAGAGCATAAAGATCCTACAACTCATATGTTTGATATGTGAGAGCATAAAGATCCTACAACTCAAATGTTTGATATGTGAGAGCATAAAGATCCTACAACTCATATGTTTGATATGTGAGAGCATAAAGATCCTACAACTCATATGTTTGATATGTGAGAGCATAAAGATCCTACGACTCAAATGTTTGATATGGAGAGCATAAAGATCCTACGACTCAAATGTTTGATATGGGAGAGCATAAAGATCCTACGACTCAAATGTTTGATATGTGAGAGCATAAAGATCCTACAACTCATATGTTTGATATGTGAGAGCATAAAGATCCTACAACTCATATGTTTGATATGGGAGAGCATAAAGATCCTACAACTCAAATGTTTGATATGTGAGAGCATAAAGATCCTACAACTCATATGTTTGATATGTGAGAGCATTAAGATCCTACAACTCATATGTTTGATATGTGAGAGCATAAAGATCCTACGACTCAAATGTTTGATATGGAGAGCATAAAGATCCTACGACTCAAATGTTTGATATGTGAGAGCATAAAGATCCTACAACTCAAGTGTTTGATATGTGAGAGCATAGTCACAGGGCTCCATACCAACATTTTCAGTTGTCTGGACCATATGGTCGCACCAAGATTTTGTTGCGGGGTCACGCAGTAGAAAACACGGGTTGCCTAATCATTTTATTAAGTAATTCTACCTGCTTCATTAAGTCCTAAAATAAAATGGTATGATCAATAAATTAATTTGAATGCACAATTCCAGATATTTTTATGATGCACACCCTAAATTGTCACGAATTTTGAGTTGGACAATTAGGCAATTGTATATTACTGTCAAAATACAGTCCCAGCATTTTTTTTTTTTTTTTTCTTTTTCAATAGAGATTAAGTAACTATTTTAGGGCACAAAAATCACAAACAAATTCATTTGGGGCTAATTCACCAAATGAGGAAGTAGTTAGCTAGATTGCAAACAATACATCTAGCCTAATATTAGACTACTGAGAGTTAGACTACTGAGAGTTAGACTACTGATAGTCTGCCGTAGTATTTACACCAGTAAATGTAATATATAGGCCTATGTTGTCACCTTGAATGGCCGACGTGAGTGCCCTATGTTCAATATAGTAAGAGTTGATAAATAGAATTCAGACCTACAGAACGCTGGGTCCCAGTTCTCTTCAGTGTTATTCTGGGATTGCGTCTTGAAATATTGCGCAATCAGAAAGCATTTCTCTACTGCTACGGACAGAGCTCACAACGGAGAAAGATGGAAAGTGCAACGCAGCAAGCAGGAACTCTATGACGACTGTCTGGCCAGAAGGCTATGTGTAAATGTTTTGGAAGCCTTACCTATTCATTCAACCAGTTTAATACTAAAGAAGCCATCCATCCTTGATGAGAGGTCAGCAGAACAATAGAACCTTTAAGAGCGTGTGAGAAGTCTTGAGAGTGCGCTAAATGAAAGTGGGCAAATGCTGGCAAAGTTTTACAAATGTTGCCTCTTGAGATTAGATGAAGTAATCCCGAATGCAATCAGTTGTTTTTAAGAATGCAAGCATAATCAGATTATTCATTTTTGTAATTAATCCAAGCTGATTAGTTACTTTGTTTTTGTATTCTGATTACTCAGTTGCTACCCAACCCTGGCCCTAGGTTAGGGTTGGAGTTTAGTATGGTGTGCTGCCTGCTCTGGGTAGGAGTTGCAGATCTAGGATCAGTTTTCTTTTACTTAATTGTAGGGTGCAAAACTGACCTAAGATGAGTGGACACCCAGGTTTCAGCCTCTCTCTGTCTGTGTGTGTGTGTGTGTGTGAGTGTGTGTGTGTGTGTGTGTGTGTGTGTGTGTGTGTGTGTGTGTGTGTGTGTGTGTGTGTGTGTGTGTGTGTGTGTGTGTGTGTGAGAGAGAGAGAGAGAGAGAGAGAGAGAGAGAGAGAGAGAGAGAGAGAGAGAGAGAGAGAGAGAGAGAGAGAGAGAGAGAGAGAGAGAGAGAGAGAGAGAGAGAGAGAGAGAGAGAGAGAGAGAGAGAGAGAGAGAGAGAGAGAGAGAGAGAGAGAGAGAGAGAGAGAGAGCGAGAGAGAGAGAGAGAGAGAGAGAGAGAGACCACGACCTCAGCTTATTCGGTCTTACTTCATTAGCTGTAGAAATGAGACCACACTCTAAAATTAGCCTCCTGTGCACTCTACAACCCCCCAACTATCAACCCTACACACACAAGCACACACACCGGGGTTTTCCAAGCTCAGGAAACTTGTTTAAGTGTCAGAGAGGGAGTGATCCATTGTAGATGATGATGTCATTCTGTTCCACTCTGAGCGCCAAGTCATGTTCTCTAATGTTCTCCAGCTGAATCTGTGTTCTAGACTGCTAAACTGGAACAGATACTAGTTTTCTACGTCCATAGCTCCCGAAACACACGTTTTCACCTATCCTTAATCACTGAATTAGTTAACAACTAACAACATATGATTTTGTCATCATTGGGTGTGAGTAGAACAACTCTGTGCAACGCCAAGAGGAACAGATTGAGAATCACTGTTGTAATGAAGCAGTCATATAGTAAACATGCTTGTGTCATATGATACAGTAGTAAACCCTCTCATATCCCCCTCCCCCAGGCGCTGTGTGGCTGTACGGTGAACATTCCCACCCTGGATAACCGCGTCATCCCGCTATCCTGCCATGAGGTCATCAAGCCTGGGACGGTAAAGCGGCTGAGGGGGGAGGGCCTGCCCCTCCCTAAGAGCCCCACTCAGCGTGGCGATCTCATCGTAGAGTTCACGGTTCGCTTCCCAGACAGGATCCCTCCCCAGTCCAGAGAGATCATCAGACAACACCTACCCCAGTCTTAGGACAACACCCCCCCCCCCGACTCATTACCCCCTCCCCACCCCCCCAGACTCATTACACCCCCTACACTCCTCCCTTCCCCAACCCCCCAGACTCATTACCCCCCTCCCCACCCCCCCAGACTCATTACCCCCTACACTCCTCCCTTCCCCAACCCCCCAGACTCATTACCCCCCTCCCCTCCCCCCACAGACTCATTACACCCCCTACACTCCTCCCTTCCCAACCCCCCAGACTCATTAACCCCTCCCCACCCCTCCAGACTCATTACACCCCCTACACTCCTCCCTTCCCCAACACCCCAGACTCATTACTCCCCTCCCCACCCCCCCGGACTCATTACACCCCCCACACTCCTCCCTTCCCCACCCCCCCAGACTCATTACCCCCCCAGACTCATTACCCCCACTCGCCATCCCTCCCCTCCCCACCACATACACACAAACCGTTTTTACCAGTTGGACCCAACCCATCTTCCCCCATTTCAAGATCTCACTGTTTCTACCACACAACATTACATGGACACTATTTTTAAGGGAAAGGTTTTTTTTCTGGGAATGACAAGAGGACCTCCAGTTTTAGGATGTTTTTGTTTCTTTTCGCCCAAGCGCACACACACGGACATGGCGAAGTGATACGGAGGAACGGCTCAGCGTGGCTACTGGCTTTTACCGGAACTCCTTTTCTTAATGCTCTTCTTTTCTACACATTTATCAAGGGTTTTATACATCCCCCTGATCCTCCTCTTCTTATGGAGGAGTTGAGAGGAACACTTTATTTGAAAAAGAGGAGATTGTCCAGGATTTTCCAGAGGAAAGTTGAAAGTGGATTATTTTATTGTTTATCTACCAGCAGCTTCAGTCTCTGCTCCCCATTTTAACGTAATCATCTGTTTCTAATGTTTAATAAAGCATAATGTGTGAACTCTGTGTTATCTGCTGGACAAGGCTACTGCTCCAGCCACTACTACCAGATCCTCCCAGTGCAGAACCACTGACATAGATGTATAGTTTGGCAAACATATTTTGAGATTTGGATTTGCTCACCATAATCCACACTCAAAGTGCAAATGAGCATGTAATTGTTGTGAAAGGGTTGGTTGTAACATGGCGGACAGTTTGCTGAACTCTGTGTATCTATGTCTCTGGTCCAGACCCCCTGACTGGCTGAGAAGCCCAGCACTGTGTGATCCACTATGGACCTCGAAGCCAGTTCCACTGCTTTCCTCCCCCATTCTTATCCCTCTAAACAGGGACTGATTTAGACCTGGGACATCAGGTGTGTGCAATTACTTAAAAGGTACAACAGAAAAGTAGGCTCTGGACCTCGTAGGGTAAGAGTTGAATACCCCTGCACTATGGGTCATCATCATCTAGGTCAGTGCTTGAACTTCTGTTTTTCATCCTCTCCTAATCAGGGACTGATTCAGACCTGGGACACCAGGTGAGTGCAATTAAACACCAGGTAGAAACAAAAGACACACAAGGGTTTTGGCCCCCCAGGACCAGAATTGAACCGTTCCATCTAAGTCTGTCATCCATAGGTGCGTTGATCCCTGTGGTGTGTCTCTCTCAAAGGGAATGACTAAGTCTTTAACAACTGCCTTAAGCTCTCCCTGACTCAATGAGAGACTGGTAAGTGCCTTGAACTTGGAGACACACACACACACTCAGTGTCCACAGGTTAAACACAGAGAATATGAAGACACATTTCTATGAAACTTTATAATAGGTTTTGTGAAACACATTCAATGTAAACCTGCCCAGATAGCCAGGACTGATCTACTGTGGATGCCATCTTTTGGCTGTGGGGAGTTTAGTGGGAGTGCTACTGTATGTGGTGCTTGAGGTGAAGGAATGAAATAGATGCTGGTACTCATTTTTGTTCCCGGTAATGTTTCTATTTAGGAGCTGGAACGCCGCAATTCTTTAAAGTGATTACATATGTATATAAATACGAGTGCTGCTACTCAACCAGTAGAACATTTTAGTTGATGGTACTCAGTACCAGTGTATACCGACACTGACCGTATGGGGGCTGCAGTGATCTGTACTGCGCTGAGGGGCCTATCAGTCTGGTACCATCAAACATCACTTCAAGACTATCAATATTAAATGGAGACCCTTTTCTTGGTCTTTTTGCCACTTGTAATATGTTTTCTATTGACGAAATATCTACAGCAGAGCTCTCCAACCCTGTTCTTGAAGAGCTACAGTCCTATAGGTTTTCACTCCAACCATAATTTAGCTTACCTGATTCTAATAGTTAGCATGTTGATAAGCTGAATCAGGTTAGTTACAACTGGGGTTGGATTGAAAACCTACAGGAAGGTAACTCTCCAGGAACAGGGTTGGATTGAAAACCTACAGGAAGGTAGCTCTCCAGGAACAGGGTTGGATTGAAAACCTACAGGAAGGTAACTCTCCAGGAACAGGGTTGGATTGAAAACCTACAGGAAGGTAGCTCTCCAGGAACAGGGTTGGATTGAAAACCTACAGGAAGGTAGCTCTCCAGGAACAGGGTTGGCGAGCCCTGGTCTACAGTATAGAGGGAAGTGAAGGAATATGTAAGGAACCAGAATGATACGGTTGTTGCTCCCTGCCTATAGGTTGTGCCAAACGTATTTTCATGTTCACACACAGAGATACAGACACTGCAACTGAGTGATTCTCACTGTTTCACAGCTTCTGTACTTTTGACAAAGTTTCTCATGTGAGTTGAATTTTACAATGACAACCAATAAACCAAGTATTGAGCTATGTATGGTCTTGTGTGTTTATGTGAGGAGTGGCGTTATTTGTAGCTGACCCCCATTCGACTGCTTTCACCTATCCATCACACTCCGCTCTGTTGTTACTTCAATGACGAAAGGATGATTTATCTATCATTTATTGTCCAACAATCTCACAGATTAGATATCCACACAGCGGAACACTGGATCAGTTTGAGTATAACAAAATCAAGGATTAGAAACAAATCTATTTTCCCACTAATAATGAATTCTTAATAATTGAGTAAGCTGTATGTGGATTCTTACTAAGGGAACATGAGCTGCATAACAGATGGTCTTTGTCTGATCAAATATTCAAATCTCTATTGACTAGGCCTAGTAACTCCAGTCCAGGTATTCTGTATAAATAAAAGTATATGTGTGGGTCAGTAAATCAAATGGATTTCTATAGCCCTTCTTACATCAGCTGATATCTCAACGTGCTGTACAGAAACCCAGCCTAAAACCCCAAACAGAAAGCAATGCAGGTGTAGAAGCACGATGGCTAGGAAAAACTCCCTAGAAAGGCCGAAACCTAGAGACGAACCAGGCTATGAGGGGTGGTCAGTCCTCTTCTGCCTGTGCCGGGTGGAGATTATAACAGAACATGGCCAAGATGTTCATAAATGACCAGCATGGTCAAATAATAATAATCACAGCGGTTGTCGAGGGTGCAGCAAGTCAGCACCGCAGGAGTAAATGTCAGTTGGCTTTTCATAGCTGATCATTAAGAGTATCTCTACCACTCCTGCTGTGTCTAGAGAGTTGAAAACAGCATGTCTGGGACAGGTAGCACGTCCGGTGAACAGGTCAGGGTTCCATAACCACAGGCAGAACAGTTGAAACTGGAGCAGCAGCACAGCCAGGTAGACTGGGGACAGCAAGGAGTCATTATGCCAGGTAGTCCTGAGGCATGGTCCTAGGGCTCAGGTCCTCCGAGAGAGAATTAGCGAGAGCATACTTAAATTCACACAGGACACCGGATAAGACAGGAGAAGTACTCCAGATATAACAGACTGATCCTAGCTCCCCGACACAAACTACTGCAGCATAAATACTGGAGGCTGAGACAGGAGGGGTAAGTAGAGCTGACTCTAGATGTGGGGTCAGTAGAGCTGACTCTAGATGTGGGGTCAGTAGAGCTGACTCTAGATGTGGGGCCAGTAGAGCTGACTCTAGATGTGGGGCCAGTAGAGCTGACTCTAGATGTGGGGCCAGTAGAGCTGACTCTAGATGTGGGGCCAGTAGAGCTGACTCTAGATGTGGGGTCAGTAGAGCTGACTCTAGATGTGGGGTCAGTAGAGCTGACTCTAGATGTGAGGCCAGTAGAGCTGACTCTAGATGTGGGGCCAGTAGAGCTGACTCTAGATGTGGGGCCAGTAGAGCTGACTCTAGATGTGGGGCCAGTAGAGCTGACTCTAGATGTGGGGCCAGTAGAGCTGACTCTAGATGTGGTGACAGTAGAGCTGACTCTAGATGTGGGGCCAGTAGAGCTGACTCTAGATGTGGGGCCAGTAGAGCTGACTCTAGATGTGGGGTCAGTAGAGCTGACTCTAGATATGGGGTCAGTAGAGCTGACTCTAGATGTGGGGCCAGTAGAGCTGACTCTAGTTGTGGGGTCAGTAGAGCTGACTCTAGATGTGGGGCCAGTAGAGCTGACTCTAGATGTGGGGCCAGTAGAGCTGACTCTAGATGTGGGGCCAGTAGAGCTGACTCTAGATGTGGGGCCAGTAGAGCTGACTCTAGATATGGGGTCAGTAGAGCTGACTCTAGATGTGGGGCCAGTAGAGCTGACTCTAGATGTGGGGCCAGTAGAGCTGACTCTAGATATGGGGTCAGTAGAGCTGACTCTAGATGTGGGGCCAGTAGAGCTGACTCTAGTTGTGGGGTCAGTAGAGCTGACTCTAGATGTGGGGCCAGTAGAGCTGACTCTAGATGTGGGGCCAGTAGAGCTGACTCTAGATGTGGGGCCAGTAGAGCTGACTCTAGATGTGGGGCCAGTAGAGCTGACTCTAGATGTGGGGCCAGTAGAGCTGACTCTAGATGTGGGGTCAGTAGAACTGACTTTAGATGTGGGGCCAGTAGATCTGACTCTAGATGTGGCCAGTGGATCTGTCTCTAGATCAGGTCGGGAAATGAGGGTGGTCTGCGTCCCTCCACTCTCTGTCCCTCTGTGAAGAGAACACACACAGTTCCATTCAGTACCACCACAAAACCCCATGGCTCAGCTGAATTTGGCTGCATCTCAGTAGTCTCATACGGCATCCTCATCTGCTCTTCTTCACCTGTCTAGTTGTGACTACGTAATGAGGCTGTATATAAGACTATGGACCTGCACCCTGAGGTCTCATCTGAGACAATCAGAACTCACCTCCACAGCCGGGATGATGTACCTCTCGTTTCTGTTGAACGACTCGATCTGCTTCAGGTGTTCATCCGACAGGAAAAGTCAAACATCTGTCAATCAGACAAACAAATTCCCACTCAAGAAAAACAATCCCAGCAGCTACACAAAATTATAGCCTGTAGTTTCCTAGACTCAGCCAGCGAAAAGTCACATTTTGTGGAAGAGGTGAATAGTTTCCAAACTGGTAAAACATCATGCAGTTCAATTGGCATTCCTTCCACTAGATGGCGCTGTCCTCCTGACCTGCAGGTTCTGCAGGATCCTGGAAGGAGTGACGCTCTTGGGGATCCAGACCATCCCTCTCTGTACCTGCCACCTGGAGACAGAGAGACACACACACACTTGAGCATTGTTAATTACACTACGGCTAGTTACACTGAGGTGTTTGTGTGTTACGTGAGTATATCCTGAGCAGGGGTCTTTCTGTGGTGGAGGTGACAGCTCCCCAGTCCAGGGTCCTGCAGCAGGCAGGGTTCATCAGGTGAAGCCCTGGACTGCTCAGCACTACCCAGGGGACAGTAGGCTGTCACGCACACCTACCGTCCTAGAATACACACACACCTACCTGCAGTGACTCAGCAGCTCGGCCTGGGTGACACTCCACCTACTAACACACAAGAGTGAGACACCATTACAAAAACATACTGTACACACACACACACCTAATTGAAGATGGACAGACCGATGCCTCGGACCAGCCCCTTATCAACCAGGTTCTCCATGGCAACCCTGGTTTCCCAGTAGCGTATGTCATCGTAACTCACACTGCCAACGACCCGCTTGGGCATCAGCTCTGTCCCACGCCTGGAGAACACGCAGGCAGCTCAGAGGACCAACATGTGTGGGACAAATTCGAGGTGTGATTAGGTGTATGTGTGTGTTGCTCACTGGAAGACTGTGGGCCAGTACATGAGGTAGAGGGCCAGGTATTCCAGTCCCAGGTGTATTAGACTCTTACTACAGGCTGTCTCTACGTAGTCAGGGTGATGCTGGGTGTTACACAGCTGAGGTCAGAAATACATCCTGATGATACAGGGACTGGGGGACTGCACAGGGGATCAACACACGACACACATACACTATATGTACAAAAGTATGTGGACACCCATTCAAATTAATGGATTCGGAAATTTCAGCCAAACCCGTTGCTGACAGGTATATAAAATCGACCATAGACAAACATTGGCAGTAGAATGGACTTACTGAAGAGCTCAGTGACCTTCAACGTGGCACCGTCATAGGATGACACCTTTCCAACAATCAGCTTCCTCATCTGGCAGTCCGACGGACAAATATGGGTTTGGCGGGTGTCAGGAGAAAGCTACCTGCCCCAATGCATAGTGCCAACTGTAAAGTTTGGTGGAGAAGGAATAATGGTCTGGGGCTGTGTTTTCAGTTTAGGCTAGGCCCCTTAGTTCCACTGAATTGAAATCTTAACGCTACAGCATACACTGACATTCTAGACGATTCTGTGCTTCCAAATTAGTGGCAACAGTTTGGGGACAGTTCTTTCCTGCTTCAGCATGACAATGCCCCTGTGCACAAAGCGAGGTCCATACAGAAAAGCTGTCGAGATCGGTGTGGAGGAACTTGACTGGCCTGCAGAGCCCGACCTCAACCCCATGGAACACCTTTGGGATGAATTGGAACGCCGACTGAGAGCCAGGCCTAATCACCCAACATCAGTGCTCGACCTCACTAATGCTCGTGGCTGAATGGAAGCAAGTCACTGCAGCAATGTTCCAACATCTAGAGGAAAACCTTCCCAGAAGAGTGGAGGCTGTTATAGCAGCAAAGGGCTGGACCAACTCCATATTAATACCCATGATTTTGGATTTTTTAATAAGCATTAAAGGACAATATTTGTTCCAGTTGCATGCATGCACATGCATTCTCATTTCTCCCATCACTACAATGGGAACAAGAAAGCTTGTGCATGCACGTGTAACGGAGTTAACGTACCATTAACTCATTCCACAGCTAGCTTAGAAAACGTAACTTTTAATAGCATTCTGACCTGTCCGGGAGCGCTCTTCCAGGTTCCCAGACAACAGGGTCACGTAGAAACTCATGGTTCAGACCAGAGGTTTTGACAGGCAGGCAGACAGACAAACACATTAGGAATTAATGGAATTGTATATGAGGTAGCAACACGGTATCTAGCTCTAGAGGTCAAACCATCTCTATAGGACTCGGAGAATGACCCAGATGACCTGGAGTGAGTTGCAAGTCACCATGACTAAGTCTGAATGCGGTGTTACTGATTATCACTCATGTCGGAATTCATTAACTCAGCACAGGGGTCTCACGTGTGACAAATACTTATATCATCCGAGACAGGGATAGGATACCCCATATACATAGTTAAAATGGCCAAATCCACCACTTTTCTCCATCTCGCTTTCAAACAGCTCTGAACCCATCATAATTTAACTAGATTAATTTCACTTCTGTAGCTAAATAGCTGATCCAACTATATGACAGTCACAGGCTGGCTTGAACACATGTCTAAATAGTATCATCCTATATTACATTGTCACGTGAGAGAATTTTAAAGCATAGTCCAATACCCAAAGCAGGTTGAGTGGTCTGAGGTCATGCTGCTGAAATCAGAATTACCCCCCTGCTACTTGTTTCAGCTTCAGTTTAAAATTGCATTTGTTCCAATAGATTGCTATGGTCTACACCCTTTCAACGCTGCTCTGAACCACATTGCGTGCAAATAGTGATGAATGAATTAAGACAATAGTGCAGCTTAGTGGAGAGAGTAAAGGTTCCCTGTAATGTGAGAAGTTACATCCGTGTAGAAATGACATGCTAGAGTAAGAAACCATAAGGAGTGATAGTTCTGTCTGTCAGCCAGTCTGTAATGCTCAGGAGTCACACTGGTTTAAGACCAAGTCTGGCTGGATCTGTAACCCAAATTGTTGGTAAATAGCCAAAACAGACCGTACGCATCTAGAGGAACAGGCCCCGAAACAGCCCACCTGCAAATAACCCATTTTTACTCGTAGACAGAACACTCAGGCTCATTAAATACATTTGAATATAAACAATCAACATGTGTCAAAGTTTAAATTGCAGTTTATATGCACCCTGGGATGAGCTGGTCAGGTAAGTGGGACACCGTGTGGTTAGATAAGGGATTGCAGACATTGAAACAATTGCCACCATTTTGGATATAAACGTTGAGAGCTCATACATTCAACTTTATCCATTGTAATTTAATTTAATTTACAGGTGTTTAACGCAAGGTTGCCATGGTGGTACGGTGACCAGGTTTGGAAGGACACTAGGGTTAACACTCCTACTCAACAAGCTTGTTATAACAAACCCTGAAGACCTAAGGGCTCAGGTTAGCGACTAGAGCAAATAGAGGCTTTTTAGCACAATGGTATAACACGTCCTAAAGCATGCAATGTCCTGGGTTCAATACCCAGTCCCACAATAGGTCAGACCTCTGACATCCCATCTAAAGGAATGAGAAACTGGTTAGACAACTTTGTTATGGTGAACCTGGTGTCAAACAAGGAATTGGAACAGACGGACATTAATTACGTCAAACATTGTCATTTCGTGAGATTTTATTTTCAACATTTTCAAACTTGTCATACATTATCTGCTACTACTCATAAAAAAATTAAGTCATTAGCTATTCTTTAATCCCCTTTTATAGTCTCGCATAGAATCCCACAACTAAAACCAGTCACATGGGATTGTAATAAACTCAGAATGGGGCCACTCAAGCCCCCCCCCACCCCCACCAACCAATCACCTCTATCCACTGCCCCCCTTCCAGATCAAACCAGGCAGCTACATGTTGTTTTCTCCACCAGAGAGGAATCATACAAAAAGAAACACATGAAAGAAGCACATAGTCCTAAAAATGGTCAATTGGGTTTGAGTGTTTGTACAGGTATGATAACAGAAATGGCCACCATGTGGCACCATCCATCCAGCCGTCCATCTATCCGTACAGGTCATCATCATTATCCTCGTTAAACACTGGCCCCCCACCAGTGCCCCCAGTACCCTGGCTGGGACCGCTGCCCCCTGCAGCATTGGAGGGGAACCTGGGAGAGAGAAAATATTCACCATTACATAAAAAACATAAAAATTAAACACCACCCACCCGCCCCGCAGTCACAGTCACACCCGTACCTGAAGCTGCCAAATCCTCGGCTCTGCTGCAGTGTCTGGGCAAACATCTCATATTTGCGGATGTCATTGTCACTGACGGAACGGCGGGCGAATCGCATGGCCTCCTCAAAGTGGTCCTTCCTGATCTCAGGTACAGGGTCGTCTTCTTCCACCTCCTGGAGACGAGGAGAAAGGTTAATTGAAAAAGAGAAAAGTAGACATGGGGAGAGAAACATTAAGTGAGCGAGTGAGGTGTGAGTGAGTGAGCTGTGAGCTGACCATAGCAGAGGGGTTGGTCTGCCTCTCCCTCTCTCGGCGAATCTCGTTCTCAATGCACTCTCTGATAGCCAGCTTACAGGCCCGCTGGCAGATCTCTGTAAGGTCAGCACCTGAGAACCCATTGGTCATCTTAGCCAGGAAGTCCAGATCAACATCCTACAGGAAAGACGGAAGAGACCAGGTTTAACCAATCATTTAAGGTTATATAACGGCATCATCAGCCCTTGCTACATTGGCATGATGACAGGCGTAGGAGGATGGACTGTTGGGGAACTGTGTTTGTTTTACCTTGCTAATGGGGCTCTTCCGGAGGTTAGCCTTGAGAATATTGATCCTGCTCTTCTCATCAGGCAAAGGGATGTATATGAGCTGGTCCAGACGGCCAGGTCGGAGGATGGCAGGGTCGATGATGTCAGGGCGATTGGTGGCTCCAATGATGAAGACGTTCTTCTTGCTGGACATGCCGTCCATCTCAGTCAGGATCTGGTTGATGACACGGTCGGCCGCACCGCCACCGTCTCCCACATTACCTCCACGGGCCTTCGCTATGGAGTCCAGCTCGTCAAAGAACAACACACATGGGGCTGCCTGGCGAGCCTGCAAACAGAGAAACAGGAGATTGAACCGCAGGGTTCAACGCTAACACCCCAGTTTTTCTCTATGATGATTTAGAATCTACTATAGTGCACCAATACAAAATGTTCACTTATTGTTGGAGAGTCACTATGTCATACCTTGTCAAAGATCTCCCTGACATTAGCCTCTGACTCTCCAAACCACATGGTGAGAAGCTCAGGTCCTTTAATGGAGATGAAGTTGGCCTGGCACTCATTGGCAATGGCCTTGGCCAGCAGGGTCTTACCGCAACCCGGAGGCCCGTAGAACAACACTCCCTTTGAAGGAGTCATACCGAACTTCAGGAACTTATCTGGGTGCTCCACTGGGTACTACAGGGAAGAGAGGTAATTAGGTATGATAATGTGTAATTAGGTATGATAATGTGTAATGTTAAACTGTGTGCTCTGCGCACGCCTTACCTGCACCAGCTCCTGCAGCTCCCGCTTAACGTCTTCCAGTCCTCCGATGTCCCCCCAGGTGATGTTAGGAACCTCCACCACCGTCTCCCTCAGAGCTGATGGGTTACTCTGGCTTAGAGCCCACTGAAAGAAAAACCCACGTTTAATATATAAAAACACATAACAGGTAGTATAGTATAGTTATTATATGCAGGATTGTGATATTGTGTGTAGTCCACCCTACGTAGTTTACAGTTGGTAGAGTGTTTCTTACCCTAAAGTCGTCCATGGTAACTGCAAGGGAGTTCATGACCTCCGCATCGATGGTCTCGTCCTCCAGGTCGATGAGGTCCATCTTCTTCCTGATGGCCTGGAGAGCAGCCTCTGAGCACAGGGCAGCCAGATCAGCACCCACGTGGCCGTGGGTCTCATTAGCCACCTACACAAAGAAAGACAGAGGGAGTTAACACATGCAGGAGCCCCTCAGAACACAATGCTGACAGGTACATGGACTTGGCAAATGCAGGGCTGGGCAGTAAAATACAGGTATTCATTCACAGACCGGATTGGATTTTTACTTTATCTAACACAAAAATTACATTACATTAAAGTTGTTCAGTAATGTTTAGACAATTATGGTAATCATAAATTTTTAAAAATCGCCAGTAAGAAACTGCTAAATGCTGAGAACTGCTAGCCAACTTTCTAGCTTGCCAAACAGATCCCCAGAAATCGTCCGACTAGCCCTAGTGGCAAAAATAAGAAAGTATTTATAAGACAAAAGAAATGACAATGATAAATTAGTGCATGAAATAAACTATGAAAATGCTGTAATTTATCAATAATGCAAATGGACAGCCATTGGTCGAGTATCATATGCAAAGTTGTACAAACCGGAATACTGTCAGTTTGGCCTCTATTTGGTTGAACGGTATAAAGCAATCAGAAAAGGAGAAAACCCATTAAAACTACTTAGAATTAAGTTGTTGCCATGAACTACACAAACATTTTCTAACGATTATTCAGAAACATCAAATACCATCAGAAATGAGAGAAATACAGTGGTATGATATTTGGCCCATATCACCCAGCCCTAGGCAAATGTGTCAGACACTTCAATACAGACACACACCAAGGATACATCCCAAATGGCACCCTATCCCCAAATAGTGCTCTACTTTTGACCAGGGCTGTAGGGAATAGAGTGCCTTTGAGACAAAGAGTCATCACACACCTGCTCAAGGTCAACATCGTCATTCAGTTTCATGTTCTTGGTGTGGATCTGCAGGATCTCCAGTCTGCCTGTAGCATCAGGGATACCAATGTCCACCTCCTTGTCAAAACGCCCTGGACACACACACACGTTTTAGCATTGGGAAAACCAATACACAACACCTGCACAATAAAACAATAACACCCTGTATCCAACAGATAGTGTGTATACGTACCAAATCTTCTAAGTGCAGCATCTATGCTGTTTGGTCTGTTGGTGGCTGCCATGACAATGACATGAGCTCTCTGCTTCAGCCCGTCCATCAGGGTCAGCAGCTGAGACACGATACGCCTCTCCACTTCTCCATGAGTCTACAACCACAGTTAACATAACAGCATGAAATGTCTCTCCATCTAACAGTTGGTCTACAGAAAATTTCAGACCACCATTTATTTATAGCTGCTACACTTTATTATAGTGTCATTGTTGGGTGACCTATTATTGTCCTTTAAAAAGGGGATTTCAGGTTTTAGTATTCCATTTTGATTAACCTCTTCTGCACATCAACCGATATACACCGTTAATACCCATTCCCCCTCTCCACACCTTCTCTCTCTTGGGAGCGATAGCGTCCAGTTCATCAATGAAGATGATGGCAGGAGAGTTCTTCTCAGCCTCCTCAAAGGCCTTCCTCAGGTTGCTCTCACTCTCCCCAGCCAGCTTACTCATAATCTCAGGACCTACGCACACACGGACCGGCACACAGACCGATAAAGGTCATACAGGGCAAAATCAAAACAGCTACCACAAAATGACAAAAGAATAGTGATATCGTGGAAAGTGATCCTCTACCAGGGACAGGGTAAGGTTTAGTATCTGACCGTTGATGAGGAAGAAGAAGGCTCCGGTCTCGTTAGCAACAGCTCTGGCAATCAGGGTCTTTCCAGTACCGGGAGGTCCGTATAGCAGGATACCACGGGGGGGCTGGAGGAGAGTGGAGGTACATGTCAATCTCCTTAGTGTTGTTGACAGGGGACATTAGAACAAGTTTCCAATACAACTAAATGTTTCCTATGCTTAAGCCACCTGAAATCATTGACTTTAAAAGTCAAAAAATCATGCGTTTAAATTCTAATCAAGAAAGTGTGTAGAGGCTGACAGAAGGCATAGAACCTTCAAACTAAATTCTGGACCTCAAAGCCAGATCCAGTGCTTTAATTCATTTTCCCCCTCTAATCAGAGACGGATTTAGACTTGGGACACCAGGTGCGTGGAATTAATTATCGGGTAGAACCGACAACCAGCAGGCTCCAGACCTCATAGGGTAAGAGTTGAATACACCTGGCCTAGAAGATAGGAGTTCTGTGTGTTTTACCTTGACTCCTATAGCCTTGAACAGTGCAGGGTGTCTGAGAGGCAGCTCAACCATCTCCTTGATCTGAGCTAGCTGCTTCCTCACTCCTCCGATATCATCATAGCCCACCTCATTCAGGGACTCCTCCTCATCCTACACACACAGGAAACACACAAGTCAGTCTGAGGGTAGGTTTGCTCACCATTTGCCAGGTATTGGCAGGGACTTCAGGATACATAGGACCCAAGTCAATATAGATATCACCCCCCCCCCCCCCCCGTTGCTGTGGACTTCAGGAAAGCATGCGCAACACCTACATTTCCATAGGCTAAATGAAGAGTGCTCTGCCCACAAGCGACGGGGAAGGTTGTGACCCACCTCTCTCCTGATAGGCTCTCCCTCGCAGTGGATGACTGTATCTGGGGCGACGATGCAGTAGGGGTTGGGGTCGGTCTCTACCACCTTGAACTCCACCGCACGCATACCCCCACGAACCAGGAAGATATCACCTACACACAATGACATCACATAATTAATTACAGAACAAACTATATTGTTCAGTCTTACTTTGGAAACAAAATGAATGGTAACAGGTGTGTGTACTGACCCTTGCGGATGGGCCTGTAGGCCTCTAGGAAATAGGGTTTGAGATAGACCTCAAACAGGTTGCCAGTGATCCCTTCGACTGTGTCATCAATAGGCAGAACATGAATCCTCTTCCCATACTTTACATCAGGACACGGCTGGATACTGTAGAAGGAGAAACGTCACTAATCTCAATTTGCTTTGGTAATTTTTATATAAATCAAATCGTATAGGTCACATACACAAGATTGGCAGATATTATTGCGAGTGTAGCGAAATGCTTATGCTTCTAGATCCGACAGTGCAGCAGTATCTAACAATTCCACAACTAAACCTGATACAATCTAGTAAAGGAATGAGAATATATAAGTATAACATATGGATGAGCAGCGACAGAGCAGCTAAGACCCAATAGATTGTGAAGGATACAGTATGTTCACATATCTCGTATGTGTATATACTTTAAAAGTGGCATTATTAAAGTGACTAGTGTTCCATTTATTAAAGTGGCCGATGATATCTGTGCTAGTGGTGACCGTTTCAGAGTCTGATGGCCTTGAGATTGAAAAACAGTTCCACTCTCTGTCCCAGCTCTGATGCACCTGTACTGACTGCCTTCTGGATGGAAGCAGGGTAAATAGGTAGTGACTCGGGTGATTATTGTCCTTGATGATCTTTTTGCCTTCCTGTGACATCAGGTGTTGTAGTTGTCCTGAAGGGCAGATCGTATGTGTTGTGCAGAATGCACCACCCTCTGGAAAGCCCTGCGGTTGAGGGCGGTGCAGTTGGCATACCAGGCAGTGATACAGCCCAACAGGATGCTCTCCATTGTGTACCTGTAAAAGTTTGAGGGTTTTCGGTGCCAACCCATATTTTTTCCCACCCTCCTGAGGTTGAAGAGGCGTTGTTGCGCCTTCACCACACTGTCAGTGTGTGTGTGTGTGGACCGTTTCAGTCAGTTTGTCAGTGTACACCGAGGAACTTAAGACTGTCCACCTTCAATGCTGTCCCGTCGATGTGGATAGTGGGGTACTCCCTCTGCTGTTTCCTGAAATCCACATTCTGTTTTGCTGACATTGACTGAGGTTATTTTCCTGACACCACACCAAGGGCCCTCACCTCCTCCCTGTAGGCTGTCTCGTCATTGTTGGTAATCAAGCCTAACACCCTGGTGTCGTCTGCAAACTTGATTGAGTTGGAGGCGTGCATGGCCACACAGTTGTGGGTGAACAGGGAGAACAGGAGAGAGCTGAGAACAAATCCTTATGGGGCCCCAGTGTTGAGAATCAGCGGAGAGAAGACGTTGTTTCCTACCTTGACCACCTGGGGGCAGCCCGTCATGAAGTCCAGGACCAAGTTGGCCAGAGCAGGGGGTACTATGGTGTTGAATGCTGAGCTGTAGGCAATGAACAGCATTCTTACATAGGTGTTCCTCTTGTCCAGATGGGATAGGGCAGTGTGCAGGCGATTGCATCGTCTGTGGACCTATTGGGGCACTAAGCAAACTGGAGTGGGTCTAGGGTGACAGGTAGGGTGGCAGTGATATGATCCTTGACTAGTCTCTCAAAGCAGTTCATGATGACAGAAGTGAGCGCTACGGGGCCAAAGTTATTTAGTTCAGTTACCTTGGCTTTCTTGGGAACAGGAACAATGGTGGCCATCTTGAAGCATGTGGAGACAGCAGACTGGGATCGGGATTGATTATGTCCGTAAACACACCAGCCAGTCTGCGCATGCTCTGAGGACGTGACTAGGGATGCCGTCTGGGCAGGCAGCCTTGCGAGGGTTAACACGGTTAAATGTTTTACTCACCGCGCAAAGAAGTTGTTTAATTTATCTGGGAGCAAGACGTCGATGTCCGTGACACGGCTGGTTTTCTTTTTGTCATCTTTGATTGTCTGTAGACCCTGCCACACAAGTCTCGTGTTTGAGCAGTTGAATTGCTCATTTGATTGCCTTACGGAGGGAATAATTACACTGTATTCGGTCATGTTTCCAGTCGCCATGCTTAAATGCTACATGCTTTCAGTTTTGCGCAAATGCTGCAAAAGTTTCTGGTTAGGGAAGGTTTTAATAGTCACAGTGGGTACAACGTCTTCTATACACTTCCTTATAGCGTATACGTCAATGTTATTGTCTGAAGCTACCCGGAACATATCCCAGTTCACGTGATTGAAGCAATCTTGGAGTGTGGAATCCGATTGGTCAGACCAGCATTGGATAGAAATAAGCACGGGCGCTTCCTGTTTTAGTTTATGCCTATAGGAAGGGAGTTACAAGATGGAGTAATGGTCAGATTTTCCAAAAGGAGAGCAGGGGAGGGCCTTGTATGCATCGCGGAAGTTAGAGTTGCAGTGGTCGAGTGTGTTTCTTGTGTACTGCAATCGATGTACTGATAGAATTTAGGTAGCCTTGTTCTCAGATTAGCTTTGTTCTAATCCCCAGCTACAGTAAATGTAGCTTCAGGATATATGGTTTCCAGTTTGCATAAAGTCCAGTGAAGTTCCTTGATGGCCGTCTTGGTATCCGCTTGGGGGGGGGGGGGGCGGATATACACGGCTGTGACGATAACCGAGGAGAGTTCTCTTGGGAGATAATACGGTCGGCATTTGATTGTGAGGAATTCTAGGTCAGGTCAACAAAAGGACTTAACTCTTCTATGTTGTTACAATTACACCATGAGTCGTTAATCATGATACATACACCCCCACCCTTTGTTTGATGCACTGAAAATCCCGTTGGCTGTATGGACTCCGACAGCATGTCCCCAGCTAGCCATGTCTCCGTGAAACAGTATGTTACCATCCCAGATCCCTCTTTGGAAAGCAACTCTTGCCCTATTTTCGTCGACTTTGTTAACTAGGGACTGGACATTAGCGAGTAATATACTCGGAAGCTATGGGTGGTGTGCATGTATCCGAAGCCTCACTGGAAGAACACTCAGGCACCATCTCCTCCGATGGCGATGTTTTGGTAACCCTCTAATCAGTTCAAATGCCCTGGGAGGTGCAGACACCTTTGTGTCTGCATTTGCTTTGGGAAAGTCGTATTCCTGGTCGAAGTGCTGGTAAGTTGACATCTCTGATATCCAATAGTTATTCCCGTCTGTATGTAATAACACTTAAGGTTGTTTTCTGGGCAATCAAGTTAAGAAATACAAACAAATATAAATACTGAAGTTTCCTAAGGACTTGAAGCGAAGCCTCCATCTCTATCAGCGCCATCCAGTTAATATACAGTTGTGTGTGCGTACCTGATGACATCCCCCAGACGGACACGGAGATTGTTGCGGACCACACGGTTCATGCGGACCTTCTCATCAGAGCAGGTGTCGTCAGACAGGACAATACACACAGACTCCCTGCGCTTCTTCCCCTTCATCAGCACTGTGTCGCCACGGAACAGCTGCAGCTCATCCATCTTTGCCTAAAAACAGAGCACGGATGACATTAATTTCACTAAGTGTACTAAATACGTAGACCACAAAACAAGATATTTTCCACACAAGCAGCAGTATCAAAATAACACATAATAAAATAATCACATTCTGGGATTCTAAACGTGAACACAAATCCACCCAATGACCTGTATTTTAGGCCTACCTGAGAGAGAGAGACCACACTGTTGTCCTCATTTATGGATTCATCGACAATCAATCTGTTTGGTCTGGTCTTCTGCTTCAGAATCGCAGTGGAAAGGTCATCATTTTTGGATCTAGTTCAAACAGAAACAAAAGCGACAAATTAAAACTCAAAGCTGACCGTCAGATAATTCGCAGTTGTTCCTCCATAAACATTTAGTCCTTGTCTTATTCAGATTATTTAGAAACGTAATTTTCGTAGTCAGCTAGTCAACTATGCTAATGTTAGGTAGCTCGGCATAAATACTGTTAATTCATCGCCAGCTAGCAAATTTTGGCTAACTAGCTACCGTTAGCTCAGTAGCAGTGAGCAGATGACACAGCAAAAGGACAACTTTTGGGATCCCGAGCTGGCAAGCTACGGCTATTTAAACCAGCTAAAACATTGATGTAGCTAACGTTAGCTAGTTCGGTATATAAACATTATTGCATTAGCTAGATATCTAGTTTACATTTTCGCAATATGCCATACTCCTAAACCATCATAACACTAACCGTTTATTAGTTAGCTAGGCTGGTAACGTTAGGCTAGTATGTTAGCTAAGCCAGTGACAAGGCCGACATTTTCACCTAGCTTTGAGTTAGCTAGCCACTTACGTTACCTAACGTTACGTAGCTAGCGAGTTGGCTAACTAGTAACGTTTAACGAATTGAGTTCTCAGTAACTTAGACATTTCCTGACTCTAATTTATCATCATGGTCGTTGGATGAGCTTGTCAAGCCCGGAGGCCAGCGTGTCACAGGCTAGTTAGCTTACATAGTTAGTAAAATGTGCCGGTAGGCCCGGCCAACTTAGCTTGACACAGCGTAACTTAGCTAGCTAACGTTAACTGCCTACCTACAAACGTTTGTCAAACTGGTCCCAATTACACTTTACATTAACTCATACATTAGTTAGCTAGCCAAGTTAATTCGTAACGTTAGTAGGGCATGACATATACGCTAACTAGCTAGCTAACCTTAGCTGAGGTATAATACTCGAGTTTAGTAACACGCTTGTGAAAATATACTTTTCTAGATGTGTTGGCTGTTTAGCTGACAGTAGTAAAGCAACTGGTAACACATTTCTACTTACTCTCCTCCCGAGGCCATGGTACTACTGAAATAGTATGTATAAATAAAAAGTAGCTCGCTATTTGTGAAGCGTCACTGGCAAAGTAACTTCACACCGATCTCTTCAGGTCCAATCGCTACTGTTATGGACTAGAGCTCTCAAATTGGTGCATAACGAGACACTACATTCGAGAACCCAATCACATAGGCCGTTTTAACATTTTCTAAAACGTTGTGAAATTGTTGACCAATTGGATTCACAGACAGTTAGTGGGCGACATCCATGTGCTCAGACCCATTGGCTAATGCGCCTGTCATTAAACTGCTATGTTCCAATCAGAGTGCACCGCGTTGAGGTTATGGCGACAAGTTAGATGCACTCGATTTATTGAAACCGAATTAGTGGCATTATCGGTCTATTCTCTGGTCCATATCTCGACTCTGCCTCGGTTTGCTGGGGCGTAAAATAAGTGCAATCCCCCATATCACGCTGACTGTATATAATCACTGTGTTGCTTTATAACATTAGCTCTCTTGATCTAACCTTATAGCACAAGTTAATCCTAATAGCAAAACAGAGAGACAGTTGTTTTTACCAGTAACAGGAGCTTGCTAAATCTCCCACACTGAACATTCATTAAAACAATAACTGACACAGAAGAGATAAACCACACTCTTTATGGTGCTGAGTAAATAAACAATAATTTCAAACAAAAATATTACATATTTACAGAAATAAGGCAACACCGTATCATATTTGTCATATCACTATAATGTACTACTGACACATTTTTACATAAGTCACTCAGACAGAGCACTGTGGCATTCCCAAAGAGTTGCCTGTCCTATTCCTTCTGTATGCGGAACAGGACAGGCAACTGCCTCGCCAGGCAGTGTGGCTACAGCTCACAGTGGCACAGTTGGTCTACAGAGTTCTAGTCTTGAGTGGCCATCCTCCAAAATCTTGGCTGGGCTTCAGAGGTTAACAGAGTTCCAACTCCACTTAATTGGAACTCCATTTCAGCCAGGATATGAACCTCACACTATGACGGGTGGGTAAAACCAGCTTGTCCCAGGTACAGGGCTTACTAAGCCTTATGAAGACATCCCAGAGCTTATGTGGACACGCTAGTGTTTCTGGAGACACACCCTAGCTGTGCTGAGCGTTGACGAACTCCTCCACTCTGCGTTGGAGGTCAGTGAGGTCCAGGGAGGGGCCAGTCTGGGGGTCCAGCAGGTACAGGGGAACACCTCTGGAAGGAGAGAATGCAGACAAACAGAGGGTTAGGATGTGTCTCAAAGGACACCTATAACTCTCAATTTTATACTCAAAACAATGTTTTTCTACATGTTTTTCCATTTGTATTGCGAGTAAATCCAGGTGATCATTTGTACCACTGATGTCATCTTACTCTAATGATGGAGCTGTGCTGGAGCTCTGGGTCTTCTCCCAAAAGGCTGCAGCCTCCTGTCTCCTCCCCAGCCTCCACAGCACCTCAGTCAGCCACAGCCCAGCGCTCGCACACCCTGTATGCACACCCAGGGGCTGGATTACAATCATGTATTACTTACTAGATACTAGTCTACATAAAGACAATTTAATCCTGTAGTTGCCTGGTGCAGCCTGCAGGCTGAGCTGTAGGTCTCTCAGGGATTCCCTCTTCTGGTCTCTGTGTGTGAAGCTGATTCCTCTCCCTGCCAGAGCCATCCCTTTCAGCCTCTGCAGGGTCCTAACACCTAGCTCCAGCTTCACACAGCCTGCAACACAACACCAACACACATCAAGACAACCTCCAGATACACAAATCAACAAACATACAACATCAATTGACATATGTTCAAGTGGCCAGGCTGAATACTCACCTTTCTGTTTAACAGACACCTTCATCAGCAGGTTGATGCACCTGAAACACAACACACACTCCTTCAGAACTAGAAGACACAGTTTCAGCACTCAGGTGTAAGGACTGATGCTCATCTGGTGGAGTCGGTAACCCGACCAGTCTAATGTGAACTTCTTGATGTGATGCGATGTGAGCTTCACCTGGTGCAGTGTGATGCGATATGAGACTCACCTGGCGCAGTGGGTGAAGTGTGATGCGATGAGACTTTTTTGTTGTTGTTTTTTTTGTTGTTGAATTTGACCCTTTTTCTTCCAAATTTCATAGTATCCAATTGTTTTAGTAGCTACTATCTTGTCTCATCGCTACAACTCCCGTACGGGCTCGGGAGAGACTAAGGTTGAAAGTCATGCGTCCTCCGATACACAACCCAACCAAGCCGCACTGTTTCTTAACACAGCGCGCATCCAACCCGGAAGCCAGCCGCACCAATGTGTCGGAGGAAACACCATGCACCTGGCAACTTGGTTAGCCCGGCCCACCACAGGAGTCGCTTTTGCGCGACCGGCCAAACCCTCCCTAAACCGGACGACGCTAGGCCAATTGTGCGCCGCCCCACGGACCTCCCGGTCGCGGCCGATTACGACAGAGCCTGGGCGCGAACCCAGAGTCTCTGATGGCACAGCTGGCGCTGCAGTACAGCGCCCTTAACCACTGCGCCACCCGGGAGGCCCGCGATATGAGACTCACCTGGCGCAGTGGGTGAAGTGTGATGCGATATGAGGCTCACCTGGTGTAGTGGGTGACAGCCTGCTTCCAGTCCTTGAGGTGGGAGTAACAGTGGCCCTGGAGAAGGTAGGCAGCCCCAGACCACAACACCACACCCAGCCGGTCCTGGCCTAACCCCAGCTTGTCTGGAGACCCAGGCACAGATGCCTCCATGGGCTCTTCCAGCAACAGCCTCTCTGGGAGCAGCTCCAGAGTCGTACTGATGACTTCATCACAAAGTGCCAGGCAGTCTGTAGGCCGCTGGGCTGTCAGCAGGGAGGAGCCAGCCTCCAGGTAGAGCTCAGGTAACCTGGGGAGCGAAGGGGCCTCAGAGAACCCCTGAGACAGCTGGTGATCTGACTGAAGAGCAGCTAGGAGGTCCAGGTAGTGCTCTACACCCTCTGACACACTACAACACAAAACACACAACCATAGGATAGCACACTACAAGATAAACAACAGTCGTACAAATTCAACCCTCTCAGATCTGAAGACGTTCCTAGGAGGTATGTCGACAATGTTGGCTATCTGGGAACTTGCCTTCCATGGAGCACACACTTCTGAGCCAGACTGTGTAGTACGCTGAGGGGGGAGGGGACAATAAGCAGGCTGGATAGGGATTGGCCAGGGAGCAGAGAGGCGGGACAGATGATAGGTGGGGCCACAGCAGGCTGGGTGGCAGGTGGCATCATCAGAACCTGGCACAGACACAAGACCCATCACATCTCAGTCAACTACTGCCTCAGACAGATGCCTTTAATCTGTGTGTGTCACTCACTGAGTGTAGCAGACGTAGAGCCTGGATCTCTGCTTGTGTGTTTCCCAACTGCCTGTAGACCAGGATGCTCTGGTGCAGTGCACACACACACCTCACGTCCGTCTCCAACGCCTTCCTATAACACTGCATAGCACTGTGTGGACGACCCTGCACATAAACACATCTCAGTTGTCATCACTCTCTCTCTCACCATGCGTCTGAAGGGCTTGTGAGGTGTGTGTTTTTACCGTGCGGCTGAGGCAGAGGCCTATGAGAGTGTGTATCTGGGCGAGCAGTTCTCTGGGGGCCAATGGGGAGGGGTCTCTCTGAAGAACAGTCAGGGCCTCTGAACACCGCCCCTCACACAGCAGCTCAGCACCTGCAAAGGTAAGGTCAGGTAAGGGTTAAACCTCTCTGACCTTGGACAGTTAAGTGTTAATCTAACCAGCATGGGGAGCTCTGAATGGTTCAGACCTTGAGCGATGACAGTGCAGATGAGAAGGAGGTCTTTTAGATCCCTGGGGTGCACTAGCACCGCTGGCCTGACTGCACTCCTCTCCACAGCCACCTCTACTGCCCCCAGTCCCTCAGAGAGCGATTGCAGCTCTTCCTGCAGACAGAAGGAACCAGAAAAACATGAATATTTGTGATGTCAGTGTGTAACAGTAAAGAACTATTGTTTCAAGACCTAATTTCTGATTACTTCATCATGACCTAATACACCAATCCTAGTGTTTTACACACAGAGAAATCCAATAACAGGTTGGTCACACACACACACACTACCTGCAGCTCCTGTATGTGCCCCAGTCTGCAGGTAGACAGCCAGAGAGCCCAGCTCAGACAGAGCAGATGCAGAGCACAGGAGCGCAGGGAAGGTGTGGAACCCAGGGACTTTAGAACCATACACCAGAACACTGGGGGGTTGGGAGGTGGACGATCACAACCTACAGCACCGAGAGCTGCACAAAGTATAGGGAGTGAGGTGAGAGAGATGGGGGAAGAGGGCAAAGATAGATGTGTGTGTTTCCTACCTGTGTGAGTGTGCACGTGTTTCATACCTCTCTCCAGGCTGTGTGTGAGGAGATGCTCTGCCTCAGTGAGTTGTGTCTGACTGAAGGAGAACAGACAGCAGTTATACACCACTGTCAACTCCAACTGGACATGGGCCGGCACCGCAAGTACACCTGGAGGGGAAGGAAGGTGAGGGGGCGGAAAGGGATGGAGAGGAGGTGAGGGAAGGTGGGGTGGATGGAGAGAGGAGGGGGGGGGGAGAGACTTATCTGTATAAGACTGTTTTGGGGGGTGCTAGCTTAAATTAAATGCCATCTTAGATATTGCACCTTGTATTTTCTGTAATAGTTTGTGACTCTCCACGTAGCAACACTTCAGTAGTGTCAGACCCTGTTCCCGAGTTACTGCGTCTCCTCTGTCACGATGTTGCTGAAAAGACACGTTTGTTAGGGTGTTGTCACACTTGGTCCCTTTCAGACAACTTTTGTGAACTCAGTGCTGTTCCCTTAATTTTCTGTGCAGTGTTAATGCTCCAAAGGAACTCAGACCCTTAGAAAAGAGCCCTGTAGCGAACCGAACTGAGACCATCTCCAGAAGTGGTCTGAGTTTGGTACACTTAAATTCCACGGTCCGGTTTCCTTTTTCAGGTTTGCATGTTATTATTCCCACACCACACAATAGGCTACTGCAACACGGTTTCCCCTGCCAAATCCCCTCACATTGGTGCCACCATCCATTTGGCGACAGATTTTCATGTGAACATAGACAAAATGTGCATAAAAACAATATGCGCACTTTCCTACCAGAGATGGGTTTCCATGGAATTGACTTGTTGCGGAGAAAAGGCTGTGCGTGATGCCGTAGTGCACATAAACTACCCTTCTGGTTCAATTCCAATGTATCGAATATAAAACACAAGCTAAATGATTTTCCACAAATGTTCAACTCTACTGTTTGCGTTATATAATGTATGGTATTGGCAAGTGCGCTCTAGCCAACAGCTTGCAGATACAAAGCTGGTATAGCCCACTACATTAGATTATTTTTGACAAAATAGCGATCATGTCACCAGAATAATACACTCAATATTTATTGGAAAGGAGCACCAAGCTCATCACCCTGTGAAATTGCCATAACTTATTTAATCTGTAGCCTAATAAATGAGACGGGTGAATTTGCGACCCGCAATTTGGGGCGTTCCTGCATCTTTATACTTCTATTGGTCATTTTTAAAATTAGAATATTCGGGAGGCGTGGCACTCTAGGACAATAGGTGCTGTTAATGAAAAATAAAGTTGGAGGTCAGCGATTGTTTGGTAGATAGACAAAAAAAAAAAAAAAAAAAAAAAAACTTGGTCGACCAACAATATATACATTTTTTTATGGCACACGAGAAACCTGTCTGATTCACGCTTCTCGGAGTGGACTAAAGCATTGTGGAGGCTGCGGGAATGGCTCACCAGTAGTACATTTACCGTTAATTCCCAGATACACTAATTTCTATTAAATGGGATTGGGAGTCCCATAGAGCGGCGCTCAATTGGCACAGCGTCATCCGGGTTTACCGTCATCTGGTAAACTGGCAAAAGAGTTGAGTTTTCATTCAAAGGCAAGGACAATGTGAATACAAAGAGAACAGTTTTTTTTTGTTTTACCCCAGAGTTCACTTTAAAGAGGACTATATGAGAAAACACCTTTAGACATGAAGGCTATGGAAGCAGTTACACTGAACAAAAATATAAAACGCGACATGCAACATAAAGAAATCAGTCAATTGAAATAAATGAATTAGGCCCTAATCTATGAATTTCACATGACTGGGAATACAGATATGCATCTGTTGGTCACAGATACCTTTAAAAAAAAGATTGTGGCGTGGATCTGAAAAACAGTCAGTATCTGGTGCGACATCTCCTTCGCATAGAGTTGATCAGGCTGTTGATTGTGGCCTGTGGAATGTTGTCCCACCCCTCTTCAATGGCTGTGCGAAGTTGCTGGATATTGGCAGGAATTGGAACACGCTGTCGTAAACGTAGATCCAGAGCATCCCAAACAGGCTCAATGGGTGACATCTGGTGAGTATGCAGGCCATGGAAGAACTGGGACATTTTCAGCTTCCAGGAATTGTGTATAGATCCTAGTGACACGGAGCCGTCCATTATCATGCTAAAACAAGAGGTGAAGGCAGCGGCTGAATGGCATGAAAACGGGCCTCAGGATATCTCAGGATAAAATCTAATTGTGTTTGTTGTCCATAGCTTATGCCTGCCTGCCCATATCATAACCCGGTCCTCACCGCCACCATGGGGCAATCTGTTCACAACGTTGATATCAGCAAAGACCCTGGTGAGGACGACGAGCATGCAGATGAGCTTCCCTGAGAGAGTTTCTGACAGTTTGTGCTGAAATTCTTTGGTTGTGCAAACCCAGTGTCATCAGCTGTCCAGGTGGCTGGTCTCAGACAACTCTGCTGGTGAAGAAGTCGGATGTGGAAGTCCTGGGCTGGCGTGGTTACACATGGTCTGTGGTTGTGAGGCCAGTTGGACATACTGCCGAAATCTCTAAAATTACGTTGGAGGTAGAGAAATTATCTGGCAACAGTGCTGGTGGACCTTCCTGCAATCAGCATGCCAATTGCACACTCCATTAAAACATCTATGGCATTGTGTTGTGACCAAACTGTACATTTTAAAGCTGCCTTTTATTTTTCCCCCAACACAAGGTGCACCTGTGTAATGATCATGCCGTTTAATCAGCTTCTTGATATGCCACACCTGTCAGGTGGATGGATTATCTTGGCAAAGGAGAAATGCTCACTAACAGGGATGTTAGCGCCTTTGTGCACAACATTTCTGAGACATCTTTTTGTTTCAGCTCATGAAACGAACACTTTACATGTTGCGTTCATATTTTTGTTCATTATAACGTTAATTAACTGCCAAATTCAATCGATAGAGGGCAACACTTTGTGGTCAAGAAGGGATCCATCATTTGTAGCAAGTTTAGGATAATTTACGTGACAGGTTGAGAATTAGGAAAAGGGTTAGCCTAAAATGTTATATATATATATATGAGTATACTTTTGACAAATGTTGGATCCATCTAGACATGACCCTTCTTTTGTTGGCTAGCTAGCTAGCTATAGTAGCTCACCTTCCACTTGTCTACGATAGCGTTATTTTCTTCAGTCCATCTGTCCAGCAAACATGGAGCAGATACGCGAGACATCGTTGTCACACAATCCTTTACAAGTATTTCAAAATACAACCGCTCGAGTCTCTTTGTTGTTGTTTCGAACTTTCCCTCTCTGGAGTCAAAGACAGGAAGCTATTTGTCAGCGAAGAATGTTCTGTCCAGCGTATGTCCATGTTGCTCTACCGCCGCCTACTGGACAAAGCAGGCAACACTCGATTCCATTCAAAGGGGCTTTAATGGCATGTGAAACATGTTACATTACCAAAGCAAGTGGGGAAAAAACTAAAGTGAGAATAAACTAAAACAACGTCAACAAAAAAAGTACAAGTGTACAGTAAACATTGCACTCAAACGGTATCAGCTATGTACAGTGATTTAACCATGTGCAAATAGTTGTAGTGTGAACAGTAGGGGACGATAAGTAAACAGATAATATTGGTTGTATTTCAATGATGTATGTGCTCCACTGGTTGCCCTGTTTCCATGGCAACAGGTCACAAATCTTGCTGCTGTGATTGCACATTGCAGTACTTAGCCTAACATATATGGGAGTATATCAATGTTTGACTTGTTTTCAAATTCTTTGTGGATCTGTGGGAAATATGAATCTCAAATATGGCCATACCTTTGGCAGGAGGTAAGGAAGTGCAGCTCAAATAAAATTACAATTAAATCAACTTTACACATATTTTTCAGATGTTATCGCAGGTGCAAATATCAGAACGAGCAATGTCAGAGTCCGGAATATACTGTAAATATATATGTGTGTATAATGGTGTATATATACTATGGACAGTATACAGTATGAATAGAAAAGATGTGTACAGCAGTAGATCTTTTTAATTAGATTTTTATTTAACCTTTATTTAATTAGGCAAGTCAGTTAAGAACAAATTCTTATTTACAATGACGGTCTAACCCGGACAACGCTGAGCCAATTGTGCGCCGCCCTATAAGACTCCCAATGACGGGCGGTTGTGATACAGCCTGGAATAGTCACTTTAATAACTCTACCTACATGTACATATTACCCCGATTAACCGGTGCCCCTGCACATTGACTCTGTACCGGTACCCCCTTTTAGTGACAACAGCATACCACCCTGCATACCACTGCTGGCTTGCTTCTGAAGCTAAGCAGCGTTGGTCCTGGTCAGTTCCTGGATGGGAGACCAGATGCTGCTGGAAGTGGTGTTGGAGGGCCAGAAGGAGGCACTCTTTCCTCTGGTCTAAAAAAATATATATCCCAATTCCCCAGGGCAGTCACACTGCCCTGTGTAGGGTGATGTCTTTTGGATGGGACGTTAAACAGGTGTCTTGACACTCTGAGGTCATTAAAGATCCCATGGCACTTTTCGTAAGAGTAGGGGTGTTAACCCCGGTGTCCTGGCTAAATTCCCAATCTGGCCCTCAAACCATCATGGTCACCTAATAATCCCCAGTTTACAATTGGCTCATTCATCCCCCCGCCTCTCCCCTGTAACTATTCCCCAGGTTGTTGCTGCAAATGAGAATGTGTTCTCAGTCAACTTACCTGGTAAAATGATGGATAAATAAAATAAAGCCTCACTATTGTCTTTAGTTATTTATTTTTTAAAGGTATTTTTCTTAAAACTACATTGTTGGTTAAGGGCTTATAAGTTAGCATTTTTTAACCAGGCAAGTCAGTGAAGAACAAATTCTTATTTTCAATGACAGTGGGTTAACTGCCTGTTCAGGGGCAGAACGACAGATTTGTACCTTGTCATCTCGGGGATTGAACTTGCAACCTTCCGGTTACTAGTCCAACACTCTAACCACCCTGCCGCCCCATTTCACTGTAAGGTCTACCTGTTGTATTCATCATTTCCCTGTAAGGTCTACCTGTTGTATTCGGCACACGTGACAAATCAAATTGGATTTGGTTTCACCACACTGTCTGTGTAAATGGACCATTTCATGTGGTCAGTGACGTCTGTCACATTGGTCAAGTATTCTGCTACTGTGAATTCTCTGTTTAGGGCTAGATCGTATTCTCTGTTTTGGGCTAGATCGTATTCTCTGTTTAGGGCTAGATCGTATTCTCTGTTTAGGGCTAGATCGTATTCTCTGTTTAGGGCTAGATCGTATTCTCTGTTTAGGGCTAGATCGTATTCTCTGTTTAGGGCTAGATCGTATTCTCTGTTTAGGGCTAGATCGTATTCTCTGTTTTGGGCTAGATCGTATTCTCTGTTTAGGGCTAGATCGTATTCTCTGTTTAGGGCTAGATCGTATTCTCTGTTTAGGGCTAGATCGTATTCTCTGTTTAGGGCTAGATCGTATTCTCTGTTTAGGGCTGGATCGTATTCTCTGTTTAGGGCTAGATCGTGTTCTCTGTTTAGGGCTAGATCGTATTCTCTGTTTAGGGCTAGATCGTATTCTCTGTTTAGGGCTAGATCGTATTCTCTGTTTAGGGCTAGATCGTATTCTCTGTTTTGGGCTAGATCGTATTCTCTGTTTAGGGCTAGATCGTATTCTCTGTTTAGGGCTAGATCGTATTCTCTGTTTAGGGCTAGATCGTATTCTCTGTTTAGGGCTAGATCGTATTCTCTGTTTAGGGCTGGATCGTATTCTCTGTTTAGGGCTAGATCGTATTCTCTGTTTAGGGCTGGATCGTATTCTCTGTTTAGGGCTAGATCGTATTCTCTGTTTAGGGCTGGATCGTATTCTCTGTTTAGGGCTGGATCGTATTCTCTGTTTAGGGCTAGATCGTATTCTCTGTTTAGGGCTGGATCGTATTCTCTGTTTAGGGCTAGATCGTATTCTCTGTTTAGGGCTGGATCGTATTCTCTGTTTAGGGCTAGATCGTATTCTCTGTTTAGGGCTAGATCGTATTCTCTGTTTAGGGCTAGATCGTATTCTCTGTTTAGGGCTAGATCGTATTCTCTGTTTAGGGCTGGATCGTATTCTCTGTTTAGGGCTAGATCGTATTCTCTGTTTAGGGCTAGATCGTATTCTCTGTTTAGGGCTGGATCGTATTCTCTGTTTAGGGCTAGATCGTATTCTCTGTTTAGGGCTGGATCGTATTCTCTGTTTAGGGCTAGATCGTATTCTCTGTTTAGGGCTAGATCGTATTCTCTGTTTAGGGCTAGATCGTATTCTCTGTTTAGGGCTAGATCGTATTCTCTGTTTAGGGCTGGATCGTATTCTCTGTTTAGGGCTAGATCGTATTCTCTGTTTAGGGCTAGATCGTATTCTCTGTTTAGGGCTGGATCGTATTCTCTGTTTAGGGCTAGATCGTATTCTCTGTTTAGGGCTAGATCGTATTCTCTGTTTAGGGCTAGATCGTATTCTCTGTTTAGGGCTAGATCGTATTCTCTGTTTAGGGCTGGATCGTATTCTCTGTTTAGGGCTAGATCGTATTCTCTGTTTAGGGCTGGATCGTATTCTCTGTTTAGGGCTAGATCGTATTCTCTGTTTAGGGCTAGATCGTATTCTCTGTTTAGGGCTGGATCGTATTCTCTGTTTAGGGCTAGATCGTATTCTCTGTTTAGGGCTAGATCGTATTCTCTGTTTAGGGCTGGATCGTATTCTCTGTTTAGGGCTAGATCGTATTCTCTGTTTAGGGCTAGATCGTATTCTCTGTTTAGGGCTAGATCGTATTCCAGTTTGCTCTTTTTTTTGTTTATTCTTTCCAGTGTGTTAAACAGTTTTCCTTTTGTTTTCTCATAGTTTGGTTGGGTCTAATTGTGTTGCTGTCCTGAGGCTCTGTGAGTTCTGTTTGTGAACAGAGCCCAGGAACCAGCTGGCTAGGTTCCTCTCTCTGTAAGTGAGGGCTTTGTGGTGGAATGTGTGGGCATCACTTCCCTTTAGGTGGCTGCAGAATTTTCTGGATTTTGATAATTAGCGAGTATAGTCCCAATTCTGCTCTGCATGCATTGTTGGGGTTTTGCGTTACACATTAAGGATATTTTTAAGGATTTTTAAAGATTTTTTGTGATTTTTTTGTGAATTATTGGTTGGTGAGTGTACCCCAGACCTCACAACCATAGAGAGTAACGGGTTCTATACCTGATTGAAGTATTTTTAGACAGATCCTAATTGGGATGTAGAGTTTTCTGTTAGTTTTGATGGCATTGAAAGCCCTTCTAGCTTTGTCTCTTAGACCGTTTACAGCCTTGTGGAAATTACCTGTGGTTTTGATTTTTAGGCAGAGGTACAGTTGAAGTTTACATACACTTAGGTTGGAGTCATTAAAACTAGTTTTTCAACCACTCTACCCATTTCTTGTTAAAAAACTATAGTTTTGGCAAGTCGGTTAGGACATCTACTTTGTGCATGACAAGTCATTTTTCCAACAATTGTTTACAGACAGATTATTTCACTGTATCACAAATCCAGAAAGTCAGGAGATTACATACACTAAGTTTACTGTGCCTTTAAACAGCTTGGAAAATCCCAGAAAATGATGTAATGGCTTTAGAAGCTTCTGATAGGCTAATTGACATCATTTGATTCAATTGGAGGTGTACCCGTGGATGTAGGCCTACCTTCAAACTCAGTGCCTCTGCGCTTGACATCATGGGAACATCAAAAGAAATCAGCCAAGACCTAAAAATAAATAATTGTAGACCTCCACAAGTCTGGTTCATCCTTGGGAGCAATTTCCAAACGCCTGAAGGTACCACGTTCATCTGTACAAACAATAGTACGCAAGTATAAACACCATGGGACCATGCAGCCATCATACCGCTCTAGGAGACACGTTCTGTCTCCTAGAGATGAACGTACTTTGGTGTGAAAAAAAAGGAAAAAAAAAGAACAACAGCAAAGGACCTTGTGAAGATTCTGGAGGAAACAGGTACAAAAGTATCTATATCCACAGTAAAACGAGTCCTATATCGACATAACCTGAAAGGCCACTCAGCAAGGAAGAAGTCACTGTTCCAAAACCATCATAAAAAAGCCAGACTACTGTTTGCAACTGCACATCTGGAAAAAGATTGTACTTTTTGGAGAAATGTCCTCTGGTCTGATGAAACAAAAATAGAACTGTTTAGCCATAATGACCATTGTTATGTTTGGAGGAAAAAGGGGGAGGCTTGCAAGCTAAAGAACACCATCCCAACCGTGAATCAGCATCATGTTGGTGGCAGCATCATGTTGTGGGGGTGCTGTGCTGCAGGAGGGACTGGTGCACTTCACAAAATAGATGGCATCATGAGGCAAGAAAATTATGTGGATATATTGAAGCAACATCTCAAGACATCAGTCAGGAAGATAAAGCTTGGTCACAAATGGTTCTTCCAAATGGACAATGACCCCAAGCAAACTTCCAAAGTTGTGGCAAAATGGCTTAAGGACAACAAAGTCAAGGTATTGGAGTGGCCATCACAAAGCCCTGACCCCAATCCTATAGAACATTTGTGGGCAAAACTGAAAAAGCGTGTGAGAGCAAGGAGGCCTACAAACCTGACTCAGTTACACCAGCTCTGTCAGGAGGAATAGGCCAAAATTCACCCAATTTATTGTGGGAAGCTTGTGGAAGGCTACCCAAAACATTTGACCCAAGTTAAACAATTTAAAGGCAATGCTAGTAAATACTAATCGAGTGTATGTAAACTTCTGACCCACTGGGAATGTGATAAAATAAATAAAAGCTGGAATAAATCATTCTCTCTACTATTATTCTGACATTTCACATTCTTAAAATAAAGTGGTGATCCAAATTTACCTAAGACAGTGAATTTTTACTTGGATTAAATGTCAGGAATTGTGAAAAACTGAATTTAAATATATTTGACTAAGGTGTATGTAAACTTCCTACTTCAACTGTAGGTATAAATCTTTGTGTAATCTATGGCAACGGTATCTAGAAAGAATTTGCATTCATTGTCCTGGCATGGGGAACTTTTTTGGAACACCCTTATTTTTGTCTTAATGCGATTTACCGTCCGGGCCTAAGTCTGACAGCATCTGTGCAGAAGACAGAAGCACCATATCATTTGCAAACAGTAAACATTTTACTTCAGAGTCTAGTATGGTGAGGCAGGGTGATGCCGACTGTTCTTATTCCCTCGCCAATGAACTGATATATATATATATGTTGAAAAGGATGGAACTCAAGCTGCATCCCTGGCTCTTTATTGCCAATTTTAACTGCACACTTGTTTGTGTACATTAATTTTATAATAGTTTTTTGTTTTGTAAATTAGGGTTTGCAGGGTGTACATGTGGTCTGCCGTGTGACATTTAGTTAAGAAGCCATTTTGACATTTGCTCAGGACATTGTTTTCACTGAGGAAATGTTAGAGTCTGCTTTTGATGATACTGCAGAGGATTTTCCTGAGGTTACTGTTGACGTAGGTTCCAGTGTAACTACAGAGGTCAAATTCGTCTCCATTTATATGGATTGGGGTGATCAGACCTTGGTTCCAAATATTGGGGAAGATGCCAGAGCTGAGGATAACATTGATGAGTTTAAGTGTAGGCCATTTTAACTTGTGGTCTGTGTATTTTATCATTTAATTTAGGATACCATCAACACCACAGGTCTTTTTGGTTTGGAGAGTTTGTATTATGTCCTGTAGCTCATTCAATGTAATTGGAGAATCCAGCAAGTTCTGGTAGTCTTTAATAGCTGATTCTGAGTTTTGCAAATGATCATGCATGTGTGTTTGCACTTGGTTCTTTGTTATATGGCCTAAAATGTTGTTGAAGTGGTTTATCCATACATCTCCATTTTGGATAGATGGCTCTTTGTGTTGTTGTTTGTTTAATGTGTTCAAATTTCCACATCAGTGATTTTATTCAAAGTTTTCTTCAAACGAGCTGCTTTATGACATGCTGTTCTTTATTTGTTCTTTGTGTATTTCTTCACTGTTTTAGTGTTTCCCCATAGTGAATGCATAGGTTCTGGGTACCCGTGTTTTTGGTTGGATAGGTTTATCAATTTCTTTCTCAGATTTTTATATTCTTCATCAAACTATTTCTCATTTTTGTTAGTTTTCTTATGTTTTCTTCTAGAATTGTATTATTTGATATGCTAGCTGATAGGTTCAATTTACTGTTCAGGCTTCCTACTGCTAAGTTCACACCTTCACTATTGAAGAGAAACATTTTGTCTAGGGGGGATTGGATTTGTTGTTGGTCAATATGTTTTTTGGTAGGTTTCTACATTACCCTCCTTCCATCTATAGCATTTCTTAATAGCATGCAGTTTGTTCGGCTTCGCTACTTCATGGCTGTTCAAGTAGATTTTGATTTTGTTGTGGTCTGATAAGGGTGTTAGTAGGCTGACTGTGAACTTGCTGAGAGACTCTAGGATGAGGTCGGTGATAAAGTTGTCCATAGTACTATGGCCAAGAGATGAGTTGTAGGTTAGCCTACTGTAGGAATCCACTCGAAGCCTACCATTGACTCTGTACAGACCCAGTGTGCGACAGAGCTGCAAAAGTTGTGACCCATTTTTCTTGGTTGTTTTGTTGTAGCTGTGTCTAGGGGGGAATATTTGGGAGGGAATGCTGTCCCCTCCAGGTAGGTGCTTGTCCCCCTGTGTGCTGAAGGTGTCAGGTTCTTGTCGAGTTCTGGTGTTTAGGTCACCAAAGACAAGTATACTGTATGTCAATGGACTTGGAAATGGTTGAGATCTCTCTCTTGCACACACACACACACACACACACACACACAATGTAATATCATCCAAAACGTTAAATGTACAGACGCTGACTCATCTATATGAGGCCTGCCAGTAGAGCTCTGTCTTCCCAAGGTCACTTTATTCACCCTCCCTCCATCATCTCTCTCTCCTCCCTCCATGTCCATCAAATCTCTTCTCCCCTTCCTCTTCATCTCCCTCCTCCTCCCCTCTTCTTTTTCTCAACCTCTTACTTCATCCCATTTCACTTCACTTGCCTTCCTCAAACTTCAAACTGATTGACATTCCAAGGACTGAGAATGCAGGCCACCCCTCTACCCCTCCATTCTGGCTCAGTGCTCTCTGCTCCACCCGCAGTCAACTCATACAGTGCTTTTGGAAAGTATTCAGACCCCTTGACTTTTTCCACATTTTGTTAGGTTACAGCCTTACTGTAAAATGTATTACATAGTTTCCCCCCCCCCCCCCCCCTCATCAATCTGCACACAATACCCTATAATGACAAAGAAAAAAATGGTTTTTAGAATATTTGCTAATTTACATAAGTATTCAGAACCTTTACTCAGTACTAGGTGGAAGCATCTTTGCCAGCGATTACAGCCTCAAGTCTTAGTGGTTAGAGCATTGGGCCAGTAACCGAAAGGTTGCTGGTTCGAATCCCTGAGCTGACAAGGGGAAAAAATCAGTCGTTCTGCCCCTGAACAAGGCAGTTAACCAACTGTTCCCCAGTAAGCTGTCATTGTAAATTAGAATTTGTTCTTAACTGACTTACCTAGTTAAAAAAAATATTTGGCACACCTGTATTTCGGGAGTTTCTCCCATTCTTTTCTGCAGATCCTCTCAAGCTCTGTCAGGTTGGATGGGGAGCATTGCTGCACAGCTATTTTCAGGTCTCTCAGGAGATGTTCGATCAGGTTCAAGTCCGGGCTCTGGCTGGGCCACTCAAGGATATTCAGAGATTTGTCCCAAAGCCACTCCTGCGTTGTCTTGGCTGTGTGCTTAGGGTCGTTGTCCTGTTGGAAGGTGAACCTTCGCCTCGGTCTGAGGTCCTGAGCACTCAGGAGCAGGTTTTCATCCAGGATCTCTCTGTACTTTTCTCTGTTCATCTTTCCCTCGATCCTGACTAGTCTCCCAGTCCCTGCCACTGAAAAACATCCCCACGGCATGATAGTGCCACCAGCATGCTTCACCGTAGGGATGGTGCCAGGTTTCCTCCAGACGTGACGTTTCGCATTCAGGCCAAAGAGTTCCATCTTGGTTTCATCAGACCAGAGAATCTTGTTTCTCATGGTCTGAGAGTCTTTAGATGCCTTTTGGCAAACCACAAGCAGGCGGTCAGGTGCCTTTTACTGAGGAGTGGCTTCCGTCTGGCCACTCTACCATAAAGGCCTGATTGGTCGTGTGCTGCAGAGATGGTTGTCCATCTGGAAGGCTCTCCCATTTCCACAGAGGAACTCTGGCGCTCTGTCAGAGGGACCATCGGATTCTTGGTCACCTCCCTGACCAAGGCCCTTCTCCCCCGACTCCTCAGTTTGGTTGGGCGGCCAGCTCTGGAAAGAGTCTTGGTGGTTCCAAATTTCTTCCATTTAATAATGATGCAGGCCACTGTTCTTGGGGACATTCAATGCTACAGACATTTTTTGGTACCCTTCTCCAGATCTATGCCTCAACACAAACCTGTCTCGGAGCTCTACGGACAATTTTCAGGTGTGTGCCTTTCCAAATCTGGCCAATAAATTGAATTTACCACAGGTGGACACCAATCAAGTTGTAGAAACATCTCAAGGATGATCGGTGGAAAGAGGATGCACTTGAGCTCAATTTCGAGTCTCATAGCAAAGGGTCTGAATACTTATGTAAATAAGGTATTTCTGTTTTTAATTTTTAATACATTACTAAAAAACGGCTTTTGTTTTGTCATTATGGCGTGTTGTGTGTAGATTGCTGAGGATTAATTTTAAAAAACAATTTTTAGAATAAGGCTGTAACGTAACAAAATTAGGAAAAAGTCAAGGAGTCTGAATACTTTCCGAAGGCACTGTATATAGTGGATGTAGTGAGTAACTGGGACTAGAAGCATGTGGAGTGTTCATTTCTGGTCTAAATGTGATACTCTGTCTGATAAATATGATTATAAATATGTGATTATAAATGTGATGAGAAATATGTGCCAGATAGCCTAGCGGTTAAGAGCGTTGGGCCAAAGAGTTGCTGATTCGAATCACCATGCCGACTAGGCTTCTGTGAGTCGCTCTGGATAAGAGCATCTGCTAAATGACAAAAATGTCAATGTGACGTGAGTGTTTATGTCACTGAGGAGAAGGCCATGACAACGTATGGGTCTCGGTCTGAGGGTGATCACCTGCCATATAAAAACAGAGAAAATACAAGGGCTTGTGCAATGTTGACACGTGCAGAAACATTTCAGTCTTTGTATCCAAGATCATGACGGTATAAAGTTGAGTAAAATGGGGCTGCAGAACTTTACAATGACAGAGATATTTAAGGTGTTCCTTTAAGATTTACAGCCATGGTGCTGTGTGTGTGTGTGTATGTGTGTGTGTGTGTGTGTGTGTGTGTGAAGCCTGAAGGAGTCTGATCAATAGGTGCTGTAGTAGGGACAGAATTATCCTCCTCAGACACATTCTTCCAAATCAGCTGACACACCTACAAGGGCCACACTAAAATAGCAAGTGTGTGCGTACTTAATTCTCCACTGTCTGATTTTTCAAAGAACCTGGGTTATTGACAGAGGTCATTCTGATCCATCCACTTATATAAATTTCTGAGGATCATGATGAAGACGTGTCAAACCTCACACACTGTTATGAGGTGTAAAGTTGTCAGTGGGCCAGCCAGGTGTGTGAGCGAGAGGGAGAGCGAGGGGGGGGGGGGGGGGGGGGGGGACGATAGGAAATAAAAATAGGAGGAGCCGCTTTCTGCTGCTGTGCAGTCGGATTACCTCTGCAGTGTGAGTCTGCAGATCCACTCCAACCCACCTGGGGGACACACCTGGCCCACTGACAGAACCACACACACTTCCACTGTCATGTATTCACAGCACTGACAAATAGAATGAAGAGCTGCACATAAAACTAGTCCAAACCCAATCATAGAATTTAAACCCAGCTTGTATTAGCTATGTACTTTTCTTTTGGTGATCATGGTATTGTGGGCATCATTTGTTTCAAAAAGTTGAAGCCTATAGGCTGTAACATCCCATTGTGGGCACTCAGAAATCAAGAGTCAATAATATCATACAATTGGACATTTGGGTGAAAATTCAAGAAGCCTATCATCCGCTGTATCATGGTGTTTCTGTGGTTAGTCTGTGTGATAAGGAAGGAGGGGTGATGACGATAGCGAAGATGATGTCTCTTTAAAGAGAGAGATTGTTCCTGCTGAGTTGTTTCTCCTCCCGCGGTATAAAAGCTCATCTCTCTTCACCCTGCCGCAGTCTGCATCCAGCTTAGAGATGAGCTACCCACTGGACTACCTCTACGGCCACGGATCCTATCGCAGGACACCACAGGGACACTCTGCCCGGCCCGCCGCTTCCCTCTCCTCCTCCGGCTACCACTCCCAGCCATGGACGACCTCCCAGCGCCACCGCCCGGCCTACAGCCAGGCAGCCTCTGCCGACAGCTTGGAAATCTTTAATGGCGACATGACTCGGAGGAACGAGAAGGAGATTCTGCAGACACTCAACGACCGGTTCGCCGGTTACATCGACAAGGTGCGGAACCTCGAGCTGATTAACTCGAATCTGGAGCAGGAAGCGGCTGCGCTGCGACAGAGCCAGACCGGGCGCGCTACCGTTGGAGAGCACTATCAGCGTGAGCTGGGGGACCTGAGGGTTATGGTCCAGCAGTTGACCGGGGAGAAGGCACGCACACTCTTGGAGCATGACCACCTTGAAGAGGACATCCAGCATGTGCGGACCAGGCTCGAGGACGAGGCACGCAGCCGGGAGGAGCTGGAAGCCGCAGCACGCGTCATGAACAAGTATGTGAATGAGTCTGGGCTTGCACGGCTGGAGCTGGACAAGAAGCTGTTCGCGCTGCAGGAAGAAGCCGCGTTCCTGAAGAAGAACCACGAGGATGAGGTGGCCGAGATGCTAGCACAGATCCAGGGTACACAGGTGAGGTTCGAGGCTCGAGACACGATCAAGGCGGACGTGACGAGCGCGCTGCGGGAGATCCGTGCTCAGCTGGATGGCCACGCGACCAAGAGCGCAATGCAGGCAGAGGGATGGTTCAAAGGTGAGAGGTGCAACTTTATATCAATCTACCTTAATACCCACCTGGCTTTACCTAGAGTGGTCGTGAGAAAGACAGTTTTATAGTCTTATAGGACTATAATGTGTGGCGGTGCGGTGACGCATCATTGCTCGCTGTCCATGGTGCTGAATTTGGGAGCGCTTTGGTTTTACAATCAAATAGGCTAGTGGTACATAGTGGTGCATCTAGGCTATTGTCAATCTCATTTGGGACATTGACGCCTCGTAAGATCACAATTGGATGCGAACTGCTTTAAACTCTCTAGGCTATATATTCAGCTAAACCTGGGTAAGCATCCTCCTATGAGTGCATACCAATTACTATAATGACACCTTGAGTGACAAGGGTACTTTCGAATCAAACGCCATAGTTATGAAATGATAGGCTATGATTGCATTTGGAAAAAGTATTGGATGTGAATAATGTGATGAAATAGTCCACTGGTTTATTTTATGGAGAGGACTAAGTGTTCTGTCTGGTGTAAACTCGTGTCTTCTACTATCTGTCCACCTGCAGTCCTGTTTGGAAAATATTATTACTGTTTATCATGCATTCCTGCCGCAGGCAACTATGAGTCAGCAGTATTAGGTCCCCAAAAACACAGATGCCTCATTCAAGACTCCTTGGAAGATTTTTTTGACAAGATTTTCATCAATATGTTGTTCAGTGTCATGTATCTGAGTCAGACCTCTGACAGACAGACGGGCACTGTCAAGGTCACTCCTTCTTGGAGAAGAGGATGTGTGTTCTCAATGACAGACCTTTACTAAAGCTCAATACAGAAAAGCATTCAGGCACCTGGCCAGTCCTAAGACAGGAGACTATTTTATCATTTTGGGTTATAGCCCCTGTCCCCATGACCTCTAACACCCTGCCTCTGACCCCCACCACCTTCTGAAGTGCGTATGGAACGGTTGGCGGATGCAGCTCACTCTAATACGGATGCAATCCGCGGTGCCCAAGAGGAGATAGCCGAGTATAGACGGCAGCTGCAGAGCCGCACCATCGAACTGGAGACCCTCAAAGGAACCAAGGAGTCTTTGGAGAGACAACGCATGGATAGTGAGGACAGACACCATGGGGATATCCACTCCCTACAGGTACACTCCTCTGCCTGACCATCTGTCTGGCTTTTCTCTTTCTCCTTCATTCTGACTCACATTGCTCACCAACGTGTGTGTGTGTGTATGTGTGTGTGTGTGTGTGTGTGTAGGAGACCATCCACCAGCTGGACGGTGAGCTGAAGAGTACTAAGTGGGAGATGGCCAGTCAGCTGAGAGAATATCAGGAGCTGCTGAATGTCAAGATGGCTCTGGATATAGAGATAGCTGCCTACAGGTGGGTCAGGGGTTAAGGGGGAGAGGTTAGGGGTGTTCAGACTGGCTCTGAACAACCTTGCTCTTGGAATATATATATCTTTTTTAACAGGAGACTGTATTGACACACCCAACTCAGACTGTACTTCCCATGTTCTTCCCCTAAACAGGAAGTTGCTGGAAGGGGAGGAGACTCGGTTCCTATCTGGGCCAAGCCTGTTCTCCTACTCCTCCGTTCACCTTAAGCTTAAGGGGGAGGAGCTCTCAGACACAGTCATACTGGAGGAACAGACGGATGAGACACAGGTCACTGAGGTGACAGAGGAAGGAGAGGAAGAGAAGGGCGAAGAGAATGAAGAGGAAGTAAAGGATGAGGAAGAGGATGAGACCAAAGCTGAGGTAGGAGAGGGGGAAGGATCTGAGGATAAGGGAGGAGAGGAGGAAGAGGGTGTTAAGGAGGAAGAGGAAGGATCTGAGGATAAGGGAGGAGAGGAGGAAGAGGGTGATAAGGAGGAAGGGGAAGGATCTGAGGATAAGGGAGGGGAGGAGGAAGAGGGTGATAAGGAGGAAGAGGAAGGATCTGAGGATAAGGGGGAAGAGGAGTCAGGTGAGGAGAAAGAGAAGTCTAAGTCACCTGAGGAGGCTGCTTCTCCATCTAAGTCTCCCACCAAAACCCCCCAGCCCAAATCTCCCGCCGTCAAATCCCCTGAATCCAAATCACCCCCAGCCAAATCTCCCCTCCCCAAATCACCCGCCAAGTCTCCTGCCCCCAAATCTCCCACGGAGAAATCTCCCCAGCTCAAATCTCTGGCTGTGAAATCACCATCTAAATCTCCCCCTAGCAAATCCCCAGAGTCTAAGTCCCCTCCTCCCAAGTCCCCCCTCCCCAAGTCTCCTGAACCCAAGTCCCCCATCCAGGAGAAGGCCAAGCCCCCTGCAGAAGACAAACCAGCCAAGGAGGAGAAGAAGGAGAAGGAACAACCCCAGCCTGTAAAAGAGGAGAAGAAACAGGAGCCAGAACCCAAGGAGAAAGAGAAGAGTGGGAGCCAGCCTAAAGAGAAGGCTGAGGAGAAGACAGACAAACCAGATCCCAAGAAGGAGAGCAAGCCAGAGGAGACCCCAACACCTGCCCCTCCTGCCGCCGCCTTGGCCAAGCCTGCAGAGGAGAAGCCCGCCCCCGCCAAGGAGAGCCCCACCCCTGCTAAGAAGGAAGATGAGAAACAGGCCCCATCCAAAACAGACGACAAACCTCAGGCAGAGTTGAAGCCTGCCCCCAAAGAATCACCAGAGAAAACAGAGAGCAAGAAAGAGAAGAAACCAGAGCCCAAAGAGGAGGTGAAGGAGGACAAGCAGGAGGCCTCTAAAGGGTCTGACAGTAAAGAGGTTAAGGATACGAAGGTGGAAGGGAAGGCAGAGAAGGACGAAAAGTCCTCCAGCACTGAGGTCAAAGAGAAAGCCATGAAGTGAATCACTAACGCGTTGTGTATGAGCCGAGAGAGAGAGACGCCAAAGAACTATCGGGGAGGGATGGGAGGGGGAAGGGAGGGAGGCTACTGAAGATCTGAGAAGCCTTTGTAAAGAGAGGCCAGAGCAGAGTAGGAGACTAACAGTAAACAAGCAAAGCAATAGTGTTTCTCTAGTTACTAATCCCTGGGTACTCAACCCTGATATGATGCTTCTTCTAAATGTATGACTGTAAAGAATGCAGAATGCTCTAAACTCTATCTGAATGTGTCTGACTTCCCAACAATAATAACAAGTGCATTAAAATAGCAACATCGCTCTGGCTGGGAGCACAGCACAGGGCCATGTACCTTCTGAAGCCTTCAAGGGCAGCGATGTCAACAAATGTCTATAAAAGATTGTGTCAGGTGAATATATTGTACTGTATGTGTATATTTATGACGATATAAATTAGTATATTATATTGACTATAAAAAGCAAAGAGACTATGAACCCGCTCATTGTGCACCTTAAACAGCTCCCTGTCTGATGGTTATGCTGAGTCACTGTGCTGTGGTTAGTATGCTAGGTCAGGGAGGAGAACTCTGAAGTCAGGGATGACTGTGCCATGTATAAACTGCTGAGAATATGCAATACAAACTGATGTAACTAATAAAATGTTCAAACTGAACAATTTCTGTGTATTATTATTATTATTATTATATGTTATTATTATACATTCTAATACTAAAATATACTCGTGTGAAATATACTGATTGCCTCAGTGATGGTTTCGACCTGACCTGGGCAAAGACGTCAATTAAACGTCTATTCCACATTGGTTCAATGTAATTTCATTGAAATGGTGTGGAAACATTGATTCAACCAGTGCGTGTCCAGTGAGAAAAAAAATGGCTTGTTAAAATAGATAATTTACTGGTATAGTACTGAGGTACTAGACGACAAATTATATCGCTTCCGTCTAGTTCCTCTCATGTACAATTGAAGTCGGAACTTAGGTTGGGGTCATTGAAACTCGTTTTTCAACCACTCCACAAATTTCTTGTTAACAAACACTAGTTTGGCAAGTTGGTTAGGACATCTACTTTAGGCATGAGTAATTTTTCCAACAATTGTTAACAGATTATTTCACTTATCACAATTCCAGTGGGTCAGAAGTTTACATACACTAAGTTGACTGTACCTTTAAACAGCTTGGAAAATTCCAGAGAATTATGTCATGGCTTTAGAAGCTTCTGATAGCCTAATTTACATAATTTGAGTCAATTGGAGGTGTACCTATTTCAAGACCTACCTTCAAACTCAGTGCCTCTGCTTGACATCATGGGAACATCAAAAGAAATCAGACCTCCACAAGTCTGGTTCATCCTTAGGAGCAATGTCCAAACAGCTGAAGGTACCACGATCATCTGTACAAACAATGGTACGCAAGTATAAACACCATGGGACCACGCAGCCGTCATACCGCTCAGGAAGGAGACATGCTCTGTCTCCTAGAGATTAACGTACTTTGGTGCGAAAAGTGCAAATCAATCCCAGAACAACAGCAAAGGACCTTGTGAAGATTCTGGAGGAAACAGGTACAAAAGTATCTTTATCCACAGTAAAACAAGTCCTATATCGACGTAACCTGAAAGGCCGGTTTGCAACTGCACATGGAGACAAAAATCGTGCTTTTTGGAGAAATGTCCCCTCGTCTGATGAAAACAAAAATAGAACTGTTTGGCCATACTGACCATCGTTATGTTTGGAGGAAAAAGGGGGAGGCTTGCAAGCTGAAGAACACCATCCCAACCGTGAAGCACGGGGGTGGCAGAATCATGTTGTGGGGGTGCCTTGCTGCAGGAGGGACTGGTGCACTTCACAAAATAGATGGCAGCAGGAGGCAAGAAAATTATGCGGATATATTGAAGCAACATCTCAAGACATCAGTCAGGAAGTTAGCTTGGTCACAAATGGGTCTTCCAAATGGACAATAACCCCAAGCATACTTCCAAAGTTGTGGCAAAATGGCTCAAGGACAACAAAATCATGGTATTGGAGTGGCCATCACAAAGCCATGTCCTCAAGCCTATAGAAAATTAGTGGGCAGAACTGAAAAATTGTGTGCGAGCAAGGAGGCCTACAAACCTGACTCAGTTACACCAGCTCTGTCAGGAGAAATGGGCTAAAATTCACCTAACTTATTGTGGGAAGCTTGTGGAAGGCTACCCAAAACATTTAACCCAAGGCTACCAAATACTAATTGAGTGTATGTAAACTTCTGACCCACTGGGAATGTGATGAAAGAAGTAAAAAGCTTAAATAAATAATTATCTTCCATTATTCTGACATTTCACATTCTTAAAATAAAGTGGTGATCCTAACTGACCTACGACAGGGAATTTTTTACGAGGATTAAATGTCAGGAATTGTGAAAACTGAGTTCATACGTATTTGGCTAAGGTGTATGTAAACCTCCGACTTCAACTGTACATGCCAGTATACACACTATGAAGAAAGGAACAGTTCTGAACGGAACACCAACTGAGGTGGTATGAAAAGAAGCACAGCGGAGGTGAGGAAGATGAGGTGTGAGGATCTCATTATGTGGGTGTGTGTGTGTGCGCTGTACTGCATTGCGGCTGAGGAGTGCACCTCCCCTCCCTGCTCTGACGTCACATAGCCTGGGCTCATATATAAATCAGGTGTTCTGGAGAACAGCGCTACCTGAACAGAGCGGCTCCCCCTCTGCTTTCTACGCCACAACATCCTGGAGTTAGAGAATACAGCTGCCCCCTGCACATCTCTCGCGATTATTCTTAGGTTAGGTCGCTCATCCTCATCGCACCCTCATTTTAACTCTTCTATACCTGCTCCACAAATCTAGCCTGCTGAAACGGTAAGCATGGATCAAAACAGTCCAAAAGCATAATTATCATAAATAATATGATAACGTACACCATCTAGATCGATCGATTCTGGAGTAACCTGCCAAGCCAGAGGAGATGCACCAGTTAATCTGAGACTCCATCCATGCATGTGCTGCTAAAGACAGAGCAGTGAGACCACATTATGAGAAGTGCTATAAACAGACATCACAACCTTTATTTCACAACAAAGGCTTCCATTAGACTTTAATGTCAGTTTTAGAGTCCTGTCTATGATGTCCTTGATGTGACAGTTGTCCACAATCATTGTGGAAACTACAGTGGAGTCAGTAGTTGTGATATTCTGTGGAGTTACAATGGAAACAATGTTTTCCATAGGGACTGGAGCGCATGTACAGTGCCTTCAGAAAGTATTCACACCTCTTGACTCTTTCCACATGTTGTGTTACGGCCTTAATTTAAAATGGTAATCCATTATGATTTGTCGGCAGGGTAGTCTAGTGGTTAGAGCGTTGGACTAGTAACCGGAAGGTTGCAAGTTCAAATCCCCGAGCTGACAAGGTCGTTCTGCCCCTGAACAGACAGTTAACCCACTGTTCCTAGCCCGTCATTGAAAATAAGAATTTGTTCTTAACTGATTTGCCCGGTTAAATTAAGATAAAATAAATTTAAATTTAAAAAAAATCACTGGCCTATACACAATACCCCATAATGAATTATGTTTAAATATATATATATATTTTTTACACATTTCATAAAAAATTAAAACACTGACATGTCTTGAGTCAATGAGTATTCAAGGCCTTTGTTATGGCATGCCTAAATAAGTTCAGGAGTAAAGATGTGCTTAACAAGTAACAATAAATTGATGTCTTCACTATTATTCTACAATGTAGTAAATGGTAGAATTAAAGAAAAACCCTGGAATGAGTAGGTGTCAAATTGTGACTGGTACTGTACATTTAATCCATCTCGAATTAAGGCTGTAACACAAAATGTGGAATATTTCAAGGGGTATGAATACTTTCTGAAGGAAGTTCTGTTGACATCGAAATGCTGCATCTCCCCGAATTGTGACTGTATAGCACCAGAAATGTTACATTTCTCCTTGAATTCTTTCCTCATGATCATTAGGTTTCTCCTTGGGGTTGTAATGGCAAAATGTCATCTCTTTATGTCTGATGGACGACTGTATTAACAGGAGAACCTGCAGCAAAAAACATCCTCAGAATGATCACCATGGCATAAGGAGCCCCCCAGAAACATCCTCAGAATGATCACCATTTCATAAGGAGCCCCCCAAAAAACATCCTCAGAATGATCACCATGGCATAAGGAGCACCCCAAAAAACACAGTGGCTACATCCTAACAATGGAATGCATGTCCTGCAGGGGAGAGGGCTACTGGGGTTCTGTGATGCTGCACCAATGTCTGTTTAAATCCAGAGCAGTGATGCAGTCCACCAGTAGTCCTGTTATCAGCTCTTACTACACGAACTACAGGACAGGGAATGCATTTTTAGGTGTGTGTGTGTGTGTGTGTGATAATGTATTCTCTGTATTTCCAGAACCAGTGGGGATGAGTCAGCTTAGAGAAGTGCTGAGCCAAGATAATAAAAGCCATAAAATAATGTGATCGAAGGCAGAGAAAATGAAAAAAAGGAGGGGGAGAGGGAAGGCAGGGAGAGATGATGAAATATTCAATAGCTAAAAGAAGAAAGGAGAGGTAATTCATGATAAAATACAGCTGAACATAAATCATAGCAGCGAAGAATAACACAAAAATACCAAGAACTTGCTGATTCAAACAAAATCACTAGCTTTTTATTGTCCAACCAACACACAGAATGTGTGAAACTAAAACAGACAAAACTACGGTGTATTAAAAAACAGGGGGACATGAAGGCAGGGACGAGGCAGAAGGTCAAGTTCAGCGGTGACTGAAGAAGCCCTGAGGTGGGCTATGAAATCAGCTGTAAGATATAAAAGAGGTGAAGGGATAGGGGTTAAGGGGGAGGTCAGGGGTGACTGAAGAAGCCCTGAGGTGGGCTATGAAATCAGCTGTAAGATATAAGAGGTGAAGGGATAGGGGTTAAGGGGGAGGTCAGGGGTGACTGAAGAAGCCCTGAGGTGGGCTATGAAATCAGCTGTAAGATATAAGAGGTGAAGGGATAGGGGTTAAGGGGGAGGTCAGGGGTGACTGAAGAAGCCCTGAGGTGGGCTATGAAATCAGCTGTAAGATATAAGAGGTGAAGGGATAGGGGTTAAGGGGGAGGTCAGCGGTGACTGAAGAAGCCCTGGGGGTGGTTGTACTTGAACGGCTTCAGACGGTTCGGACCCCTGAAACACAACCAGAGAGAAACACGCCGTTAGAATTACTGCGAAAGGAGTGTAGGAGTGTGTACGCGCGCGCGTGTGTGTGTGTATGTATGTACGTACCTTACGGTGCGTAGACACATCTTCTCTCTGAGAAACTCCCGTGGTCCCTCCACGCTGTCGTCCTGTCCATCGGTCTCCAGGTATACGTCCAGACAGACACAGAGACGAGCCACCTGATTGGTCAGCAGCTGGTGCCCTGGGCGGGGCCCCTGGAGCTCTGACTTAAACACATTCACCTCACTCTCCATGGCCTGGGGGAGGGGATACACATGTCAGTCACAGCCGGTGTGCATGACTAACCAGTGACATCAAAGGACATAACAGAATATAGAGATCCTCCCCTGGGTTAGGGTCTCATATTCAGTATGTGTGTATATATACACTCACTCTCAGGTTGTCATCTGTACGTCCGCTGCATTCGCCCTTCCAGCTGAGTGAAAGAGCAAACAGAGGAGAGACTTCTGGATAACGGGGGTTCAACACCACTGCAGCCTGAAGACGAGCTGAGGGGGGGAGATAAATAGTTTATGGTTCCAGACTTTTCTTATGGTCTTTTCTTATCTTATGGTCCAAACAAATAAAACAGAGAGGCCTCCATTTCGTCAGGAATGTCTTCATATATTAAGAAGTGAATCGTCTGTTTGGGCCCTGATCTTTACCTGTTCCTCTCTCCACCACAGCCATGAAGAACAGGTCCGTTTCCCGAGCCAGACCTGCATCTGACACATGCTGCGTGAACGACAGATTCTAGAGAGCAATAGAACACACAAAGAAAAGTAAGCTACCAGTATACGTTTTCCTTAATTAAACCGCCTTGATTTACACAGTGCTTTTTATAGCGACACCATCTACACCGCAGCGCCAATGAGAGTCAGAAGTTAGTGAGCGCGAGGTTGAGTTGTAGTCAAGATTGTGCGCTTCCTGTGTACTCCTCGATTGCGTAGCGAGATGAAACAAAACGGGAGGTTGTGCGTGTCTTACTGTGTACTCCTGATGTGACATGGTTGTCCAGCGAGCCAGGCGGGAGAGAACCTTAGCAGGGAACAGGTGCTGGCACTCCGTGGACACTGGAACTATACTGTGCTCTGAAAACAGACAAACAATACCAACAGCATGCAGGAGACAGGTTATTTTGTCTGTGTGTGTAGCCGGAGATGAGAAATGTGAGTAGAACTGTTTATGGTCAGGCCAGACGTGTGTGTACCTAGTGAGGAGAACTGTTTGTGCAGGGCCAGGCGTGACTGGACTCGTCCTCTCAGCAGCTTCATGGTGCTCTCCATGTGACTGGCACTAAGAGAACTGCCTGCACGCAAACCCTGAAAAACACACACACACATACATAGCAGGGTTAGACACACACACAGAAAGCACAGGAGACATTTTACTATACACAATGGCAGGGCCACCCACACACACCTCTGGGGCATCACTTGGGAACTGCAGTCCTCCTAGACTCTGCACCCACAGGTAGGGATGACCCAACTCTGCCACATAGTCTCCAAACGAACTAATCCTGCAAGAAAACAATATGTGTATTGATACTGAAGCAATTGTTCATGGTGTGTATACAGGGGTCTGGCATTAGGAAGGCATCCATACCCCACTTTATCAAACTGGTAACGGTTAGCGGGGTTGGGTGTCTCGCGGCCCTGGTCATTGGCATACAGGCAGTTGAGCAGCGTGTCAGAATTTAACAGCTCCCTGAGAGAGAGAGAACACAATTGTTACAGCACAGGTCACACACTCCCAAGCTCCAACAAACACGGGTCACTGAGACGTACCCTGCGCTGATGGCTCCAGTGAGGTCTGTGGCGGTGGAGACTTTGGCCTTGACAGTCATGATGTTCAGGTTCATCAGGTAGTAGTTGAACAGATGCAGCACACTGCCGTCTGGGGGGGAGGGGAGAGGAGAGAGACAGAGACAGAGACAGAGAGAGAGAGAGAGAGAGAGAGAGAGAGAGAGAGAGAGAGAGAGAGAGAGAGAGACAGAGACAGACACAGAGAGCGCGAGAGAGAGAGACACAGAGAGGAGGTTCACTGGGTGTGTCTGTGAGCATGATGCCATCTACTTATATATACAGTGGGACAAAAAAGTATTTTTTTCTTTGAGAGTTGAAAGTCCGTGTTGCCCAGCAACATTCTTTTCCACCATAATTGGCAAATAAATTAAAAATCCCACAATGTGATTTTCTGGATTTTTTTTCTCATTTTGTCTGTCATAGTTGAAGTGTACCTACGATGAAAATTACAGGCCTCTCATATTTTTAAGTGGGAGAACTTGCACAATTGGTGGCTGACTAAATACTTTTTTGCCCCACTGTATATATGTATATTCTATTCGACAAACAGGGAGTTGGGACGCGTATCTATCTATGTACTGTGGACGGTAAAATTGCCTCTCTGACAAAAGGTTCCACCTGCAACAGTCATCTCAGTGTGAATTGACACTTAATTATATAGTACAATGTATAGTATGATGTCATGGGGTCACTGCCCCACTCTGCCACGTAGTGCTACTGTGTAGGTAGCTGTATAGGACAGGTTGAGCCAAGGAGAAGAGAGGGACTGTTTAAACCCTGCTGACAGGGGGAGAAGACGAGGGGCAGAAGAAAGGAAATGGGGATGAGAAGAGGGAGGGGGAGATGGAGAAGGAGGTTCAGCATTGCAGGCGTAACTTCATCCATCCACTGATAGGCAAGCGGGTGCGGACAATGCGTGTAGGTGGAGCTGGCAGCAGTGTAGGGCTGCAGCAGTCACACCTTATTCTAGACATTTTCATCAGCCTCTTCTTGCTCTCTCTGTTGTCCTCTAAACCAGGGGCAGTTTTTGGCTGTTTGCTGCATTAAAAGCAGTGTGTGCGTGTGTGTGTGTGTCAGTCTCTCAGGGTGTCATTGGGTTCTGTCTGACTGCAGAGGCAGGAGAGGAGAGGTGACATTGTGTAACCTCTGTAGTGATGTCATTGCCCAAGAACAGTTTCTTCACTGTCATCTATGCACCGAACCATCATCGAAATAGGACAAATACAAGAACCCACCTATTTATCATCATCATCATATACACTCTCCACAGAATCCTCATCAGCACGATTAATATCAGTTCCTAACAGTCCTATCATATATCGCTGAATGATCCTCTCTCCTCTACTGTCCCAGGGAGACTGAGAAGCAGCGACAGGGTCCTGCTGCCTGTCACACAGGAACAGTGTGTGTGTACCTTTGCATTTGAGGTCCAGGCAAAGAGAGAGAGGGTGTCTCTTCAGCATCTCACGTCTCTTATCATCCAGCTGACCACCTGTAGTAGGTCGCCTCCTCTTCTACAGACAGACAAAGGGGGGAGTATTACCATTAGTATTTTATCATGCCATCATGTTCTACTGCTCATTTTAAGCTGGGTGGTTCGAGCCCTGAATGCTGATTGGTTGACAGCTGTGGTATATCAGACCGTACATGACAGGAATGACCCCAGATCTTTTTTTACTGCTCTAATTATGTTGGTAACCAGTTTATAATAGCAATAAGGCACCTCAGGGGTTTGTGGTATATGGCCAATATAAGAACAGCCCTTAACCGTGGTATATTGCCATATACCACAACCCCTCGTGCCTTATTGCTTAATTAATCAGATGTACGGATATCTGGCCCTGGTCTAAAGCAGTGCACTATATAGGGAGTAGGGTGCTCTTTGGGACACAATCTATAATCCTAACTGATCTATCATTGCAGTCGGCTAAAGGAGGACAGAGTTAACCTGGGCTTGCCCTTCACCTCAGAATTATTTCACAGAGAAAGAATAGATGAAGGGAGGGAGGGTCAGCTGAGGTGTAGTGACAGAGCAGCAGTAATGTGACCAAGCAAATCACAGACAGTTGTCTTCAGCAAAAAGATGAATAAATAAATTATTTAAAAAACTTGGCTGTATGTGTTGGAGTGTGTAAGGTGTGTGTGAAGGAGTGTGTGTGTGAGGAGTATGACACACGTGTGAGAGTGAAGAGTATGACTGCCAACTGTGGGTGGGCTTGGGTTACAGTGACCCATCTTATCCATGCTTCCCAGAACCCATCACATGGCACCTGTCAGGAAGCGATCAATAGACCTCCTTTCCCTGTCTGCTATAACATTGTGTGTGTGTGTGTCAGCAGAGGTTGTTGGAACAATGTGCGCAGAGGAGAGGTGAACTCGTTGACACTGACGTGTGTGTGCGCGTGTCTGTGTGTGTACAGAATGGTATTAGAAGGGCCTCTAGTGGCAGTATGGTGTTGGACAGACCGTCTTCTCCTGCTCCTCCTCTGCATCAGAGTCACCAGAATCATCATCTAGAGAGGAGAGAAATCAGAACACACACACACATTTCAATACCAACACAATTAATTAATTCACCACTGCCCAGTCAAAAAATAATCACTGCCCTGTCGAGCACACACACACACGTCATTAACAGGCATGCAGGCATGCTGCAGTGTTACCCTGGGAGTCCTCTGGAGGTTTAGACAGAGCTTTGGCCTCGTCCACATCTCCACTGATGGACACACTCAGGCTCTTATCTGAAACACACACAAATAGAAACATGAAAACCACATGTCCCAAGACTTGTCCCTCCACAAAATTGATCATTTGACAAAGGGAAAAAAATGACAAAAATCGTGTTCACAAGAAAGTAAAGCAGGCGAAGAGCCGTTTTGGATTGATACGTTGTCAATAAAGCGGTGAACTGGGAGCATAAACAGTGTGCGGGCCCTCCTGTTCTTTATAAGCATCCTTTACTAGCCCAGGGCCTAAAGTTTAACGATGTGCGTATGATCAAACTTTTCACAAAATGTAAGTAAACATACAAAAACACTCACCGCAGGCCTGTCCGTAAGCGCTGGCCTGTACCAGGAGGACGTAGAGAGAGGGGGGAAGGTGGCGGGCGATCTCTGTCTGTCTCTGGGTCTGTTCAAACGGCATTGACAGGTACTCCTGAACCGGGAGGGATGCCTGGGGAGTGAGACATGTTTAGGTTTCAGGCCTGGTAGGTTACATTCTGGGTACAACGTCATTTCAGAAGGCCCTGCCTGCAGTGCGTGTTATCTTGCACAGGTCCAGCCATCCATACCAGACAGAACCCTGGACTTGTACAAAGCTCTGTGGAACTGGTGTTGTTCTGTCCAGGGATATTTAAGTTCACTTTGCGTCACTGTACCTGTGTAATCGCATTGTGTCCAGGTTCTAGGGGGTGTGAGAGAGTGTGTGTGTGTTACCTGCATGATAGCGTTGAGTCCAGGTTGTAGAGAACTCAGGTGTTCCTTCTTCACCTCAATGCCTTTCTGGATCTTCTCCTTACTGGACAGAGACTCCTTGTACTGCTCAGCCAGCCTACACACACACACACACCAGAGAAAAGTGAGAGTTCATGTACTGCTTAGCCAACCTACAGAGGAACAACAGTGTCTCAGTGTATGTGGCACCTCTTCCTCTGCTCCAGTTCCCAGTCCAACCTGGCCAGTGTGAGTTGGTGGGGGTCGTCCTTGGTGAGGGGGGTGCGGGAGATCTCAGGGGGGGCCTCCTGGTAGAACTCATCTACACTCACCAGATCTATCTCCTCATGTTTAGACCTGGACACAAACAAAAATCAACAAAGACCAATACTCTCGAAGCTTCTCATTCCTGGACTTAGCCCTATAGACTTGGAGGAAATGTGAATTAGCCCCCCCCGTGGTACTGACTTGAACTCCAGACACTTGCTGATCTCCTTCTGCAGGTGCATGACCTCATAGAGCAGGTTCTGGAGCTGCAGGTGCAACACATCCACTCTCTGCTTGCCCTGGAGGGAGAGAGGGGAGGAAGGGGTATTAGATGCTTTTGCTGTGGGTGTGTAGAGGGTTTCCTATAATGTAACGTTTGAAAGTGTATATACAGTGAGGTCTAAAAGTATTTGGACAGTGACAAATGTTCTGTTTTGTCTTTTTACTCCAGCACATGACTATGGAGGTTAAAGTGCAGACTGTCAGCTTTGATGTGATGGTATTTTCATCCATATCAGGTGAACTGTTTAGAAATCACAGCACGTTCAGTATTTGGTCCCATATTCCTAGCACGCAATGACTACATCAAGCTTGATGGATGCATTTGCCATTTGTTTTGGTTGTGTATCATATTATTTTGTGCCTAATAGGAATGAATTGTAAATAATGCACTGTGTCATTTGAGTCACTTTTTTTGTAAATAAGAATAGAATGTTTAACACTTCTACATTCATGACTATGGATAATGTTGAATGAATTGTGAAGAATGATGAGTGATAAAGTTAGAGGCACAAAGATCTTACCCCAAGACAGTCTAACCTCTCACCATTACCAATAACAGGAGGGGGTTAGCAGTCTTTATTGCGTGTTGGGGGGGGGGGGGGGGGGGGGGTGTTATTCCCCCCCCCCCGCCACACACTTTCAAACTCATCATTTGCTGCTGCTATTCTGTATTCTATTCTTACTCTTATTATCTATCCAGATGCCTAGTCTCTTTACCCTGCCTTCATGTACATATCTACCTCAGATACCTCATACCCCTGCACATTGACCTGGCACTGTTACACCCTGTATAGAGCTCCATTGTTTATTTTATATCACTACACTGAGCAAAAAAATAAAACGCAACACGTAAAGTGTTGGTCCCATGTTTCATGGGCTGAAATAAAAGATCTCAGAAATGTTCCATATGCACAAAAAGCTTATTTTAGAGAACTGTTGTGCACAAACATTTTTACATTCCTGTTAGTGAGCATTTCTCCTTTGCCAAGAAAATCAATCCACCTGATAGTTGTGGCATATCAAGAATCTGATTAAAACTTCTTTGGGATAGGGGGCAGTATTTTCACGTCCGGATGAAAAGTGTGCCCAAAGTAAACTGCTTGTCACTCAGGCCCAGAAGCTAGGATATGCATATAATTACATTTAGATAGAAACTTGAGTGTTTTCTAAAACTGTTAAAATTATATGTCTGTCAGTATAACAGAACTGATATGACAGGTGAAACACCGAGGACAAACCATCCCCAAAAAATTATAATTTCAGCTTACCACTGTTTTCAATGGCTCGTACTATAATTATAAGTCCAAGTCCTCCCAAATTGCAGTTCCTAGGGCTTCCACTAGATGTCAACAGTCTTTAGAAAGAGTTTCAGGCTGGTTTTTGGAAAAATGACCCAGAAATTGTAGTTTTTCTAGGTGGCTCCTATTTTGGCTGTAGTGTTTCCAAGCGTGTGGAAGAAAGCGAGTTCTTTCTGAATTATCTCTGGTAATGAACATACTAATCTCAGTCTTACATTTGATCATTTATTTGCGTATTAGGATACCTAAGGTTTGATTATAAACGTTGTTTTTTTATTTCATTTATTTCACCTTTATTTAGCCAGCTAGGCTAGTTGAGAACAAGTTCTCATTTACAACTGCGACCTGGCCAAGATAAAGCATAGCAGTGTGAACAGACAACACAGAGTTACACATGGAGTAAACAATTAACAAGTCAATAACACAGTAGATCGAAGAAAAAAAGAGTCTATATACACTGTGTGCAAAAGGCATGAGGAGGTAGGCGAATAATTACAATTTTGCAGATTAACACTGGAGTGATAAATGATCAGATGGTCATGTACAGGTAGAGATACTGGTGTGCAAAAGAGCAGAAAAGTAAATAAATAAACAGTATGGGGATGAGGTAGGTAAATTGGGTGGGCTATTTACCGATAGACTATGTATAGCTGCAGCGATCGGTTAACTGCTCAGATAGCAGATGTTTAAAATTGGTGAGGGAGATAAGTCTCCAACTTCAGCGATCATTGCAATTCGTTCCAGTCACAGGCAGCAGAGAACTGGAACGAAAGGCGGCCAAATGAGGTGTTGGCTTTAGGGATGATCAGTGAGATACACCTGCTGGAGCGCGTGCTACGGGTGGGTGTTGCCATCGTGACCAGTGAACTGAGATAAGGCAGAGCTTTACCTAGCATGGACTTGTAGATGACCTGGAGCCAGTGGATCTGGCGACGAATATGTAGCGAGGGCCAGCCGACTAGAGCATACAGGTCGCAGTGGTGGGTGGTATAAGGTGCTTTAGTAACAAAACGTTTGACTTGTTTGGAAAAGTTTATTAGTAACGTTTGGATTCATTTTGTATGCATTTTGATGAAGGGAAACTGGATGGATTATTGACTGAAGCGCACCAGCTGAACAGTTTTTATGGATATAAAGGATGACATTATCGAACAAAAGGACCATTTGTGATGTAACTGGAACCTTTTGGAGTGCCAACAGAAGAAGATATTCAAAGGTAAGGCATTTTTTACATCGCTATATCTGACTTCCGTGTCGCACCTGCCTGGTTGAAATATGTTTTCCATGTGTTGGTATGAAGGGCGCTATCCTCAGATAATCGCATGGTTTGCTTTCACCGTAAAGCCTTTTTGAAATCTGACAGGGCGGCTGGATTAACAACAAGTTAAGCTTTATTTTGATATATTACACTTGTGATTTTACGAAGGTTAAATATTTATAGTAATTTAATTTGGCGCTCTGCAATTTCACCAGATTTTAATCGAGGTGTCCCACTAGCGGCACGCCTTTTCCAAACAGGTTTAACATGATCATTAGACAGGTGCACCTTGTGCTGGGGACAATATAAGGCCACTCTAAAATGTGCAGTTGTCACGCAACACAATGCCACAGATGTCTCAAGTTGAGGGAGCGTGCCATTGGCATGCTGACTGCAGGAATGTTCACCGGAGCTGTTGCCAGAGAATTTAACATCAATTTCTTTACCATAAGCTGCCTCCAACATAATTTTAGAGAATTTGACAGTATGTACAAGCCTCACAAACACAGGCAATGTGTATGGTGTTCCGTGGGCGAGCTGTTTGCTGATGTCAACGTTGTGAACAGAGTGCCACATGGTGGCAGTAGGGTTATGGTATGGGCAGGCATAAGCTATGGACAACAGACACAATTTAATTTTATCAATGGCAATTTGAATGCAGTGATAACGTGACAAGATCCTGATGCCTACAATCGTACTACACCGGCTCCGAAACTCGTCGGATGTGGCAGGGCTTGTAAACTATTACAGACTACAAAAGGGAAGCCCAGCCGAGAGCTGCCCAGTGACACAAGCCTACCAGACAAGCTAAACTACTTATATTTTTACTTCGAGGCAAGTAACATTGAAACATGCATGAAAAGTATCAGCTGTTCCGGACGACTGTGTGATCACACTCTCCGCAGCCGATGTGAGTAAGACCTTTACACAAGTAAACATTCAAGGCCGCAGGGCCAGACGGATTACCAGGACGTGTACTCTGAGCATGCGCTGACCAACTGGCAAGTGTCTCACTGACATTTTCAACCTCTCCCTGTCTGACTGTAATACCAACATGTTTTAAGCAGACAACCAGAGTGCCTGTACCCAAGAACACTAAGGTAATCTGCATAAATGACTACATGTAGCCATGAGAAACTTTGAAAGGCTGGTCATGGCTCACATCAGCACCATTATCCCATAAACCCTAGACCCACTCCAATTTGCATACCACCCTAACATATCCACAGATGATGCAATCTCTATCGCACTCCACACTGCCCTTTCCCACCTGGACAAAAAGGAACACCATGTGAGAATGCTACTCATTGACAACACCATAGTGCCCTCAAAGCTCATCACTAAGCTTCAGGACCCTGGGACTAAACACCTCCCTCTGCAACCGACAGGCAGCACCCAGGTGGTAAGTGTAGGTAACAACACATCTGCCGCAATGATCCTCAACACGGGAGCACCTCAGAGGTGCGTGCTCATTGCCCTCCTATACTCCCTGTTCACTCATGACTGCACGGCCAGGCACGACGCCAACACCATCGTTAAGTTTGCCGATGACACAACAGTGGTAGGCCTGATCACCAAAAACAATGAGGCAGCCTATAAGGAGGTCGTCAGAGACCTGACTGTGTGGTGCAAGGACAACAACCTCTCCCTCAACGCGATCAAGACAACGGAGATGATTGTGGACTACAGGAAAAGGACGACCGAGCACACCCTCATTCTCATTGACGGGGCTGTAGTGGAGCAGGTTGAGAGTTTCAAGTTCCTTGGCGTCACCAATAAACTAACATGGTCCAAGCACACCAAGACAGTCACGACAAAACCCATTCCTCCTCAAAATTTGGCATGGGTCAACAGATCCTCAAAACGTTCTACAGATGCACCATCCTGACTCTTTCATCACTGCCTGGTATAGCAATTGCTCGGCCTCCGACCGCAAGGCACTACAGAGGGTAGTGCGTACAGCCAAGTACATCACCGGGGCCAAGCTTCCTTCCATCAAGGACCTCTATACCAGGCGGTGTCAGAGGAAGGCCCTAAAAACGGTCAAAGACTCCAGCCACCCTAGTCAGACTGCTCTCTCTGCTACCGCACGGCAAGCGGTACCTGAGCGCCAAGTCTAGGTCCAAGAGGCTTCTAACCAGCTTCTACCCCAAGCCACAAGACTCCTGAACATCTAATCAAATGGCTACCCAGACTATTTGCATTGTCCCCCTTCTACTCTCTGATTTGATGGTTCGTTGGAGGGCATACCTGGATTTCTTCCCCTTTCCACATTTTGTTACATTACAGACTTATTCTAAAATGTATTACATTAATCCCCCCCTCATAATACAGGTTTTTTTTTTTTTGCAAATGTCAACAAAAAGATCTAAAATACATTATTTACCTAAGTATTCAGACCCTTTACTATGAGACTCAAAATTGATCTCAGGTGCACCTGTTTCCATTTATCATGCTTGAGATGTTTCTACAACTTGGAGTCCATCTGTGGTAAATTCAGTTGATTGGACATGATTTGGGGGCGACAGGTAGCCTAGTGGTTAGAGAGTTGGACTAGTAACCAAAGGGTTGCAAGATCGAATACACGAGCTGACAAGGTAAAACAAATCTGTCGTTCTGCCCCTGAACAGGCAGTTAACCCACTGTTCCTATGCAGTCATTGAAAATAAGAATTTGTTCTTAACTGACTTGCCTAGTTAAAATCAGCAGGTAAAATAAAGCTTGAATGGCCTGCACAGAGCCCTGACCTCTACCTCATCGAACACCTTTGGGATGAATTGGAACGCCGACTGCGAGCCAGGCTTAATTACCCAACACCAGTGCCCTACCTCACTACTGCTCGTGGCTGAATGGAAGCAAGTCCCAGCAGCAATGTTCCAACATCTAGTGGAAAGCCTTTCCAGAAGAGTTATAACAGCAAACGGGCAAACTCTATATTAATGCCCATGATTTTGGAATGAGATGTTCGACGAGCAGGTGTTCACACACTTTTGGCCATGTCGTGTATCTGTATAGTTGAAAATGTGATGGGAACACATTGAACTTTAGATTTTTATTTGGTACATGAAAGCTTGAGTGAAAAAGTACATTGCGTTCAATAAGACATCATGCACTGATTTTTTACCCGTAACAAGTCCATTTGGTGTCAACCCACTATTGGTGGGAAAAGTGGATTCTAGAATATTTGCATGAAAATGTGTCACCAACTGGACGGAAACCTTGCTACTGTCCAAATACTTTTGGACCTCACTGTATGCATAAGTACCTCGTGTGTCTGGTCTCTCCCCCTCTTCAGTCTCATGTGAGCCAGGCGGTTGAGTTTCTTCAGGCTCATAAAGTGGATACAGCTCTGCATCCTCTTCTCCTCTACCTCAACACACTGGAGAGAAGGGCAGCCATCATGGGGGTTAGAGCAATTCTATTATACGACGGAGGAGTAGCATCTGATTGTATAGGACACTCATTTTCTGACTGAGTGTGTGTGTGTCTCACCCCATCCTTGGCACCGTTGGCTTTCAGCTCCTGGATGTCGTTCATCAGTTTGGCCAGAGCTTCACAGGTCAGTTTATACTGCTGGTAGTCCTCTTCAGGGTCCCTGCCATCCAGCTCCACTTCCTCACTGTACACACGTATGTCCTGAAAACACACACAGCCAATTTCAGTAACACTCCCACCATACTCCTCTGCCTCCCCTCGCCCTACAGTTCTCAACTCTCGCCCGCCCACCCGTATCTGCTGTTCACTCCTTTGCTCACCTAGATTTGAAAACCCATTCAACAGCACCATTGGTATATTGTGGAAGTTAACCCGTCTGTCTAGAGAGACTAGTGCTCACCTGGTCCCCTTCTCCGCGGCCGCATTTCCCCTCCGGTGTGCCCGTCTCGCTGCGGAGCACTTTCGACTTGCGCTTCTTCAGGGCGTCAGACATGGCTTGTGAAGGTCAGAGGACACTAAATAGAGAAAACGTATTTATATAGAAAGCTAGCTAGATACGCTAGGCACGACAGAGATATTGGAGAAAGGAGGAGATAGGAATTCCAGTGGCCAATGAATGGAGAAACATATAACGCCCCACCCAACAGACTGTCGACCAATCACGTTCATTGTCATGCTGCGTAACGCAGTTGCTAAGATAATCGTCACACAATCCATTTAAAAGTACGAGTGAGTCGAGAAACATGCATATTTTCCTCGAAAGTACATGTATTATAGCTTTGAAATCATGACATTACAGAGAATGAATTCTCAAATCTCTGAAAATATTTGTAATGTTGAGCTTCTAGTTCACTTAATTCATGCGCATGTTGGGTTTTTGTGCTTGCACCCAATTAACTCCTTGAAGGAGTGCTTTCTTTGCAGGATTGTGCCCAGAATACACCACACAGCCCATTGGCAATGTACGGGCAACATACATAAATGGGAACTAGTACAAATCCAATGGAGATTCCTATCTCTGGCCCATAGAGATAGAGGACTTGCCTTTTTTCTGTGCCATTATAGTGTCTGTAAAACCTATAGAAATCCCTATGCAGTTGACAACGGAAGCATGGTGGAAACCCTCAATGGCAATAGAGTGGTGAGGAGGAGATCGGAGAAAATTTAGCCATTGGCGTTCGTGTCAATTAACACGTAACATTCTTGGATTACTCACACGAATAAAGTCAGATTTACAGTGCATTCAGAAAGTATTCAGACCCCTTCCCTTTTTACACATTATGTTACAGCCCTATTCTAAAAATGATGAAATGTATGTTTTTCCTCAATTGACACAATAGCCCATAATGACAAAGTGAAAACAGGTTTAGACATTTCTGCAAATGTCAACAACAAAACATTTACTAAAATATCTTATTTACATATGCATTCAGAGCCTTTGCTATGAGACTCAAAATTGAGCTCAGGTGCATCCTGTTTCCATTGATCATCCGTGAGATGTTTCTACGAGTTGATTGGAGTCCGCCTTTGTTAAATTCAGTTGATTGGACATGATTTGGAAAGGCACAAACCTGTCCATATAAGGTCCCACAGTTGACAGTGCATGTCAGATCAAAAACCAAGCCATGAGGTTGAAGGAATTGTCAATAGAGCTCTGAGACAGGATTGTCTCAAGGCACAGATCTGGGGAAGGGTACAAAAACATTTATACAGCATTGAAGGTCCCCAAAGACACGGTGGCCTTCATCATTCTTAAGATTGGAACCACCAAGGCTCTTCCTAGAGCTGGCAGCCCGGTCAAACTGAGCAATCGGGGGAGAAGGGCCTTGGTCAGGAAGGTGACCAAGAACCCAATGGTCACTCAGAGAGCTTCAGAGTTCCTCTGTGGAGATGGGAGAACCTTCCAGAAGGACAACCATCTCAGCAACACTCCACCAATCAGGCCTTTATGGTAGAGTGGACAGATGGAAACCACTCCTAGTAAAAGGCAAATGACAGCCCGCTTGGAATGTGCCAAAAGCACATAAGACTCTCAGACAATGAGAAAAAAAAAATCTGGTCTGATGAAACAAATACTGAACTCTTTGGACTGAATGTCAAGCGGCACTTCTGGAGGAAACCTGGCACAATCTCTATGGTGAAGCATGGTGGCAGCATCATGCTGTTGGGATATTTTTCAGCGGCAGGGACTGGGAGACTAGTTAGGATTGAGGGAAGGATGAATGGCGCAAAGTCCTGAGATACCTAAACCTGCTCCAGAGTGTCCAGGACCTCAGACCGGAGCGAAGGCTCAACTTCCAACAGGACAATGACCCTAAGCACACAGCCAAGACAACGTAGGAGTGGCTTCAGAACGAGTCTCTGAAATGTCCTTGAGTGGCCCAGCCAGAGCTCGATCGAACATCTCTGGAAAAACCTAAAAATAGTTGTGCAGCAACACTCCCCATCCAACCTGACAGAGCTTGAGAGGATCTGCAGAGAAGAAATGGGAGAAACTCCCAAAATACAGGCGTGCCAAGCTTGTAGTGTCATAACCAGGAAGACTTGAGGCTGTAATCGCTGCCAAAGGTGCTTCAAAGTACTGAGTAAAGGGTCTGAATACTTGTACAGTTGAAGTCAGAAGTTTACCTCCACCTTAGCCAAATACATTTAAACTCAGTTTACAATTCCTGACATTTAATCCTGGTAAAAATTCCCTTGTTTTAGGTCAGTTAGGATTACCACTTTATTTTAAGAATGTGAAATGTCAGAATAGTAGAGTGATTTATTTCAGCTTTTATTTCTTTCATCACATTCCCAGTGGGTCAGAGGTTTACACACTCAATTAGTATTTGGTAGCATTGCCTTTAAATTGTTGAACTTGGGTCAAATGTTTTGGGTAGCCTTCCACAAGCTTCCCACAATAAGATGGGTGAATTTTGGCCCATTCCTCCTGACAGAGCTGGTGTAACGGAGTCAGGTTTTTAGGCCTCCTTGCTTGAACACGCTTTTTTAGTTCTGCCCACAAATGTTCTATAGGCTTGAGGACATGGCTTTGTGATGGCCACTCCAATACCATGATTTTGTTGTCCTTAAGCAATTTTGCCACAACTTTGGAAGTATGCTTGGGGTCATTGTCCATTTGGAAGATCCATTTGTGACCAAGCTTTAACTTCCTGACTGATGTCTTGAGATGTTGCTTCAATATATCCACAATTTTCTTGCCTCATGATGTCTTCTATTTTGTGAAGTGCACCAGTCCCTCCTGCAGCAAAGCACCCGCACAACATGATGCTGCCACCCCCGTGCTTCACGGTTGGGATGGTATTCTTTGGCTTGCAAGCCTCCCCCTTTTTCCTCCAAACATAACGATGGTCATTACGGCCAAACAGTTCTATTTTTGTTTCATCAGACCAGAGGACATTTCTCCAAACATACAGTGCCTTGCGAAAGTATTCGGCCCCCTTGAACTTTGCGACCTTTTGCCACATTTCAGGCTTCAAACAAAGATATAAAACTGTATTTTTTTGTGAAGAATCAACAACAAGTGCGACACAATCATGAAGTGGAACGACATTTATTGGATATTTCAAACTTTTTTAACAAATCAAAAACTGAAAAATTGGGCGTGCAAAATTATTCAGCCCCCTTAAGTTAATACTTTGTAGCGCCACCTTTTGCTGCGATTACAACTGTAAGTCGCTTGGGGTATGTCTCTATCAGTTTTGCACATCGAGAGACTGAAATGTTTTGCCATTCCTCCTTGCAAAACAACTCGAGCTCAGTGAGGTTGGATGGAGAGCATTTGTGAACAGCAGTTTTCAGTTCTTTCCACAGATTCTCGATTGGATTCAGGTCTGGACTTTGACTTGGCCATTCTAACACCTGGATATGTTTATTTTTGAACCATTCCATTGTAGATTTTACTTTATGTTTTGGATCATTGTCTTGTTGGAAGACAAATCTCCATCCCAGTCTCAGGTCTTTTGCAGACTCCATCAGGTTCTCTTCCAGAATGGTCCTGTATTTGGCTCCATCCATCTTCCCATCAATTTTAACCATCTTCCCTGTCCCTGCTGAAGAAAAGCAGGCCCAAACCATGATGCTGCCACCACCATGTTTGACAGTGGGGATGGTGTGTTCAGCTGTGTTGCTTTTACGCCAAACATAACGTTTTGCATTGTTGCCAAAAAGTTCAATTTTGGTTTCATCTGACCAGAGCACCTTCTTCCACATGTTTGGTGTGTCTCCCAGGTGGCTTGTGGCAAACTTTAAACAACACTTTTTATGGATATCTTTAAGAAATGGCTTTCTTCTTGCCACTCTTCCATAAAGGCCAGATTTGTGCAATATACGACTGACTGATTGTTGTCCTATGGACAGAGTCTCCCACCTCAGCTGTAGATCTCTGCAGTTCATCCAGAGTGATCATGGGCCTCTTGGCTGCATCTCTGATCAGTCTTCTCCTTGTATGAGCTGAAAGTTTAGAGGGACGGCCAGGTCTTGGTAGATTTGCAGTGGTCTGATACTCCTTCCATTTCAATATTATCGCTTGCACAGTGCTCCTTGGGATGTTTAAAGCTTGGGAAATATTTTTGTATCCAAATCCGGCTTTAAACTTCTTCACAACAGTATCTCGGACCTGCCTGGTGTGTTCCTTGTTCTTCATGATGCTCTCTGCGCTTTTAACAGACCTGAGACTATCACAGTGCAGGTGCATTTATACGGAGACTTGATTACACACAGGTGGATTGTATTTAATTTGAATAATTTTGCACGCCCAATTTTTCAGTTTTTGATTTGTTAAAAAAGTTTGAAATATCCAATAAATGTCGTTCCACTTCATGATTGTGTCCCACTTGTTGTTGATTCTTCACAAAAAAATACAGTTTTATATCTTTATGTTTGAAGCCTGAAATGTGGGAAAAGGTCGCAAAGTTCAAGGGGGCCGAATACTTTCGCAAGGCACTGTATGAACTTTGTCCCCATGTGCAGTTGCAAACCGTAGTCTGGCTTTTTTATGGTGGGTTTGGAGCAGAGGTTTCTTCCTTGCTGAGTGGCCTTTCAGGTTATGTCGATATAGGACTCATTTTACTGTGGATATACAGTTGGGGGAAAAAGTATTTAGTCAGCCACAAATTGTGCAAGTTCTCCCACTTAAAAAACCTTGTGAAGACTTACAGAAAACGTTTGACCTCTGTCATTGTCAACAAAGGGTATATAACAAAGTATTGAGATAAGAATTGTCAATAACAAAAGTTTATTTTCCACCATCATTTGCAAATAAATTAATTAAAAATCCTACAATGTGATTTTCTGGATTTTTTTTCTCATTTTGTCTGTCATAGTTAAAGTGATGATGAAATGTGAAATGTGATGAAAATTACAGGCCTCATCTTTTTAAGTGGGAGAAATTGCACAATTGGTGGCTGACTAAATACTTTTTTTGCCCCTCTAGATACTTTTGTACCCGTTTCCTCCAGCATCTTCACAATGTCCTTTGCTGTTGCTCTGGGATTGATTTGCACTTGTCGCACCAACGTACGTTCATCTCTAGGAGACAGAATGAGTCTCCTTCCTGCGTGGTATAACAGCTGCATGGTCCCATGGTGTTTATACTTGCGTACTATTGTTTGTACAGATGAACATGGTACCTTCAGGCGTTTGGAAATTGCTCCCAGTGATGAACCAGACTTGTGAAGGTCTACAATGTTTTTTCTGAGGTCTTGGCTGATTTATTTTGATTTTCCCATGATGTCAATCAAAGAGACTGAGTTTGAAGGTAGGCCTTGAAATACATCTCCACCTCCAATTGACTCAAATGATGTCAATTAACCTATCAGAAGCTTCTAAAGCCATGACATCATTTTCTGGAATTTTACAAGCTGTTTAAAGGCACAGTCAACTAGTGTATGTAAACTTCTGACCCACTGGAATTGTGATATGTTATTTCACTGTCTGAACAATTGTTGGAAAAATTACTTCATGCACAAAGTAGATGCCCTGACAGACTTGCCAAATCTATAGTTTGTTAACCAGAAACGTGTGGCGTGGTTGAAAAACAAGTTTTATTGACTCCAACCTAGGTGTAACCTAACTTCTGACTTCAACTGTATGTAAATGTGACTTCTGTAAAAAAAAAATATATATAAATGTGCAAAAATTCTAAACCTGTTTTTGCTTTATAATTATGGGGATGTGTGCAGATTAAGGGGGAGGAATATTTCATCCGTTTAAGAATACGGTTAAGGTAAACAAAATGTGGAAAAGTGAAGGGGTCTGAATACTTTCTGAATGCACTGTAAATCAATAAATATATCAGTTTAGAAAAGGTTAATGGTACAAGACTGTACATATCTGGCTGTGATGGCAAAAAAAAATCACTAGATACCCCATCGAGCAATGCGGGTAGAGGCTGTCCGTTGTCACAGTTCCAAGACCAGTCAGAAACGTCCAGCTAACCTTAGCCAATGACTCCGGTGGAGCTCATAACGGAACTTGGAACTGCAATAAGGGTACATTATGCAGAAATCGCTCCGCCATTTCCTAGTAGAAACATAGAATAGTTTGCCGAATTTCAGTTCGACAAAACAAAGTATAGAGAATCATTGTACCATCGAAACCGCTGAAATATTTTAAATAACCACATTGTACGCAAAAACAAAACTTCAGACTGGGAAGCATAGAAATAGTGCAAATAGAACAGATCCACCACTTAGACGGCCAATGAGTGACAGCTATAACTAACATTTCTGTGAATTTGGTTGGTCACCCAAAAAGTTAAATATTTTACTTGTAGCAATGATATCCTTCGCCACCGTTGTCTTACGACACGACAGATAGCTCGAACCAGCAGCCATGACTATTCAACTAAACAATGCATTTAAGTTTAGTTCCAGCGACAAAATTGCATAATTGTGTGACTCGTTAAGTCAATGCAGTATTTAAGAAGTTTGGCCAAGATGACTAAAACCAACATTGTTAAACTAGCCAGCTAGCTTAACCATGGAAAACCGTGTAAAACCAACTCGGGACAGGATATAGCTGGGCGCACTTGGCAATTTCAGGAGTTTTAATGCCCTGATATCAGGAGCTGGCGGCAAAAAGTTTGATTCAACAATTCAGTCTGGAACAAATGCATCAGATGACATCTGAGATGAATCAATAAACAAACACTGAAATCAGCTGAAACTATCAATAGTGTAGTGTCAACACTTAGTACTTATTTATATAATAATAAAGACTCGGAATACAAAGCAATTGAACTGGAGCTTCACATTTACTCAAACGAGTTAGTACCAGAATAACATAGAACACTGCGCATGACCAAGGGTGCTCCATCCTTAAAGGGGACATCAGTAATTAACAGAACATAACAAATAGTATAACAATGTTTGCTTTCACCATTCATTTTCTGGATTCAGGTTAAGTACAGTGGAGGATGCTGAGGGGAGGACAGCTCATAATAATTGGCTGGAATGGAGTCAATTGAATGGTATCAATCAGAGGGGTTGGATTAAATGCGGGAGACATTTCACTTGAATGCCTTCAGTTGTGCAAATATCAAAGCTATAACTATAACGAACCCAAAATAATGTAGTTTACAGTGGGAGCAAATGAAGCAGTGCGTAGAACCAGCAAGGAGGTGAGCAAAGCCACGCAGGAACTAGCGAGATCATATTGGTGCGTTGTAGCATGATTAATGCTGTGATTCTGATGCATTCAAATTTATAGCACCTGAAGCATGCGCCGTGCACGTTACATGCTCCTGCGCATGCTTCAGATGATAACTCTCAACACACTTGCGCTACCAGCGCTTTGAAAAGTTGATGTAATTACAATTGTGGATAAAGGGCCAACCGCATGGTCGGACAACCAGTAAAGTGGAGGCTTTGTAGGAAACTTTCCTGATTCAAACGCTCAATGCTGCCGACGTAGAATTCAATGTCGGCTTTCTCAGGCAATATGTGATTATGTCCATGCCAAACTGAGTTACCCACGATGAGTCCTTTATACCTATGATCTGGCCAAAATGGCAAATATTTTTTATAACGATGGAGTTGCTAGCCAGCTAAAGTTAGTAAATAAACAAGCTAGCTATCAAAGTAGTAATAACAATTATTGCAGGCACCACACACGATATACTCACCAAAACGATATAAAATACGGTAAACAAAATCCAGGACGTTCATTTATCCATTAAGCTCGTAGTTTCCAGTTCCAACGCAAAGCACTATGGGTAAAAGTCTTCTTCGTTGGTCATGGCAGCGGGTACTATAGTGAGGCATACTGCCATCTAGGCTACTGGAGTCCCGCGCCTCAGCTAGTTCATTGTCATCAATTAACCTTTATTTAACTAGGCAAGTCCATTAAAAACAAATTATTTACAATGACAGCCTGCCCCAGCCGACACTGGGCCAATTGTGCACCGCCCTATGGGCCTCTCAATTATGGCCGGTTGAGAATGGAATGGAATTGAACCAGGGTCTGTAGGGACACCTCTAGCACCGAGATGCAGCATCTTATACTGCTGTGCCACTCAGGAGTTCTCTTCTCACTAGAAGTTGTGCAACAGTGGTAGGCAAACATACATACATGCTCCCAAGTTGCGCAGCGGTCTGAGGCACTGCATCTCAGTGCTAGTCGTCGTCACTACAGACACCCTGGTTCGATTCCAGATTGTAGCACAACCGGCTGTGATTAGGAATTCTATAGGGCGGCGCTCAATTGGCACAGTGTCACCCGGGTTGGGCCATCATTGTAAACAAGAATTTGTTCTTAACTCTTAGATAAATAAAGGTTAAAAATGGGTTTCAGTCGTGATTTTACAGCCAAGTAATTTAAACTCCTACGAGCAATACTCTTGGTTTGCAGCGGTGAGTCTACAACAAAAAATAACTTATGTAGAAAGTCAAATCATTTATTCATGGTTCCAATTACATATTTCAGTGATTACCAGCTGAATAACAAACTTATTACAAACAAATGACAAGCGTGCTGCCTCTACACATCTTTCACCTTATCGCCATCTCCATCTCCCTCTATCACTTGGCCATATCTATGAGACTCTGTAGGGACGTAGGGACCCAGGTCTTCTCTCCCTGTACAAAGACCACTCCTCTGTCTATGTAGATGACGATACGTCCAAAGGTGTACAGCTGTTTGCCCTCGTGGCGTTTGGCAACCAGCGGCATGAAGACAATGTTGTTCTCCTCAGCCTTGGTCTGGATCAGGTCTTTGAAGTTGGTGGGCAGGCTGGCACCGATGCCTCGCTGCGCCACGCTCTCAGCATCCCGGCGCTCCTGCAGAGCCTCGTACTGGAAGTCTTTACGACGCTCTGTGTGTGTGAGGTATGCTATGTTCTCACGGGCACCAGGCTGCATGTACCCCCCACCTGCAGAAAGAGAAGGGTGCGTGTGTATCATATTAACCTATGCCAAAGGTCGGTGATCAATTCATGTTGTTTGGAACTGTGTGTGTGTGTGTAATACGAACCAAGGCCAGAGGAGACAGCGCGGTTCATGATGTCCAGAGCTTCGTTGAACTTGTCCTTAACGAGTGGCTGAGCCAGAACAGCATCACTGAATATGGACTTCCAGCCCAGGTACCACTTTGTAATCTCCTCATAGTTAGGACTGTTACTGAGCCACGAACACAGCACCTACACAAACAGACAAACACACAAATCAATTATCTCCGCATAGTTAAGAACATTTACAGACTATTTAGGTCTAAAAAAAAACAGCACAGGTAAACAAATCAGGAGTGAGTCAATTATCATTAAGCACAACCTCTGTGCTCTCTCACAAACATACATACATACATACCTGTAGCCACTTGGAGAAGAAGTGTTTGTCCAGCAGTGATACGAGGCTGGAGGGAGACAGCATGCCCTCCCAGTCCAACACCCAATTGAACGGCTCCATCTGCTGCTGGTGAGGATTTATTACCAGCTCCCCCAGACACAGAGCTATAGGGAAGGAGAGTAGGAAGTAAGAAACTACTGTTCTACTATCCAGTAATATTTGTCTGCGTCCCCATTTTGGCACCCCATGTCCTTTATAATGCACTACTTATGACCAGAGTTTGTCAAAAGTAGTGCACTATCTTGGGAAGAAGGTGACATTTGGGACGCAGTCAGCATAGTGTCATTCAGCTGGCTTCAGGGGCCACTGAAGGTAAGTGTGTGTATGTTTACCTAGTTTAGGAATTATGTTTTTGACCATGAAGGCCTCCCAGGCACCGGGCGTGAACACGTCTCTCCATGGTTGGAGGATGAGGCGGGCGGAGCCGTCACTTGGGTGCCAGCGCTGCAGCGCATTGGCCAGTTTACTGCGGATGGGCGGGTAGAGAGGCTCCAGCCGTGATTGGAGCAGAGGCAGCCAGGGGTGGAGCCAGGAGTGGATGGGCACTGTGTCGGTCAGGGGGTTCCAGCTATCCACCTATGAAAGAGAAGGGGTGGGGTTAGTGGGGGTAGAAAGAGTGTGTTCATTATGTTTATGGTTCTGGGTAGAAAAAAGTGACACTTTGAGCTACCCCACCAAGACCAAACTACTACTACTTTACAGTTGTGAAATGTTTCTTCCTTTTCTTAACAGAAAGCTTGGCACCACATCACGAGACTTAATCTTTGTATCACTGGTATAGTGCTGATGCGTGTGTGATTCTACCTCTCTCTGCAGCCTGGGGAAGAGGAGTTGTTCCAGGAGGTGATTTAGTATCCAGAGGGGCAGCAGAGGGGCCCAGACCTCCACACAGTCCACCATGGGTCCTACCATGCGAGGCTGCCACCCCGACACACACACTCGCAGCACAGGGATCCACACCTCCCACAGCAGCCTGTACACACACACACGTTATATTCACTCGCATAAGGCTTGACATTCTGGTATTTTTCCCACTTGCCCACTGTGCACACACAGACACACACCTCTGAGGTGTGAAGTGGTATTGATTTACCTGTGGTAGGGGTCCATGTGTGCTTCAGGGGCGTTGGCGTGGTGAAGCTGATTAGACTCCAGGATGGCTCGCCACTGACCCACCTCCTCCAGACCATATGAACTGTCCTACAGACAAACAGCACAAACAGCAGGACTCCAGCAGGAGTGGAGGGAACTAGGAGTACATGCAAGTGTTTTCATGCACTTGGTGGTGCTTCCACAACTAAAAGGTGGAGCACGCAAGGGAGTGTGTGTGTACCTTGAGAGGATCCCATGTGCGTAGTTTCTCTCTGAGTAGTGGATGTACTACAGCCGCAGCCAGATCTCCCAAACCTAGAGTCTTGTACTCCTCATAGAACTCACTCTGTAGAGTCTCAAAAACACCAGCACACTCCTAGAGAGAGAGAGAGAGGGGGAGTAAAATACAATAAAGAAAAGTTTGTACCACAAGGTTCAATACTGGGACCATTGTTATTCTCCATCTTGAAAAATGACCTGCCCCGAGAGAGCACAAACATGTGTACCTGCAGGCTGGGTCCTACCCCGGGTGCAGTCTCCCCGCTCTGAAAGCGATCCACCAGCTGCAGTACTGCCTCTAGCCTCTGGATGGCATCCCGTTCTGTCCCGAGCCTCGTCTGCAGACCGGAGCTCTCGTGGCTTAGAGTCACCACCACGTCACGCTCATGCTGCAGACGCCGTGAGGACTACAGACAGACAGGGGAATATATTGTGAGTTTATATGAGTTTCTGAACTCTCTGGAAATAGTGTTATAGTAAATCGGTGAGGTGTGTTGTCTCAGAAGCAGAAAGTTGTGTATCCTAGGGGTTAGGGGTTACCTGTAGTATGTCTTGTTCCGTCAGGTCGATCAGTAGTTGCAGGTTGTGTTCCAGCTCTGGCAGGGCAAAGCCAGACGTCTTCTGCTCACGTGTGGCCACGCTCAGTGGAGCCTCCTCTGGTACACTGAGTTTGTTAGTCATCTGACTGTAGCTGTAATACACCTTCTGTTCCCTGCCTGTCATATCTATCACCTAGAGAGAGGTGGGGAGCATTTTTTTCTTCTTAAATTATAAAATTAAACCGTTTAAATCAGTTTCTGGATACTTAAATGTGTAACTGTGTGTGTGCGCGCAAGTGTCCCCCACCTTGACCTGAGCCAGTTCTCCAGCGGGTGTCTGTGTGGTCCGTCCAGCCAGCTTGCCTTTAGCCTTCAGCTCCTCTACAGTCCTGTAGGAATACTTTGGTTTCTTCTTCCCTCCACCACCTGCAGGGTCTCTACGCCACTGACCTAGTTCCCTCTGGAACTCCTAGAAAAAAGGGGGATAAAGGTATGTTAAATCAAATTTTATTAGTCACATGCGCCGAATACAACAGGTTACAGTGAAATGCTTACTTACTAGTCCCTAACCAACAATGCAGTACAAATAAGAATAAGAAATAAGTCATTAAAGAGCAGCAGTAAAATAACAATAGCGAGACTATATACAGGGGGGTACCGGTACAGAGTTAATGTGTGGGGGCACCGGTTAGTCGATGTACATGTAGGTAGAGTTATTGAAGTGACTATTCAGAGTAGCAGCATTGTAAAATGGGGGAGGGGGCAATGCAAATAGTCTGGGTAGCCATTTTATTAGATGTTCAGGAGTCTTATGGCTTGAGGGTAGAAGCTGTTAGAAGCCTCTTGGACCTAGACTTCGCGCTCCAGTACCGCTTGCCGTGCGGTAGCAGAGAGAACAGTCTATGACTAGGGTGGCTGGAGTCTGACAAATTTTAGGGCCTTCCTCTGACACCGCCTGGTATAGAGGTCCTGGATGGCAGGAAGCTTTGCCCCAGTTATATACTGGGCCATACGCACTACCCTCTGTAGTGCCTTGCGGTCGGAGGCTGAGCAGTTGCCATACCAGGCAGTGATGCAACCCGTCAGGATGCTCTCGATGGTGCAGCTGTAGAACTTTTTTAGGATCTGAGGACCCATGCCAAATTTGTTCAGTCTCCTGAGTAGGAATAGGTTTTGTCATGCCCTCTTCACAACTGTCTGTGTGCCTGGACCATGATAGTTTGTTGGTGATGTAGACACCAAGGAACTTGAAGCTCTCAAGCTTCTCCACTACAGCCCCGTCAATGAGAATGGGGGCGTGCTCGGTCCTTTTTCCTGTAGTCCACAATCATCTCCTCCATCTCCTGTCTTGATCACGTTGAGGGAGAGGTTTTGTCCTGGCACCACACAGCCAGGTCTCTGACCACCTCCCTATAGGCTGTCTCGTCGTTGTCGGTGATCAGGACTACCACTGTGGTGTCATCAGCAAACTTAATGATGGTGTTGGAGTCGTGCCTGGCCGTGCAGTCACGAGTGAACAGGGAGTACAGGAGACTGAGCACACACCCCTGAGGGTCCCTTGTGTTGAGGATCAGCGTGGTGGATGTGTTGTTACTTAACCTTACCACCTGGGGGCGGCCCGTCAGGCAGTCCAGGATCCAGTTGCAGAGGGAGGTATTTAGTCCCAGGGTCCTTAGGTTATTGATGAGCTTTGAGGGCACTATGGTGTTGAATGCTGAGCTGCAGTCAATGAATAGCATTCTCACATAGGTGTTCCTTTTGTCCAGGTGGGAAAGGGCAGTGTGGAATGCAATAGAGATTGCATCATCTGTGGATCTGTTAAGGCGTTATGCAAATTGGAGTGGGTCTAGGGTTTATGGGATAATGGTGTTGATGTGAGCCATGACCAGCCTTTCAAAGCACTTCATGACTACAGACATGAGTGCTACGGGTCAGTAGTAATTTAGGCAGGTTACCTTAGTGTTTTTGGGCACAGGGACTATGGTGGTCTGCTTAAAACATGTTGGTATTACAAAGTCAGACAGGGAGAGGTTGATAATGTCAGTGAGACACTTGTCAGTTGGTCAGCGCATGCTGGCAGTACATGTCCTGGTAATCCGTCTGGCACTGCGGTCCTGTGAATTTTGACCTGTTGTAAAGGTCTTACTCACATCGGGTCCAGAGAGCGTGATCACAGTCTTCCCAGAACAGCTGGTGCTCTCATGCATGTTTCAGTGTTATTTGCCTCGAAGCGAGCATAAAGTAGTTTAGCTCGTCTAGTCGGCTCCTGTCACTTCCCTTTCTAGTCTGTAATGGTTTGCAAGCCCTGCCACATCCGACGAGCGTCAGAGCCGGTGTAGTACGATTCGATCTAAGTCCTGTATTGACGCTTTGCCTGTTTGATGGTTCGGAGGGCATAGCGGGATTTCTTATAAGCTTCCGGGTTAGAGTCCCGGTCCTTGAAAGCAGCAGTCACTGTGGGGACGACGTCCTCCATGTACTTATTGATAAAGCCAGTGATTGATGTGGTGTAATCCTCAATGTCATCGGAAGAATCCCGGGAACATATTCCAGTTTGTGCTAGCAAAATAGTCCTGTAGCTTAACATCTTCTTCATCTGACCACTTTTTTATTTGATCGAGTCACTGTTGCTTCCCGCTTAAATTTTTGCTTGTAAGCAGGAATCAAGAGGATAGAATTATGGTCAGATTTGCCAAATGGAGGGCGAGGGAGAGCTTTGTATGCGTCTCTGTGTGTGGAGTAAAGGTGATCTAGCGTTTTTCCCCCTCTGGTTGCACATTTAACATGCTGATAGAAATTTGGTAAGACCGATTTAAAGTCGCATTAAAGTCCCCGGCCACATCGAGGAGCACAGATTCTGGGTGAGCGTTTTCCTGTTTGCTTGTGGCGGAATACAGCTCATTGAGTGCGGTCTTAGTGCCAGCCTGTCTGTGGTGGTATGTAAACAGCTACAAAAAATACATATGAACACACTATCTACCAAGAGTTGTCTACAGCTTATCATGAGATACTCTACCTCAGGCGAGCAAAGGCATATATCATTAAACCAGGTACAGATGTTGTGCTCACAAATCTACAAGGACCGAATAGGAGAGAGGAATATAGTGGAAAGGTCATCACTACATTGTTTATACCTAACCAGTCCCTTTCAGATCTGTGCTCAGACTACAGAAGTGGTTGAGGATGGGGAGAAACAGAAAGAGAGAGCTACCTTCTCCTCCTCCTCCTCGGAGTCAACCACAGGGAAGTCCTGTAGTGACTGTTTGGTTCTCTCGTTGCCGTAGGCGCCCACCGCCCCCTTTCCCTTCCGAAGCTTTGCCTCGATGGGATTCAAAATACCTTAGGAGAGAGGTTTTAGAGGTCAGACCTGAGGAGAGAGGCAGCATTCGAAAGAGGACATTTGAACCTTAACAGAAGAATTAGCAGAATTTCCCTCTCTCATTCTCTCTCTCTCATACCCACCCTGGGCGTTTTTCCCCAGTCCTTTCCCTGGTACATAGCCCATCTTCTGGAGGAGTTTCTGGCCAATCCCCTTGGTGTGTTTCTCCCAAGTGCCCAAGTCTCCTCCAGCTCGGATACCAGCCACAAACCCCGTCCTCTGGGACTGGCTATTGCCACGGAAATGACCACCCTGGAGAAATCAGACAGAAGAGGGAAAGACAGAGTTAACCATGCAAGTAAGACAAAATCAATCCTCCTAATAATTCTGTATATTGGTCATTAATATGTGATTCTGTGTTGAACCTTTGATTCACAGAACCTAATGCTCCTTCAAGGTCCCATAAAACACACACCACATACACCTACCGTCTGCAGTTTCTTAGGTGCAGTGTCACGGGGTGGGGGTTGGGCAGGGGGAGTGTTGTCATTGTCAGAGTCATCTGACCCTCCATCTATCTGCTGCTGTTGCTTCTCCTCTGCTGCAGACTTGCGCAGCCCAGCACTCACAAAACTCACAGGGGCAGAGTAGTCCTTAGACCTGGGATTAAGAGTAGACACAGACCCAATGAAGACCATGAGATTGTGACAACCATCTCTGCCACCGTCTCCTCTTTCTGAATGTGTGTGTAGTTTAGTCATCAGCATTTTATCAGGTGGAGAGTGTACAGGAACCAGCCTCCTACCTCTTCCCTCCGAAGCTGGGTCTCTCATCGTCGGAGTCTCCCCTCTCTGCCCAGATGCCATAGACGGCCTCCTCTTTGGTCTGTCTGTGTCTGCGACGCTCCGGGTTAAACTCATTGGCCAGGTCCCATTCTGTCACCTCAAACTTCTCTACCTCCACCCCCTCATCCTCCTCCTCTCCCTGCCGTCCGTACAGGTGGGACATAGACATGGCTGGGTCTCTGAGAAGAAAACAGTTATTCAAGCCTTCATCGTTAAGGAATAGTTAACAGAAATTACCCAGTCACTTCCTCATATGGACGATTAAAACGTAGGTAGTGCATACACTGTACAGTCTATGGACTACACTTTTTAGAAAGTAACGTTAGGTATTTATTGTCTGGACTTGCTTGCTTTATGGCGAAACAACTGAAGTGATATGACCCTGTTAGCATGCAGAATATACAAGTTGACATTGATAAAGCTGATTTTAGATCTATTTAGTGTTAGCTAGTTATATATTAATTCTAGCTAGTCTAACGTCGTCATGGGACAGCAGGTTTCCTGCTCTGGCTACGCGTCGTTGGAGGGACCAGCTCGATTTACATGTCTAGGAAAGTACATTGAACTTAATGACTTACCTGAACTGCTCAGTTGTTGCAACTATCGATGAACGCAAATATATATTGACAATGTGTGCCGCTATCTAGCTAGCATTGTAACGAAGACGAAACCCCAAGTACTTCCCCTTGACAAATATTACACCGGAAGCAAAATGGGTTTGCGTGCGCCACTTTCAAAACAGTCCCCCCTGTGTTGCCAGAAATACTAGCTACTAACTTTTTGTTTCATTCATTTTCCCTACGATTACACAATTAGTGACAGTATCATTACCATAAATTCATGAGTCTAATACCTGTGTTGGTTAGGTGAGCTGTTGTGTGGATGTAGATAAGCGAACTATTCCAGATGCCGAACAGCGGTGAGGAGTGGCAGGTGGCCCGGCGACGGAAGGGAGCAGGCCGCAGAGGGAAGATTCCTCACACGGCCTGTCATGAACCTGGACACGCCGACGCTGTGGACACAGATAGGACCAAACAAAGGATCACAGAAACCATGTAAGAAGAACAAAGCTATTAAAATCAAGGATTATCCTTGACTGTTCCCATATGTCATTCACTGTACTGTATTGTACAAAGGTGGACAGTAGGCCTATCTAATCACAGCAGTTGACACAAAAACATAACTGTGTTTCTTTATTTTTCCCATTGTAGGGCTGAACTGAGGTGTGCAGACTTCTGGTTTGAGTGGAGAGGTGCGTAACAGAACTCGAATGGATGATCTTGTTCTGTATCCGGTCCCATTTGGCCAGTCCCATAACTTCCAGCCTCTACCAATAGCGACACAATAAACCTGAAGGAATTGGATTAGTGTTAACACTATGGTAATAGAGTTCTTTCCTTTCTCAGATCGACTGACGGCTGTGGCTAAGGTAGACTCCCCAGAGGTTGGAGGGGACCCAGCAGCAGGCTCTGACCCAGGACCTGAGGGTGGGGACCGGGCCCGGGAGGCCCCTAGCGGCCCACTGGAGTGTGTGTGTTATGGTCTGGGCTCCTTCTCTTGCTGTGTGACAGCTCGTTACCAACTAGCTATGCTGCTATTGATTCTGGAGTCACTACAGGTACTCTCTCTCTCTCTTTCTCTCTCTCAAGACCTAAGACACGGCCTAAAGACACCACTTCACTGTATTCCTCCTGTCCCACTCTAGATTCCCATGAAGAAGTGCAGTGTGGAAAGGGGGATACCTAGTCAGTTGTACAACTGAATGCATTCAACTGAAATGTGTCTTCCGCATTTTACCCAACACCTCTGAATCAGAGAGGTGTGGAGGGCTGCCTTAATCGACCCTATATTCCATACTATACTGTGTGTAATGTATACTGTATTCCTGTCTAGATCCCTATGGAGTGGTGCAGTGTGTACGACCCTGTGTTTTCCTCAGGGGAGATGGAGGTACTGAGACAGCTTGGCCTCAACGTGCTGACTGAGAACGAGGTGTGTGTGGAAGAAATACAGAACACAATTTTTGTCTCTGCAGATGGACTAATGAAATGCTATTGTATTCATGTGTGTGATGTCATCAGGAGGGGAAGCGAGCAGTGTCGAGGCCAACTCTTTTCTACCTGATGCATTGTGGGAAGGCTCTGTACAACAACCTGCTGTGGAAGAACTGGAGTAGAGATGCACTGCCTCTACTGACTATCATAGGAAACAGCTTTGCAGGCATACAGGACAGGTGTGTGTGTGTGTGTGTGTGTGTGTGTGGGTAGGTGTGTGTGATCCTCTAACAATTGTCTTTCCTTCAGGATGATTCAGAGAGAACTCCAGAGAGACTACAGCTACATAGCACACGTATCCTTTGAAACTGAGTACAGTGTCATAAGAAAATAGATATACAATAGAAATGCAGTATAGCTACATATGATCCACTGTCTATGGAGGTATTTGACCCTTAACCCCCCCCCTGTGTGTGTCAGGCTGTGTGTGTGTGTGAGGAGTGGCCCCTTCCATGCCCGTCCCGACTCCTGGACATCTTCAATGACACTGCCCTCATCACCTTCAAGCCCAGCAGCCTCTGCAAACTGCCACAATCCGCCTGGGGGGAAGCACCAGAGCCCCAATACCAACACTGCCCCGATCTGGAGATCATACAGAGGCCCACAGAGATGAGAGGAGTGGAGGATGAAGGAATCACTGTGGTCTCTGTGGTTCCCAGTGAAATGAGAGGATAACAAGGATTTTTTTCCCCCTTGTAATCCTTTGGTGGGACATTTTCTTTTTGGGGTAAATGTATTTTCAGGGTGGAAAAACACGTTAAGCTTCAACTTAAACTAGATATAAAGTATGTAGAAAAGTCAATGAACATCTATATTTTTTTATTAATATAATCTTTGAGAACTAACAATCACCAAAATAAAAGCTAGACAGTGAGAATTGAAAATTCCAAAAACAATTGAATTTATCAGTATTCCTTTTGTTATTATGTTTGAACAAAAGAACACATCATTATCCATGGTGAAATGCATAGAATTGCAGGAAACTAGCTTTAAAACTGCAACATTTTCTCAGCTCCATGGCAGAATATATAGAATCACAGGAAATTAGCTTTAAAACTGCAACATTTTCTCTCAGCTCCATGGCAGAATATATAGAATCGCAGGAAATTAGCTTTAAAACTGCAACATTTTCTCTCAGCTCCATGGCAGAATATATAGAATCGCAGGAAATTAGCTTTAAAACGGCCAAAAACATTCTCCGCTCCATGGAGAAATTTGTTGAATTGCAGGAAATTGGCTTATTTTTTGATACAGCGCCAAGATAGGGTCCTCTAAAATGTAGCCACGCCGACGGTCATCTGGGCTCATTACTACGGCAAACCACGCCCACCCCTAAGCCCCTTTTTGATCCAGAAAAAAACCCTGGATAGGATGGTGGATACTGGACGTATGCCAAGTCGGATTCACTTCCACAGTCGGAAAATCTGGCAGAAGTGTGTGAGTGCTGTGGACCTGTGTGTGTTTGTTGATATGTGGAATGTATGTATGTTATAAAATTTGGAAGAAGAATAAAATGTTAAAAAAAGAACAATTACCAGACTGCCTCTTTTTCCCAATGTTTTTATTATTTTGGTTCAGTTGTGTAAGCGTAAACATTCAGTTTTATGCTGTTATAACGTTTGATTTATCTGTAACTAAATTAGACAACAGCAGTAAGAAAAACACTGGTTTGTTTAACAGTCAAGAGTAAAATGTTTAATATTGAAAAAAAGCAACACAAAGTGTAGCCCTCTCCCAGTATCCGTAAAGAAACCACCAGGCCAAGGACAATGGTACACTTCTATATTTCTTTCTGCTTTTGTTTTTCATCTCATCCTCCACAGCTCTCTGCTCTAAAGATTCTGATCCAGCTGAATCAACAGCACCGTTAATAAGTTACCACCTTGTTGGCAGCTGCCTGTCTGTCCTATGACTCCTCTCTATGGTCATTTGCTCTTTTTTATTATTTTAAATTTTTTTTCCTTTATTTAACTGGGAAAGTCAGTTAAGAACAAATTATTCTTTTCAATGACGGCCAAGGAACAGTGGGTTTAACTGCCTGTTCAGGGGCAGGACGACAGATTTTTACCTTGTCAGCTAGGGGATTCGATCTTGCAACCTTCCGCTTACTAGTCCAATGCTCTAACCACAAGGCCCTTATGATGGTCCCTCCCTCTCTGTCTTCACTCTGACACCACTGTTCCATTAGCTAGCATCTTGCCCTCTGCTGTGACCAGTGTTTATTTTGTTTGGCTGATGGTCGTCGAGGAGTCCCTGTTCGCAAAGACCTCCTGAGGCTTGGTCATTGCTGGTGCTTGGTGTTCCGTTCACACCGCTGACCTTATCTGACCCTGGCTTCTCATTGGCTACCTCCACATCGTTGTCTGATTGGTTTCCCTCTGATTCTAAACCTCCATTTTGTGTCAGACTCTGACTCCCCTCTATACAGTCTCTGACTGGCTCAGTTTGCATTTCCTCTGTAGCCATCAGGTTTGCCTCTCCATCCTCTGTCCCTGTGTGCTGCTCAGACTCTGGGGTAGCTCTGTCTTCATCTCCATCTCTCTCACTGGATTCTACTACAGCTCCACTCTCTACTGCTTTACTCTCTGCTGCTGACCCCTCTACTATGCTCGTTACTACTGAGCCCACATCTACGGACCAGTCATTGGCCTCCAGTTGATGGCCGTCTACTGTCTGTTTGTCGGCTGTGTTCTTCTCTGGATCTACCTCTTCTGGGAGCTCCTCACTGGTGGTCTCCTGGACTACCCCATCCTCCTCTTCCTCTCTTTCAGGGGTCTTCACTTCACTGTTCACTGTTTCTGTGTGTGTGTTGTCTGGTTTGGCATTAGCGGCCTCCTCTGCCTCTCTCTGTTCCATCAGCTTCTGTTTGAACTCCAGGAGCCTGTCACTAAGAGACCAGACCACGCTTAGATTCGTGTCTGCTAATATCATTTTGGTAATATATGAATACATATACATTAATACAATTCTTCGCTTGTGTGTTACCTGTGGCTTGGTGTCCTGATGCCTGTGACCAGGGCCAGCTGCTCCAGAGTGGTCTCAGCTGAGGGAGACAGAGACTGCCCCTGGGGAGAGAGGAGACAGGCAGAAGGGAATTTAATGGTCACCTTCTCTGGACCTTTATTTAGTACACAAAGAGAACAGAATAAGGTTTCATTACCTCAGCTGTGAGCGGGTTCCCGCCTTGCCTCAGAGAGCGTTCCACACGCACTGCTTGCTGGGTAATGGAACGCAGGAACTCATAGCTGCAACGTCTCTGGGGGTGGTCCTCACCATACTGACAGAGACAACAGGGTTACACACAGACACACACACCTATGTGAGAATGCTGTTCATTGACTACAGCTCAGCGTTCAACACCATAGTGCCCAAGAAGCTCATCCCTAAGCTAAAGACCCTGGGACTAAACACCTCCCTCTGCAACTGGATCCTGTACTTCCTGACGGGCCGCCCCCAGGTGGTAAGGGTAGGCAACACTGATCTTCAATACTGGGGCCCCTCAGGGGTGTGTACTTAGTCCCCTCCTGTACTCCCTGTTCACCCACGACTGTGTGGCCACCCAGAACTGTGTGGCCAAACACGACTCAAACACCATCATTAAGTTTGCTGACGACACAACAGTGGTTGCCTGATAACCGACAGCGATGAGATAGCCTATAGGGAGGAGGTCAGAGACCTGGCCGTGTGGTGCCAGGACAAAAACCTCTCCCTAAATCTGAGCAAGACAAAGGAGCTGATCGGGGACTACAGGAAAAGGCGGGCCGAACAGGCCCCCATTAACATCAACAGGGCTGTAGTGGAGCGGGTCAAGCGTTTCAAGTTCCTTGGTGTCCACATCACCAACAATATATCATGGTCCAAACACAACAAGACAGTCGTGAAGAAGGCACGACAAAACCTTTTCCCCCTCAGGAGACTGAAAAGATTTGGCATGGGTCCCCAGATCCTCAAAAAGTTATACAGCTGCACCATCGAGAACATCCTGACTGGTTGCATCAGGGCCTGGTATGGCAACTGCTCGGCATCTGACCGTAAGGCACTACAGAAGGTAGTACGTACAGCCCAGTACATCACCGGGGCCAAGCTTCCTGCAATCCAGGACGTATATAATAGGCAGTGTCAGAGGGAAGCCCATACAATTGTCAAGACTCCAATCCCTCAAGTCATAGACTGTTTTCTCTGCCACCGCATGGCAAGTGTTACCGGAGCACCAAGTCTAGGACCAAAAGGCTCCTTAACAGCTTCTACCCCCAAGCCATAAGACTGCTGAACAATTAATCAAATGGCCACTGGACTATTACATTGACCCCCCCTCCCCCTCCAATTGTTTTGTTCACTGCTGCTACTCTTTGTTTATTATCTATGCATAGTCACTTCACCCCTTCCTACATGTACAAATGACCTCTAACCTGTACCCCCACACACTGACTCGGTACCAGTACCCCCTTTATATAGCCTCGTTATTGTTATGTTATTGTGTTACTTTTTATAATTTTTTACTTCAGTTTATTTGGCAAATATCTTCTTAACTCTTCTTGAACTGCACTGTTGGTTAAGGGCTTGTAAGTAAGCATTTCATGGTAAGGTCTACACTTGTTGTATTCGGCGCATGTGACAAATAAAGTTTGATTTGACACACACACACAGATGCTATGCTAGGTACAGACCAGGCTGGTGAAGGCAGACAGAGCTTCTTTCTCGTGGTTCATGGCAGAACGATAGTCTCCCACTCCACACATCCACTGGGACAACAGATGCTGACTGGAGAGATGGGGGAGATAGAGTGATTGAGTAGTGACTTGGTTGATTGGTTAATTGATTGATTGGTTGAGAGAGTGAGGGATTTAAGCGCTTGATACCTGAGAGCAGTGTGCACGTGGGTGGGGCCAAAGAAGGAAGTGTTGATTTTGAGTGCGTTCTGTAGGAACTGCCCTGCTTGTTCGCTCGGCAACACCAAACCTAGACAGCTCTGAGAGAGAGAGGGAGAGAGTTTAGTCTCCTCTAACAGGTCTTGGGGGTGTAACAGTGTAGGGGTGGGTTAGGGTATGGCAGACTCACTTCCAGTATAACGGTGTAGGTTTGGAGTGTAGCAGACTTACGTCCAGTGTAGCGGTGTAGGGGTGGTCCTCTCCATGGACTGTGAGCATCAGGAGACGGGCTCTGAACAGACACCTCTGAGCTAGAGCAGACTCTCCTCCAGCGAACACATACACCGCCAACAGAGCCTACAGGACACACACCTCATTCACTTAGCTAAAGATGACTCGGATGACAAATAAATAAGGTATACAAAGGCCAACTTGTTGTTTATTGATCCTTGGGAGTTTTGATATCCCCAGAGGACGGTGGTGCTTTGGATGAGTAGTGGATGACAATGTGGTACTTACGTATTGTTGGATAGTGTTGGGGTGGTCAAAGCCCAGGACTCTCTCACTAATGACCACAGCCTTGAGCTGAACACTGCGGGCCTGGTGGGTTGTGGGTGGGGGTAGAGAGGCACAGGATAATAGTGAGTTACACAGCCGTACAATCCTATGCCTTACATTTGAGGCCATAATCTGAGGTGTGTGTGTGTGTATATACCTCTGTGGGCTGGCCTTGTAAGTAAGCCACTCTGGCCATCAGGCTTAGACAGGAGCAGGCCTCCGCGTTCAGGTCGTCACACACACGACCAAACAGATACGCTGCCTCCTTCAGACGCTCATAAGCCTGCTCCATCATGCCTGGGGGACGGGAAAACATCACATCCGCTGGTGTTAACGACAGAAATACACACACCAACAAACTCTAACCAGGTGTGTTGAACCAAGCAGTGACCTGCCCACCTCACCTTTCTGAACGCTACTCTGAGCAGCTCGGAACGCTCGCGAGGCATCGTGTGTCGTCATGGTGACATGCTTGACAACAGGAAAAATGTTGAGCACGTCGTCTGGACCAATGGGAGCCTTAGTTCGGTTGTCGAATAAGTACTCTCTCAGTCGCAGCTGAGGGACACACATAAAGATTGTGAGGTCTGTTTGAGAAGGTGTGTATGTGTGTGTGTACTTGCGTGTGTGTGTGTGTGTACCTGTAATCCAGTCTTCAAACAGAACTCTCTAAGCAGGGAGACCTTCTGCAGCCCATACGTCTCTACTAGGTGGTCAGCAGTGGAACTGCAACACAGAGACACATAAAACATCAGCTCACACTAACTACTGGTATTATTATACTATCATAATCATTAGGTGACAACGCAAGGAACTGTACAAGTAACAAGTGATGGACTAATTGATTGATTAATCAATTGATGACTAATTCATTAAATGTGCCAACCCTAGGCCGTGAGTGATGTCATAGGTCTCTGCTGCGTCCTGGCCAATCAGGATCCAGAGCTCGGCTCCACTGAGCGCACTCCAGGCAGTGCTGTCTGAAGCTCCTCCCCCACGACCCCGCCTCCTGGACCTCTTCTTAGGCTCCTCCCCTGTGGGGGCAGTGCTGTAATGGGCAACCAATAGGCAGCAGAGGAAGTGACTGACAGCTGCACAGAGACTTGACACCTCCACACCCTGTGGACAGAGGAGAGGAGGTTGTTATGGTTACAGACAGTAATGATGCTTTCCCTACACCCAGTCAAGGAACTGACCCCAGACCAGTTAATAAGGACTGTGATAATGACACTGTAATGAAGACTGTTTCAGTACCTGCAGGAAGTTGTTGAAGATCCTTCTGGAAGAACGAACCACAATCTCTCCAACAGCTAGCCTCTGTAAGAGAGAAAAGCGAGGGTGTGTGACATTTAGAAAATCCCTATCATCACAGCGCGTATAAAACATTTATTAGGTAGGTGCTTATATTTGTCCTGTTTCCCACATGTATAGGTGGGTATTATACCCATGTGTGAGTTAGAAACTCCCCCTGAGACTGGGGTCATAGTTAGCCAGGGTCTGCCATTATCAACAACAACCCTGAGCAATTAGGGTTAAGTGCCTAAGGGAACATCAACAGATTTTTCACCTTGTCTATTCGGGGATTTGAACTAGCAACCTTTCGGTTACTGTCCCAATGCTCTTACCGCTAGGCTACCTGCCACTCCTATATATCTATATTATATATATTATATATATATATATATAAATGAACTGGGATATATATATACACTGAGTGTACAAAACATTAGCAACACCTTCCTAATTGAGTTGCACCCCCTTTTGCCCTCAGAACAGCCTCAATTTGTCAGTGCATGGACTCAACAAGGCGTCAAAACTATTCCACAGAGATGCTGGCCCATGTTGACTCCAATGCTTCCCACAGGTTGGCTGGATGTCCTTTGTGGTGGTCCATTCTTGATACACACAGGAAACTGTTGAGCATGAAAAACCCAGCAGCGTTGCAGTTTTTGACACAAACCGGTGCGCCTGACACATACCACCACACCCCGTTGAAAGACACTTAAATCTTTTGTCTTGCCCATTCACCCTCTAAATGGCACACGTACTCAATCCATGTCTCAATTATCTCAAGGCTTAAAATCTTTCTTTGACATGTCTCCTCCACTTCATCTACACTGATTGAAGTGTATTTAACAAGTGACATCAATAAGGGATCATAGCTTTCAATTGGATTCACCTAGCCAGTCGATGTCATGGAAAGAGCATGTTCCCAAAGTTTTGTACACTCAGCGTATGTATATCCTGTTCTTCGAGTGCCGTTGCGTTGTGTGTGAGTGAGTTTTGAGTCTGACCATTATATGTCTAAGCCGCTCCTTGTGTTCTGATTGGCTGATGGCCTTGGTCAGCTGGCCGAGGTAGCGGAGATTGATGCCCTTCTGGTGTAGCGCCTGCTTCAGCGTAGCGCCATCTAGAGGCATCTCACTGCCCTGCAGGCATGCCTCCACCTGAGACACACATACAGCTAGAGTAAGAGACAGGTTACGACAGGTTGATAAACTGAACTCCAGGAATAGAGAGCTCCTCCACTCACGATGGCAGGTATCTGTTGTGTGATGATGGAGGCTGCAGCCTCTCTAAGTAGCCTCTCCTGCAGCCTCACGGCCTCATGGTCACTCTTGGGGAACGTCACGTCTGAACATACAGAGAGGTGAGACAGAGACAGGGGCAACTTTTACACACTGGTATGCCACAGCAGTGGTTTTGTCTCAGCTGTATGGGGAAGGGGAGGGTGTGTGTTGTGTGTGTTCGTGCATGTGTGGAGCAGATGGGATACCTGGGGAGAACACGCTGGGGTTGAAGCGCATCTCAAAGATGATGTCACTGACTGATCCCACATCTTTACAAGCACCTCTCACTGCATCTGTACCTCGATGGTCACCTGGTAACACATACACACACAAAATAACATGTCAGCTCTGATAGTCTTGAAATCCAGAGCAAAAATAAAAACGACCTTTCCTCACCTGCTTTTACACACTCCTCTACGCCTCCATTCTCTTCCATCCTTTCTTTGCAGCGGCGAGTGAACTGGGACTGTCTGGAACAGAGGGAGGGAGGGAACAATCTTAGAAACAACACAATACAAAAAAAACATTTAGAAATGTGACTTACTGCAAAGTTACTGTAAATGTCAGACTGTCCCACATGCATACAGTACATAAGAACTATTCCTACAGTATAGCTAACTAGAGGTGTTTGGAACTGACTTGTCCTGGATGAAGGCCTGCAGCAGCTCTGGTCTTAGCCTGCAGAGGCCATGAGGGAACTTCCTGGGCAGACCTGAAGTGCTCTGGTACTGCTCTGGCCAGCCCTCCTCCCATGACCCCTCCTTCTTCTCCACTTCCTCCCTCTGCCTCCCACCCTCAGGGCAGTAGTTGGCATCGGCCGGCAGGCTCCTGAAGAGGTCTAGCAGGTAGAACCTCCCATCAGCCCCCAGCAGCCCCTGGGCGTCAAGTGCGGTGAACAGAGGCACCTGGTGGCCGTTGGGCCCCACTACAGCGTGTCTCTGCAGGCTGAGGCCTTTAGCAGCCTGAGCCAGCAGCTCCAAGAGACAGCGTCGGTGTGGGGACTCCTGGGGCCCAGCGCCCACCCCATACAGAATACCCCTGGGGGAGAGAGAGAGGGAGAAGGAGGGAGAGAGGGGGAGCGCGAGTAAGGGAGTGAGAGGGGGAGAGAGAGATAGGGGGAGAGAGAGGGAGCGGTTGAGAGAAGGTAGGAGAAGGTGAGGGTGGCATGCCCCCGACAAAGACAAACTGCAGGTAGATGCAAACACTGTCCTAATTAAACAAATCACTGGGGAGCATATAAAAGCTCATGTTTATGTTCTTATTGAGTTGTACCTGGTAGGAGCAGAGGGGCCCTGGTCCTGCTCTGGGCCCTCCAGGCCAGGGGCCAGGCCTTGGGCAGACAGACGTATCCCCCTGTAGTCCACGGTGGCAGTGGGCAGGGTGTGGAGGCCCTGGAGCACCCCCTCCAGGTCACTGTAGGACTGTACACCTCTCAGCTCCAGCCTCTGGGCCACCCTGGGAGGGGGGAGTGTGTTGTTATACAGCAGCATGATGGGTTCAACAGGATTGTTTCTATGATTATACACTATGAAAAAGACTGGTCATTCTCTCGCTACATACAATGAGATCCGCTGAAGACAAGCTGAACAAGATCTTACCTGCGTCCCCTCTCGCCCCCTAATGGCATCCCTGCTCCTCCCTGGCTCAGGAACAGCCCGCCCCACAGGAAGGCGGGGTCATCAGGGCCTCCACTGATTGGCTCTACACAGCCGTCAATAACAGTCTCCGCACCCTGGGCCACTGCCCACACAAACGCACTGTTCACCTGAATGAGAGAGAATAATGTATTTTCTAGAAATGTCTCAATAGCCTTACAGTTCAAACACAGCAGCATGACAGATACTTTTTTGAGAGCAACAATAACAGCTTGTCAGCAGTGAATAATTCCCGGAGGACTCCTAGTGAGTATGACGTGTGCGTACCTGTAGTAGAGCTCTGTCTCTCTGTAGTCTCTCCTCCTGACTGCCCTGAGGCAAATCTCTGGCTGCCTGCAGCTCCTCGTTCCAGTCTGGAGCCTTTACATCACAAACACCAAATCAATCAGTTAATTGGTCAGTCAGTCAGTCACTTGGTTGATTGGTTTTTTGTCCGTCCTTTGGCCTAAACACTGAGAAGAGCTGTTAAATTGTGTGTGTGACACAGACCTGTGCTCCAGAGTGTTGATCCAGTCCCAGCCTACTGAGAGGGTTTCTGTGGGAGTGGGAGGCTGATGGGGGACCCAGCCAGCTCAGTGTGCGGTAGGGAGTCAGCATCATTTCTACTGGGGGCAGTTGGGGCCTACAGGGAGACAGACACTACATTACACATACGGAACATAGGGTCCGTCACTGAGTGTGTGTGTGTGTGTGTGTGTGTGTGTGTGTGTGTGTGTGTGTGTGTGTGTGTGTGTGTGTGTGTGTGTGTGTGTGTGTGTGTGTGTGTGTGTGCGTGCGTGCGTGTGTGTGTCTGTCTGTTACCTGGCTCTGAGAGTGGCGAGAGCCTGTTTGAAGGCAGGACTGATATGAGAGAGCAGGTCAGTGAGGCAGTGACTGACTGGAGAGGACGAGGTTGGCCGAGGATCAAACACCTCTACTGTAGACCTAGAACACACACACATTGCTGTTGTCATTGCTGTGATAATAACAATATGCAGCTGAGATATATTGACTGAAATAATCTCGTATGGATAACATGTAGAGTGGGGTTCGAAATGATTGACACTCGATAAAGATTAGCAATATTGACAGTGTAAAATAATTAATTCACATATTGAATGGAAAATTATATTATGTTATACTCAATCAAATGCTCAAAGAAAGAGCAATTGTATTAGTATAAAATAATATCATTTCCCTATATTGTTGCATAAAATATAGCTCAGTAGTTGAATAATTTATTTTATACAGTCATTATAGTTCATCTTTATCAAGTGTGTCAATCATTTCAGACCCCAACGTATATGCGTGTTACTTCTGAGAACCTCACCTATTCAGGAAGAATCCTCGTGGACAGGATGTGATGTCATACTTGCGACTCTCTAGGGTCACTACAGTGATGTACAGGAAGTCCCCTTGTAGCTTTCTGTGCCCAGGGGGCGGGTTCCAACAGCTGAGTGACAAGTCCTGCAGAAAACTGGGAACCTTCGGAGAGAGGCACAGAGTCAGAGAGAGAAGAGTGTGTGTGTGTGTGTGTGTGTGTGTGTGTGTGTGTGTGTGTGTGTGTGTGTGTGTGTGTGTGTGTGTGTGTGTGTGTGTGTGTGTGTGTGTGTGTGTGTGTGTGTGTGTGTGTGTGTGTGTACCTCTGGCTGAGTGTTGTGAGGCAGCATGGCCAGTAGTGGTCTCTCTGCGGCTCCAGGGAGGAGGTACTCAGGAGGAGCTCCATCCTGATTGGCCGGGTCAGTCTTTGTGTTGCTGGACGAGCGTTTCAGGCTTTTCCCATTGGTTTGGACAGAAGAGTCTACAAAACATGCAGAAAGAGAGGAGAATGGGCAATATACTTGTTGGTCTTCTAAGATGTACGAATAGAGGGGCTCTTTTTCAAGGTCCTTCGAGCTGGATAGGAACAATTACCCTGGAAATATGACGAGTGTGCGATTCCTTACAGTGTGTGTGTGTGTTGGTGTGTGTTAATGTGTTTGTCATGTGTGTACCTGTAGAGTGTGTGTGTGTCAGTGAGTCCAGTAGGCTAGGTGATCGTCCTTCCATCAGAGCATCGTTTGGTCCAACAGCTCTCAGCAGCTCCAGCACACGAGCCAGATGAACCCTTGCAGACCTGGGGGAGTATGGCTCTGGAGAACAGACGACAAAAGACAAGCCATATTCCAATGAGCCCGATGGTTAATTGTTATAGTTCTACTTGCACTGACCTGTCCCGCTGACACACACACACACACACACACACACACACACACACACACACACACGAAAACATGAACTCACGAATGCATGAACACACGAACAAACACACACACACACACACACACACACACACACACACACACACCTCTCTCGCTCTCAACTCTCTACCTCACATACACACACACACCTCTCTCTCTCGACTCTCTACCTCACATACACATACACACACCTCTCTCTCTCTCGACTCTCTACCTCACATGCACACACAGGCATAGACCTGCCCTGCTGCTGGGTTTTTCCCTGGCTGTTTCGTTTTCAGACAGAAAAGCAGTCTGGTTGGCAGAAAGGTTATCCCTGTGCCAAGCCTGCTGCTTAGATGTTCTCAACCCATACAAGACTTTGATGTTAACTGAGTCAGCAGTGGTAGAGAGAGAAAGAACAAGTAAATAAAATAATGCCTTTCGTAAACTAACACTCGCACTTGACCTTTTTTCCCCCTTTACTAGCTCTGACTTTGCTGGTAGCTACAGTACTTTACTGAGGAAAAATGTACTTACTTAAGATGAATGCACTAACTGTATGTTGCTCTGGATAAGAGTGTCTGCTAAATTTCTCAAATTTAAATTAAAAAAGGCAGAGGAAGAGAAAGAAAGAAAGAAAGAAAGAAAGAAAGAAAGAAAGAAAGAAAGAAAGGGGAAGACAGAGAGGCTAAGTCTCAAATGGCACTCATATACAGTATATGGTAGTTCCTGGTCAAAAGTAGTGCACTACTAAGGGAATAGGTTGCCATTTGGGATGTAACCATGGAGACAGTAGTATTGTATGTAAAGTAGTTCTTCTCCTACCCTCCATCAGGCGGAGCGTGGCTCCTGGTTTGAGGTTCTTCAGGCTCTGTAGCTCTGTCAGGGGGTCAAGGGTCATCCCAGAGAGGGCCAATGAGAGGCTGGAGCGAGGAAACACCTCCTCTCTCCCCAACACCGCCATCACAGCCTCCTGAACCAGCCAGAAACCATGGACCTACGGAGATACACACAATTATTGTATTTTTTTATCATAAAGAATACGGTTTTGAAGTGTCTGTCCTATATCTATGAGATATAAGAAAGCTCAGGAAATATTTTAGTTTTTTGGACACATATTGAACCTCTTATTTTTGTTGGCACAAAACTACCTCCATACTTCCATTCATTTGCATGGGTTACATTCAGACGAGTCCTGTGACACTTGTGGATGGGTCATAAAGCAAAACGGAGAACACCATCGTGTTCGTGAGTCTCCCCTTTCCATAGTGGCGTTATATTTGTTTGTAGTCCCAACGGTTCTAAAGCATTTTCAGAGAAACACCGCTGTAGCTCTTTGTATTATTCTAAAAATAAAATTGTGCATTTTGAAAATTCTTAACATATAATTTGAATTGTAATTCATAATATATCATAGGAAATCGGTGATGGACATTCACAAATTAATACATAACATACGAAACGCAACATATCCTACTAAATGAAGTGTCTCGGATTACATACAGAATAATATGACATGCTCTGAGACCAGGTTAGTAACTCGGCCACCTTCCACAGCAAATGCAGAAGGCTGACATAGGCGGATTTGATGGATTATCATATATCTCCAGTTTAAACTGACGGATTTTGATGGGGATTATTTTATTATGCTACTTAGATAACAGACTCAAATTAATATACACTTTCACAGGCTTGGCCATACATGCACTTGACTGGTCCTTACACAATATATAGTGGTCCTTTAGAATAGTTAGTGGGTGAACTTGGCATTATTATACTTAACAAGTTTGCATTTCGCTACACCCGCAATAACATCTGCTAAATATGTGTATGTGACCAATACATTTGATTGGATGCTTCCACATTTAGATTGGCTGTGGCCTAATGGTATGTAGTCACTAGTGTGATATGAATTAATGGTGTGCTAATTTTGGTCCCTTTCACCTCTTGTTCCACCCTCACTGCACGTTTGTACCTGTTGTGGTACTATTGAATGTCCCACCCTACACTCCTGCATCCAGTTCCTTCAGATGTGCATAACCTGGAGGACAGGGGGCTCTGGGTTGTTTAAAGGTTCAGGCCCAATGTGTGAGAATGTGTAGTCTGTGTCACTGTCAATGATTCATTTATATATATACTATATGTTTTAAGCTATTTTGGAAACTATAAAAAATCCTTTATTAACGTCTACATTCGTTTTGCCACATTTATTATATTACAGACACCTTAATTCATACCTTTTCATTATATTATGAGCGAAAATCATTTTTTTAAATGAAAGAATATATAAAAACGTTTTCTTTAAAGTACAATTTTTTGGGGTTTACTAATGTCACTGACTCCACTACAACAACAAACATACTTCAATGCATTTAATACTGTAGAATTCCATTAATACAGCTGACTGGTGTCGTCAAAGCCTCTCAATGGCCAATACATATCATCACCAATCCAGAGTTTATATAAATCATTGGTGTTAGTGTCTCTCTTTGTTTTACCTGCAGCTCAAATGGTTCTACTCCCGCCCCCTGGATCTTCACAAGGAATGATGGGTTTTCTTCCTCCTTCATACCAGCAGCTGTTTTCCCAATGGTCAGTGTGAGTGTATCTGATTAAGGGAGTGAATGAACATGCCAATCGGATCATTAAGAACAAACCCTAACTCCTGGACATGTTCAGGTGAATTAAGGTCGCAGAAACGTTGTATATCAGACTGCGTTGCAGTGGGATTATCATTTTTTTCAAGATGTCACAGTAGCCAGCTATAGTGTCGCTTTGAGAGAGAGTGAGTGTGTAGTGTGCCAGAGAGAGAGAGAGGAGGAGGAAAGGAAGAGGTTCCCTACCTCGACACACAGCCAAGAGCAGGACCCAGCATGTGTGAGGGGTGGGTCTGAGTTGGCAGTATTTGCCTAGAAGTAGTGATGTCACCTCAGAGGTAAGGGACTGCCACACCCAACCCTGGCATGTGAATGCCTACACACACTCACTGACACATAGTCACACAGAGACACACACACACATACACACCGACACTCACACTCACACACCATACAGTCCATGTCACACACAGACCTGATCAAGTACTGCAGCATGCACAGTGCGCTTACACAAAACCTCTTAAGGTGTCAGTCCCCGAAATTGGGCACTAGAATTATATGTATATGTTTACCACCGTTTTATAAGTCAGAAGACTGAAATCCAGACCTTCCTAGGACCATTAGGTGTGGCAGATAGCCTAGTGGGTAGAAGCGTTGGGCCAGTGAAAGACTGCTGGATCAAATCCCCGAGCTGACAAGGTAAAAATCTATTGTTCTGAGCAAGGCAGTTCCCCGGGTGCCGTGGATGTCGATTAAGGAAGCTCTCCGCACCTCTCTGATTCAGAGGGGTTGGGTTAAATGTGGATGACACATTTCAGTTGAACGCATTCGGTTGTACAGCTGTCTAGGTATCCCCCATTCCCCATGTAAAGGTCCTCTGTTGAATAAAATGGTATTTGCCTCCCTTTGGTGGTCGGCTGCATCATTACATCAATTTATATCACTTCACTGCGAAGTCACGTCAAAGGGATGGTCCTTAGAAAAACATTTATCCTGCTCAACTGCTTCACGGCGCAGACATGGCAAAGAAATGGCTGAATTTGTCTCGAGCAGGTGGATCTAAGTACATAACTTTCATACCTCTACGATAAAGAATGTGACCTACACACTTTCTTAAACTTAAAAGTAAAGAAGTAATTTTGTGAGGAAGTCAAAACAAAATTGTTTTATGGTGAAGGCAGACACATTGCATAGGGTCAGAACGACAAAATCGAGCCATTTACAAAGCCCTTCTCCCCTTGTCTATAGGAGGGACGCACGCTGTTTAAGTTTAATGGCCCAAATGTTGATTTAGACGTGCACACATTGAACAGATTTTGACCATCAACAATGTCATGATATGTTTGGTAAAGTAATAAAGAAGGTGAAATATTTTGGGTATATGTTCCTCAAACAGATTATAACTATATATGGACATATTATAAAGTATGAAAAGGCTAATTCATTCTTTATTTGTCATATCATTATATTTGTTTGTTTTATTATACATTTATTGTGTATTAGATGATCTAGGTTGAAAAGTGTTTTTTTTCTCAGACATAAATAAAGAAAATTTTGATGTTTTTGCTGAGGAGATCTTAGTCGCGCAATTTGACATCTAACTAAGATGTTTGATGCAGTGGTTCTCAAATACAAAATGTGCATGAAAACGAGTCGTCTCTCGTTGAACTACAACAAAGACTTTATTGAAGAATTCCTACTGTTGACCAATCACCTACAAAGGGGTGTAGACTTCAGCTACCGACTTCAGCTTGCCTCGAGAAAAAATGTTGGGTGCCTGAACGTCTGAAAAAAACAAAACGAACAGAAAATGTCACAAAATGTTATCATAAATATGCAAAAACTCTTACGAACTGTTTCAGCTGAGAATCATGCAGACCCCAGTTAAGTTATCTTAGATCAATTCTGACTATTTTGGCTATGGCGTCTCAAAAGTACTATTGTGGCTTTTTTCTCGTTTTTCAAGGGAAGCTGCCAGCCGCCAGCCAAACTGAAGAACTGACGCTTTACTCCCCTCGACTCCAGAGGCAAAGAGCCACCAGACCTGACGCCAATAACATCTGCCCTCCTCTCTCTCACACACACACACACACACACACCTCTAACATTCCTACTTGATAAAAAGTTACACTCCCATCACATTCCAGATTGAAATCTCACTAGAATATATTAGTTTTGACCTTTTAGTGTCTAACCAACTCTTAACAATTATACAGCTCTGGTTGTACCTATATATTAGAGGTACAACAGTGTCCAACATTATGGGTAACCTTTACAGTTGAGTTTCGAGATAACAATCTGTCAATCATCTGGTTGCCCCCGGTGATATGCCTACTCACAGGGGAGATATGCCAGGGAAGATAACAACCCCCCCCCCCCATCACACACACAGACACACACACCATCAGTCACTACACAGGTATGGGATTCATGAGAAAACACACAAACACTATCACTCATTCTATACGCACCACCCCTGTATTGGGTGAGTGTAACACAGAGGCAGATGTGTGTGTATTTAGTTACTTGGGTCATTGCCATGAGAAATATGCTCACTACACAAGTATGGAAGGAGGGGTGTGTGTGTGTGTGTGTGTGTGTGTGTGTGTGTGTGTGTGTGTGTGTGTGTGTAAGCAAGGAAGAGGGAGAAAAGCCTCCCTTGGAAAGAGGGCACAATAAACTGTAGCATGCAGAGAGACATGTGGTGTGGCGAAGAGGAACGACACAGAGCAGAGATTATGTATTAGGTACATTCCTGCATACAATTTTTTCCTTCAACAACATGGCTTAGTAATTGGCAGTGTTGAAAACTGTACAACCAGAACTCTGGTCATTATTCTCTCTACATAGGATTTCTGTTCCCTACAGACATAGTCAGGCTTCCTGACTCTACTCTACCTGCCTTTAACAATGCCACACTGTTAGTGTTGCATTGGCAGACCAGACCATTTGGCAAGACAACAACAGTTTGACTGAAAGAGAACCAGGCTGGAACCAGGCTACAGCAGACTGTAGGGCAGTCTGGAACAGCAGAGAAAAAGAGAGAGAGACGTATGGAAAAACAAGGAAGTGGGGGAAAGTGAAAGAGAGAAGAGTGTTGTGAAACACCAGAGCAACACCAGAGCAAGGCTGAGCAGTCGTGTTCTTTCTCACCTGACGTTCCCTGATCTCCTGCTCCTCCTCTCTTCACTTTGTCTTTCATGTCCAATTTCCTTTTTTGCTGTTCCCTCACTCTCTTGTTTCTCTGTGCTGGCACGCGGTTGCTCTCTCAGACTTGCTGTTCCCACTCTCTTCTCTTCGTCCGGTCAGAGTGAGATTGAGTATGTTTAGGAGTTTGTATGTGTGTATTTGTATATGCAGAGTATGTGTGGGAGCAAGTGAAAGAGTGTAGTGAGTTCCACCAAGCTAACTCTGCTTATCGTTTCCCCTCTGGAAGATAACCACACCCTCCTATTACTCAACTCTCCCCTTCCCCCTTTCTGTAACTCTCTCTGTTTCTCCCTCAAAGCTGCTGTGCCTCGCCTAGGTGTTGAAAATGGGTGTCTGCTCAATCTTGCTCTCTTCAGTCTCTCTCTCTCTCTCTTCACTCTCTCTCCTTTTCCTTCCCCCTCCCCCTCTACCCTCACTCCCCCTCTTTTTCTCTCTGCCCTGGAGGAAAGGTGTGATCATGCTATCCACACACACCCATCAAACTAATCACACACACACCCAGGGATGTGGGAAATGGGAGTCATCACACATACATTATGGTGACCCACACATTTACATAAGGAACATGGAACACATGCTATGAAATTCTCACCTTTCACAGAACATGAACGTAAAGTTACAGATGTCTTGGTTAGGCTTGGGGATGGACCGTGTGTAATGTGTGTAGGAATGGTGTGTGTGTGCGTACGTGTGTGTGTGTGCTCGTGTGTGTGTGTGTGTGTGCGCGCGCGCGCATGTGTGTGCGCGCGTGTGTGTGTGTGCGCATGTGCAGGGCTTTCCTTTGCAGGAATGCCAGTTTATCTTTTTACTGCAGTGGGATAAATCAGGGTCACACAGAGTGTTTCTTGGTAGTCTTAAACAAATCTATTTTGAAAGAAAAGTATACACCTCACACACATGATTATGGGCTTAAAAAAAGAAGACACCTGTACCATGTCAGATATAGAGTTGAAATGTATTCAATTTTAAGTTTGCATCCCAGTATTACACTTTATATACATCAAAGGATACTGAAACATGACAAAACCATTTGTTCGACATAGAAAATCAGGTTTTCAGCGGGTTTAAAAAAAAAACAAGTTTATTAATTAATAATGACATTATAAAAAATATGAATAACAATCCACCCATGAGGCCACTAGAGGGCGATTTGTTCATTTGACTGCAGGCTACAGTGGTACAGCTTCTTTCGAATTCCATCCTAGAGACAGTTTATTATCACACACAGAGCCTCACCTCCTTATCATAGTGCCTATGGCAGGGAGAGCAGTCAGAACTATAATGGGATTCGAGGAATGAAACCTGAGCACCCAAAGAGGTAGGATTAAGAGTCCTATAGCCCCTGATCTAAGGTCAGTTTCGTACCCTAATGATCAGGCTTAAAGTTATAACCTACAGTTCTAGGCCTAAATACAGGTAATAATATATAACCTACTCCACTGGGCACAGATGTCAATTCAACATCTATTCCACGTTGGTTCAACGTAATTTCATTGAAATTCATCAAGAGCTTCAAGTTCCTTGGTGTCCACATCACTAAGGATCTATCATGGTCGAAACACAACAACACAGTTGTGAAGAGGGCACGACCATGCCTATTCCCCCTCAGGAGGCTGAAAAGATTTGTCATGGGACCTCAGATCCTCAAAAAGTTATACAGCTGCACCATGGAGAGCATCCTGACTGTTTGCATTCCGGCTTGGTATGGCAACTGCTCAGAATCTGACCACAAGACGCTACAGAGAGTAGTGTGTACAGCCTAGTACATCACTGGGGCCAAGCTTACTGCCATACAGTACCTCTATACCAGACTGTGTCAGGAGAAGGCCCTAAAAATGGTCAAAGACTCCAGCCACCCAAGTCATAGACTGATTGTTCTCTCTGCTACCACACTGCAAGTGATACCAGAGCACCAAGTCTGGGACCAAAATGCTCCTTAACAGCTTCTACCCCCAAGCCATAACACTACTGAACAGTTCATCAAATGGCTAGCCAGATTTTTTGCATTGACCCCTCTTATTCTATAATTATTCATAATAAAAAAATTCTCTGACTCTCTTGGACATGCTAATACACTGACTGGACTCTAACCACACACTCACACATACTACACTGACACTCCAACACACACACACACACACACACACACACACACACACACACACATTCCATCACACTCTTCACACTGCTGCCCCTCTCTTTTTATCATCTATGCATAGTGATTTTATCCCTACCGACATGTACATATTATCTCAATTACCTCAACTAACCCGTACCCCTGCACATTGTCTCAGTACCCGTATATAACATCATTATTGTTATTTTATTGTGTTACTATTTTTCCTTTAGTTTATTTAGCACATTTTTCTTACTTACTTTTTAAAAAACTCTGTATTGTTGGTTAAAGGCTCATAAGTAAGCATTTCATGGTAAGGTGTACCTGTTGTATTAGGCGCATGTGACAAATAAAATGTGATTTGAAACTATGTTGATTCAACCAGTGTGTAGCCAGTGGGCCAGTTCGAGGCTTACCTACAGGTAGTAACACACCATATGTAACCTACAGCTCAACCAACATGTAATGACACACACACTGTAACATGGCTCTGTGAACAGTATCTGTTTTGACCTATTCCTGGAGTTGTTTTGCCTCTATGATTGATTGAATGATTGACTAGACTGAGATAAGACTGGAAATACAGGACTGGTGTCGTTCGCAGCTATGGTATTTTGCTTCAATCATCACGACAGCACCATAATGAGTTCATAATTGTTCAGCCTCTTGCCAGCCAGCAACCTCTGCAGAGATAATTAACTTTAGTTTAGGCCAAATGGAAGTCAAATATAGGTGGATAATTATGGCTGATGCTTTAATGAGCATTATCGTGTTATCTTATTATTAGAAACCCCAAACAAAGGATTCATGGACCATTGTGTTATCTGTTTCTGTTCTATTTTTATAAATTGACAATATCGTTATAGTTTCAAAAAATATTATTCCCACATACAACTTAAATGTATTATCGCAGAGGAAGTTACATTTTTGTCACTAGGGTGGGCGTTCTATGTTATTTTTTCTATGTTTGTGTATTTCTTTGTTTTTGGCTGGGTATGGTTCTCAATCAGGGACAGCTGTCTGTTGTTGTCTCTGATTGAGAACCATACTTAGGCAGCCTGTTTTCCCACTATGGGTTGTGAGTAGTTTGTTTTCCGTTTCTGTGTTTTGATTTTCATTTCTTTCCTGCACTTTGTGCGTTTGGTATTTTCTTGAGTTATTAAAGTTATCATGGACACGTACCACGCTGCAATTTGGTCCGATCCTTCTAATTCCTCCTCATCAGAAGAGGAAGACAATCATTACAATTTTGGTTCATGTTTTTGGGCTGAGTAAATTCAAAGATGATCTATATAATCTCCCGAGTGGCGCAGCTAAGGCACTGCATCTCAGTGTTAGAGGTGTCACTACAGCCCTGGTTCGATTCTAGGCTGTATCACAACCGGACAGGATTGGGAGTCCCATAGGATCGCACACAATTGGCCCAGCGTTGTCTGGGTTAGGGTTTGGCCAGGATAGACCATCATTGTAAATAAGAACTTGTTCTTAACTGACTTGCCTAGTTCAATAAAGGTCAAATAAAAAATATACTGACATAAGGTCTTCCTCTCCAAGGGGGGCGGGGCTTAGCGAATGGTCAATTCACCAGCCATGTTGGCGGTAGGTCAGTGCCAGCATTTCATGAAAATAGTCGAAAGTGAAGTACGTGCGAGTAGTGATTCGTAGCAAAACAAATGCTGCAGTAGCTGTTTTCAAAGTATTTCTGTAGCTTTGTTTCATATCTAGTGATGCAGAAGGAAATAGGAATAATAACGTTATAGCTATCCCACCTCGTGCAGCAACGCTCACGCGTCTGCATGCTTCCCAGACTAAACTGTTCGTGCACATATTATGACGACATTTTGCGACGTTTTTGTTGATTTTGAATTTAGGTGTTTTTTTTTCGCCTGTTCGGGCACACTACATTTTTTCTTGAGGCAAGCCGGATTTCGGAGCCGAAGTCGACGCCCCTTCGACGGTGATTGGTCAACAGTAGGGATTCTTCAGGAAAGTCTGTCGTTCAACGAGAGACGACTCGTTTTCATGCACATTTCTTTACTAAGAAATACTGTACCAAACATCTTAGTTAGATATTAAATTGAGCGACTAAGATCTCCTCGCCAAAAAGTGTCAAAGTAATAACAGATTTCTTGAGTTATATTACACGAATTGTGATTATTTTGAAGAAGTAAACTGGCTACGGCGACTCAAAATGGACAAAATACTATTCCTGTTTTTTTCTCGTTTTTCAAGGGAAGGTATTTTAATGGAGTAAGCGAGCACACTCGTTCGGTTCGCATAGCCGTGTTCGGTTAGCTGCCAGCCGAATTAAAGCATGATGACGCTTCCCCTCGACTCCACAGGCGAAGAGCCACCGACCTGGCGCCAATAACATCTGCCCTCCTCTCTCTCGCTCTCTCTCTCTCTCACACACACACACACTAACATTCCTACTTGATGAAGGGTTACACTCCCATCACATTCCAGATTGAAATCTCACTAGAATATATGATTTTTGACCTTTTAGTGGCTAACCAAGTCTGACAATTATACAGCTCTGGTTGAACCTATATATTAGAGGTACAACAACTTCCAACATTATGGGTAACATTTACAGTTGAGTTTTGAGATAATGATCTGTCAATCATCTGGTTTCCACCGGTGATATGCTTACTCACAAGGGAGATACACAATATCACTCATTCTATACACACCACCCCTGTATTATGTTTAGTTACTTGGGTCATTGCCATGAGAAATATGCCCACTACAAAAGTTTTATAAGGGGGTGTAGATGCGGGTGTGTCCGCACAGGCATAAAAGTTGGTCTAACTACTAAAGTGAGACTTTATCCTCGTGTTTCTTGGATATTTACATTGTTTTTTTCACAAGTTTGGTTGTTTTTCAATGTTTTAGTTTGCTTCCACTGCTAGTGATACTCACAGGCACATGTGAAGACTCGGAGTGGCCCGTTAAAGGGGCAGTCGACATTTTTTTGGCACTCCCCCACTGTTGTAAAACATATTTTGGAAGCCATAGAATGCATGTATAAATGTCAACATTTGTTTTTGACACATGTATTCTTTTTCAGACACCTTAATGCATACTTTTACATTATATTATGTGAGATAAACATTAAAATATGTATTTTCCTTGAAGTATAAACATGTTTTTTCACTTAAAGTATATATATTTTTAGATTACTTATGTTACTGTCCCCACAACAAGAAAATAATGTCCTTGAAACATTTAATTGAAATACTGTAGAATTCTATTCATTCCTATGGAGAACTGCACCTACTGGAAAGTGCCAATATGGCCGACCGGTGGCTTCAGTATGTTCAAGACAACTGGGAACTCTGAAAAAAAAAACAAGCTCAGACTGGGAAAAATCGCTTTGAAAGGTCATACTACTCGGAATTACAAGTCAGAAATTTGTCATCTTTCTAGAGCTCTGACTTTCCGACCTGAAGATCACTGATGTCATGATTTCACAGCGGGTTTTTTGAGTTCCCAATTGAAAATTCAAAGCACCAACACTACAGCCAAGTGATTATCGCACACTCTGGGTAATCGGATAGCTAGGTGGGAATGTTTTCAACAAATGTTGCTAGCTGACTTGCCTAGTTAAATAAAGGTTAAATAATAATAAAGGTTAAATAAAACAATAAAAACCTACTAGCTCGATAGATACAGCAACCAAGGATAACTAGCAATAATAATAGCTAAAGCTAGGTGAAAAATCTGTCGATGTGCCCTTGAGAAAGGCACTTAACCCTAATTTGTACTGATAAGTTATGGCTGACACTGTAAAACAACACATTTCACTGCGCCTTCCAGGGTATGTGACAATAGAAAAATACAATTTAAACCTGCAGCCAGGCTAAGAAAGCTTTGCCTTATGGCTGGCTGACTAGCGTAGCTAAGCCAGAGGTCTATTAATTAGCTAAATAGCTTGGCTTCACTGTCATGAGCCTCTAGTATAAGCCAGGTAGCTGGCACTAATTTTACCTGTGCTCCTGACTGCTGTTCTCTTTCCATCTTTACAAGAGAAACCTATTAAGTTAATGTGCTGCCATAATAAAGAACTAGCACTTCTGTTGTCATCTGGACTATTGCTGATCTAATCTTAAACAGAGATGCCATGCATGGGTAATACCAGTACTCTGGTGTATCTCTGGCTAATGCTCAGAGTTTAGCTAACATGGTTGTTTTCTTGTTATTTGTCTTTCAGTTCCTCTGTTAGTTCCCACCGATCTGGCTCCTAGCCTGGCACAGAGCATCACACAGACCACACCCCTGTGGCAAGTGCCTCCGTACCCAACTCTCTCTCTCTCTGTAGGCCTGAGATGTCAGGGTGATGTCAGAGGGCGTGGGGCCGGGGGGAGGGGTCTCAGCCTGGCCCCACCCGCATCGTTCAGGACCTGTCTGACACACCTGCACACACACCTCTGCACAAGCATTTTGCTACAGCCGCAGTGACATCGGCTTGTGACCAATAAAATATGATTTGATTTGAATACACCTGCACACACACACCTCTGGACAGGAACACACCCGGGGCTGAGCTCGGGACCGATTCAGCTGTAAGTAGAGGAAAAAAGGGGAGGAGAGGAGGCAAGTGAAAGAGAGCAAAGTAGAGGAAAGGAGAGGAGATGCTTGCAGTGATAGAGAGAATAAAGCAGGGCTTTGTTTATCCCGGCAGAAGTCTTTTACTCGGCTATTCTCGCCTGTCCTGTCCTGGTCTCCTCTCTGATCAGTGGGAGCTACAGGGACAAGGGACAGCCTGGCTAATGTTAAATTATTGAAGTTCCTGGCTGTAACTGTAGAATTGTGTGATTGTGGAGAGGCTGCTCTTTGTGGGTGTCATTGTAAATAAGAGTTTGTTCTTAACTGACTTGCTGAGTTGAATAAAGGTTAAATAAATAAAAAAAATTGTGGAGGGGAAGGTAGATCGAGCTACGTCTTGGTTGTGGCGCTACCCCACTAGAATAGCACCTATGGATCTCTATGAAGTTTTAAACTAGATATTCTCAGTTTAGGTAAATGCAGAAAACAAAGGATTGGTTTTGGTTTGGCAGAGCTAATTGTTATTTAGACATTTTAGTTTCTTCACTGTTGCTTCATGTGGGATTGTGGAAACACAGATTTCTAGTTTGTTAGTTACACTGTAAGTAACAGTATAATGTCATAATGATGTTACCACTACAGGTGTCTGGTGTGGTGGGTGAGACATGTCCTTTTTTCACTTCCTCCTTCGAGTTCGTTGACATGGAGCCTACACCGCCCCTCTACCAGCCTGTACAACCCCATTGGTTTTACTGTCACTGTGCAGACTCCAGGGACTTGTGGCTCCCCGTCTGCAGAGAGGACTCGGAGAGACAGGAACAGGCTTGGTCTACCGGTGAGTGAGGAGGGGAAGTAACAGGAATAGGTAGTGAGTGTGGAACAGCTGTTGGATGAGATATCATAACATTCCTCTCTGGACTGCGGCCCACTGGGTCAGTCCCTGCTGCTGCCAGAGATTAGATGAATAGACTAGATGAATAGGCAGTGTGAGCATGTGAGTGCGTCACATGCTCACACTGTCTCCGTATCTGTTTGATCTGGGTTCATTGAGAATCTGTGTGTGTGTGTGTGTGTGTTGTAGGATGAGAGGACAAGGAGGAGGGAGTAGTGGCAGTAGATGGGGAGAGGTATTCTGTATACTGGGAGCAGGGTCTGTCAGAGTATCGGGTCGGACCCTCCTTTGCCTCCTGAACAGCCTGAATAATACCTACATGTTTCAAGCAAACCACCATAGTCCCTGTGCCTAAGAACGCCAAGATAATCTGTCTAAATGACTACCGCCCCATAGTACTCACATCTGTAGCCATGAAAGGCTGGTCATGGCTCACATCAACACCATCATCCCAGAAACCCACTCCAATTCCCATACTGCCCCAACAGATCCGCAGATGACGCAATCTCTATTACACTCCACACTGCCATTTCCCACCTGGATAAAAGGAACACCTCAGCGTTCAACACCATAGCTCATCACAACGCTAAGGACCCTGGGATTGAACACCTCCCTCTGCAACTGGGGGTGAAGGTAGGCAACAACATATCCGCTACGCTGACCCTCAACACTGGGGCCCCTCAGGGGTGCGTGCTCAGTCCCCTCCTGTACTCCCTATTCACCCACGACTGCGTGGATGGGCACGACTCCAAATTCCAGTGGTGATTTAAAGCATGTGAATCTTGGTGGGGCAAACTCCCCAACATTTTTTTAGATGCATGCCAGCAATGCCATCAAATACAATACACTACACAACACTGAACAATACATTAATTGCACTATAATGGCGACAAGCGGTGCCCACAAACTGTTAGGGCCTACATAAAGCTGTCCCAACAGAAAAGCTTTCTTTTCAGCACCATGGAGTGAATCCTTACCACCACTACACCATGCTATCAGTGGAGCCTTGTCTGGCAGCGAAACAATTAGTTTACTGCCTTCTTAAAAAACATAGCTGATATGGCTGACCATATCTCCCTGGCATATTACATAATTTATGCAGCAGCATATAAAAACATATTGGGGCGGCAAGGGAGCATAGTGACAGAGAGGGAGTAGCCTAGACAGAGAGGGAGGGCCCATCATAAGAGCCTAGTGGTTAGAGCGTTGGACTAGTAACCGAAAGGTTGCAAGTTCAAATCCCCGATCTGACAAGGTACAATCTGTCGTTCTGCCCTTGAACAGGCAGTTAACCCTCTGTTCCTAGGCCGTCATTGAAAATAAGAATTTGTTCTTAACTGACTTGCCTAGTTAAATAAAGGTAAATAAGATATTTTTGGACTCACCTTGTGCGCTGCGGTCCTTCGTTGACAAGTTTTGTCATCAAAGAACAAGAATTACAGTTGGATGACCGTTCAGAACATATTTTCCCAGTCTGACTTCCCAGTTGCAATGCTTACGGTTAGCCAATGTCACAGATTCCTTCCAAACAACTCATTGTTGAATTTGCAATTTCCAACTTGTTGTGTAATGTTTATGTCCAATGTCCTTTGAGAACCGATACGTTTTATCTATAATTTATCTTCATTATTTATTTTCATATGACAAGGATTAAAACTGACTTGCCAGTAGATTGTCTACTTGATTTATGACAATGACTGCTGGCTAAGATTTTGAAAGTAAAATGTTGACATGATCAGTCCAATCAAAGCTACTGTACGTATAACGTGATTTGACGTCATTTTATCTATGGCCAATGACCTTGAGCCTTCTTGGAAGGGCACTTCTAATGTACAGTGGGGCAAAAAAGTATTTAGTCAGCCACCAATTGTGGAAGTTCTCCCACTTAAAAAGATGAGAGAGGCCTGTAATTTTCATCATAGGTACACTTTAACTATGACAGACAAAATGAGAAAACAAAATCCAGAAAATCACATTGTAGGATTTTTAATGAATTTATTTACAAATTATGGTGGAAAATAAGTATTTGGTCACCTACAAACAAGCAAGATTTCTGGCTATCACAGACCTGTAACTTCTTCTTTAAGAGGCTCCTCTGTCCTCCACTCGTTTACCTGTATTAATGGCACCTGTTTGAACTTGTTATCAGTATAAAAGACACCTGTCCACAACCTCACAGTCATACTCCAAACTCCACTATGGCCAAGACCAAAGAGCTGTCAAAGGACACCAGAAACAAAATTGTAGACCTGCACCAGGCTGGGAAGACTGAATCTGCAATAGCTTGGTTTGAAGAAATCAACTGTGGGAGCAATTATTAGGAAATGGAAGACATACAAGACCACTGATAATCTCCCTCGGTCTGGGGCTCCACGCAATATCTCACCCCGTGGGGTCAAAATGATCATAAGAACGGTGAGCAAAAATCCCAGAACCACACGGGGGGACCTAGTGAATGATCTGCAGAGAGCTGGGACCAAAGTAACAAAGCCTACCATCAGTAACACACTACGCCGCCAGGGACTCAAATCCTGCAGTGCCAGACGTGTCCCCCTGCTTAAGCCAGTACATGTCCAGGCCCGTCTGAAATTTGCATGAAAGCATTTGGATGATCCAGAAGAAGATTGGGAGAATGTCATATGGTCAGATGAAACCAAAATATAACTTTTTGGTAAAAACTCAACTCGTCATGTTTGGAGGATAAAGAATGCTGAGTTGCATCCAAAGAACACCATACCTACTGTGAAGCATGGGGGTGGAAACATCATGCTTTGGGGCTGTTTTTCTGCAAAGGGACCAGGACGACTGATCCGTGTAAAGGAAAGAATGAATGGGGCCATGTATCGTGAGATACATCGTCCATGTAACGTGAGATACATCAGCAAGAGCATTGAAGATGAAACGTGGCTGGGTCTTTCAGCATGACAATGATCCCAAACACACCGTCCGGGCAACGAAGGAGTGGCTTCGTAAGAAGCATTTCAAGGTCCTGGAGTGGCCTAGCCAGTCTCCAGATCTCAACCCCATAGAAAATCTTTGGAGGGAGTTGAAAGTCCGTGTTGCCCAGCAACAGACCCAAAACATCACTGCTCTAGAGGAGATCTGCATGGAGGAATGGGCCAAAATACCAGCAACAGTGTGTGAAAACCTTGTGAAGACAGAAAACGTTTGACCTCTGTCATTGCCAACAAAGGGTATATAACAAAGTATTGAGATAAAGTTTTGTTATTGACCAAATACTTATTTTCCACCATAATTTGCAAATAAATTCATTAAAAATCCTACAATGTGATTTTCTGGATTTTTTTCTCATTTTGTCTGTCATAGTTGAAGTGTACATATGATGAAAATTACAGGCCTCTCTCATCTTTTTAAGTGGGAGAACTTGCACAATTGGTGGCTGACTAAATACTTTTTTGCCCCACTGTAACTCTATGGCAGCACCCACTCTATGGCAGCTCACATTCTTGATGTCTACCGTTACTAAAGGCGGGTGACAGTGTCCCCATGAGTGACAGAACACTGAGCCAATCACGGTGCAATGTTGAGCCAATCACAGTGGGATGCTCCTATTTGCTGCAGGCCTGCCCCATCACCACAGAAGCACCGAGCTAGGCTGAAACACCTGCATTTTGGAGCTGCCTGTTTGTATGCTGCTTTATTAACTCAATGATATGTACTTGATATGTACTTGTTTTATTTGTTTGCAAACTGATATGTAACACGTATTAATGCCAAAATAACATTCAAAACAGGCAAGCCACCCCCCCCCAAAAAAAATATAATATATATATATTCATTTTTTTCCTCTTTTTTTTTTAGCAAAACATTTGGGGCTCAAAGAGTCCCACCTGCCCTGAATGACAGTTCGCCACTGCCAACACCATCATTAAGTTTGCCAGCGGCAGCTCAGACTGTTCTCTCTGCTACCGCATGGCAAGCGTGCCAGAGTTTCAAATCTGGGACCAAAGGTACCTGAACAGCTTCTACCCCCAAGACATAAGAGTGCTGAACAGTTGATCAAATGGCTAGCCAGACTATTTACATTAACACCCTTTATTATTCCTTTATCTTCCTTTTTTAATACTGACTCCCTTGCACTGGCTCTATACACACACACTAGACTATATGCACACACTCACACATACTATGCTCACACACACACACACACACACACACACACACACACACACACACTACATACAGTCAAACACACACAAATGCATATTGACACAAACCACACACACACACACTCACACATAAACACACTTTCACACATGCTGCTGCTACTCTGTTTAATATATATCCTGATTGCCTAATCGCTTACTCCTACCCACATGTACATACTGTATTACCTCAAGTATATAAACTACCTTGTTCCCCGGCACATTGCCTCGGTACTATTTCTCTTTTTAACTCTGCATTGTTGGGAATGGACTCATACGTAAGCATTTCACTGTAAAGTCTACACATGTTGATTTGAATTCTTCGAGGCCTGGAAACATTGCTCAATTGGTATCAAGGGACATAACGTTTGCCAGGAAAACATTCCCCACACCCTTACACCACCGCCACCAGCCTGTACCGTTGACACCATGCAGGATGGAGACATGGACTCATGCTGCTTTATGCCAAATTCGGGTTCGGCAATTAGCGTGACGTAACAGGAACCGGGATTCGACGGACCAAGTGGCGTTTTTCTACTCCTCAATTGTCCAGTGTTGGTGATCGTGTGCCCACTGGAGCGGCTTCTTCTTATTTTTAGCAAATAGGAGTGGAACCCTGTGTGTGTGTTTTCAGGTGATAGATCACCTGGTATTCATGGATCACGGCATCAGCTTCACCTGTGACATCCGCTTCAGATCTATCATACAGTGTGGTGAGTGTCTGTGTAGTGAATGACTTCAGGAGTGGGTGTATGTGTTAACTGTGTGTGTTAACTGTCTGTCTGTAGTGAATTACTTCAGGAGTGTGTGTGTGTGTTTGTGGCTGTGTAGTGAATGACTTCAGGAGTGCGTCCCTGTCCCTGCTGGGGAGCGATTACAGGAGTGGCCAGAGTTGAGTTCCAACCTGTCAACTGCCACAGTGCACTACATGGACAGGCCACTGGAGTAGCCGAGTAAGAACACACACAGATAAGCGTCCTCAGTCTACTCAACCAGTATTTACTACTGCATTTTGACACATCGCTTTCTCTCTCACCCCTTCTCTTTCCTCTGTTCTCCCCTTCTCTCTCACCCCTTCTCTCCCCTCCCCCTATCTCAGGGACATCCAGAGGATCACTCTCCCCAGCACCAGTCGTCTGAGACCATTCACCTTTGACACTCTGCTAGACCTGTTCTTCTACAACAGTCCTACCTACTGCCAGACCACAGTGGACACTGGGGCCCCAGAGGTTAACAAGCTCCACTTACTGTTCAAACACAGACACCCAGAGTTTACTGGAGCAGTGTCTGGGGTTGGACGCCTCATGGGTGAGACACACATGATACAATGTGATAGGGGAATGAGTGTAAGCCAATTTGCAAAAATGGTTTCAAATGTGCCTTGTTATTCTCTTTGTATTAATAATATTGGTAGAAGTAATCATTTGTCACAGTGAATCGTTTGCCTGGATTTCCTGAATCAGAAATGCCCTAAACTAAACGGTTGTTCTGGCCTGTCCTCTTTCGAGGTGATGGCGAAGGTGACCACAGATGGTGTCTAGATGCATGGAAGATATAATTAATCCAAGAACAGTGTGAGCCTCACCCCCTCTAATGGGCTGAATTAATGACTACAACAGCATTCACTATGGCCCTGTCCTTCCTGAGTCCGAGCCAGCAACCTGTGCACAACGTCCAGTCGAAGCTATCAACTGCCTTTTATCTCAGGAGTGATTCATGTGTCCACGTGGAGTGAGCATGGAGAGAGATCCCGTCCAAACCTCTGCTGGTGTACTGGTTGGGAAAAGGACAAGACATAATGGACCGTAAAGAATAATGGTGGCTCAGGTGAGAGAAATCGGGACATCATCAAGGGCCATCCACTTTGAACATGAGCATTGGACAAACTGAAAGACTATCTGAAGAAGAAATGGCAGAAGAATGAGTGCCGGGAAGGAGGTCAACCGTGCCTGTAATTGATTTAGGCTTGTGCAAAATTGTTTATTTGGAGTATCAGTTTAACCTGTCATTAACACTCCACTTGCGACAAAAGCTCCAGCTGAAATGTCATTGCCAGAATCCATTAATGAAATAGTGTAATGAAGCATGTGTGTAGCTGTATGAAGTGAAGGTCTTATGTTAAAACATTCTACTGCAATGGTTTTACAAGTAAGGGCTATGGAAAGAGGATCAGTTTCTCGTTGGATTGTACAACCCAGAATGAAGGGTTTGAAAGTCTTTGGTTTCATGCATTGATTTTGTTTACTTATGATAGCACCTCCTTTGATTGTTTAAGCAATAACCAAATTAATACAATTGAACCTTTTCATGAACAGTACATGTTCATTCTACAGCGGTCCCTGTAGTGTACGATCAAACCGGTGTGATTAGAACACTTATTTAGAATGGTCTGTTGCGTCATTCGAAACTATCAGCATTTGAGCTGGTCAGTTTTCAGAAACATTTTGCACAAACACAGTCCTTAAAGTGATGTCCAGAATGTAAGCAGTTTATTTTTGCATACAATGTTCAGACATTCACAGAAGTATCTACAGCATAACACAATCATCCAAACCGGAAACAATGTAGGCTACAGTTGACCTAGCGCTAACTGAGGAAAGATTGACGTAACACAAGGGGTCATATTTGTATAACTCAGCTGACGAACACGAATTAGCTAATAGAAATGAATCACATCACAGGTGAGCTCACCATTGTGCGAAAGGGAGTTAAACTCTAGAAATCGAAAGTAAGCTGACGATGGGTAGTTTCTGCTCGCTGCCATCCCCCCCGGTGGGAGACATTGTAGAAGAGACCAATCACTATGCCTTGGAACTACAGGAGAAGAGAGCCAGGAGTGACAACCACAATTAGTGAAATGTATACCTTCCTGGTGACAGTCCTCATGGGGATAGTAAAGAAGAACTCCCTAAGAGAATACTGGAGCACAGATCCTATGTTTGCAACTCCCTTCTTTGCCACCCTCTTTTCCCAAGACCACTTCCTAGTTCTGCTGCGATGCCTACATTTCATCAACAATGCTACTGTCATCCTAAATGACCCCATGACACAAAATAAATGGTCATACCAGCCTGACATCAGCATTTGGTCAGGTCTTTGTGCCATACAAGGACCTATGTATTGATGAGTACCTGATGTTAGGGAAAGGTAAGCTGGCGTTCCGTCAATATATTCCCTCCAAAACACACCAGGTTTGGGGTCATGTGCGATATGAAGACAGGATTTGTCCAGGACATTTTAGTTTACACAGGGTCCACCACTGACAGCCAACATTATGAGGGGCTTGGGGTGTCCGGGTCCGTGGTGATGACCGTGTTGGCTCCTCATCTCAGCAAGGGACACACTTTGTATATGGACAATTGTTACATCAGTCCCACACGCTTCCAGCATCTGCTCTCCAACAGCACAGTGGCCTGTGGCACAGTCAGGTCGAACAGGAAGGATATGCGGGGAGATGGAGTTCAAGGAGAACGGTCAACAGCTGACAGTAGAGTGGCATGACAAACGAGACATCCATGTCCTCTCCACTGTTCATACAACAACCATGTTGTCCACAGGGAAGGTGGCCCACCTGACAAGAGAGAGAAATCAAACCAGACTGTGCACTTGACTGTAACCTCAAATGGGGGCAGTGGATAAGGCAGACATGATAAACAGTTTGTGGAATGCACTCAGAAAATGACCAAGTGGTATAAGAAGATATTTTTCCATCTGGTCGCCGCTGCCCTCAATGGCCACATAATCTCACCTGTTAGTTGGCGGTGAACTATTACTGAACAAGATACTTTTCTAATGGGACAAACATTTCACATGCAAATCACATACAGAAAGTATTAACGTGATAAGGCACTTTGATAGAAACAGCCTGGATTTGAACCAGGGTGTCTGTAGTGACGCTTCTAGATGCTGTGCCTTATGACTCCCAAGTGGTGCAGCAGTTTAGGCCAGGGTAGCGTCAAAAGACAATACAAACTAACACTTCGGAGGCAATTAGCATTGTTTTACAGCACTAAGAGAAGAATGTAGGTAGCTACATAAGCACAATTGAATACCACACTATAAAGGTTATGAAATGAGTAACAATACCTCACATGTCCTCAGTTATAAGAAATATATTACACGGCATACACAGTGAGCTGCAGCAGAAACGGCACAACATGACATACAGAAACTATCATAACACAAGGCACTTACTTTGATAGAAATGCAGCATGGATTTGAAACAGGGTGTCTAGTGAAGCCTCTATACAGAGGCAACAGTACAGGCAGGGAAAAGGCTAGTAACATCGTCTGGGAGATCAGGCAATAGGTTGATAAAAGGAAAGCCGATAGGCTAAAGTACAGGCAGTGAAGAGGCATCGTTAGTGAGGCAGGCAAAAACTATCATACACAGGAGGCACAAATTACAGGGAACCCAGCACTCCAAATATAAACATGTCACAAAACAAACAATACCTCACAATGATGTGGTGCAATGAACTGAACTAAATAGTGTGTCATAATGAACATGTGAACGAACATGTGATCAGAATTCAGGTGATTGGGATCTGGAGAGTGAGCTGCGTTCAGGGGATCTATGTGTTTGAGAGCGAGAGCTGGAAAGTGAGTTATGTTCAGGGGATCTACGTGTTTGAGTGTGAGTTGGATGCAGACGTTACACCAACGTGTACTGTGGTGCATTATACATTTGTTGGAACCTCTCCAGTTAACTGACAATAAAGAATGATTCATTTAAGTTTGACTTCAGGTGTCCCTGGTGGTAATTTCAACGACAGGGTCATTCATTTTCACTGGATTGCATTGACCCATGTAAATATCACATTATGTTGACATTTTGTATGGGATCGAGTTCTACTGGGCTACTCAAGCTTATTATCTTGCTCTTCTGTGGGCTGAATATACTTGTGATTCATAAATACACCCCCCCCCCTCCACCTTGCTCTCTCTCACTTTCTCTTTCTCTCCAGGTGTCCATTAACAACCCCCAGCTGTCTTTCCATCCTCAGACCTTCTTTACGCTTGGTTTTACCATTGGAATGTTCCTGACTGTCCGTGAACTCAAACGCATCGACCCAAGCGACACTTTCTCCACCTGCAAGAACCTTCATAATATGTACTACCCTCTAAGTGAACACACACACACCATCACCGTCTTGCCTGATATTGTATAATATATAACACCCACACACAGGGCTCTAAATTAAACAAAACATGTTAATTGGTAGCACTGGTGCTCCCAACTTAAAAAAGTTAGGAGCACAACATAACATTCAGGAGCACCAGAATACTGTATTTTTTTAATTGATGGAGACAAAGCCTATATTGGGCTTTCAGTGGTTGCTCAACTAAAAGTTTTGAGATTATGCTGCGAGACTTAGAGTTAATTTGTGGTTTAGTACGTTACCCTGCATCATTGTTTCATTGCTCCAGACCAGTGCAAGGGGGAGTTAGAGCACTGATTATGCTTTTGGGTCTCAAGGTGCTAAATGTGTCTCTACCTGACAATGAATGGGCGATATAAACCAAATAGAAACTGATAATTGTGCACAACTTCAAAATTGAATTTCAATTAACTGAATGATGAGGATGAAGAAGGTGATTGAATTTAAAAACGAAAATGTTCAGTTATATTCCATGATATTGTTAAGATATATGTGTTCACTGAATATTTTTTTAAGTGTTTATTTCACCTTTATTTAACCAGGTAAGCTAGTTGAGAACAAGTTCTCATTTACAACTGCGACCTGGCCAAGATAAAGCAAAGCAGTGCGACACATACAACAAAACAGAGTTACACATGGGATATAATCAAGTGATGTCTGCTAAATAATCAAGTTGATGGCGCGGTTATATAGCCTCTGCACCTACATGAAGCTCAATGACTCACTCATTCATGGCTTTGGATGAAAATAAATAAGTAGCAACATTATTTCTGATAGTCTTTGATAAAGAAATGCTTTGGTTATCCTGACCTGGATGCCATGTATTATATTCTCTAAAAGGAAAATGATTATTAACGTAATATTATAAAATATTACCACCGTCTCTTGTGCATGTCATTTTCCAGATTTTCCCTAACGAAAAAATACCCTTAAATATTAATTTTCAATCCTCCAATCCTCCAATCCTCTAAATGTAATTATTGGCAGAGAGCCATATAGATTTCAAAATAGTTGGGAAGAGATTTGCGATGGCACATGATTCAATTGCAATTTTACATTCCTCTTGAAAGCGCTAACAGTCAAATGCATTTTCTCTGTCGTCCACACGCACTTTAAACATTTGGATAATAAAACATTTAAAGGCTGACATTAGTTGCTTTTATGCATTGATGAATTAAACCGCTTCAGCTGACATGTTGTGGTTCATCTGATGAAGGTGCACATGGTCCTATTTATATGGCGAATAGAAATTCAGAGGGCAGAAATTATTGAATATTAAAACATTAGACCTCTCACTAAAGGCGTCAGTGACACAAAAGTTATACTTAAATCCGAACTGGTTTTGTAACACTTGCTCATCATCTTCAACCATCAGTGAGTCGATGGCTTGAATAGTCTTTCTGGAAATGGAATACCACAGTAGATGTTGTGTTTTTGGTTGATTGGCGGAGAGTCAGGCGGAGAGCGACCTGTTAAAATTATATGAGCAAAAAATATTCTATTTGATTTGGAATGGCAAGTCAGACAAAATTACAAGGGCCTATTGTCTCACCCATGTTCAAGAATGGCCTTTTTCCCTTTATTCAGATTACAAGCGCTCACTTTCGGTTATTTGAAAATTAAATAATCTCCAAAATACAATTATTTTTTAAACATGAACTTGAAAATGAGATTGTGAACTCTGCAAACAACATTTCCAGTCCAAGAATGAGATTGGTAAATGACTGTAATTGGGGTAGCCAGGAGGAAAGCATGGCCAGCCGTAGAGAAATGCTTATTGAAATTCATGGATTTATTGGTAGCGACCGTGTCGCCTAGCCTCAGTGCAGTGGGCAGCTGGCAGCTAACCTCAGTGCAGTGGTCATGCTTATTTAATATGGTGAGGAAATTACTTTTAAAGAACGACCAGGCATCCTCGACTGACGGGGTGAGGTCAATATCCTTCCAGGATACCTGGGCCAGGTCGATTAGAAAGGCCTGCTCTCAGAAGTGTCTTAGGGAGCGTTTGACAGCGGACCCATAGCGGATGCAGGCAATGAGGCAGTGATCACTGAGATCCTGAATGAAAACAGCAGAGGTGTATTAAGGAGGGCAGGTTGGTCAGGATAATATCTATGAGGGTGCCCATGTTTACAGATTTGGGGTTGTACCTGGTGGTTTCCTTGATAATTTGTGTGAGATTGAGGGCATCTAGCTTAGATTGTAGGACTGCTGGGGTGTTAAGCATATCCCAGTTTAGGTCACCTAACAGAACAAACTCTGAAGATAGATGGGGGGCAATCAATTCACATATGTTGTCCAGGGCACAGCGGGGAGTTGAGGGGGGTCTATAACAGGTGGCAACAGTGAGAGACTTATTTCTGGAGAGATTCATTTTTAAAATTAGAAGCTCAAACTGTTTGGGCATAGACCTGGAGAGTATGACAGAATTTTGCAAGCTATCTCTGCAGTAGATTGCAACTCCCCCCTTTGGCAGTTATATCTTGACAGAAAATGTTGTAGTTGGGTATGGAAATCTCTAAATGTTTGGTTGCCTTCCTAAGCCAGGAGTCCTAAAACCATACGGAAGGATCTGGGCCAGATCCTCCTGTTTAAGGGACCGACTGTGGGTTTCTAACCAATCAGATCCTTTTTGATCATGTCTCAAAAAGAACCGATAGAAAAGTTAGGATAAAGTCACTTATTTTTTACTTTGCCTTTGACTTTATTATTCCTATAATACATATACAAAGACTGACGATTATGCAGGACGATGATTCCTCTCCTTTGTGTTTAGTGGTTGTATATCAGTACGTATCCGTCCTGACTACCAAAAGGGTAACACTTTACTGTAGGGCATTGACTCTTTGTCATGCATATAAAGCCTTCATGAATGCTTTATCATTGCTACATATCACCACCCTAAGTAAAGTGTTACCATAAAAAGTGCAATGTGATATTCTGATGTCACTCCTCTCTAGCCTAACTGACTGACTATGGGTAATTAAGTTGTTGTATTTATTTGTATGATGTAAAGGCTAAGTATTTCAACTATTGTAAAAATAACTATGATATATCTTTAATAGAACCGACACAAGAAAAGTTTTCCTCCAAGTACTTTATCGGAGAGTCAGGAATGTATGAGGTTAGGAAGGGGACAGGGTTGTCTTGTATAGGTGTGTCTTGTGAGTGAAATGTAGTATCCTGCTATACAGGGTATGTCAGCAGCACCCCTGTAGCTATACATACATTCCCTCTCTCTCTGGAGATCTCTGACACTGGTTTCCAGGGTTGGTTTCAATTCAGAAATTGACCCAACATTGAAGAGAATTAGAGTTGGAATTTCAGTGTACTTACTGAATTGACCCCAACTCTGCTGGTTTCGCTGTCAGTCAACCAGCAACAAACCCACAGCAGTCCTTTAACATGGCATGAATCATCACTGACCTCACTCTCCTCTGCTAGTCAGAGCTAGCTGAACAATAGCTCTGGTCCAGTGTGTTAGGTGTGGCTTAATGTAATGCACTGGCCCAGAGATAGCTGAACAGTAGATCTCAGTTTTCTCAACATTCTTCAACCACAGAAGAGGCTTGGAGGTTCTGACTAGGTGTAACGATTCTCTTCTTGTGAAGTAGAGGCGGACCAAAGCGCAGCGTGGTGGTTGTTCATTGTAATTTATTGACGACACTATACATGAACAAACTAACGAAAAAACAAGAAACGTGAGAACTCAAAACAGCCCTGTCTGGTGCAAACACAAAAACAGGAACAATCACCCACAAACACACAGTGAAACCCAGGCTACCTAAATATGGTTCCCAATCAGAGACAATGACGAACACCTGCCTCTGATTGAGAACCATATCAGGCCGAACATAGAACTAGACAAACTAGACATGAAACATAGAATGCCCACTCAGATCACACCCTGACCAACCACAACATAGAAATATACAAAGTAAACTATGGTCAGGGTGTGACACTAGGCAGCTAATTCCCTGCTTAAAATGGGCTGTGTGAGATATCCCTAATCTCTGACGCCTAACCTCTGACCTCTAACCCCTGCTCTGTGAGCACTCACCCTCTGCTTCACTCCCAAATGATGTCTTTTGTTCTGATAACATAAAGTTTTGCACTTCGTGACATTACGTATTTAAAACCTAAATGTATCATATTAATAACATTTAATTTGAAGCTGACTGGTGTACCGTATTGCTTGACATAAGCATGTATGGGCCTTATGTCTTATTATTAACTTAAAATATGATGATATGATCTCTAAGTAGAATTTTTTAACTGATTCAAAATTGTTGTGTAAGTTAGTCAAGATCATTATGAGATAACACATAAGGTAATATACAGTATACTGTATTCTAGTCATGGCTCATCCTATATAACTTGTGCTGTACACACCTTTTCTATTCATATACTGTCCATACTGTCTATACACACCATGATATGTATATACAGCACCGGTCCAAAGTTTGGACACACCGACTCATTCAAGGGTTTTTCTTTATTTTTACTAGTTTGTACATTGTAGAATAATACTGAAGACATCAAAACTATGAAATAACACATATGGAATCATGTAGTAACCAAAAAAGTGTTAAACAAATGAAAATATATTTTATATTTGAGATTCTTCAAATAGCCACCCTTTGACTTGATGACCTCTTTGCACACTCTTGGCATTCTCTCAAACAGCTTCATGAGGTAGTCACCTGGAATGCATTTCAATGAACAGGTTTGCCTTGTTCAACGTTAATTTATGGAATTTATTTCCTTCTTAATGCGTTTGAGCCAATCAGTTGTGTTGTGACAAGGTAAGGGTGGTATACAGAAGATAGCCCTGTTTGGTAAAAGACCAAGTCCATATTATGGCAAGAACAGCTCAAATAAGCAAAGAGAAACGACAGTCCATCATTACTTTAAGACATGAAGGTCAGTCAATGCAGAACATTTCAAGAACTTTGAAAGTTTCTTCAAGTTCAGTCACAAAAACCATCAATTGCTATGATGAAACTGACTCTCATGAGGACCACCAAAGGAAAGAAAGACCCAGAGTCACCTCCACTACAGAGGATACGTTCAATAAAGTTACCAGCGTCAGAAATAGCAGCCCAAATAAACTCACAGAGTTCTAGTAACAGACATATCTCAACATTAACTGTTCAGAGGAGACTAACTGAATCAGGCCTTATTGGTCGATTTGATGCAAAGAAACCACTACTAAAGGATACCAATAATAAGAAGAGACTTGCTTGAGCCAATAAATATGAGCAATGGACATTAGAGCGGTGAAAATCTTTCCTTTGGTCTGAAGAGTCCAAATTTTAGATTTTTGGTTCCAACCGCCATGTCTTTGTGAGACGCACAGTAGGTGAACGGATGATTTGAGCATCTGTGTTTCCCAACATGAAGCATGGAGGAGGAGGTGTGATGATGTGGGGGTACTTTGCAGGTGACACTGTCAGTAATTTATTTAGAATTCGAGGCACACTTAACCAGTATGGCTACCACAGCATTCTGCAGCGATACACCATCCCATCTGATTTGCACTTAGTAGGACTTTCATTTGTTTTCAACAGGACAATGACCCAACACATCTCCAGGCTGTGTAAGGAGAGAGCACTTTCTCCCAGCTGCCCACTGCACTGAGGCTAGGTAACACTGTCACCACCAATAAATCGACGATAATCGAGAATTTCAATAAGCATTTCTCTACCGCTGGACATGCTTTCCTCCTGGCTACCCCAACCCCGGCCAACAGATCCACACCCCCCGCAGCTACTTGCCCAAGCCTTCCCAGCTTCTCCTTCACCTAAATCCAGATAGCAGATGTTCTGAAAGAGCTGCAAAACTTGGACCCATACAAATCAGCTGGGCTAGACAATCTGGACCCTCTCTTTCTAAAATGATCCGCCGCCATTGTTGCAACCCCTATTACCAGTCTGTTCAACCTCTCTTTCTATAGTCCGAGATCCCTAAAGATTGGAATGCTGCCGCAGTCATCCATCTTCAAAGGGGGTGACACTCTAGACCCAAACTGTTATAGACCTATATCCATCCTGCCCTGCCCTTCTAAAGTCTTCGAAAGCCAAGTTAATAAACAGATCACTGAGCATTTCGAATCCCACCGTACCTTCTCCGCTGTGCAATCTGGTTTCCGATCTGGTCACGGGTGTATCTCAGCCACGCTCAAGGTACTAAACAATATCATAACTACCATCGATAAAAGATGGTAGTCCCATTCTGTGAGCTTGTGCGGCCTACCACTTTGTGGCTGAGCCGTTGTTGCTCCTAGATGTTTCCACTTCACAATAACAGCACTTACAGTTGACCAGGGCAGCTGTAGCAGGGCAGACATTTTACAAACTGACTTGTTGGAAAGGTGACATCCTATGACGGTGCCACGTTGAAAATCACTGAGCTCTTCAGTAAAACCATTCTACTGCTAATGTTTGTCTATGGAGACTGCATGGCTGTGTGCTCGGTTTCATACACCTGTCAGCAGCGGGTGTGGCTGAAATAGCCGAATTCACTCATTTGAAGGGGAGTCCACCTACTTTTGTATATATATTGTGTTTCTTAATAGAAAATTATTCAAGTAAAAGTGAATGTCACCCAGTAAAATACTGCTTGAGTAAAAGTAAAAGTGTTTGGTTTCAAATATATTTAAGTATCAAAAGTAAAATGTAATTGCTGAACTACACTGAGTTTACCAAACATTAGGAACATTTGAAGTACAGATACCCCAAAAACTACTTAAGTAGTACTTTACAGTATTTTTACTCAAGTACTTTACACCAGTGCTCAGATTCCCTTCATTCTTTGACTGAGAAGAACGCTGTGCAGTCCAACCTCGGCATGCTCTCTCTCTCAGTGTGTGTGTGTGTGTGTGTGTGTGTGTGTGTGTGTGTGTGTGTGTGTGTGTGTGTGTGTGTGTGTGTGTGTGTGTGTGTGTGTGTGTGTGTGCGTGCACACGTGCATGCTAATGCTGGGCTTAGGGGAGGGGTCCTGACACACATTGGTTCACAGCAGGTAGAATGTCTCAGAACAACAGGGGCTGTGTTAATGCTCACCCCCCTTCTCTTTTCTTCCACCATCCCTCTCTCAATTCAATTTCAATTTAATAAGGGGCTTTATGGGCATGGGAAACATATGTTTACATTGCCAAAGCAAGTGAAATAGATAATAAGCAAAACTGAAATGAACAATACAAAATTAACAGTAAACATTACACTCACAAAAGTTCCGAAAGAATAAAGACATTTCAAATGTCATATTATGTCTATATACAGTGTTGTAACGATGTGCAAATAGTTAAAGTACAAAAGGGAAAATAAATCAACATAAATATAGGCTGGTTTTACAACCCTCTCTCTCCTCCCACCATCCCTCGCTCTCTTCCCTCTGTCTGTTGTTCAGCTGACTAACAATAGGGGCGAGTCTCCCTCTGGAACAATACCCTCAGCCCTACCCTCCTTCCCTCTTCCCCCTTTACTGTTAGAGCTTAGTGGCCTTTACACCACCCCCTTCCCGCCCTCTCTCTCATTCTTTCTCACTCCCACTATCTCTCTTTCTTTAGAGAAGCTCTGTAATGCAAGGAATCTGGTCTGTGCAGGAGGGACCACTCGATCGAAAGAGAGAGAGAGAAGAGAGGAGAGGAGGGGTTAGAGGAAGCAATAGAAGGAGAGAGAGGGAGAGGGCTGGCAGACATACAGAGAGAGAGGCAGGGACTGGCAGAATAGTTGACATGTGATCAGGACTCCTGAGCAGCCAGACCATTCACCCTGGATACAACATCAGCAGCAGCAAGAGAGAGTGAGAAGGAGCTAGAAAGAGACAGAAGGAGCCAGAGAGAGAGACAGAAGGAGCTGGAGAGAGAGACAGAAGGAGCTAGAGAGAGACAGAAGGAGCTAGAGAGAGACAGAAGGAGCTAGAGAGAGAAGCAGAAGGAGCTAGTTAGTCAGGGATGTGGTGTGTGAGATGAGAAGAGGCTATAGTGGTCATGCCCTCATCACTGGGATTCTACTATTTTCAGAGAGTGGGAATATGGAGAGAGTGCTCTAAAAGAGATACATACGCCTGTCGCTTGGAATAAGATACAACACACACACACTACACACATACACACCCAGCGTTGCCATGGGGGGCTCCCTCAGTCAGCACAGGAAGAGCTCCTTCAGCTCCCCCAGAAAGAAGAGCAGCATGTGAGTACACAATCTAATCAGCGTTATTGTGTGTGTGTGTGTGTGTGTGTGTGTGTGTGTGTGTGTGTGTGTGTGTGTGTGCGCATGTCTGTGTGCTTGCACACGCATTATTGATCTTGTTCCTGTCCCGTGAGCATGTGGTTTAGTTTCCTGTGTAAATGTTGTGTATCGCTCTCTGAACAGGTTTCCCAGCATTGTCCATTAGCTAAAGTGCAGCAGAACCCGACACGACAATAACGCTTGTTTGGATTGAACTTATTTGACTTCAGAAAGGAGATCTAGATAGGGGAGATGTACAGAGTATTAGGGTCATCAGAGAGATGTAATGAGAGAGATGTGATCAGATCTCCTGACGGAGACACTTCTTTAGTACTGAACATGCACAAGATGAGGTGGCATGTAAGGTGAGTGATCAATCAACAGAAGACCAACAGTTTATGTCCATTAATCAGGTGAATAATATAACACTATAATGCATTGTCTCATGATGGCCTCTGACTAAGGCAAGTGTTGAGGTGTGGTTGAATCACTTCAAATTCAATTAAATCAACAACAACAAAAAATTGGTCAAATACACATGGTTGGCAGATGTTATTGCGAGTGTAGCAAAATGCTCATGCTTCTAGATCCGACAGTGCAGCAGTATCTAACAGGTGATATCTAACAATTCCACAACAAAACCTAATAATGAACAAATTCCACCATAAAACCTAATACACAATCTAGTAATCGAATGGGATAAGAATTCATAAATATAAAATATATGGATGAGCAGTGACAGAGCGTCTAAGGTGCAATAGATAGTGTAGGATACAGTATACAGTATATACATATGAGATAAGTAATGCGAGATATGTAAACATTCTTAAAGTGGCATTATTAAAGTGACTAGTGTTCCATTTATCAAAGTGGCCATTGATATCAGTCTGTAGGTATGCAGCTGCCTCTCTGCTAGTGATGGCTGTTTAACAATCTGATGGCCTTGAGCTAGAAGCTTTTTTTCAATCTCTCTGTTCCAGCTTTGATAAACCTGTACTGACCTCGTCTTCTGGATGGAAGCGGGGTGAACAGGCAGTGGCTCGGGTGGATACTGTCCTTGATGATCTTTTTGGCTTCCTGTGACATTGGGTGTTGTAGGTGTTCTGGAGGGCAGGTAGTTATCCCACGGTGATACGTTGTGCAGACTGCACCACCCTCTGGAGAGCCCTGCAGTTGTGGGCGGTGCAGTTTCCATACCATGTGGTGATACAGCCCGACAGGATGCTCTCATTGTGCACCTGTAAAAGTTAGTTCGGGTTTTTGGTGACAAGCCACATTTTTTCAGCCTTCTAAGGTTGAAGAGGCACTGTTGCACATTCTGTTGCGCTTTCTTCACCACACTCTGTGTGCGTGGACCATTTCAGTTTGCCGGTGATATGTCCACCGAGGAACTTAAAACTTTCCACCTTCTCCACTGCTGTCCCATCGATGTGTATAGGGGGGTGCTCTCTCTGCTGTTTCCTGAAGTCCACGATCATCTCTTTTGTTTTGCTGACCTTGATTGAGAGGTTATTTTTCTGACACCACACTCTGAGGGCCCTCACCTCCTCCCTGTAGGCTGTCTCGTCGTTGTTGGCAATCAAGCCTACCACTGTTGTGAGTTGGAGGCGTGCATGGCCATGCAGTCGTGGTTGAAAAGGGAGTACAGGAGGGGGCTGAGAACGTACCCTTGTGGGGTCCCAGTGTTGAGGATCTGCGGAGTGAAGTTGTTGTTTCCTACCTTCACCACCTGCGGGCGGCCCGTCAGGAAGTCCAGGAGCCTGTTGCACAGGGCGGGGTCAAGACCCTGGGACTCAAGCTTAATGATGAGTTTGGATGGTACTATGGTGTTGAATGCTGATCTGTAGTCAATGAACAGCATTCTTACATAGGTATTTCTCTTGTCCAGATGGGATAGGGCAGTGTGCAGTGTGATGGCGATTGTGTCGTCTGTGGACCTATTGGGGTGGTAAGCAAATTGAAGTCTAGGGTGTCAGGTAGGATGGAGGTGATATGATCCTTGACTAGTCTCTCAAAGCACTTCATGATGACAGAAGTGGGTGTTAGTTAGTTAGTTCAGTTACCTTGGCTTTCTTGGGAACAGGAACAATGGTGGCCATCTTGAAGCATGTGGGGACAGCAGACTGGGATAGGGTTTGATTGAATGTCCGTAAACACACCAGCCAGCTGGTCTGCGCATGCTCGGAGGACGCGGCTAGAGATGCCGTCTGGGCCGGCAGCCTTGTGAGGGTTAACACGCTTAGCTGTTTTACTCACGTCGGCCACAGTGAAGGAGAGCCCACAGTCTTGGTAGCGGGCCGCGTCAGTGGCACTGTATTGTCCTCAAAGCGCACAAAGAAGTTGTTTAATTTGTCTGGAAGCAAGACATCGATGTCTGCGAAGGGGCTGGTTTTCCTTTTGTAAGCCGTGATTGTCTGTAGACTCTGCCACATATGTCTCATGTTTGAGCTGTTGAATTGCGATTCCACTTTGTTTCTATACTGACACTTTGCTTGTTTGATTGCCTTACGGAGGGAATAACTACACTGTTTGTATTCGGCCATATTCCCAGTTGCCTTGCCATGATTAAATGTGGTGGTACGTGCTTTCAGTTTTGCGTGAATGCCTCCATCAATCTACGAATTCTGGTTAGGGAAGGTTTTATTATTCACAGTGAGTACAACATCTTCTATACACTTCCTTATAAACTCGCTCACCGAGTCAGCGTTTACATCAATGTTATTGTCTGAAGCTACCCGGAACATATCCCAGTCCACGTGATCGAAGCAATCTCGAAGCGTGGAATCCGATTGGTCAGACCAGCATTGGATAGACCTAACCACAGGCGCTTCCTGTTTCAGGTTCTGCCTATAGGAGGGGAGCAACAAGATGGAGTCATGGTCAGATTTGCAAAAAGGAGGGTGGGGGAGGGCCTTGTATGCATCGCGGCACTTAGAGTAGCAATGGTCGAGTGTGTTACTCGCTTGTGTACTGCAATCAATATGCTGATAGAATTTAGGTAGCCTTGTTATCAAATTAGCTTTATTAGAATCCCCAGCTACAATAAATGCAGCCTCAGGATATATGGTTTCCAGTTTGCATAAAGTCCAGTGAAGTTTCTTGAAGGCCATCTTGGGGGTCTGGGGGGTTATACACGGACGGCTGTGACAATAACAGAGGAGAGTTATCTTGGGAGATAATATGGTCGGCATTTGATTGTAAGGAATTCTAGGTCAGGTAAACAAACAGACATGAGTTCCTGTATGTTGTTACAATTACACCATGAGTCGTTAATCATGAAACATTCACCCCCTTCTTCTTCTTACCGGAGAGATGTTTTTTCCTGTCGGCGCGATGCACTGAAAATCCCATTGGCTGTACTGACTCCGACAGCATGTCCCAAGATAGCCATGTTTCCGTGAAACAGAGTATGTTAAAATCCCAGATAACTCTTTGGAAAGCAACTCTTTTCCTGATTTCGTTGACTTGATTAACTAGGGACTGGACATTAGCGAGTAATATACTCGGAAGCGGTGGGTGGTGCGTGGGTATCCGAAGCATCACTAGAAGACTAGAATACCCTCTCCTGGTTGTGCTGGTAAGTTGACATCTCTCTGATATCCAATAGTTCTTCCCGGCTGTCTGTAATAACGCTTAAGGTTTTCTGGGATAACAATGTAAGAAATAATATATATATATATATTAAAAAAAATACTGCACAGTTTCCTAAGGACTAGAAATAAAGCTGCCATCTCTATCGGCGCCATTGGTCTTATGGTAAAAGGCTGTTTTTGGCCGTTTCTCCTCTCAAACGCCTCCTCCTATTTCTTTCTCTCTCTCTCTAATCGGGACCCGAAGGGGTGCATGTTTTGGTTTTTGTCTTAATACTACACAGCTGATTCAAATTATCGCCGCTTGATGATTAGTTGATTATGGGGTCCCAAGGACCGAGTTTGGGAAACCCAGCCCTAATCCATGGTAACAGAGAGCCACTCCCAGTAGTTCCCAGTGGATCATCACCATATTAATGAGCTGCTGAGCCTTTTACACTTTCTACCCATTCACTGATGTCCTTCCTAGTCATACCCTGATGCTGCTCTGCTCTACCCTTCCTGTTGTCACGGTGACTCAGCAGTACCACTGGCAGTATTAGTGGTGTTGTCATCTTCTACAGCAGTTGTTGTTTACACTGGAAGTCATTCCAATTGGTACTGAATGATCCAGAGTAGTGCAACTGCAGAGTAGAATGAGAGCCTTAGGCACTGAGTGGCTCTGAGACTTAGATCTGAGACTTCTTCTGTGAGCTTCTGTTAGCTGGAGCGCTCAGAGAATCAAAGGAGAGTCTGCAGACAGAGACATCTTTGTTTGGCTGATTTTACATTACATTAACAAGCTTAGAATTGGAAATAAACCAGTCAACTTTCTACTGCATGGGGATGTGCCCCCACACTACACACTGTCAGGTTTCTGTGTTTACTGTAGGTTAAGCAGTGTTTTTCTAGGCAATGTCCTTGTTTGTATGTGTGTGTGTCTTTCTTTGTCAGTGTGTGTGTGTATGTGTGTGTGTGTCTCTCTCTCTCTCCCTCTGTGTCTCTCTCTCTCTGTGTGTCGCTCTCCCGCAATGAGTGTGTATGTGTCTTTCTCTCTCTCTCTCTCTCTCTCTCTCTCTCTCTCTCTCTCTCTCTCTCTCTCTCTCTCTCTCTCTCTGTGTGTGTGTGTGTCTCTCTCTCAGTGTGTGTGTGTGTGGCTATGAGAGGGTTAAGAAGTTTCGTAGCAGCATGAGATCGTGGCCCTTATTCTCAGATCTATATTTAGCAAATCATCTTTTTCATTTTTAAGTGCAACAGAAATCTGCCTCAGTCCTCTTTTCTCAATCCCCCCTCCACTCATCGCCCCTCCTCCATCTCATCCATTCCTTTTTGGAGTAGAGAGTGACCTGCATTTGGAGCTCCTTTAGATCCTATTTCAGACTGTACTAGGCTGATCTATCTTTGGCCTGAAGCTCTTCCTCTCTTCCTCCCAACCTGTCCTACTCCTCTCAGTACTATATCAGCAACAATTCAGCTGGCTGTCGATAGACAGACATGGACCATAAGAGGCCCTGTATGACCTTCAGAGTGTGTGTGTTCGGGAGTTCATGTGCGTGCGTGTGTGCGTGCGTGTGCGCACCATTGTTTGAGGAATTATGTATCCTTTGTGTCCCTGTATTGTTCCACACAATAGCCTGGTGTCTGTCTGTCCCCTGACCCTACTCTGTCAGTCTTCTCAGAACTCACCCCCAAAAATACCTTCCCCCAAATATTGGACTATAAATTGTGCCTTCATGTATTATACTTGCTAAAATATTTATTCTATTTTACTGAACCATTTACTTTTATTTTCGTATTCTTATCTTTTATTATTTCTTATCGTTGTTGCATTGTCGATAAGAAACCTGCAAGTAAGAATTTTGTTGGATGGTGTATACCACATATGTCAGAGTCAAGGCCCGCGGGCCACATCCGGCCCGCAAGAAGGTTTTTTACGGCCCCTGGGATGATCTTGATTTATTATTAGAACCGGCCCGCAGCAAGCCGGCAGCCCGCAGATCTTTTACACGCACCAATACTACATTTCCCACAATGCAAAGGTGACGCACCGAGCAGTAGGCTGCTTCATTTCAATATTTATTGGCACAGCAGTCGTCAGCATCACAGTAAAATTAACTTTCAGATACCCATCAAAAATGGCAAAACGGAAGGTGGATACTGAGAACCGGGGGTTTCAAACAAGGTGGGAGTCGGAGTATATGTTCACGAAGGTAGCTGGAAAACCTGTGTGTCTTCTGTGTGGAGAAAGTGTGGCGGTACTGAAAGAGTATAATCTGAGACGACATTATGAAACGAAACACGCGGACAAAAACAAGAATATGGACATGGAACAAAGGCTACAAAAGGCCAGTTTTATTTTGGCAGAAGAGATCGCTAAATCAGCCCGGCCATTTACGGAGGGGGATTTCATCAAAAACTGCATGATTAAAGTTTGTGACGAAGTTTGCCCAGAAAAAAGGCAACTCTTTTTAAATGTGAGTCTGAGCAGAAACACCATTGCCGAGAGAGTAGACCAGTTGTCCATCAATCTAAAAGAGCAGCTTGTGAAAAAGGGAAAAGATTTTATTGCATATTCCTTGGCTGTGGATGAGAGCACCGACATTTCTGACATTGCCCAGTTGTCAATTTTCATCCGCGGAGTGGACTCCAACCTAAGCGTGACAGAGGAGTTTTTGGCTTTACGTCCTATGCATGGCACAACTACGGGGCATGATTTGTATGAAGAGGTGTCAAGATGTGTAAATGAGATGGAGCTGCCTTGGGAAAAACTCGTGGGTTTGACAACCGACGGAGCACCTGCGATGTGTGGACACAGGAGCGGACTGGTGGCGAAGATACGGGAAAAGATGCAAGAGGAAAACGCGACAGGTGAGCTGACAGCTTATCATTGTATCATACACCAGGAAGCGTTGTGCGGTAAAGCCTTGAAAATGGAGCATGTAATGAGCATCATCACGCGCACAGTTAACTTTATCAGAGCCAAAGGTTTGAATCACCGCCAGTTCAAGGCATTTCTGACGGAGTTAGAAACGGAGCATGGTGATTTGCCTTATCACACAGAGGTGCGATGGCTAAGCCAGGGAAAGGTGCTTCAAAGATGTTTCGAGCTTCGTGAGGAGATTTGTCTGTTCTTGGACAGCAAAGGGAAAGACACAACACAACTCCGAGACGAAATGTTTCTGTGTGAAATGGCTTTTCTGTGTGACATTACGAGTCATCTGAATGCAATAAACTTGCAGCTGCAGGGTCGGGATCGTGTCATCTCTGATATGTACAGTACAGTGAATGCATTTAAAACCAAACTGACTCTGTGGGAGACGCAGATGCGGAAAGAAAATTTGAGCCACTTTCCCAGCTGCCAGACCATGAAAGAGAAGCTCTCTACCAGTGCGTTCCCGAGCACACAGTTGGCTGATAAAATAGGTATGCTTGCCGCTGACTTTCGACGCCGATTTGCTGACTTTGAAGCACAAACAAGCAGGTTGGAACTGCTCGGTAACCCATTTGCTGTTGACGTGGAAAGCTCACCACCAAACCTCCAAATGGAGTTGATTGACCTCCAATGCAATGATGCACTGAGGGCAAAATATGCGGCAGTGGGTGCTGCGGAGTTCGCCCGTTTCCTCCCCGGCACAATGCCCCAGCTGCGCATCCAGGCTGCTCAAACGTTGTCTATGTTTGGCAGCACATACCTGTGTGAACAACTGTTTTCTTTGATGAACCTGAACAAAACATCACACAGAAGTCGACTTACTGCTGAACACCTCCACTCAATTCTGAGGATTTCTTCAGCTCAGAGCCTTACCCCGAACATTGATGAACTTGTGGAAAAGATGGGACACCACCAAGTATCACCCTCAACCTCAAACAAGTGAACATTACTGTGCAATCACATATTTAGAGTTTTTACTCAGTTCAAGTTTAAAAGTTAAAATTTAATATTTGTTTTCACTGCATGTTACTTCTCCTTAAACAAAGTGTTGTTTTTGATTAATAGATTTTTGCACTTTATTTTTTTGTATTTCAATCCAATTATATTTTAAAAATATTTCAGTTGAGTGGATGATAGAAAATTGCTATTATTGTTTTTTCTTTGAAGTAAATTTAGCCCACTTTTGCTAAAATAGAAAATATAGTCTACTGATGGTGCCTTGAATACCGGTTTCTTTCATTTAATGTTCATGTTATGGGGATATTTATATAAAGGAAATTTGTCTTTTGTGTCTGTTGAAAATTAAAGATTACTGACAGAGCCATAAGAAAATATTGCTTTATTTATCTGATCATATTGTAATATATTTGTTAGGTTTTCAGTAGGTTCAATTAGGTTCACTAGACTATATGCGTCATTTAAAAATTTTTCAATGAACATTCGAACAGTCCGGCCCTCGTCTTGTAGCTGATTTTTTTATTTGGCCCTCCGTCCATTTGACTTTGACACCCCTGGTGTATACCATATGTATCCCGTACATATGACTAATATAACCTGATACTTGAAACCATCTCTCTCCCAGTTAGATGCATGTTCAAGTTGCTCAGCTCAATGTATTCTCCAGATTGTTAGGGCAATAAAGTTAGAGACAGGGTAGGTTTAGATTGTTGACAACATGTAAGCTATATTTCGTCTCCAATGTTTATTAAGTTAATTAATTAATTTGCACAATGAGCACTTGTTGTCTCTCAAATACATCATTACAGTTGTTGGTTAGCTAGCTAGCGAATTTAACCATATTAGCATTGACATGAAATCAGTCAAAACACCTCAAAATAAGACAGCTATCAAGAACAAGATGAAACGAGCTTAAACAGGCCACTTGCAATTCCCCACATTGCAGCGGCCTAAGTATGATTCCCAATCAGAGACAACGATAGACAGCTGTCCCTGATTGAGAACCATACCTGGCCAAAACAAATAAATAAAAAAACGTAGAAAATAGAACATAGAATGCCCACCCAAATCACACCCTGACCAAACCAAAATAGAGACATAAAAATGCTCTCTCAGGTCAGGGCGTGACATTGCTGCCTTGATTTTTTGGATCTATTTGTCTGATTCACAAACACCCAAATATCACCTATGTATAGTTTAACATGGACTATTGATTAACGAGACACACTATTTCTCTTATAATTTTATGCAATCATTTTTCATTTACCTTGAAACATAATAGAATTATAACTGTTTTACATTGTTGTGTCTCAATTGGCCACTAGGCTATAAATAGAAGTCATGTCCAATGGTCAGGTCACTCTGAGGAAGACGTTAGTTTGACCATGAAATGTCAGTCACCCGTTCACATCCCGTACAATGGATTAAAGTAAGCAATAAGAAATCAATCTCTGCCTTTTTTGGTTGATTGCTCCAACTCCTTTTTTACCTCAAATTAGTCGTTTGGAAGTTTTTCTTGGTAAGCCATTCTGAAATTGTTTCTGTAGTTAGAAACAGGTAATATTGGCATTCCAGAAACATTATTTGGTCGACATTTGATTTGATATACAGTGCCTTGCGAAAGTATTTGGCCCTCTTGAACTTTGCGACCTTTTGCCACATTTCAGGCTTCAAACATAAAGATATAAAACTGTATTTTTTTGTGAAGAATCAACAACAAGTGGGGCACAATCATGAAGTGGAACGACATTTATTGGATATTTCAAACTTTTTTAACAAATCAAAAACTGAAAAAGTGGGCGTGCAAAATTATTCAGCCCCCTTAAGTTAATACTTTGTAGCGCCACCTTTTGCTGCGATTACAGCTGTAAGTCGCTTGGGGTATGTCTCTATCAGTTTTGCACATCGAGAGACTGAAATTTTTTCCCATTCCTCCTTGCAAAACAGCTCGAGCTCAGTGAGGTTGGATGGAGAGCATTTGTGAACAGCAGTTTTCAGTTCTTTCCACAGATTCTCGATTGGATTCAGGTCTGGACTTTGACTTGGCCATTCTAACACCTGGATATGTTTATTTTTGAACCATTCCATTGTAGATTTTGCTTTATGTTTTGGATCATTGTCTTGTTGGAAGACAAATCTCCGTCCCAGTCTCAGGTCTTTTGCAGACTCCATCAGGTTTTCTTCCAGAATGGTCCTGTATTTGGCTCCATCCATCTTCCCATCAATTTTAACCATCTTCCCTGTCCCTGCTGAAGAAAAGCAGGCCCAAACCATGATGCTGCCACCACCATGTTTGACAGTGGGCATGGTGTGTTCAGCTGTGTTGCTTTTACGCCAAACATAACGTTTTGCATTGTTGCCAAAAAGTTCAATTTTGGTTTCATCTGACCAGAGCACCTTCTTCCACATGTTTGGTGTGTCTCCCAGGTGGCTTGTGGCAAACTTTAAACAACACTTTTTATGGATATCTTTAAGAAATGGCTTTCTTCTTACCACTCTTCCATAAAGGCCAGATTTGTGCAATATACGACTGATTGTTGTCCTATGGACAGAGTCTCCCACCTCAGCTGTAGATCTCTGCAGTTCATCCAGAGTGATCATGGGCCTCTTGGCTGCATCTCTGATCAGTCTTCTCCTCGTATGAGCTGAAAGTTTAGAGGGACGGCCAGGTCTTGGTAGATTTGCAGTGGTCTGATACTCCTTCCATTTCAATATTATCGCTTGCACAGTGCTCCTTGGGATGTTTAAAGCTTGGGAAATCTTTTTGTATCCAAATCCGGCTTTAAACTTCTTCACAACAGTATCTCGGACCTGCCTGGTGTGTTCCTTGTTCTTCATGATGCTCTCTGCGCTTTTAATGGACCTCTGAGACTATCACAGTGCAGGTGCATTTATACGGAGACTTGATTACACACAGGTGGATTGTATTTATCATCATTAGTCATTTAGGTCAACATTGGATCATTCAGAGATCCTCACTGAACTTCTGGAGAGAGTTTACTGCACTGAAAGTAAAGGGGCTGAATAATTTTGCACGCCCAATTTTTCTGTTTTTGATTTGTTAAAATAGTTTGAAATATCCAATAAATGTCGTTCCACTTCATGATTGTGTCCCACTTGTTGTTGATTCTTTACAAAAAAATACAGTTTTATATCTTTATGTTTGAAGCCTGAAATGTGGCAAAAATTCGCAGTTCAAGGGGGCCGAATACTTTCGCAAGGCACTGTATAAGAGAAATTAAGATAATTGATTGCAGCCAAATTTGACATTTTAATTTATATATAGATTCTGATAATATTCAATAAATATAAAACCGGACATCCAATTTGGACCAAACCTCGTCCTACCAATGAATAAAAAGCCACGCAAAGACTTCCCCACATCCCATGCCAATCCCACCCCAACAACCAGTATACAGGATCACGTTTCAAGGTAAGACCCAGATGCAGACAATGTCGAAGTAACAACAGTTTATTAATCCAACAGGGGCAGGTAAAAACAGGTCAAGGGCAGGCAGGGGTCAGTAATCCAGATAAGTGGGGCAAAGGTACAGGACGGCAGGCAAGCTCAGGATCAGGTCAAGCAGAAATGGTCAACCCAGGAAAACTAGAAAACAGGAACACTCAAAAGACAGGAACAGAGAAGAAGAACCCTGCGGCAGCGGGAGAGGAAGAGGGACGGATAAATCCTGCAGCTAGGGAGTCCCCAATGTAGGCCTCCATAGCCTTGGTCTCCGGTCCCGACAGAAGAAGAAGTCCTGGGCCAGGTTGCGCTGACTTCAGATGGGCGTGGCAGAACGGACTCCAGCCCATGATGGCACCAGCAGACCAGTTGATGAGAGGATTGTGTCGCTGGAGCCAGGAGAATCCCAAAATCGCAGGAATCTGTAGAGACTTGATGAGCAGAAATGGAATAGTTTCACTGTGATTTCCTGACACCCGTAGGTTTATGGGAGTGTTATTATGAGTGACCCGGCCTATAGAGCGCCCGTCCAGTGCTCTAATATCCATGGGAATGGAGAGGGGCTGAGTGGGGATGTTCAGCTCCGAAGCCAGGGTAGTGTCCAAAAAGCCCCAGTGTCAATGAGGACCCAAAGAGATTTAGCCTGCTTTCCCCACCGCAGAATGGCATGAAAAAGGGTGCCAGGAGAAGCAGAAAAGTTCTCCATATGGCCCGCCAGACTACTCGCTCCTACTGGTGAGCCTGGTCTGTCAAAGGACAAGAGGACACAAAATGACCAAGAGTCCCACAATACAGACAACTCTTCGCGTTGACCGTGTATTGCCATTCTACTGGCGACAGCCCAGCTCTGCCTAGTTGCATAGGATCGGGAAGCGGTGACTCGGCCGTCTTCGGCGACTCTCGGTGAAGGTCGGGAAGCCTCGGGTTCTCTCGGCAACGGGACCGTCGGGGACTTTCGGGATGAATCTAAGGCAAGGTGGACGTGCGTGCGAAATCGAAGTTCCTCTTCCTCCGTCGTTCCCGTAATCGCCCATCGATACGGATTGTCCACGCGATAAGGGAATCGAGATCCGTAGGTAACTCCCGAGTTGCAAGCTCGTCCTTGACCTCCTCCGAGACGTCGTATCGAACAGCGCTTCCTGGTTCCAAGCACTCTCCGCTGCCAAATTGGGGAAATCCACCGCATAGTCTGCCACACTGCGGGAGTCCTGCCGGATCTGGATTAGCTTGGAGCAGCTTCTCTCCTGGAGAACGGGGCATCAAAAAACCCTCCAGACTAACGCATATGGCCGACTGTTGTTCCCATACAGCAGTAGACCAGGTGAGAGCCCTCCCTGACATCAGCGTGATGAGGTAGGCTATCTTGGAGCATTCCGAGGGGAAGGAAGAGGGCTGAAGCTCGAAGATAAGGGCACACTGAGATAGAAACGCCTGACAGGTGCTCGGCTCACCATTGAAGCGTTCCAGAGGAGGTAAGCGGGGCTCCCGAGAAGGTTGAGTGACCGATGAGACGGCGCTGCAAACAGCGAAGTTACTGAGGGGCTGTGGGGTTACCACTCTGGCCTCCCAGATAACCCGCGGAATTGCTCCAGCAAAATGTCCAACGCCCAGTTATGGCATTCAGCCAACATTTGGACCCCTTCCATAAAACCAAGAAGCAATTCCTTGTGCCTACTGATGGTGGCTCCTTGGGAGGAGATGGTGTTGCGCAGCTGGCCCGGGTCTGCTGGGTTAGTCATGGCCAGTTCGTACTATCACATTTCAAGGTAAGACCCCGATGCAGACAACAACATAGTAACAATAGTTTATTAATCCAACAGGGGCAGGAAAAAGACAGGTCAAGGGCAGGCAGGGGTCAGTAATCCAGATAGGTGGGGCAAAGGTACAGGACGGCAGGCCGACAGACTCAGGGTCAAGGTAGGCAGAGGACAGTAAATCCAAATAGGTGGGGCAAAGGCACAGGATGGCAGGCAGGCTCAGGGTCAGGGCAGGCAGAAATGGTCAACACCAGTGAAACAAAAAAAACAGGAACACTTGAGAGACAGGAACAGAGGGAAAAACACTGGTAGGCTTGACGAAACAAAACGAACTGGCAACAGACAAACAGAGAACACAGGTATAAATACACAGGGAATAATGGGGAAGATGAGTGACACCTGTAGGGGGGTGGAAACAATCACAAAGACTGGTAAAACCGATCAGGGTGTGACACAGTATCAGTTCTCTATGTTTGACAAGTAGTATGAAGCTGCGGCTTGGAGTATTGCTTCTTTATACTTTGTAATGTATTCCCTTTGGATCTGGCTATGTGTCACGCCCTGACCTTAGAGATCCTTTTAATTCTCTATTTTGGTTAGGCCAGGGTGTGACTAGGGTGGGCAATCTAGTTTTCCTATTTCTTTGTTTGGCCTGGTATGGTTCCCAATCAGAAGCAGCTGTCTATCGTTGTCTCTGATTGGGGATCATACTTAGGCAGCCTTTTTCCCACCTTAGTTTGTGGGATCTTGATTTTGTTTAGTTGCTGTGTAGCCTGCAGAACTTTACGTTTGTTCTGTATTTTGTTGTTTTTCGGTGTACATTTTAATAAAAGTAAGATGTTCGCCTACCACGCTGTACCTTGGTCTCCTCGTTCAAACAACGAGCGTAACACTATGTTTTTTTGCTTTCATGAAGGACTGGCTTGAATTGTGAGGATGGCTACACAATTTATTTTCATCATGAGCAAAATATATTGGTTTTTCTACCAAAAGTTGCAATTTTTTTTTTTGTGTGATCTATATAACACAAGAGACCAGCAAAATGGATAAAAGAGTGTGGCGGTATAGCAGGAACAGCGGCATCTACTGGTCAAAACCTGGTATTTTCACACTACTTTGTGGTAAATAATGCAAGCGACTTCAATTACAAATTTCTCTGAACAGGGGGAAAAAACATCCCCAGAGTGAAAGGGAATACACTACACTGAATGGAGAAGCAATCATCAAAGCCACAGCTTCATACTACTTGTCATACTGTATGTTGGTTGTTTGGGTGCGATTGGCATGGGTTGTGGGGGGTTTGTGGGTGGCGTTTTAGATTTTTTGGGATTCCTCATGTCTTACTTATTGGTAGGAAGAAGTTTGGTCCAAATCGGGTGTACTATATTTATTGAATATCATTTGAATCATATAAATTAAAATAGGAAATTTGCATGCAGTTAATTTGCAGAATTTGTCAGAGATAAAATTATATTTAAATATTTCAGGAATGCTAATCATATCTGTTACTAACTACAGAAACTATTTTAGAATAATCTGAGATGGTGGGTGTCGAAATTTGCTTTTTGAGGTGGAAAGACCCAATATATTCTAAAATATTCCATCATACAGGGAAAGGAAACAGTTGAGTAAATGAGAGATGCAAAATATATTGAAAGCAGGTGCTTCCACAAAGGTGTGGTTCCTGAGTTAATTAAGCAATTAGCATCCCATCATGCTTAGGGTCATGTGAAAAAATTCCCAGTTAGAGCAGCAACTGAGACAGCATTTTCCACCACCATCAACATAACACCAAAGGATGGAATATCTTGTTGAAGAATGCTGGCGCATTTCTACAATAGAATTCCAGACACTTGTAGAATAGGGTGGCCCAGCACACTATTAAGACACTTTATATTTTTGTTTCCTTTATTTTGGCAGTTGCCTGTCGGCCTACATTGAACACAACATATTTGATTTGATTTGACATATCCCAGCATAACATCTCTAGACCTCCATGTAGTAACGGTTCTACTGGTCCTCTCCATCTATAATTTGTGCGTCTGTGTGTTTTTCAGCTCTGATTACGACAAAGGGAAAGGGGTTTACCTAGTCAGTTGTACAACTGAATGCGTTCAACTGAAATGTGTCTTCTGCGTTTAACCCAACTCTCTGAATCAGAGAGGTGCTGGGGGCCGCCTTAATCCACATCCACGTCATCAGCGCTCAGAGAACAGTGGGTTAACTGCCTTGCTCAGAGAACAGTGGGTTAACTGCCTTGCTCAGGGAACAGTGGGTTAACTGCCTTGCTCAGGGAACAGTAGGTTAACTGCCTTGCTCAGGGAACAGTGGGTTAACTGCCTTGCTCAGGGAACAGTGGGTTAACTGCCTTGCTCAGAGAACAGTGGGTTAACTGCCTTGCTCATGGAACAGTGGGTTAACTGCCTTGCTCAGAGAACAGTGGGTTAACTGCCTTGCTCAGAGAACAGTGGGTTAACTGCCTTGCTCAGAGAACAGTGGGTTAACTGCCTTGCTCAGGGAACAGTGGGTCAACCGCCTTGCTCAGGGGCAGAACAACAGATTTGTACCTTGTCAGCTCGAGGATTTGATTCAGCAACCTTTCATTTACTGGCCCAACGCTCCTACCCACCAGGCTACCTGCCGCCCCAAGTTGGGCTTAGATTAAATATGCAGATACTGTTTTAAGGGAAAGGAAAGGGGGATACCTAGTCAGTTGTAAGAATAAATGCTTTCAACTGAAATGTGTCTTCCGCTTTTAACCCAACCCCTCTGAATCAGAGAGGTGTGGAGGGCTGCCTTAATTGACATCCAAGGCTTCGGTTGTTAGCTATATAGGCAAACTATCTCAGTCACGCTTCCCAAATTCACCATCAAAGGTCTTATTGTGGCATTATCTGCACTTATCTCTCTCCTCCCCCCTCTCTCCTCATCCCCCTCTCTCTCCTCATCCCCCTCTCTCTCCTCATCTCCCTCTCTCTCCTCATCCCCCTCTCTCTCCTCATCTCCCTCTCTCTCCTCATCTCCCTCTCTCTCCTCATCTCCCTCTCTCTCCTCATCCCCCTCTCTTTCCTCATCTCCCTCTCTCTCCTCATCTCCCTCTCTCTCCTCATCCCCCTCTCTCTCCTCATCTCCCTCTCTCTCTTCATCCCCCTCTCTCTTCTCATTCCCCTCACTCTCCTCATCCCCCTCTCTCTCCTCATCCCCCTCTCTCTCCTCATCTCCCTCTCTCTCCTCATCCCCCTCTCTCTCCTCATCTCCCTCTCTCTCCTCATCTCCCTCTCTCTCCTCATCCCCCTCTCTCTCCTCATCCCCCTCTCTCTCCTCATCCCCCTCTCTCTCCTCATCCCCTCTCTCTCCTCATCCCCCTCTCTCTCCTCATCTCTCTCTCTCTCCTCATCTCCCTCTCTCTCCTCATCCCCGTCTCTCTCCTCATCCCCCTCTCTCTCCTCATCCCCCTCTCTCTCCTCATCCCCCTCTCTCTCCTCATCTCCCTCTCTCTCCTCATCCCCCTCTCTCTCCTCATCCCCCTCTCTCTCCTCATCCCCCTATCTCTCCGCATCTCCCTCTCTCTCCTCATCCCCCTCTCTCTCCTCATCCCCCTCTCTCTCCTCATCCCCCTCTCTCTCCTCATCCCCCTCTCTCTCCTCATCCCCCTCTCTCTCCTCATCTCCCTCTCTCTTCTCATCCCCCTCTCTCTCCTCATCCCCCTCTCTCTCCTCATCCCCCTCTCTCTCCTCATCTCCCTCTCTCTCCTCATCCCCCTCTCTCTCCTCATCCCCCTCTCTCTCCTCATCCCCATATCTCTCCTCATCTCCCTCTCTCTCCTCATCTCCCTCTCTCTCCTCATCCCCCTCTCTCTCCTCATCCCCCTCTCTCTCCTCATCCCCCTCGCTCTCCTCATCCCCCTCTCTCTCTCAATCTCAGCTATCACAATTACAAGATCTGGTATAGCAGTACAAGATGATGTAATGCACTTCAGACTACATCCCCGGGATGATGCTGTAATGTCAGCTGGCCTGGTTACTGTAACCGTGCCGACCGGCGCTGTACTACACTTCTCCTCTGTTTAATTTAAACACTTGTCACGATGATGCTCTACACATGCACGCACACACAAAGGCATGGGAGAAACTAGGCTAAAGCATTACTCCATTCAGGACAGAGTTGTAGAACTATATTTAAACATGGCTTTTACTGTCTGAGAGAGACAGAGAGACTCCGGGACTAAGAGAGACTGAGAGGGTGAGTGTACTCAGCACTCTAAGCAGGGTTTCTCTCTTGTTCCTGTGTGTTCCTGCCTGCCTGAGACTGAGGATCCCAGTCAACACGAGCCTCCAGTTTGACAGTGAGAGAGACTGGATCTTGTCAGAGACCACTGATCGCCACGAGGTGGAGCTCTCTTTCCCGCACAAGGCAGAGAAGTGTGTACTGTGTACACCACGAGTTTACATGGGCAGTTTGAGTGTTGTGGTTTGTGATCAAACCTTGAATGAAACTGTTTCGATGCTGAACGAGGCTAAGGGTGTAGGTATGTATGTCCTTAAATTAGAGGGGACTGTATCATCAATATAATTCAGGCTCTGATCTTGTCCCATCTCGATTGCTGTCTGGTAACGTGGTCAGGTGCAACAAAGAAAGACCTAGCAAAGCTGCAGCTGGTTCAAAACAAAGCAGCACTCCTTGCCCTTAACTGCACACACAGAAGTAACATCAACAACACGCATGATAGTCTTTCACTGTTGAGGGTTGAGGAGAAATGGACTACTTCTCTTCGGGTCTAAACGTTCTCGTTGAAAATGTCTGACCACTTGTATAATCTATTTGCATACACTTCAAACAGGCATGCGTGCCCCACCAGCCACTCCACTATGTGTTTCTTCACAGTACCCAAACCTAAAACAGATTTAATCCAAGTTTAGCTTTAAAAACAGATGAAAAACATCATTAGTATCACAGCACCTCTTTCTATAAACATTTAAAAATATCTCATTTAAATGTACTGTTTATAAGAATATGAACATGTGTATCTGAATAGTGTGTAAATAGTATTTTTGTGGTCTCTTTGTGTCTCTTCTATATATAACTCTTATTTTGTTTGTATTTTGAATTCAATGTAATGTCTTATGTTGTTCTTGTCTATAACTGTTCTGTACTTTGTCATGTATTTGTATGTTTTATGTGGACCCCAGGAAGAGTAACTGCTGCATGTGCAGTAGCTAGCGGGGATCCTAATACACTAAACCAATACTGCGGTTCACTACTACATTACAGTATGTACTTGCCCAGTACAGACAGAGAGATGTGTTGACTTCTGTTTACCACTAGATGGGACTGTTGAGCCTGTTTTTGTCTCAGTGCCACAGTTTCACCAGGCAGCCATGCTATTATAGGAAAGATAAACTTACTGTTCAGATCATTATTCAGAATCATTGGAGGAATGCTTTTGGTAATCCACATATGTGTGTTCCAGGGTGGCTATGTGGCTACTATACATGTTTATACTGGTTATATTTAGCTCCTAACCACACACACATCTGTGACTTCCAGTCAACTCTTAATTTAATTAAAAGGATGATAGGTTAGGCTGCCTGCACGTACACTCACAACATAGACACATGCATATGCACACACACACACACACACACACACACACACACACACACACACACACACACACACACACACACACACACACACACACACACACACACACACACACACACACACACACACACACACACACACACACACAGTGGTCTTAGTTAGAATGGGGTCTGGGTTCAGATGGAGACAAGGATTCCAGACACCGGGAATGTGACCCTCTGTCTATACTCAGGGAAGCTGAAGTCGTCTATAGTCACAAATGTGACTGGGCCTGTGTGTCGGTTAGAAATGATAATATCCTTATTTACTCTTCAGAAATTGCCTCTGTTCCACTTAAGCTCTCTGAAGCTTCCTGGAGTGAGATCTTTGGTGTGGTTCTAGAAGTCTCAGTGTGTTCCCGACTGCTTGGGTTCCAGACTAGAGCATGGCTCTGTGTCTGTGGGTCCGCCAGTGTTCCACGTATGCTGAGCTATTTCTGGGTCCAAGGAAAAGAGTTACATAAGACCTGATTAGTCTCTCTTTCTCTTCATCTCCCTCTCTCGCCTCTCCTCTGCACATTTTCCAGCCCGTGAGTCAAGGTGACTAAGACCTTCCTGTGTTTGTGTGTGAGTGCGTACATGTGTGCTTGTGTTTGAGGTGGACTGTTTATCCCAACTGTAGTGTGGGTGTAGCCTCGTGAAACCAGCCTGATCCCACGATAGCTCACATTCTGAAACTAAATGTGAGGGTATCGGTTTAGCTAGTTTACCAGGCTACTGTGGGTGGACCCTACTCTATACAGGTGTAGCAAGAGGTGATAAGGTCAAACAGCTCCCATAACAGGTCTGTCCTGCCTGCTACAGACAACAGACAATAGAGAGGGGAGGGAAAGCAATGCCATGCATCCCTGACAGCTATGACAACAGATACATCCTAACAAAATATATACACACTCACTCACTTTCTCTTCTGCCTTCCCTCTCTCTCTGGCAAAGGGTTACAGAGAGCTGTGCTAAATGGGGTTCAGTCTGAGAGAGAGAGAGAGAGAGAGAGAGAGAGAGTGACAGAGAGGGAGAGACAGGGTACCCTCTGTGTGTCTTTGTGGGTTCTCCAGCTTGCTGATCACATCTGAGCAGAAGAGAGCAGAGTAAAGGGAAAATAAAAGAGGAGATGAGAGAGAGACTCTCCTCAGTCACCTCCCTTTATCCATACCTCGTTCCTCTCCTCCACAGAAGCAAATGGTTATTAGATTAGTCATGGTTGATGTTTCTCATACAACACATCTCATTTGGCTTGGCCTAGTTAGAGAGAGAGTGTGTGTGTGTGTGTGTGTGTGTGTGTGTGTGTGTGTGTGTGTGTGTGTGTGTGTGTGTGTGTGTGTGTGTGTGTGTGTGTGTGTGTGTGTGTGTGTGTGTGTGTGCGTGTGTGTGTGAGTGTGCGAGCATGAGTGGGATGCATGTAATCAGAGTTGTCAGTGCATGTGGTACTCAGTGCTGTGTCAGTGTGAGAGTGTATCTGTGTGAGAGTGTGTCTGTGTGTGCATTTTGGAAGTTATGTAAGCCACCATGAACAGCCTCCAGGCGTGTGGTTGTACGTGCACACTTTGTGTGTGTGCGTGTGTGTGTGTGTCTGCAGAGATGGGAAAGAGAGAGTTTCCACATGGTTGACAAACCACAGCCTGCCATGGTCGCAGACTTACCGGCACGTTCCATAGAGAGAAGAGTAAGAAGAGCTCTGGAGGATGGTTATGTACACATAGGAGGAACTAAATGTTCACGATTGATTTGTTTTGATGTAACAGATGTATTAGACTGTAATGACAGAGGACGGAAGAGTCAGTGGAACAGATACAGCCCAATAGCAAACTAAATGTGGTTATTCTTTTCGAGATAGATCGACCAGATAGGGTACATCTCCGGGTTTCTGTCTGTCCACCCAGCCTGATTCACTTTGATCCTCTGCACACACCTCTTTCTATCTGTCGGTCTCTTAGATCTCCTATCCTCTATTAGAGGTCAGGTCTGACAGAAACGTGTACTACTTGTTGTGTTAGCTGTGTTAGGTGTCCTCCTCCTCCTGTCCCCTCTTCCTCCCTCTCTCCCTCACTACAGGACACTAGTGATCTACCACTCGGTGTAAACAGTCAGACGACTCTCAGACAACAGCTTTTTTGAAACAGGAAACTTTCACCCTTCCTTCTCTAACCCCCCTCCCTCCCTCTAACCCCCTCTAACCCCCTCCCTCCCTCTAACCCCCTCCCTCCCTCTACCCTCCCACTAACCCCCCCCTCCCTCTAACCCCCTCCCTCCCTCTAACCCCTCCCTCCCTCTACCCTCCCTCTAACCCCCCTCCCTCCCTCTAACCCCCTCCCTCCCTCTACCCTCCCTCTACCCCCCCCTCCCTCTAACCCCCCTCCCTCCCTCTAACCCCCTCCCTCCCTCCCTCTACCCTCCCTCTACCCCCCTCCCTCCCTCTAAATCCCTCCCTCCCTCTACCCTCCCTCTACCCCCTCCCTCCCTCTAACCCCCCTCCCTCCCTTTAACCCCCTCCCTCTCTCTAACCCCCTCCCTCCCTCTACCCCCCCTCTACCCCCCCTCTCTTCTTCCTCCTCTCACAACACGCCTTGAGTCTCTCCTCTATTACAATAGAGCAGCCTGAGAGAGTTGGGGTAGGGGGAGGGTGGAGGGCTAGGCAAACTCTTTTTGGGTGTGAGTGAGAGAGAGCGAGGGAGGGCGAGAGAGAGGAAGAAGGAGGGAGGAGGGAGCAGTCTGGCAGTCAGCTGATCACTGCTCTGGCATTCAGAGTTGAAGCGGAGGATGGAGAGAGAGAGAGGCTGAGGGAGAAGAGGCTACTGATGCTACAGTAATCTGTGATCTAACAGAGAGTAAGAAACCAACAGCGTCATCTCAGCTCTGTCAGCCTCTTGTCACGGTTTGTTCCGGGATCAACAATGCAGAAGAGCAGTCTGGGAAACGAAAGCAAAAGGAGGAAGTGAAGAGAGAAACAAGAGATGCCAAAAAATCAACATCCTTTCAAAAAGAGAGAGAGAGAACACACGGATCAGCTCCAAGACACACAGAGAGAGAGAGAGAGAGAGAGAAAGAGAGAGAGAGATACAAGTAAACAGACTCTGTGGTGAGTCACTCCTCCTCTCTTCTACTCTCCTCTGGTGCGTTGTTGCTTATGCACAGAGGAGCAGCAGAACTAAGAGAGGAGTTCAATCTAGAGCCAGAGGAGGAGAACCAGACTGTGTGGGAGTAACAGAACCGAGAGTGGAACTGTAGAACCTGTAAGGGACCAGACCCTTACAACCAGGAGTATCATCAGACCCAGTGGGGTGCAACCAGACCCAGGGGGTTGTATACTGTATAGAGGAGCTGGTGTGTCTCTGTAGAGATGTCCTGGGGGTCTTTGCTGTCTCCAGTCCAGTGGGCCAAATGGACTTGGTCAGCTGTGCGGGGGGGAGGGGAGGATGAGGGGGAGGAGGGAGCGCCCGGAACCAATGATGGAGAAAAGTAAGTGGGCTACAGGTGTGTGTGTGTGTGTGTGTGTGTGTGTGTGTGTGTGTGTGTGTGTGTGTGTGTGTGTGTGTGTGTGTGTGTGTGTGTGTGTGTGTGTGTGTGTGTGTGTGTGTGTGTGTGTGTGTGTGTGTGTGTGTGTGTGTGTGTGTGTGTTTTTAAGGATGATCTCTGTATATTTTAGATGTGATGTGTGTGTGAGAGAGAGAGAGAGAGAGAGAGAGAAAGAGAGAGAGAGAGCTGTCTGTATTCTGGGAGCCTGTGTCTTTGTCCTCCTGAGCTGTTTTTCATTAGTGTGTGGACAGTTTGATGTGCATTTAGGTGCATGGGAACACAAACACACACTGGAGCAAATCTGGGCTGGGCATCTGGGCAGACCCTAAGACTGTGTGTGTGTGTGTGTGTGTGTGTGTGTGTGTGTGTGTGTGTGTGTGTGTGTGTGTGTGTGTGTGTGTGTGTGTGTGTGTGTGTGTACATGTATGTGAGTGAGAGAGAGAGAGCGAGAGAGAGAGAGAGAGAGGGAGAGAGAGAGAGAGAGAGAGAGCGCTGTCACCCTGTCTCTCTCTCTCTCCCTCTCTCTCTCTCTCTCTCTCTCTCTCTCTCTCTCTCTCCCTGTCTCTCTCTCCCTCCCTCTCTCTCTAGTTCGGACTCAGAAGGGAACTTTGAGACCCCAGAGGCGGAGTCTCCTGGTCTGCTGAATGACCTGACCCAGCTGGATAACTCTGCCCACACAGGTGAGATTCTGTCCTCTCTACCTGTTTGTCAGTAGGAACAATGAGACAGGAGTAGTGGATGGCAGGTGAGCGCAAGTTACTCTAGCATCGCTCTGTAAAGCCACAGAGACCTGAAGTACAGGTGCTTCTTCACCAATAAAGACAGGCTTAAGATAAACAAGTGCACCCCTCCAACACACACATACGCACGCACGCCGCTGACATCCCAAACCAACAGCACACACAGATCATGTGTTGTCGACCATTGAGTTTTATAGACAAACAATGTTATCCTATTAAAATGTTCAACTGCTCTGTGGCTTCTTGGACTGGATTAGTTCAATTGTTTGGGATTCATAATCCTAGATCTGGACACAATGCAATTTAGAAGATGGGATTCTATGATCGTAATGTACTGAATCTCCTTTGTCTCTGTAGACAATAATGACCCCTCCTCTTATAACCTCTTATGGGTTACTGACATAAATAAAACATTGACTGAGAGATAATTCAGTCTGGAGGAATAATAATAGTCTACTCGATTACAGCACTGAAGGGAGAAACTACACGGTAACAACAACACAATACTAGACATTAGATGTACATAGTCTATTGACCGGGTTAGATGTCTGAGCAGAGTTGGATTTTAGGGTTTCTGAAGAATTGAAGGCCTTTCTTGTTATTGTGCTTGATTGTTTAGAGAAATCAAATAGACCCTTCCATTTCCACCTCGCATCTCTCTCTCTCTCTCTCTCTGTCTCTCTCTCTCTCTCTCTCTCTCTCTGTCTCTCTCTCTGTCTCTCTCTCTGTCTCTCTCTCTCTCTCTCTGTCTCTCTCTCTCTCTCTCTCTCTCTCTCTCTCTCTCTCTCTCTCTCTCTCTCTCTCTCTCTGGTCAGTGTGTTACCCTGTTAAACTGTGTAGAGGCTGTTATTTATCGGTTGCTAGGCTACAGGGTGAGGCCTAAAGGCCAGGGGCGAGGTTGTCCTGCTCTACTCCCAGATGATTCTGGTTAGAGTTGAGGTTAGGGAAGGTTTCCTCTCCTGTTCAGACAGTATGGGATTGTCATGATCTCTCCATACTACACATCCACAGAGGGCTAATTTGACTGTAACATCTTACTCATATCTCTGAGAAAAGACAATTGGAAGAGGATCTTGTTATGTTTGAAAACAAACACTTATTCTTAGTTGAGTCAGACATGTATCTAAAAGAGTAGCATCTCACATACAAGGGAAATAGAACAACCAAATCACCTAGTGATTCACGATAACATATCAACAAAACAGACAATGCAACCGATGATACTAATCATGAATGGATGCTAATCGGTGCTGAACACAACACCCCCCCCCCCCTTCCGGTGGGGCCAAGGGAGCGTGTGACACCGGTAGTGAACTACTCAGGGTGGCATCAATGGCAGAGTGTGGACATGCAGGAGGTGGCACCTTCATCAGTCGGCTGCCAGCGAGAGCCGTCAGGCAGTTGAAACGTTGCTGGGCCCAGCTGACGTTGAACTTGACACGGTGTTGACCAGAAGGTGCAGAGCTTGTCTGCGCGCTGTGGTCGTTGCACCCTGACCCAATCCCTCACTTGGGTTCCACGAAGCCGTGCTCTCTTTCTTTTGTTGTAGCGCTCCTGACTTTTACGCTGTTGGCTATGCAGGGACGGAGCCTGTGTAAGGGCAGCTCTAGTTCACATCCTAGCATCAGCTTGGCAGGAGAGACTGGTGGTGGAGTGGTGAGCAGCTCTGTAATGCAGCAGAGTTTGCAACAAGGAGTCAGTGAAGGAGCAATCCTAAGCTAGGTGAGCTCTGATTGAACCTCTCCACCTTGAACCTCTCTGAACCTCTCCTGTTGACCCGGGGGTGGTGGGTAGGTTGTTCTGATGTGCTTGATCCCCTTGCTTTGGACGTAAGAGCTGAACTCAGCCGAGACCAGCCAAGGGTCATTGTCCATGGTCAGAATTGCAGGAAGTCTCCAGCGAGCAAAGAGCATATCCAGGAAGTTTATGATGGCCCCTGATGTGACAGAACTCATGGGTGTGACCTCTGGCCATTTTGAATGTAGGCCATACTCAACCACTAGGAAGTGTTGGTGATGTGGCACATTGTAGATTTCCTTACATATGTCCAGTTGGATATGTTGCCATGGACGGGAGGTCCAGGCCAGTGGTTGCAGTGGTAGTGGCGGATGTCCTGTCTTTCCACAGAGAAGACATGGAGCACAGTCACATACTAGACTTTCAATATCATGACCGATGCCAGGCCACCACACCAGGTCCCAGCAGCACTGCTTCAGCAAGGTGGCCCTCATGAGCCATGGCCAACACTCGTCCTCTGAGGCTGCTTGGTATGCTGGTGCAGTTTCCACAGGCCAGACGTGTCATTCCAGCATGACAGCTCATGTTTGAACCTGGCATATTGTTGGTTCCGATGGTCGCTGTGCCAGCCAGCCATTGGCTACATATTCCCGCAAGGTCGCGAAGAAGGGGTTGTTGGTTGATTCTTGGGTCAGCTCCTTGTGCGACACTGTGTCTTGGAGAGGTGAGTGTAGGAGCTGGATGAGGTCCTCATCTGAGTCAATTTGGAAACAGGTGGAGTCTGGAGGAACTGAGCGTGAAAGGAGGTCGGCCAACACATTGTCCCTGCCCAGCGTGAACTGCAGCTTAAAGTTAAACAGCTGGAATTGGTCTGACCAGCGGTACATGTGGAGGAGCTTGTGTCCCGACCTGGAGGTAGACATCAAGGCTGTGTGGCCTGGTGGTCAGTGCACAGTTTGAAACAACTGTGTTGACCAAGTTGGATACCCATGGGAAGGCATCCACCGGCTAGATGAATCCATCCTCCAGCTGCTTGTGTAGATCCTTAGTGACCTCCTGGCGTAGAGGCTGAATGACTGGAGTCACCATAGGGCCGAGTTCAACAGAGAGGACCCCAGGCTGGTGAACAGGTCCAGATCTAAGGTATTAGTGCCCTGCCGTGTGATGTTAGAAGGGGTATTGAGTGAAGGCCTTGTTGCCATACTGCACCTGTGAGTGTATAAAGCCGATGACATCAATCACTGAGTGCCCATATCCGTACAGGCTAAAGCTGGGCAGCTGGAGGGGCAGGTGAGACATGAACTGCTCATAGGTGGCCATGCTGAGGAGCGACACTTTTTCTCCTGTGTCTAGCACGAGAGAACGCATTAGTCACCCAGCTGTACAGTACAAGTGGAAAACCCAGTCGGGTTTGAGCCAACAGTGCAAGTGACAGGAGGGGGTGTGGCTGTGGGGTGTGATCCAGCTGGGTTTGATCCAACCAGGCGAGTGACAGGAAAGGGTGTGTCTGCGGGGCTTGCTTACTGCACAGCTTGAAAAGCACTGGAAGCATGTGTTTGTGCCTCACAGATCGTAGTTGCACAGTGAGCTGCTGATTCCACTTGGGAAGCTATGGCTACAGCTTTTGCTGTAGAAGAAGCCTCTCCCGCACAAGTGAACATGAGGTTTTCTCAATTAACTGGTCCCTGATGATTTAATCTCGAAGATATCCAAACTGACATGACTGCGCTAGCTCTTTAAGATCAGCAATGTACTGTGTCACTGACTCACCTGCTCGCTGTCGAAAATGCAGCCTCTTCAGAAGCGCACTCTGTTTCTTTGCAAAATGTCCATCCAAACGTTCAACAGCTGCATCATATGTGTATGCTTCCCTGAGCGTTTGGAAGAGGCGCAAGCCCTCGGCACCGAGACAGTGGAGAGAAATGGCTGTTTTCCTCTTAGGGCTAACCACATCCAGTCCGATAGCTAGCATGTACGTCACAAACCACGACTTCCATCTGTCCCATGGGATTGTTGGTTCTCCCTTGTGAGGCCACTGCTCCGGTGGAGGTAGGGATATTGTAGAAATACTTTCAGCCATCCTCGTTCGCCATATGTTATTTTTAAGGAAGAGGAAGAGGCAAAGCGAGAGGGATAACTGGGCCCAAGATCTGTCGTCTCCAGGAGGTGGCATTTTTCATTTTTTTCCACTCACTAAGCGAAAAGTTTTGGTATGGAGAACAATTTTTTTATTTAACCAGGTAAGTTGACAGAGAACACGTTCTCATTTACAGCAACAACCTGGGGAATAGTTACGGGGATATGAATGAGCCCATTGTAAACTGGTGATGATCAGGTGGCAATGATGGTCAGATTGAGAATTTAGCCAGGACACCAGGGTCAACACCACTACTCTTACAATAAGTGCCATGGGATCTTTTGTGACCACAGAGTCAGGACACCCATTTAACATTCTAGCCAAAAGCCAGCACCCTACACGAGGCAATGTCCCCAATCACTGCCGTAGGGAATTGGGATATTATTTTTTTTTATAGACCAGAGGAAAGGGTGCCTCCTACTGGCCCTCCAACACCATCTGGTCTCCCATCCAAGGACTGACCAGGATCAACCCTGCTTAGCTTCAGAAGCAAGCCAGCAGTCGGATGCGGGGTGGTGTGCTTCTGGCTAACAATAAGAGATTGTTGAACATTTAATTGGTTTATTTGATCTAATAGAAGTTTTGCAATGCTTAGGCTGTTACGAGTGTACTGATATAAGTAGAACAAGTCATATCCTGGCAATTTTATATCGGAGTTGTGCCTCTTCGTCAGTAGTTACAACAGCCACAAAGTCATAAACCCCACCTATTTACTTTTCGTAAATGTGATTTTAAACCAAAATTTAACCACACTGCTTACCTTACGCCTAACCCTAACCTTAATTTAAAACAAAAAACGCTAATTTGTTTTTCCTAATGTTTATGATATAGCCAATTTTGCCTTTGATGCTATGGTAACTAGTGGAAAACATTTAGCCTGTTGTTCACACACATATCTGCCGTCTCATGGGCTAGAATGGTCCCACTGATCCTGCCTCCTGACTGCCTTCCATTTTCTAAGACATTTTCGTTGTTAGAGTGGCCATTGGAGTATCTGGTCAATGTAATGGATAATCTGTGGTAGGATCTCACATACAACAGAAATAGAACAACCAAATCACCCAGTGATTTTCGATAACAACCTATCAACAAAACAGACTGTGCAATCGATCATACAAATCATGGATGTTATAAGTGCTGAACACAACACAACAGATCTGACACACCCTAGAAAAAGAGAGAGCATTGAGCAATATCACGTGTGTGTGTGTGTGTGTGTGTGTGTGTGTGTGTGTGTGTGTGTGTGTGTGTGTGTGTGTGTGTGTGTGTGTGTGTGCATTGCAGTGTAGTTACACTGTTCTGCGTTCCTGGGCTTTGTGCTGGATTTCTCTATAACAGAGAGCTCACTGTACAGCAGCATGAGTCAGCAACCCTGACTTAAACACACACAGTGGGCTAGAGCCTCTACTCTCTCAGCAGTGTCAGCCCAGATTGAATTGAGCAGCCCCAGACCCCAGAGAACAGAAGCATGTTAAGAGCATCGCCGTCAGCTGTTGTAAACACAACAGGATTCTGAGCTAAACATACACTCAAAGCATTATTGTGCTCTTAGGGAAAGGACCATTGTGTGTGTGTGTGTGTGTGTGTGTGTGTGTGTGTGTGTGTGTGTGTGTGTGTGTGTGTGTGTGTGTGTGTGTGTGTGTGTGTGTGTGTGTGTGTTTGCTGTTGACAAGGTTTTTGTTGACGCAGGGACCATTGTAAGGGATCATTCTTAGCATTCTAGCAGGAAGTTAGGAGCCATTCTGATTGTTCTAACAGGAAGTGAGAGGCCATTCAAACATAGCTCAGTCCACAAGCTGCAGCTCAGCTAGTCACGCTTTTAACTAGGCACGGACTGAGGCTGACCTGCAGTGCTTTAATTGTTCCCTGTGTTTTGAGCCGCTATAGGACTTAGAGTTACGATGCTCCGTCCGATTCCAGAGATGTTTTTCATCCTGATGCACTGGGAACTGAGCTCCCACAGAGAGAATATCCTAAAGAGAAAAGAGCTATGGAGAGAGTGGTGAAGAGAGAGCGAGTGAAAAGAGAGATGTGCATTTCCTGTAGTGTATTATCTGAAACAAGAAAACCATACAAAGATAAATCCAAGATGTATTTGCTGCTAAAATGTCTGTTGTTGTTTTTGTTGTTGTTGACATAGCATCATTATTGGTGTCACTTTTAAAGAAAGGTTGTTGTCTTGCTTCTCTCCAGCATGATACTAACTCCACCTCTCTTCAGTCCTCACCAGAGATGTCGGACAGCTGACGCCCCGCCTCGTCCTGGACAGAAACTCCAATCAGGATGTTTATCCCACGTCCCTACAGGAAGTCCAAGATGCCCTAAACAACCTCAATAGCTCCTCCCCTCTGAGTGGAGCAGGTTTAGACCAGAACCTGAACCTGAGGTTGATCTCAAGACCTGGAGAAGGAGATGGTCTCTCCCCGTCCCCTCTGCCCCAGCCCCGCGCCCTACGCCCTGCCTCGCTCCCTGTCCACAACTTCCCTGACCCCGCAGAGGTTGATGACATTTCTCCTATCACCTATGACCCCAACGGCAACATGAACTCTGACCCCAAAAGCCTGACCCCTGAACTGGACAGACCGGACTCAGACAGACAGTCACCTAGGATGAGCACGGACATCACGTGAGTAACACTCACACAAGACATCTTATCTTACACATGCCTGACCACTTAGCATACAATCACATGATCTTATCTCTCCCTTCCTCAACCAATCATCCCCCCTCCTCTCATGTCTCCCCAACACTCCACTGTCTCTCTGTCCTTCACCTGTCTCTGAGTCTATTTCTGTGTGGCATGAGGACTGCTGACCAGGTCTGTTTACTATGTATGATGCTGTAAGTACAGAATACTGTACTGTCTCTGTTGGCCCGCCACTAAACCTTGACCACATCCCTTGCCTCTGTGTCTCCCCTCTCCCTGCCCTCCATACATGTTCGCCTACACCACGACTCACTGCAGTCAGAGCAGCCCTGGCTAGACTTCTTTAGTGCGGTGTCAGGTTGACGCATGGAGATAGATTTAACCATAACCGTTTGGTCATCAGATTCTCTCAGGCAGGGCTAGTCGATCTCAGAGCCTGTTACGTTATCACTACCTCACCTCAGAGAGAGGGAGAACCTCACAATACTCTAGTCTACAGAAACTTAACAATACTCTCTGTTCAAGCGTAATCATGCTCTGTGTAGTAGTCTGGTGAGGCAACAGCCTGTTTCATTAATCTGCTCTCTGCTTTCATTTAGTAATTTAGCAGCACATATGTACAAAGCAACTCAACAGAGAAAGCACAGAATGTGGTCTGATTATAGTCTGCTTTCTCTCCATTCTTCCTACTGTACTCTCTATATACTCAGGAACAGCAACACTGTTTCAGTTTCTCCTAATATCCTAGGTGTAACGATGTGCGCTGGGGAGCAAGTTCAGGGAGTGAGTGAGTGTTTTAATAAATAAACCCAACTAAATACAAACCAAGAACCACAACCAACGCACAGAAACAATAACACCTGGGGGAGGAACCAAAGGGAGTGACATATATAGGGAAGGTAGTCAGGGAAGTGATGGAGTCCAGGTGAGTCTGATGACGCGCAGGTGTGCTTAACGATGGTGACAGGTGTGCGCCATAACGAGCAGCCTGGTGACCTAGAGGCCGGGAGATGGAGCACACTGACAATAGGACTCTGCTACGTTTGGGTCTGGCTGCTGTCCCAGACACACATGGTCGGTGGGTCAGCGATGATCTGGTTAGGGTTCGCACAAGGTCTGACCTCAGTGCTCTTTGTCTTCAGGAACTCCTGTAAAGTGAAGAAGCTGGACAACCAGACTCCGTTACAGAACACCAGTGGAGAGGTAATGGTTAATGTTTTTACCAGCTTCTCAAACAGGAAATGCTGTACTCCTCTTCACACCTTTACTCATAAAGACAGCAAACTTTATTTACCTCATTTTTTTTAAAGAATGATTTTAAATACTCCAGATAAGTGTGTGTGTATCGCTGTCCTTGGTCATTGAATCATATTTTGTGTGTGTCTGTATGCGTGTTAGTGTAGTGTTTCTCCCGCTGGTACCTTTCCTCTGTGTACCTGACCATGACCGTGGTCACTGTACACATTTCTCTCTGAGAGCCCTGTCCTCTTAGTTTACCTCAGCCCTAGGCACATGTCAGGCCTGCTCTGGCACGGCAACCGGGCGAGAAGGGAGCCTGTCCAATTAGACGGATGAGAATGTCTCTGACCGTCTGTCCCTCCCTCCCTGTCTGTAGGACAACGACCATCGCAAAGGTCATGCTACAGATGAGGAGAAGCTAGCCAGCACAACAGGACTCGGAGCAGATGGAGACCACAACGGTGAGTGAAGAATAAGGGGATCAGACACACCCAACATCATTGTGTGTGTGAACCCATTTTTGTACAGATGAACGTGGTACCTTCAGGCATTTTGAAATTGCTCCCAAGGATGAACCAGACTTGTGGAGGTCTACAATTTTTTTTTTAGGTTTTTGCTGATTTCTTTTGATTTTCCCATGTCACGCAAAGAGGCACTGAGTTTGGAGGTAGGCCTTGAAATACATCCACAGGTGCACCTCCAATATCAGAAGCTTCTAAAGCCATGACATAATTTTCTGAAATGTTCCAAGCTGTTTAAAAGCACAGTCAACTTAGTGCATTTAAACTTCTGACCCACTGGAATTGTAATACAGTGAATTATAAGTGAAATGATCTCCATGAACAATTGTTGGAAAAATGACTTGTGTCATGCACAAAGTAGATGTCCTTACCGACTTGCCAAAAAGTATAGTTTGTTAACAAGAAATTTGTGGAGTGGTTGAAAAACGTGTTTTAATAACTCCAACCTAAGTGTATGTAAACTTCTGACTTCAACTGTGCATGTACAAATGACCTTGCCTAACCTGTACCCCTGCACATTGACTCAGTACCGGCACCCCCTGTATGTAGCCTCTTTATTGTTACTTTTATTATTGTTTTTTTTTTGGTAAATATTTTCTTTGCTCTAACTTGAACTGTTGGTTAAGGGCTTGTAAGCATTTCACGGTAAGATCTACACTTGTTGTATTTGGCGCATGTGACAGTTTTTTAATTTGAATTAGTAACTTGAATTGTTACACACATCCACAATTGCTTCATTTGAAGCTGCGTGTTCCTATGCTCTGATTTGGGCTCCCTCCATCCCTCAGCTAACTCGACCACTAGACCTACTGTATATGACTCATGCAGCTTGTTGTTGTGTATGACTGGTAGGTCTGTGTATGAGCCAATAAGCAGAACCCCCATTAGTGTGACAGGAAGCAGACAGACTGTACCCGATCAATCGTCCCTCAGGCTGCATGTGACACTTCTACTGTAGCTGTGTTCTTTTCTCTGGTGCGGAGTTGGCCTTATATTGTCCGTTTTGCTCTGTTCTCTTTTCAGTTCTGTCTAGTCTGGGGAGAAGTATATGGTAGATTTTGTCTGTCATCTTAGGAGTTTATTTATTATGAGACAAGTGTCATCATGCCCTCTGAGCTGCAGGTATACACTGCACCCTCCTGGTTACACAGCAGCAGTACATGGAGCTCCCAGTGGTTGGAGTCAGATAAGAATAGAAAAATAACAGAACAGAATATAACATAGTTCCTTTTGAGAATACAGTGTGGGATAGACCGCTGCTCCTGAATGGCGCAGGGGTCTAAGGCACTGCATCTTAGTGCTAGAGGTACCACTACAGACCCTGGTTCGATTCCAGACTGCATCACAATTGGCTGTGTTGGGGAGTCCCAAAGGGCAACGCAAAGGACAAGCGTCGTCCGGGGTAGGGTTTGGCCGGGTAGGCCGTCATTGTAAATAAGAATTTAAGGTTTGATGTGATGTTCTCTTCCAGAGCTGAATGTGTCATCCAGACCAGAGGAGTCAGACTGCTGTTCTATGGTGAGTACACTAACATGCCCTGTTAACAGTCCCATATAGCCCAGTGAGAGTTTGGTCCACTTCAGATCCGGACCTGGAAATGACAGTTCTGTCAGAATCATGTGCTCCCCCTGGTGACCACTAGATGGCGCCACCAGTGAGCCAGCTGTATGAAACCCTTTTCTCTGAAAACAGATTATGGCCATGATGCTACTGTAGAGTGTTAACAATCATTCTCATCATGTTTTAGTAGATGTAGTGGATTACAGCTGTGTTCAGTGTTGTTGAGGAGCTATCTGGCCCGCTGTAATGGTGACTGGCTTGATTAGTCTTCTAGGCTACCTGGTGCCTACTACAGTAGCACATTACACTACCATGGTAGCTTTACTCCCACACTGTCTGAACATGAACTGACCACAGGCTCCTCAGCCTGTCTGTCATCTCCAGCTTCTCAGGTGATAGAGGGCTTGAGATGATTAGGATTAGGATATTATGAGTGAGTTATAATCCAGGGAAGGATAAGAGGAGGGGGAGGGCTAGCGAAAGAGATGGAAATAACTACCCTTAGCTCCGGCAATGAGGAACAAGACCTAAACTTCTAGCCCCCCCTCTCAGAGCACCAGAGTAGGCATGCTGAAGGCAGAGCCAATACAGAAGTGATTGTCTGAATAGGGCTCTGACAAACACTACTATAATCTGTTTATTGAGTGAAACACACAGATGGAAATGACCTATAAACAAACTGTTTAAACCAGTCTGCCACACCCAGAAACATTCAGAGTATCCAATGCTACAGGCCACAGTTGACATTGTGACTAAATCAGGGTTTGGGTCAATTGATTCTAACATCTAGTCAGGTACTTATGGAACTCCTCTCTCCTCCGCAGTATGAGGACCCCTGCCAGCTGAAGAACGCCAAGCTGGGAGGAAGTAACACGCAGAAGAAGACAGGAAGTGAGGTTCTAGACGCCATTTGCATCAGCGAGGAGGAGAAAATGGCTGTTCTCACCCTTATCAGAGAGGAGGTAGGTTAAAAAATAGACCGCACACACTCACACAGGGTAACACAGTAATAACTGTTTCCTGTGTCAGATCATCACTAAGGAGACGGAGGCCAGTGACTGGATGAGAAAGTATGAGGACAGCAGACAGGAAGTCATGGAGATGAGGTAACTCACATGTAGGGTTACAAAATTCCTGTTACTTTCAATAAATTCACTGGTTTTCCAGAAATCCCGGTTATTGAAAGTTACAGTAATTTTGCAACCCTACTCGCATGTACCATTCACCTGAACTGTACTGTGAGGCTAGTAGTCATATGATTGTGTGCTGAGCAGTGAACAGACTGAGGGTTAGCTAGTATAGACTCATCAGTAGCCGTTCCTCCTCTCACAGGAAAATTGTGGCAGAGTATGAGAAGACCATCGCCCAGATGATTGGTGAGTGGCTCGGTCAACCAACCTCTTCAAACATTCCTCTCCGTAAAATGACAGGTATACCCAGTGTAGTGGTGGCGTTGATGCACGGAATCGTAAAATGACCCGTCCGCGTGAACTCTCTCTCGTTCAGAGGACGAACAGCGCAACACCCTGAGCGCCCAGAAGTCTTTGCAGGCTGTAACCATGGAGAAGGAGTTGGCGCTAGCGGACCTGAACTCGGTAGAGCGCTCGCTGTCTGACATGTTCCGCCGCTATGAGAACATGAAGAGCACCCTGGACGGCTTCAAGAAGGTCAGAGTTCGAGGGTCAAGAATAGTCTGACCTGAGTATCATTAGTCTTTAAGCACATTTGACGTATGTTCTGTATGTGGAATGTGGTTGTTCTACCATTTGTGTGCGTGTAGAATGAGGAGGTGCTGAAGAAGTGTGCTCAGGAGTATCTGGCCAGAGTCAAGCAGGAGGAGCAGAGATACCAGACGCTCAAACTCCACGCCGAGGAGAAACTAGACAAGTATGATTACGCACACTACACACACAGTGGTCTGTGACTACGTACCAACCAATTAAACATCTACCCTATTCCCCCCCTCAGGGCTAATCAGGACATAGCCCAGGTACGCAGCAAGGCCAGCTCTGAGAGTGTTGCTCTGACCGCCAGCCTGAGGAAGGAGCAGATGAGGGTGGACTCTCTGGAGAGAGCCCTGCAGCAGAAGGTAACGCACAACACAAATGCTACATGCTAATTCCTTTTGCTAGCCCTATAGCATAAAGTAAAGTGCAACACAAATTATACATGTAAACAGAAGGTTGCTTGCCCTACACATGTTTTTGCTAACCAGATCTTAGTTTTGAATCTCCCTGACGTGATCTTCCATCTTGTCACAGGCCGAGGAAATCGAGGAGCTCACCAAGATCTGTGACGAGCTCATCGCCAAGATGGGCAGAACAGACTGAGACAGATTCCATACGTCCAAATCATTCAATCTTGATCCACCGAGAAATCCCTGCCTACAACCTATGGCATACTCTGCCCTGTGCATGCATCCAGCCAATGAGCAGTTCTGTTTTCCCTTGGGGCGTCTGCCTCTAATGCTGCTGTACTGGTCCGATGTCATATGATAACCCATTTTCTCTTGAGTGGTGTACCCTATGGAGAATAGGGTGTCATTTGAGCCAGAGATTGTTACATGTGGACTGTTTTTGTTTTGGTCATTTTCGCCATGCAAGACCAAATCCCTTACTCCCTCCATCTGTCGCTCTGTCCTGTAACTAATATAATACAATGTGCTGTCTAGGCATTGCATAGATTTGGGCTCATTTACCTGACGATAACAGTTTGTGGAGCACTTATTAATAGATTGTGTATATAAACACCCTGGCTGAGATGTACTGTACATATTTATTCTGAACACTAGGAGACTAGGGTGGGACCAGGTAGACGCGCTCTAGGACAGTTAGAGGTCAGGGGTGAGCTGTGTTTGACCCTTCTGTATGACTACACTATTACAGGGAGGGGGGGGATATGGGCATAGGGTTTAGGATGCACTGCTATTGATAGGGGTCGTGTGGGGCGTTGTCCTGGAAAGTATAAAGCTTTTCTCCTGTTTGTAATGAGGCCTTGTGTTAGCAGTGGAGGAGGGGCTGTAGGTCTACTGTATAGTCTGCTCTGTGTGGTCTTGGACAGGTTTAGATCACCTCCAGCATACCTGCACAGGGGAGGATTTCTCGCTGTCCTAAACTCCACCTGGTTAGTGTTTGTCTCAGGCCAGTGTGTTGGAGCAGAGAGTAGAATACTCGGTTACTCAATCTGGAAATGGTGAAATTAATACAAAGACTATCTATTTTGTATATGTTCAAGCATACTGAAAACTGGAAGTGTTTGAATGACTGTGGCTGTTATTTTTTAGTTCAGAATTTTTTTAAATCCTCAGAATATCCTACTCATGTTCCCCTCTGGCCACTGACATGCACAGCACCTGTAGTGTCCAGGTGTGAAACATTATGACATGGCGGTAGAGGGAACTGTTCCAGGGTTACTTGAGCTCCCATTGACCCCGGGCCAATGTAGTGCACTATATAGGGAATAGGGTGCCCTTTGGGACACGCCCAGTGTGTTTCACTGCAGCACCTATTTAGTGGCATAGAAAGATAACGTTTCTCTTATTCACTGCTTAACTGTTCCCAGCTGAACTGGTTGTGTTAAATGCTCGTCACCCCTGTGGAGAGTCACACCGCCTCACAGTACTTGTTCCCTCTCCGCCATACTGCTCTGTGGACGACCATAGTTATACAAGATGCATTATAAACTGGGTGGTTCCAGCCCTGAATGCTGATTCGTTGACAGCCTTCTCTATCATGCACATTTTTGCGCCATTCTGCAGTTGCGTTTCCTCCAGCGTCATTGACGGTTTCGTTAAACATTGTTTTTTTAAAACTGTCACCAATCTCTTTTTTTGAATTGTCATTATTTGTGAAGTGGTAATAAGAAAAGTACAGCTATACTGACTATGTTGACTAATACGGTATATGCAGTGTGTCCTGAGTAAACAAGATTGCAGTAATAAAGGAGTGTGTTCTCATGGCTTCTGTGTGCAGGAGAGTTTCTTGTTCACAGCTTCACAGGTATGGTCTGACATCACAGCTTCAGAGGACAGGTCTGACATCACAGCTAGACAGATTGGGTCTGACATCGCAGCTACAAGCACTGACTTAACTGAATCCTCGGTCTCTGCCAGAGTGAACCGTAGTCTAGCCCTGGACTAGCAGCCAAACAGAGAAGAGTGTGAAAGGTGTCACCATGTCGGCTTTATCCTCTTATTCTCAGAGCTAACATCCCCTGACACAATTATGTCCTCTGTGTGACACACAGAGATAAAGACACATGCGCGCAGACTCATACAGTGGGGCAAAAAAGTATTTAGTCAGCTACCAATTGTGCAAGTTCTCCCACTTAAAGATGAGAGAGGCCTGTAATTTTCATCATAGGTACACTTCAACTATGACAGACAAAATGAGAAAAAAAATCCAGAAAAATCACTGTAGGATTTTTAATGAATTTATTTGCAAATTATGGTGAAAAACAAATATTTGGTCAATAACAAAAGTTTATCTCAATATTTTGTTATATACCCTTTGTTGGCAATGACAGAGGTCAAACGTTTTCTGTAAGTCTTCACAAGGTTTTCACACAATGCTGGTATTTTGGCCCATTCCTCCATGCAGATCTTCTAGAGCAGTGGTGCTTTGGGGCTGTTGCTGGGCAACACGGACTTTCAACTGCCTCCAAAGATTTTCTATGGGGTTGAGATCTGGAGACTGGCTAGGCCACTCCAGGACCTTGAAACGCTTCTTACGAAGCCACTCCTTCGTTGCCCGGGCGGTGTGTTTGGGATCATTGTCATGCTGAAAGACCCAGCCACGTTTCATCTTCAATATCCTTGCTGATGGAAGGAGGTTTTCACTCAAAATCTCACGATACATGGCCCCATTCATTCTTTCCTTTACACGGATCAGTCGTCCTGGTCCCTTTGCAGAAAAACACCCCCAAAGCATGATGTTTCCACCCGCATGCTTCACAGTAGGTATGGTGTTCTTTGGATGCAACTCAGCATTCTTTGTCCTCCAAACACGACGAGTTGAGTTTTTACCAAAAAGTTATATTTTGGTTTCATCTGACCATATGACATTCTCCCAATCTTCTTCTGGATCATCCAAATGCTCTCTAGCAAACTTCAGACGGGCCTGGACATGTACTGGCTTAAGCAGGGGGACACGTCTGGCACTGCAGGATTTGAGTCTCTGGCGGCGTAGTGTGTTACTGATGGTAGGCTTTGTTACTTTGGTCCCAGCTCTCTGCAGGTCATTCACTAGGTCCCCCCGTGTGGTTCTGGGATTTTTGCTCACCGTTCTTGTGATCATTTTGACCCCACGGGGTGAGATCTTGCGTGGAGCCCCAGATCGAGGGAGATTATCAGTGGTCTTGTATGTCTTCCATTTCCTAATAATTGCTCCCACAGTTGATTTCTTCAAACCAAGCTGCTTACCTATTGCAGATTCAGTCTTCCCAGCCTGGTGCAGGTCTACAATTTTGTTTCTAAAGTCCTTTGACAGCTCTTTGGTCTTGGCCATAGTGGAGTTTGGAGTGTGACTGTTTGAGGTTGTGGACAGGTGTCTTTTATACTGATAACAAGTTCAAACAGGTGCCATTAATTCAGGTAAACGAGTGGAGGACAGAGGAGGCTCTTAAAGAAGAAGTTACATGTATGTGAGAGCCAGAAATCTTGCTTGTTTGTAGGTGACCAAATACTTATTTTCCACCATAATGTGCAAATAAATTCATTAAAAATCCTACAATGTGATTTTTTGGATTTTTTTCCTCATTTTGTCTGTCATAGTTGAAGTGTACCTATGATGAAAATTAGGCCTCATCTTTTTAAGTGGGAGAACTTGCCACGTGGCTGACTAAATACTTTTTTGCCCCACTGTACATACTGTGTGAAATGGATGTTAGAGGGCAAGCACATGTGAGTGACACATTTTAGGTTGAATTTCCCTGTAGTTGGTGTGACTGGTCTGTGATAACCCCAGTGTGGTTGCATTATTTCTCTGATCACTAAGACAGCATACTGTAGGGAGGGGGGGGGGGGGGTGCTGACTGCAAAGGTAAGTGAGTGAATACAGTACAGGCAACAGTACTGACAGTATACCTGACCCTGTCAAAGCTACCCTGGGTAAGCTCATTAACACAATAACAAAGGGTGCTGGGTGTGCAGGGTTGATAGGGATTAGGGCTAAGATGTTATTGCCCCCAAGACACCCCTGCCCCCATTCTCTTTTCTCTCCTCTGCGTTTACCTCCTCTCTGCTCCCATTCTCTTTTCTCTCCTCTGCGTTTTACCTCCTCTCTGCCCCCATTCTCTTTTCTCTCCTCTGCGTTTACCTCCTCTCTGCTCCCACTCCAGCACTATGAAGACTGTCCTGGCTCTGCTGATGTTGGTATGCCTGGCCTGCCACAGTAAGTACCCTTGTTCATATAGTAGCAGGGTTATTGGATCAACTAGAGGGGGACCGTATGGGGGGTTCAGGTTTTTAAGGGGTTATAAGGGCTTTTTGAAGGGGGCTCTGACTCTAAACGGTGGGTCTGAATTATGTAGTCTTTACTGGGTCATTGTTAAACGATGTAATCAGGTTAGAAATGTTGTGTTTATCTGGTGGGTGGCAAACAAAATGTCAAGAGCTTAGTTGGATCACATAATTCACGGAAGAGTTTGGGACACAATGAGAGTAACTGATGCTAACACTAACCGTAGGTCAACACTAGCCCTAGCCATAGGTCAACACTAACCCTAAATGTACCAGGGGGTCAGGTTTCAGTATATTTTGTTTAAGTCATCATAATGGTAAGGGTTGTGCCTTGAAGTGCTAGTGAAGGGCTCTGTTTACTTATCTGTGTCTGACCGGCTGACAGTGGGTTTCAGTGTGCTCTTATTTGTTCATAAAAGCCAGAGGGGTTGACAGATCATATGGACAGGGTCATTCCTGGTTAGGTCACAGACACAGCTTTGGAGATGCTCTGGACATTACCAGTTATTAGTTTGTATTTATGGGCTCCCGGTTACTCAGGGACAATGTGTGCATGTTGAGACTGAGAGTTAGGGTTATGTTGAGAGGTAGCATCAATCCAACCTTCTTGCAGAGGGATTGCTAGTCTTTCTGTCTGTGTGTGTTGGTACATGCTGCTTAGTCTCATCTCAGACGTTCTCTCCTGTTCCATGTGTAAAGGTCACGCACTGAAGTGTCACTCATGCGTAGCGTCCAATGAGGATGATTGTACTAAACAAGGATCCACCACCTGCCCTCAATTCGCTGACGCCTGCTCCACCATCACAGGACAGAGTGAGTACACACCCATAAATTAATTTTATTACCAAAGCATGCAGTATTATTTTCTACCACTAGATGTCAGGCTAGTTCTAGGAGTCAGTTGATTTTCCTGACTGTAGTGTAGGACAGCGCCACCAATGACAGTACAGTGTGAAGATAGGCTGAAACTGCTTCTCCATTTAGAAATCCCTGATCACACCTGTAGGCGATGTCAAGGCGACGTTGGTTAGGTAGCCTCATACATAGAAACACGTCACCGGTCCAACGGTTGTCTCGCGCTGAGCTGCGTCTGTGCAGAGGCCATCAAATCAAAGGCACTCACTCCTTCGATATAAAGTTGTTTTGACGAAAATGAAAACGTTTCAGTGTCACTTTCACAAGGTTGGAGAAATAACATTGACTACTTACGAAATTGCCTCGAACATAGGTTGTGCCTTTAGATTTCGAGAAAATGAACAACTAACAACTAACAACTAAGAATGTTTTACTTCTCCCACTGACTTGGTCTGGGTTTAGAAACTCTGTGGCACCACCATCAGCACTACACCACAGATAGAACAAGGAGCCATATGTTTCACCGGCAGTATACATCTGAAGCATCCGGTTGAACTTCCACTCTCCACCAAATATGATGTGAAGAGGAAGCCCAGTGGTCTGCAGTGGGGGAATATGGCGCGAGAGAGGAAGCCCAGTGGTCTGCAGTGGGGGAATATGGCGCGAGAGAGGAAGCCCAGTGGTCTGCAGTGGGGGAATGTGGCGCGAGAGAGGAAGCCCAGTGGTCTGCAGTGGGGGAATATGGCGCGAGAGAGGAAGCCCAGTGGTCTGCAGTGGGGGAATATGGCGCGAGAGAGGAAGCCCAGTGGTCTGCAGTGGGGGAATATGGTGCGAGAGAGGAAGCCCAGTGGTCTGCAGTGGGGGAATATGGCGCGAGAGAGGAAGCCCAGTGGTCTGCAGTGGGGGAATATGGCGCGAGAGAGGAAGCCCAGTGGTCTGCAGTGGGGGAATGTGGCGCGAGAGAGGAAGCCCAGTGGTCTGCAGTGGGGGAATATGGCGCGAGAGAGGAAGCCCAGTGGTCTGCAGTGGGGGAATATGGCACGAGAGAGGAAGCCCAGTGGTCTGCAGTGGGGGAATATGGCGCGAGAGAGGAAGCCCAGTGGTCTGCAGTGGGGGAATATGGCACGAGAGAGGAAGCCCAGTGGTCTGCAGTGGGGGAATAGGGCGCGAGAGAGGAAGCCCAGTGGTCTGCAGTGGGGGAATATGGCGCGAGAGAGGAAGCCCAGTGGTCTGCAGTGGGGGAATATGGCGCGAGAGAGAACTGGGCCAACATTCTGCAGATTTTGTCATCTAAGGAAAGCTCTCAATTCAGGTTTCTGTTCCCAAAACTAAAATCTGTTAAGAACAGAGTGCACTACGTTTTGTAGATGTTACCCTTTGCCAACGTTTCTACAAATTGCATTGTTTACAAGAAGTGCAAGGGCGAATTGAGTTATAGCACATGTGCACTTTTGAAATATGCAAATACCTGCTAGAACACGGTACTATGATTAATTTTCATCCAATTGAAAACAACACAGATGAACTATCTTTGACTATACACAGCAGAAAGTAGAGCACAGATGTACAAGTGCCGAAATCCACATCGACCCCCTAGACCCTGCCTCCTATAGACACTTCTGTAGATCTAAAATTATTGGATTGCAAAAATGTTAAATTCCGCAAAGATCCGCAAGGTATACTTTTTAGACTTGAATTGTATATTATCGGTGTTCTAGCTACTGTGGAACTGACACGAACACATCTTGTACAAAACCGATTTTAAAGCTAAATAAACACAAGTCTTCAAGCTACTATACTATTTAACACACTAAATCAATGACCGCGGACATTATAGAGTACATGTGTACGTATTTCTCTCTTTTGTCAGCAGTAGTTCTCCCTCGCCGTGCCCTGTAATCACTGTGTCATCATCTCTCAGGATTCTGGATAAATTCCCAGCAGTCTTTATCAACCACAATTGGGAGTCCTATAGGGCAGCCCAGCGTTGTCCGGGTTTGGCCGTCATTGTAAATAATTTATTTAACTAGACAAGTCAGTTAAGAACAAATTCTTATTTGCAATGACAGCTTACCGGGGACCAGTGGGTTAACTGCTTTGTTCAGGGGCAGAAAGACAGATTTTTACCTTGTCAACTCTGGGATTCGATCCAGCAACCTTTACGGTTACTGGCCTAACATGCTAACCACTAGGCTACCTGCCACTAACTGACTTGCCTAGTTAAATCAAAATGTTGGAAAGAAAATAGTTATGTGATTGCTGTATATAAAAGCACAGTGTATGTACTATGTATGTATATGTAGATGAAAAGCTGTAAAACAAAAACAAATGTAATTCCTCACATCTTTCCTCTCACTCTCCCTCCCTTCTCCACTCCTCTCTCCTCTCTCTCTCCCTTCTTCCACACTCCTCTCTCCCCTTTCTCCTTTCCTCACACTCCTCTCTCCTCCCTCCCTCCCTCCTGTGTTTCAGACACGGTGATGAAGTCATGCTCCTACAAAGCATTCTGTGATAAGGCCCACAGTGGCAACTCTGGAGCCAAGATGGAGTGTTGTTTCACTGATGACTGCAATGGGCCTCATAAGGGCCACCAGCATGGGGAGCACAAAAACACAGCTGGAGCCCTGGGAGCCAGCCCTGCTCTGCTACTTGGGGCTCTGATGCTCCGCATGGCCCTCAGCAGGTTCTAAACTCATGATCATAAATACATTCATCCATTTACTATCCATCTATCCATGTATTCATTATTTCATACAGCGCTACCACGAAACCATTTATCCATCCATCCCCTCAGAGTGTGTCTGCAGAATGCTGATGAACTAGGGTTTGGTGAATCATACAGGGATTAGTAAGAGTGTGTGTGTGATGCCTGTGGTGGTGGTGGTGGTGGGGGGGGGGGGGGGGGGGGTCAGTAAAGCACATTCAATCAAGTTTAAAGACAGATGGAACTGATGTATCACTCCGCATGATTCAGCTCTGTCACAGTTGTGTGTCCGTAACCAGTCTTATGTACAAACGGAGATGTTTGATATGATCAGAGAGAGGATGGAACTCCTGTAGTGTCAGTAGACTCTGGGTGGATGTGAGCCAGGATGGGGTTAGAACTTTAGATGTATATACTATGTTTATACCTGGGGCTGATCTGAAATGTCACCCATGGTAGCCTGTGTGTATGTATGATACTGTTGGTTAGTGCTGGGCTCCCAGTAGGCCTAGTGTTAGGCTCGTTCCCACAGTAACCACATACGCTAGGGCACTCTTCAGCCTTCAGACTCCAATCATCATGAATTAAACAGGAACTCAACACTGAAAGACATGTTGGTACTTGTTGGTCCATTGTTAATATTGTTATGCTTCAATACTTATTTATAAATAAACATGCTATTACACCCTTACATTTCCTTTCTATCTCTCAGCAGTTGGTTTTGTTGTGTGTAGCGTGCTACAGAGACTGTCAGTGGGTGGCATCAGTGGAAAATGTTGAGACCATAGTTTTAGACTCCCTCCTCAGTTTCTGTGACCTCTGACCTAGTTACAGGCCACATGACAGGACGTGAGGTCACACACATGCAAGAACACACACACACACACACACACACATTTCCTCCTCACACCTCCAGTCTGTCTTTAGTGAACGCTGACTTCTTCTCTGTCACAGACTGTATAATCACTTGGTGCAGGGAAGGCTCATATAAGGACAGTTGGACCCTCGTCCAACAAGAGAACAACTGGTCTAGACAAGGATACAGATCGCACCCGTTAATCAACCCCCAATCACCCCATTCAGACAGAATATCTACCCCATTTAGGCTAGTCACAGTAGCTCTGGGCACCGTAGCATACTGTTACTGTAATTTCTATTTCCCTGTTAGCCTAGTGTCTCCTCCGTCTGAGGCCATGTCTCTCTCCCTCCTCTGTCATAAATACAAGTCAGCTGAGCAGAGAGAGATGGAGAGAGAGACGGAGAGAGGGGGGGTGAAATTCTGAATCATATGATGTGACTTTGACCCAGTTCCCATAGCGATGCTGCCAGCTGAGAGATGGAGAAAGAAGGAAAGAGAAATGGTTAGAATATCGCTCTGTTAATGAGAATTTATCATAAATGCATGGTTAAAAATGTATTGAACAAGTAAAACTAACCTACAGTTGAAGTTGGAAGTGTACATACACCTTAGCCAAATACATTTAAACTCAGTTGACAATTACTGACATTTAATCCTAGTAAAAAGTCCCCATCAGTTAGGATCAACACTTTATTTTAAGAATGTGAAATGTCAGAATAATAGTAGAGAATGATTTATTTCAGCTTTTATTTCTTTCATCACATTCCCAGTGGGTCAGAAGTTTACATACACTCAATTAGTATTTGGTAGCATTGCCTTTAAATTGTTTAACTTGGGTCAAATGTTTTGGGTAGCCTTCCACAAGCTTCCCACAATAAGTTGGGTGAATTTTGGCCCATTCCTCCAGACAGAGCTGGTGTAACTGAGTCAGGTTTGTAGGTCTCCTTGCTCTCACACGCTTTTTCATTTCTGCCCACACATTTTCTATCGGCTTGAGGTCAGGGCGTTGTGATGGCCACTCCAATACTTTGACTTTGTTGTCCTTAAGCCATTTTGCCACAACTTTGGATGTATGCTTGGGGTCATTGTCCATTTGGAAGACCCATTTGTGACCAAGCTTCCTGACTGATGTCTTGATGTTGTTTCAATGTATCCACATAATTTTCTTGCCTCATGATGCCATCTATTTTGTTAAGTGCACCAGTCCCTCCTGCAGCAAAGCACCCCCACAACATGATGCTGCCACCCCTGTGCTTCACGGTTGGGATGGTGTTCTTCGGCTTGCAAGCCCCCCCTTTTTCCTCCAAATATAACAATGCTCATTATGGCCAAACAGTTCTATTTTTGTTTCATCAGACCAGAGGACATTTCCCCAAAAAGTACGATCTTTGTCCCCATGTGCAGTTGCAAACCGTAGTCTGGCTTTTTTTTATGGCGGTTTTGGAGCAGTGGCTTCTTCCTTGCTGAGCGGCCTTTCAAGTTATGTTGATATAGGACTCGTTTTACTGTGGATATAGATATTTTGTACCTGTTTCCTCCAGCATCTTCACAAGGTCCTTTGCTGTTCTGGAATTTTCGCATCAAAGTACATTAATCTCTAGGAGACAGAACGTGTCTCCTTCCTGAGCGGTATGACGAACGCGTTGTCCCATGGTGTTTATACAGTCAACTTCGTGTACGTAAAATTCAGACCCACTGGAATTGTGATACAGTGAAATAATCTGTAAACAATTGTTGGAAAAATGACTTGTGTCATGCACTAAGTAGATGTCCTAACCGATTTGCCAAAACGATAGTTTCTTAACAACAAATGTGTAGAGTGGTTGAAAAACTAGTTTTAATGACTCCAACCTAAGTGTATGTAAACTTCCAACTTCAACTGTATGTAATAGCCATGCTTGACTAGGGCAGGTGCTCACTGGAGCTGGGTACCGGCTACACCACCTCAAATGTTCTGCTGCTTGAGCTCCTTTTCCTCTTATAGAATATTAGCCAAAACTATTGTGGAGCTCCTGCACCTAAATACAAACAGTACTGGCACCCAACATGAGTACCTACACCTATTTCAGTCCAAATCAAGTACTGGTAATAGCCTAGAGGTTATCTAAAAGTATAGGTCGGTACACAATCTATTTGACTGTATATCAGATGTATAGGAAGCATATTATGAAGTGAGTGGTACACCTATTATTAATCAGTTGTGTAAAAAGTACCCAGTTGTCATACTTGAGTAAAAGTAAAGATACCTTAATAGAAAATGACTCAAGTAAAAAGTGAAAGTCACCCAGTAAAATACTACTTGAGTAAAAGTCTAAAAGTATTTGGATTAAAATATACTTATGTATCAAAAGTAAATGTAATTGCTAAAATATACTAAGTATCAAAAGTAAAAGTACAAATAATTTCAAAGTCCTTATATTAAGCAAACCAGATGGCGCCATATTATTGTTTTTTTAATTTACAGAAAGCCAGGGGGCACACTCCAACATAATTTACAAACGAAGCATGTGTTTAGTGAGGCCGCCAGATCTGAGGCAGTAGGGATGGCGCCTTGATAAGCGTGTGAATTGTACCCTTTTCCTGTCCTGCTAAGCATTCAACATGTAACGAGTACTTTTGGATGTCAGGGAAAATGTATGGAGTAAAACGTTTATTATTTTCTTTAGGAATGTAGTGAAGAAAAAAATAGTAACAAATATAAATAGTAAAGTACAGATACCCCCCCAAAACACATAGTACTTGATAGTATTTTTTACTTGGGTACTTTACACCACGGCTATTAATGTTTGATGACCCAGCACAATGACAGCCATGAAAACAGTTAAAACCTAAAAGTCAACAACAGAGAAATCAGCGGCAGCGCCAGTGAAGAGTCTGGCTACCCAAACTCCTTGTTTCAGCCAGACAAATTCAAGAGTTCATGTCAACGCAGTTCCTCATACTGTAGCTACTGCAAAAATCGACAAGAGACTAGATCATTTCCGGGAATGGTTCATTCTAATCGCGAGCCCTACCAGGAAAGAAGCCTCAGCTGACAGCGGTGTTCGGGTGCCGCATATATTTCAGATTGTAGACAGATGTCAACTAAGAGAAACAACAGATTTAAACGAGACGTGTTTTACTCTTTGCGACACTTGGGACGCACGCACACCGAACAGTAAAACGGGTAAGTTTTGTGTGTCTGTATGTGTGTGTTTGGGGGAGTAGCCTAGGTGTGGCAGACATACCTAGAGTTGTGGTTGGCAGATCGTTTCAGCATTAAACTTTCATGTCATCTCAACCTGATGCTAAATTATGCTTTATTGGGCGGCATAGTTATTCTCCATACAAGTCGACAACTAGTGAAATAACTGACAGAGTATCTAGCCTACAGAACATAGCCCACTGAGCACCTGATCAAATAATAATGTAGGCATATCTATGATACAGGATGGGTTCCACGTGGATCTGATCCTTCTGGAACAGTGACACTAATACTTAGATTTTTCACTTGTCAAATAAAAAACAATGACTGCAGAACTAAACCAGCCATGCAACTCTATGCACAATGACTATTTTTAACATTTTCCACATCAAATTTTTTACTTGAAGAACAATGCAGATGCAAAGTTTGGAAACAGAATGATGTTTTGTGCTGTCATTCTGTTACCAAACATTACATCTGCACTGTTGGAATGCACGGTGGAATTGCCCTCCTATAGTATTCATATGTAGCCTCTATCTCTGTATCGGCTCCTCATTCTGTTTGGAGAATAATAGCTGTACATTAATAAACACAACTTTATGATTCACACTAATCAGTAGGGTTGTGACGATTCTGGAATTTGGGGTAACAATGAATTGTCATAGTCACTGTTGTCTTAATTGTTTTGAGCTTGTGATGCATCTTTTGAAAATGACCTACTACTTGCCTAATGAATATCACAGCTTGGTGACACCCCTGTCTCAAAACTGGTTTTGACCACATTGAACTTTTGGAAATGAAGCTTCTCCTCCCGACCATGCCGTTCTGCTCGTAAAATGACTACCAACTTTACCCAATTCATGTAAAAATGAAAAACTGCTATTGGGTAAACTATATCTACCAGAATATAAAGTTGAACCTCCCCTTCTACTAAAATGCATGTATTAAGACAATTTTTGTTGTTGTTGTTCAGAGTTATTTTCATGAATTGTCGGTTAAACAATTATAGGATAACTTTGCCAGCCCTGCGAATAAGGCCTACATAGACAGCATGGTACCAAACACGAATCCCTTTTAACCCAATAATAATGTAATGCTAAATTTAAATGCATCAAATGTCCCATGTCTTGTAAAGATTGAGAACTACTTAAAGTTTGCTATAGATGCCAATATATAATTTCAGACTTGGTCACTCCTGCTATGCTAAATACCCGAAACAGATGCTTTTTCTGATGTCAAAGCACTGTGTGTGTGTGTGTGTGTGTGTTAATTTCTTTCTTTCCTTTAACAACACAATGAACACGAAATGTTCTTCAAATTGCTGTTCCAGAGGAGAAGTTGTGTTAGCTTGCTTATGTGACCAGGCAGGTGCATCTACTGTACAGACAGGCATCAGTCAGGATGATGTCAAGTCCTCAGCATGTCAGTATCTGACAAGAGTTAGGTTAGGTTGTCCTCTAATGTTCATTCCCTTGTCTCTCTCTATCTATCTGACCAGATGAAATGTGCCTGTATGCAGATCTGTTTAGTAGTCTATAATTTCCAGCTGTGGTGAATCCTCTGGTTAGCAGCACAGCTTGAGGCCTTATGCTTAGCTAGGCTGCCTCAATAACGTCACATGAAAAACTGCTGTGTGTGTGTGACATGACTGCTCGCTCTCTTCCTCTCTTTCGGGCAAATTCACTGCCAACTGTTACTGTTGCTCTAAAAGAGGATTTGGGTTTTCTGAATAATTGGAAGCCTGTGTCATTACAATGCAAGATTTATTTCAAAATGCCTTACAAATAGACTCCTCCCACTCTCCATCTCTCAGTGATATGTGGTAGCAGGCAGCACTATGCCATACGTGGACAGGCAGAACCGTGTGTGTGGCTTCCTGGATATTGAGGAGAAGGAGGGCAGCAGTCGCTTCCAGAGACGCTACTTCATACTGGACACACAGGGCAACACACTGCAGTGGTACATGGACAACCCCCAGGTACACACACACACACACAGTCATTATAGTCCCTGCACAAACACACATGACCTCTGATGTGTCTGAGGCAGAGTGTGTTCAAATAGTGTGTGTGTTCTGCCGCTAGCAGGGTAGAGGAAGTGAGACTGGGAGTAGAAGGTTTTTAACTCTCTCTCTGCCTGCATAAGTGCTTGTTGTTAGGCTTTGAGCGATTCCCCGGTATACGGTAATAACGGTATATTTCGAAATACCAACGGTATGATTTTCAATACTGTTAAAATAAATAAATATATACAGGGCATTCAGAAAGTATTCAGACCTCTTGACTTTTTCCACATTTTGTTACATTACAGCCTTATTCTAAAATGTATTAGATGTAATTTTTTTCCCTCATCAATCTACACACAATACCCCGTAATGACAAAGCGAAAACAGATTTTTAGAAATGTTTGCAAATAAATTAAAAACAGAAATACCTTATTTACATAAGTATTCACACCCTTTGCTATGAGACTTGAAATTGAGCTTGGGTGCATCCTGTTTTCATTGATCATCCTTGAGCAGCTGTTTTTACAACTTGATTGGAGTCCACCTGTGGTAAATTCAATTGATTGGATATGATTTGGAAAGGCAAACACCTGTCTATATAAGGTCCCACAGTTGACAGTGCATGTCAGAGCAAAAACAAAGCCATGAGGTTGAAGGAATTGTCCTTAGAGCTCAGACAGGATTGTGTTGGCACAGATCTGGGAAAGGGTACCAAAAATTGTCTGCAGCATTGAATGTCACCAAGAACACAGTGGCCTCCTCCATCACCCTTCCTAGAGCTGTCCGCCCGGCCATACTGAGCAATCGGGGGAGAAGGGCCTTGGTCATGGAGGTGACCAATGACCCGAAGGTCACTCTGACAGAGCTCCAGAGTTCTTCTGTGGGTATGGGAGAAACTTCCAGAAGGGAAACCATCTCTGCAGCACTCCACCAATCAGGCCTATGGTAGAGTCGCCAGCGGGAGCCACTCCTCAGTAAAAGGCACATAACAGCCTGCTTAGACTTTGCCAAAAGGCACCTAAAGGACTCTCAGACCATGGGACACAAGATTCTTTGGTCTGATGAATACAAGATTGAACTCTTTGGCCTGAATGCCAACCGTCACCATCTCTATGGTGAAGCATGGTGGCGGCAGCATCATGCTGTTAGGAGGTTTTTCAGCGGCAGGGACTGGGAGACTAGTCATGATCGAGGAAAAGATTAACGGAGCGAAGTACAGAGAGATCCTTGATGAAAACCTGCTCCAGAGCGCTCAGGACCTCAGAATGGGGCAAAGGTTCACCTTCCAACAGGACAACAACCCTAAGCACATAGCCAAGACAACGCAGGAGTGGCGTCAGGACAAGTCTCTGAATGTCCTTGAGTGGCCCAGCCAGAGCCCGGAGTTGAACCCAGTCGAACATCTCTGGAGAGACCTGAAAATAGCTGTGCAGCAACGCTCCCCATCCAACCTGACAGAGCTTGAGAGGATCTGCAGAGAAGAATGGGAGAAACTCCCCAAAAACAGGTGTGTCAAGCTTGTAGCGTCATACCCAAGAAGACTCGAGGCTGTAATCGCTGCCAAAGGTGCTTCAACAAAGTAAAGTAAAGGGTCTGAATACTTATGTAAATGTGATTTTTCCATTTTTATTTTTTATACATTTGCAAACATTTCTAAACCTCTTTTTGCTTTGTCATTATGGGTATTGTGTGTAGATTGATGAGGGAGAGAAACTATTTAACCAATTTTTAAAATAAGGCTGTAGCATAACAAAATGTCAAGGGGTCTGAAAACGTTCCGTGTGTGTGTGGTATACAGTACCAGTCAAAAGTTTGGACACCTACTCATTCAAGGGTTTTTCTTTAGTTTTACTGTTTTCCACATTGTAGAATAGTATTGAAGACACCAAATCTATGAAATAACACATATGGAATCATGTAGTAATCAAAAAGTGTTAAACTAATCAAAATATATTTGAGATTCTTCAAAGTAGCCACCCTTTGCCTTGATGACTGCTTTGCACACTCTTGGCATTTTCTCAGTCAGATTCACTTGGAATGCTTTTCCAACATTCTTGAAGGAGTTCCCACATGTGCTGAGCATTTGTTGGCTGCTTTTCCTTCACTTTACGACATGAAGGTCAGTCAATCCGGAAAATGTCAAGAACTTCAAGTGCATTCGCAAAAACCATCAAGCGCTATGATGAAACTGGCTCTCATGAGGACCGCCACATGAAAGGAAGACCCAGAGTTACCTCTGCTGCAGAGGATAAGTTCATTAGAGTTACCAGCCTCAGAAAATGCACCCTAAATAAATGCTTCTGAGTTCAAATAACAGACACATCTCCACATCAACTGTTCAGAGGAGACTGCGTTAATCAGGCCTTCATTGTCGAATTGCTACAAAGAAACCACTACTAAAGCACACTAATAATAATAAGAGACTTGCTTGGGCCAAGAAACACGAGAAATTGGAGATTAGACTCCAGGTCTGGAGTCCAGATTTTTGGTTCCAACCGCCGCCTCTTTGTGAGACGCAGACTAGGTGAACGGATGATCTTCGAATTTGTGGTTCCCACCATGAAGCATGGAGGAGGAGGTGTGGGGGTGCTTTGCTGGTGACACTTTAGATGATTTAATAAAAATTCAAGGCACACTTAACCAGCATGGCTATCAGAGCATTTTGCAGCAATACGCCATCCCATCTGGTTTGCGCTTAGTGGGTCTATCATTTGTTTTTCAACAGGAAAATGACCCAAAACACACCTCCAGGCTGTGTAAGGGCTATTTGACCAATGCGGAGAGTGATGAAGTGCTGTATCAGAAACCTAGCCTCCACAATTACCTGACCGCAACCCAATTGAGATGGTTTGGGAGGAGTTGGACTGCAGAGTGAAGGAAAGCAGAATGCCAATAGTGGGCAAAGCTGTCATCAAGGCAAAGGGTGGCTACATTGAAGAATCTGAAATATAAATATATTTAGATTTGTTTAACACTTTCTTACTAAAGGATTCCATATGTGTTATTTCAAAGTTTTGTTGTCTTCACTATTATTCTATCATGTAAAAATATAGAAAAACCCTTGAATGAGTAGTTGTGTCCAAACTTTTGACTGGTACTGTATATATTTATTTATTTATTTATTTATTATTTTTGTGGGGAGGGGTTGAGGGCACCTCTGACTCGCGGGGGTGCAAAATAATAATAATAATCATAATAATAATAATAAATAAATATAGATATCCAGCTCAGGGCTATAGCTATGTATTTGTTTTGGTAACTTGCTAGCTAACTGGCTAAATATATAAGTCAAGATTCTTGGTTACAGCAGAGACATTCAATCCCCTCCTGGATCAAGATCCCTGTTGCCTCAATTGTGTTGTGCGTCCCCTCAAAAAAGTATATATACAGGTATATATGTTTATTTGATTATTTATAGCAGCCCTTGTGTGCACATTCAGTAATACCGTATACCCCGATATGGTACAGAAACGGTATGAAAATCTGGTTACCGCCCCACCCTACTTGTTGTGTTACTGTGTTTATTACACTGTTGTGTTGTATGTCTGCCTCTAGAACCTGCCTAGTGGAGCGAACGCAGTTGGGATTCTGCAGCTGACATACATCTCCAAGGTAACAACACCCTTAAACAGACTACTTAGTAAGGGCAATGTTTTTGATTGATTCCAGACTCTCATCTTCTCTCTCATCTCATCTGCTCCTCTGTTCGGGGGTTAGGTGAGCGAGGCCACGGGGAAACAGAAGTCCAAGACTGAGTTCTGCTTTGGTGAGTCAAAGTGTTTGATTGAGTGCTTCTGTTTGCGTGAGTATGAGAGTGTAAGGTCTTCTCATGGCCCTGGTGAAACACGTACAGTAAAATGGGGCGGGAGCGTAGCCTAGTGGGGCGTCAGTGTAGCCTAGTCGGGCGGCAGCGTAGCCTAGTGGTTAGAATGTTGGACTAGCATCCGAAAGGTTGCAAGATTGAATCATCGAGCTGACAAGGTACAAATCTGTCGTTCTGCCCCTGAACAAGGCAGGTAACCCACTGTTCCTAGGCCATCATTGAAAATAAGAATTTGTTCTTAACTGACTTGCCTAGTTAAATAAAGGTAAAATGAAAATAAATATGAATCGTTCCATTTCATTTCAACAAGCCATGACACCCACCATCTCAGATTGTTCTGAAATTGTTTCTGTAGTTTGAAACATTGGCATTATTTTAAGTGTTTGGGAGAGATTGAGATTTATTGTCTAGATAAAGATCTCGTCTGCGTATAATGACATGATGTTATCCGTAGAATTGGGGTAATTTATTTGGATTGCCGAACTGCCTGGGTCAGGGGCTCCATAGACAGGTTGGTTGTTTAGCAACACAACCGATATGTGTGCAACTATGGGGCAAAACAGACAGGGTTCGTTTCGATTGTTGACAATATACATTTGAAGTCGGAAGTTTAAATACACCTTAGCCAAATGCATTTAAACTCAGTTTTTCACAATTCCTGACAATTAATCCTGGTAAAACAATTCCCTGTCTTAGGTCAGTTAGGATGACCACTTTATTTTAAGAATGTGAAATGTCAGAATAATAGTAGAGAGAATGATTTATTTCAGCTTTTATTTATTTCATCACATTCTCAGTGATTGTTTGTGATGGCCACTCCAATACCTTGACTTTGTTGTCCTTAATCTATTTTTGCCACAACTTTGGTCGCAAATGGGTCTTCCAAATGGACAATGACCCCAAGCATACTTCCAATCTTTAACTTCCTGACTGATGTCTTGAGATGTTGCGTCAATATATCCACATCATTTTCCTGCCTCATGATGCCATCTATTTTGTGAAGTGCACCGGTCCCTCCTGCAGCAAAGCACCCCCACAACATGATGCTGCCACCCCCTGTGCTTCACGGTTGGGATGGTGTTCTTCGGCTTGCAAGCCCCTCCCCCTTTTCCCTCCAAACATAACGATGGTCATTATGGACAAACAGTTCTATTTTTGTTTCATCAGACCAGAGGACATTTCTCCAAAAAGTACGATCTTTGACCTTTGTCCCCATATGCAGTTGCAAACCGGGGTCTGGCTTTTTTTATGGCGGTTTTGGAGCAGTGGCTTCTTCCTTGCTGAGTGGCCTTTCAGGTTATGTAGATATAGGACTTGTTTTACTGTGGATATAGATACTTTTTACCTGTTTCCTCCAGCATCTTCACAAGGTCCTTTGCTGTTGATCTGGGATTGATTTACACTTTTCGCACCAAAGTACGTTCATCTTTAGGAGACAGAACGTGTCTCCTTCCTGAGCGGCATGAAGAATGCGCGGTCCCATGGTGTTTATACTTGCGTACTATTGTTTGTCAAATTTGAACGTGTTACCTTCAAGCATTTGGAAATTGCTCCCAAGGATGAAGCACACTTGTGGAGGTCTACAATTATTTTTCTGAGAACTTGGCTGATTTCTTTTGATTTTCCCATGATGTCAAGCAAAGAGGCACTGAGTGTGAAGGTATGCCTTGAAATACATCCACAGGTACACCTCCAATTGACTCAAATGATGTCAAATAGCCTATCAGAAGCCTCTAAAGCCATGACATAATTTTCTGGAATTTACCTAGGCTGTTTAAAAGCACAGTCAACTTAGTGTATTTCAACTTCTGACCCACTGGAATTGTGATACAGTGAATTATAAGTGAAATAATTTGTCTGTAAACAATTGTTGGAAAAATGACTTGTCATGCACAAAGTAGATGTGCTAACCGACTTGACAAAACTATAGTTTGTTAACAAGAAATGTGTGGAGTGGTTGAAAAATGAGTTTTAATGACTCCAACCTAAGTGTATGTAAACTTCCGACTTCAACTGTATATGTATCTTATCCAGAAAGACTTACAGTAGTGAGTCTTTTCTTTTCGTACTGGTCCCGCATGGGAATTGAAGCCACAACCCTGGCGTTGCAAGCGCCATCCTCTATCAACTGAGCCACATGGCACCCATGTAAGTGATATTTCATCTCCAATGTTTATTGAATAAATAAATGCATTTGCACAATGAGCACTTGTATTTGAGAGATAACATCATTACAGTTGTTGGTTAGCTAGCAATAACTTTTTTTGCCATATTAGCATTGACATGAAATCAGTCAAAATACCTCAAAACAAGACAGCTATCAAGAACAAGATGAAATGAGCCACTTACGATTCCCCACATGGCAGTTTCTTGTCATTCTTGCTAGCAAACTGGCCATCCAGAATCACAACAACACTCTGACTTCTGCCCGATGGAACAGCGCACATCGTTTTTGTGACGATATCAGCTAACCCATCTATAGACAATGAAAATAGCAGAGGTGAGATGGGATCACCTTGCCTGCTACTTCTAGTTATTCTGAACGGAGCAGAGCAAGTATTGCCTGTCATTACTATGGCTGAGGGATTGGCATATAGTAGTTTAATCATGTGTTAAGTTGGACCTTTGCTCAACAACAATGACACAAATAAGGAATGGTTTACTAAGAAAAACTTGGCTTGATTATTTTGGTATCTGTGTCTCCAGATTCCCAGACACCCAAATATCACTTATGTATATTTTGACATGGCCTATTGATTAACGAGACACAATATCTATCTTATTATGTTATGCTATAATTTGCCATTTACCTTGAAACATATTATAATTTTTTACATTGTTGTGTCTCAATTGGCCACTAGGCTATACATCGAAGCTATGTGCAATGGTCAGGTCACTTTGAGGAAGATGTCAGCTTGACGACAAAATGTCAAGTCACCTGTTCGCATCCTGTACAATTGTTTTCTTATTGCTCAATTTAATCCATCTCTGTCTTTTTTTGTTGAGTGCTCCAACTTCTTTTTATCTCAAATTAGTCGTTTTGGAAGTTTTTTCTTGGTAAGCCATTTTCAGAATTTTAGTCATATTAATGAAATTGGTGCCAAGTCCCATATGTTCCAAAACCGACCATATATGGTATAAAATATGACCATTTTAGTCTATCAAAAGTTTTTGTTGTGTCAATAGAGAGAGAACTGCACAAGCAGCTTTGGTTTCTGATGAAGCATGTAAGACAGGGATCATCAACTAGATTGAGCCGTGGGCCAATTTTTTTCTTAAGTGGATGGTCAGGGAGCTGGAACATAATTACAAATATTTTGTAGACTGCAAATTGACTGCAAGAAGCAGAATTTCAACCCTTGTTTACATTTGCACGTTTTTTTCTGGATCAAAATAGGGCTTAGGTGGTGGTAGTGGTGTGGCCATCGGCATGGCCAATGGTGCTGTCGCCAACTGAAAATGTAAAAATCCCTCGTTGTCCTCAGTGACAACATTTTGCTGTTTTAAAGCTAATTTCCTGCAATTCTACACATTTTGCTATGAGGCTGAGAGAGAAATGAGCAGTTTTAAAGCACATTTTCTGCAATTCTACACATTTATGCTATATAAGTGACTCAGACATTATAGCAAAACCAATGTGCCCATGCCATGGCACAAATACTCCTGAATGCATCATTTAACATTTTTTGACTATCTAGCTTTTATTTTGTTGACTGTTAGTTCTCAAACATGATCTTATAAAAAAATATATAGGTCCCTTTTCTACATACTTTATATCTGGTTTTAGTTGTTTACACTGAAAATGTTTTTCCAACCCAACAAATCATTTTTGGGGACAGAGTTGTCCCGAAAAAACAAATGAGGTGGCCCACCCAATACTTTTCTATGCAGAAAAAAACGATCCCCATACACTGAGTATACAAAACATTAAGAACACCTTCCTGATATTAAGTTACACCCCCCTGCCCCTTCTTCCCTTTTGCCCTCAGAACAGCCTCAATTGGTCAGGGCATGGACTGTACAAGGTGTCAAGTGTTCCACAGGGATGCTGGCCCATGTTGACTCCAATGCTTCCCACAGTTGTCAAGTTGGCTGGATGTCCTTTGGGTGGTGGGTCATTCTTGATACACACGGGAAACTTTTTAATGTGAAAAAACAGCATTGTTGCAGTTCTTGAGACAAACTGTTCAAAGGCACTTAAATATTTTGTCTTGCCCATTCACCCTCTGAATGGCACACATACACAATCCATGTCTCAATTGTCTCAAGGTTTAAAAATCCTTCTTTAACCTGTCTCCTCCCCTTCATCTACACTGATTTGAAGTGGATTTAACAAGTGACATCAATAAGGGATCATAGCTTTCACCTGGTCAGTCTATATCATGGAAGGAGTAGATGTTCCTAACGTTTTGTATACACAGTGTATGTCTCTCTATTATATGTGGAAATACTTTGGGACAGATTTCCAAAATTAATATCAGTTGAAGCTGATTCTTTTTATTTTTTATTTTATTTTTTTACAGTCTTTTATGTCCAACAATAAAATGAGTCCCTGATGTAAGATAAGTAATAGACGACAAAGGTTATCTGAGGATAATAATTTAACTGGATGTACCATTTTGGTTAAGTAAGTTTTGAGATGGAATGACAGAATGTTTGAAAATAACTGTATTTCTGTGTTTATCAAAGATGGTGAGAGCACTGTGTGGCATCTTTACCTTTTTATTGAATAAAACCAAAATTAGTGCTGTATTTCAAATCAAATTTTATATGCTCCGAATACAACAAGTGTAGGTAGACCTTACAGTGGAATGCTTCCTTATAAGCCCTTAACCAACAATGCAGTTTTAAGAAAATACCTACAAAAAAAAGTAAGATAAGAAAAACAAATAATTAAGGAGCAGCAGTAAATAACAGTAGCGGGGCTATATACAGGGTGTACCGGTACAGAGTCAATGTGTCAATGCGCAGGGGCACCGGTGTTGAGGTAATTATGTACATGCAGGTAGGGTTATTTAAGTGGTAATAACAGAGAGTAGCAGCAGCATAAGGGGGGATTGCAAATACTCTGGGTAGTCATTTGATTAGCTGTTCAGGAGTCTTATGGCTTGGGGGGTAGAAGCTGTTTGGAAGCCTCTTGGACCTAGACTTGGCGCTCCGGTACAGCTTGCCGTGCGGTAGGAGAGAGAACAGTCTATGACTAGGGTGGCTGGAGTCTGACCATTTTTAGGGCCTTCCTCTGACACCGCCTGGTATAGAGGTCCTGGATGGCAGGAAGCTTGGCCCCGGTGGTGTACTGGGCCGTACACACTACCCTCTGTAGTGCCTTGCGGTCGGAGGCTGAGCAGTTGCCATACCAGGCAGTGATGCAACCAGTCAGGATGCTCTCGATTGTGCAGCTGTAAAACCTTTGATGATCTAAGGACCCATGCCAAATATTTTATTTACTTCCCTTCCAAATGACCCTTTGATTGGCTATGTTAATCATTTTGAGTAATAGTTGATCGGTTGGTTCCAAAATATTAAATAGACCTCAGAAGGAATACTGTCCCAACCAGGTGATTTGTCTTTATTCATGCTATCCTATGCCCTTTTTAAGTTCATGGAGAGAGATTTGGGCTCCCATCAAACCTGCTTCAGTTGAGAGAAGAAGAGTTCTTACATTTTTAAAAAGGACTCTGTCTGGCTTGGAGTGGATTTACAATCAGAGGGGTACAATTCTTTATAGAAATGGGGAAACTTTGTCACGTGTGCTCCCTCTCTGGCTTCTAGGTCAACAGGCTGCTCGTTATGGGGCACACCTGTCACCATCGTTACGCGCACTTCCCTGACTCCATCAGTTCCCTGATTATCTTCCCTATACAGTGGGGAGAACAAGTATTTGATACACTGCCGATTTTGCAGGTTTTCCTACTTACAAAGCATGTAGAGGTCTAAATTTTATCATAGGTACACTTCAACTGAGAGACGGAATCTAAAACAAAAATCCATAAAATCACATTGTATGATTTTTAAGTAATTAATTAGCATTTTATTGCATGACATAAGTATTTGATACACCAGAAAAGAAGAACTTAATATTTGGTACAGAAACCTTTGTTTGCAATTACAGAGATCATACATTTCCTGTAGTTCTTGACCAGGTTTGCACACACTGCAGCAGGGATTTTGTCCCACTCCTCCATTTCAGACCTTCTCCAGATCCTCCACCCCTCAATACGGTGCAGTCCCCTCTGCAGAAAAGCATCCCCAAAGAATGATGTTTCCACCTCCATGCTTCACGATTGGGATGGTGTTCTTGGGGTTGTTCTCATCCTTCTTCTTCCTCCAAACACAGCGAGTGGAGTTTAGACCAAAAAGCTATATTTTTGTCTCATCAAACCACATGACCTTCTCCCATTCCTCCTCTGGATCATCCAGATGGTCATTGGCTAACTTCAGATCGGCCTGGACATGCGCTGGCTTGAGCAGGGGGACCTTGTGTGCGCTGCAGGATTTTAATCCATTACCCCGTAGTGTGTTACTAATGGTTTTCTTTGAGACTGTGGTCCCAGCTCTCTTCAGGTCATTGACCAGGTCCTGCCGTGTAGTTCTGGGCTGAACCCTCACCTTCCTCATGATCATTGATAGCCCGCGAGGTAAGTTCTTGCATGGAGCCCCAGACCGAGGGTGATTGACCGTCATCTTGAACTTCTTCCATTTTCAAATAATTGCGCCAACAGTTGTTGCCTTCTCACCAAGCTGCTTGCCTATTGTCCAGTAGCCCACCCCAGCCTTGTGCAGGTCTACAATTTATCCCTGATGTCCTTACACAGCTCTCTGGTCTTGGCCATTGTGGAGAGGTTGGAGTCTGTTTGATTGTGTGTGTGGACAGGTGCCTTTTATACAGGTAACGAGTTCAAACAGGTGCAGTTAATACAGGTAATGAGTGGGGAACAGGAGGGCTTCTTAAAGAAAAACTAACAGGTCTGTGAGAGCCGGAATTCTTACTGGTGGGTGGGTGATCAAATACTTATGTCATGCAATAAAATGCAAATTGCTTACTTAAAAATCATACAATGTGATTTTCTGGATTTTTCTTTTAGATTCGGTCTCTCACAGTTTAAGTGTACCTATGATACAAATTACAGACCTCTACATGCTTTGTAAGTAGGAAAGACTGCCGATTTTGCAGGTTATCTGACTGCCCTCGACCAGCACAAAAATATCCTGTGGCGGACTGCAATAGCATCGAATAGTCCCCGCGATATGCAACTGTTCAGGGAAGTCAGGAACCAATACACGCAGTCAGTCAGGAAAGCTAAGGCCAGCTTCTTCAGGCAGAAGTTTGCATCCTGTAGCTCCAACTCCAAAAAGTTCTGGGACACTGTGAAGTCCATGGAGAACAAGAGCACCTCCTCCCAGCTGCCCACTGCACTGAGGCTAAGTAACACGGTCACCACCAATAAATCCATGATTATCGAAAACTTCAACAAGCATTTCTCAACAGCTGGCCATGCCTTCCGCCTGGCTACTCCAACCTCAGCCAACAGCTCCGCCCCCCCCCCCCCCCCCCCCCCGCGCAGCTACTCGCCCAAGCCTCTCCAGGTTCTCCTTTACCCAAATCCAGATAGCAGATGTTCTGAAAGAGCTGCAAAACCTGGACCCGTACAAATCAGCTGGGCTTGACAATCTGGACCCTCTATTTCTGAAACTATCCGCCGCCATTGTCGCAACACCTATTACCAGCCTGTTCAACCTCTCTTTCATATCGTCTGAGATCCCCAAGGATTGGAAAGCTGCCGCAGTCATCCCCCTCTTCAAAGGGGGAGACATCCTGGACCCAAACTGTTACAGACCTATATCCATCCTGCTCTGCCTATCTAAGGTCTTCGAAAGCCAAGTCAACAAACAGGTCACTGACCATCTCGAATCCCACCGTACCTTCTCCGCTGTGCAATCTGGTTTCCGAGCCGGTCACGGGTGCACCTCAGCCACGCTCAAGGTACTAAACGATATCATAACCGCCATCGATAAAAGACAGTACTGTGCAGCCGTCTTCATCGACCTTGCCAAGGCTTTCGACTCTGTCAATCACCATATTCTTATCGGCAGACTCAGTAGCCTCGGTTTTTCGGATGACTGCCTTGCCTGGTTCACCAATTACTTTGCAGACAGAGTTCAGTGTGTCAAATCGGAGGGCATGCTGTCCGGTCCTCTGGCAGTCTCTATGGGGGTACCACAGGGTTCAATCCTCGGGCCGACTCTTTTCTCTGTATATATCAATGATGTTGCTCTTGCTGCGGGCGATTCCCTGATCCACCTCTACGCAGACGACACCATTCTATATACTTCCGGCCCGTCCTTGGACACTGTGCTATCTAACCTCCAAACGAGCTTCAATGCCATACAACACTCCTTCCGTGGCCTCCAACTGCTCTTAAACGCTAGTAAAACCAAATGCATGCTTTTCAACCGTTCGCTGCCTGCACCCGCACGCCTGACCAGCATCACCACCCTGGATGGTTCTGACCTTGAATATGTGGACATCTATAAGTACCTAGGTGTCTGGCTAGACTGCAAACTCTCCTTCCAGACTCATATCAAACATCTCCAATCGAAAATCAAATCAAGAATCGGCTTTCTATTCCGCAACAAAGCCTCCTTCACTCACGCCGCCAAACTTACCCTAGTAAAACTGACTATCCTACCGATCCTCGACTTCGGCGATGTCATCTACAAAATTGCTTCCAACACTCTACTCAGCAAACTGGATGCAGTTTATCACAGTGCCATCCGTTTTGTCACTAAAGCACCTTATACCACCCACCACTGCAACTTGTATGCTCTAGTCGGCTGGCCCTCGCTACATATTCGTCGCCAGACCCACTGGCTCCAGGTCATCTACAAGTCCATGCTAGGTAAAGCTCCGCCTTATCTCAGTTCACTGGTCACGATGGCAACACCCATCCGTAGCACGCGCTCCAGCAGGTGTATCTCACTGATCATCCCTAAAGCCAACACCTCATTTGGCCGCCTTTCGTTCCAGTTCTCTGCTGCCTGTGACTGGAACGAATTGCAAAAATCGCTGAAGTTGGAGACTTTTATCTCCCTCACCAACTTCAAACATCTGCTATCTGAGCAGTTAACCGATCGCTGCAGCTGTACATAGTCTATCGGTAAATAGCCCACCCATTTTTACCTACCTCATCCCCATACTGTTTTTATTTATTTACTTTTCTGCTCTTTTGCACACCGATATCTCTACCTGTACATGACCATATGATCATTTATCACTCCAGTGTTATTAACCTGCAAAATTGTAATTATTCGCCTACCTCCTCATGCCTTTTGCACACAATGTATATATAGACTCCCCTTTTTTTCTACTGTGTTATTGACTTGTTAATTGTTTACTTACTCCATGTGTAACTTTGTGTTGTCTGTTCACACTGCTATGCTTTATCTTGGCCAGGTCGCAGTTGCAAATGAGACTTGTTCTCAACTAGCCTACCTGGTTAAATAAAGGTAAAATAAAAATATAATCAAATACTTGTTCTCCCCACTGTATATGTCACTCCCTTTGGTTGCTTCCCTAGGCGTTATTGTTTCTGTTCCTGTGTTATGTCTGTGTTGTTCGTGTTTCTTATTTTTTATATTATGTTGTGTTTTATTTATTAAAACACTCACTCCCTGAACTTGCTTCCGAACTCTCAGCGCACATCGTTACACTTTAGTTGATATAATTTGGGTTCTGATAGTAATTCACCTGATTCAGTTTCAATGCTTACAATATCCGCTAATTACTGCGAAGCTTGTTTGCCAAAAGACAACTGTGTCGATTACCATGAAACTAATGCTTAAGTTTATCTCAATGGGTGGAATATTCTGCTCTGTCTTATCAATAGATTTAGTTCTGTCTTGACTTTGGAGAGAGTAGCTGCACTGAAAAGGTATTTGTTGAACGCTCTAACTTCGTTAACAACTTTTCCAATTCTGATATCTTCTTTTAAATGTGATTTATTCAGCCCAGATGCAAATGTAGTTGCATTGTTTTTAATAAAACCCTTGTCCCATAAAATCAGAGAATCATCAACTGAATTTTTGTTAATAATTATGAATTCATTCAATTCAATTTCATGTGTGTTTCTCAGAGCATTGCTCTATCAATGTGGTTTTAGACTCAAGATAGTTGGAGTGTTTGATAGAACTATTAAGGCCTTTCAAATTCCACAAGAGAATAGCTAGTGTTGCCATTGTTTTACTAAAATGTAATTGTTATCTTTAATGTTGATGTAGCCCATGGATGTAAAATAAAAAGCAGGACCCACATGGAAACCCACCCATCGGTCCGCTCCCCACTTAGAAGACCCTCTCTATAAACCATTGACACTACTTTATGGTAAATAATGCAAGCTTCTTCAATTACCAATTTCTTTGAACAGGGGAAAAGAAACATGACCAGATTCACAGGGAATACATTACATGGTATGGGGAAGCAAGCCACAGCTTCATACTACTTGTCAAAAATAGAGAACTGATACTGTATACTGGTTGTTGGGGTGGGATTGGCATGAAGTGTGAGGCTTCCGTGGGTGGCTTTAAAATATATATATATATATATATATATATATATATATATATATATATATATATATATATATATATATATATATTTTTTTTTTTGAGCAGTGTGTATATATATATATATATATATATATATATATATATATATATATATATATATATATATATATATATATATATATATATATATATATATATATATATATATATATATACACACTGCTCAAAAAAAATAAAGGGAACACTTAAACAGCACAATGTAACTCCAAGTCAATCACACTTCTGTGAAATCAAACTGTACACTTAGGAAGCAACACTGATTGACGATAAATTTCACATGCTGTTGTGCAAATGGAATAGACAACAGGTGGAAATTATAGGCAATTAGCAAGACACCCCCAATAAAGGAGTGGTTCTTCAGGTGGGGACCACAGACCACTTCTCAGTTCCTATGCTTCCTGGCTGATGTTTTGGTCACTTTTGAATGCTGGCGGTGCTTTCACTCTAGTGGTAGCATGAGACGGAGTCTACAACCCACACAAGTGGCTCAGGTAGTGCAGCTCATCCAGGATGGCACATCAATGCGAGCTGTGGCAAGAAGGTTTGCTGTTTCTGTCAGCGTAGTGTCCAGAGCATGGAGGCGCTACCAGGAGACGGGCCAGTGCATCAGGAGACGTGGAGGAGGCCGTAGGAGGGCAACAACCCAGCAGCAGGACCGCTACCTCCGCCTTTGTGCAAGGAGGAGCACTGCCAGAGCCCTGCAAAATGACCTCCAGCAGGCCACAAATGTGCTTGTGTCTGCTCAAACGGTCAGAAACAGACTCCATGAGGGTGGTATGAGGGCCCGACGTCCACGGGTGGGGGTTGTACTTACAGCCCAACATCGTGCGGGATGTTTGGCATTTGCCAGAGAACACCAAGATTGGCAAATTTGCCACTGGCGCCCTGTGCTATTCACAGATGAAAGCAGGTTCACACTGAGCACGTGACAGACGTGACAGAGTCTGGAGACGCCGTGGAGAACGTTATGCTGCCTGCAACATCCTCCAGCATGACCGGTTTGGCGGTGGGTCAGTCATGGTGTGGGGTGGCATTTCTTTGGGGGACCGCACAGCCCTCCATGTGCTCGCCAGAAGTAGCCTGACTGCCATTAGGTACCGAGATGAGCTCCTCAGACCCCTTGTGAGACCATATGCTGGTGCGGTTGGCCCTGGGTTCCTCCTAATGCAAGACAATGCTAGACCTCATGTGGCTGGAGTGTGTCAGCAGTTCCTGCAAGAGGAAGGCATTGATGCTATGGACTGGCCCGCCCGTTCCCCAGACCTGAATCCAATTGAGCACATCTGGGACATCATGTCTCGCTCCATCCACCAACGCCACGTTGCACCACAGACAGTCCAGGAGTTGGCGGATGCTTTAGTCCAAGTCTGGGAGGAGATCCCTCAGGAGACCATCCGCCATCTCATCAGGAGCATGCCCAGGCGTTGTAGGGAGGTCATACAGGCACGTGGAGGCCACACACACTACTGAGCCTCATTTTGACTTGTTTTAAGGACATTACATCAAAGTTGGATCAGCCTGTAGTGTGGTTTTCCACTTTAATGTTGAGTGTGACTCCAAATCCAGACCTCCATGGGTTGATAAATTTGATTTCCATTGATCATTTTTGTGTGATTTTGTTGTCAGCACATTCAACTACGTAAAGAAAAAAATGATTTAATAAGAATATTTCATTCAGATCTAGGATGAGTTCTTTTAGTGTTCCCTTTATTTTTTTGAGCAGTATATATATATTACACACACACACAATTCCTCATGTCTTACTAATTGGTAGGAAGACGTTTGGTCCGAATCGGATGTTGGGTACTATATTAATGGAATATTATCTGAATCCTATACATTAAAATAGCTAATTTGGGTGCAATCGGTTAGCTTAATTTCTCATAGATTAAATGATATTTCAACAAAATAATGTTTTAGAAATGCTCATCGTATCTGTTGCTAAGAACAATCTAAGATGGTGGGTGTCAACCCTCTTTCTGGTGCTTTCTGAGGTGGAATAACCCATACCTGTTCTGTCCTCCTTGCAGTGATCAGTGCTATTATAACCTCTGTATTTATGTTCTGTATTATAACTATGTCTGCAGTGATCAATGCAGTGTCTCGGCGTTATTTCCTCCATGCCAACGATGCTGCTGACCTGAAAGACTGGGTCCTCGCTCTGAACAAAGCTACCAAGATCACTGTGAGTACCCCAACTCCTGTAGCTAACGTTACCATTAACATATAGTGAGAGACAGGTCAATTTGCCCTTAAATTAATTATTATAACAGCCTTGGTTTCTCAAATAACTGCCTCGCCTGGTTCACCAACTACTTCTCAGAGTTCAGTGTGTCAAGTCGGAGGGCCTGTTGTCCGGACCTCTGGTAGCCTCTATGGGGGTGCCACAGGGTTCAATTCTCGGGCCGACTCTTTTCTCTGTATATATCAATGATGTCGCTCTTGCTGCTGGTGATTCTCTGGTCCACCTTTACGCAGACGACACCATTCTGTATACTTCTGGCCCTTCTTTGGGCACTGTGTTAACTTGCCTCCAGACAGCTTCAATGTTATACAACACTCCTTCCGTGGCCTCCAACTGCTCTTAAATGCTAGTAAAACTAAATGCATGCTCTTTAACCGATCGCTGTCTGCACCCACCCGCCCAACTAGCATCACTACTCTGGACGGTTCTGACTTAGAATATGTGGACAACTACAAATAGCTAGGGGTCTGGTTAGGCTGTAAACTCTCCTTCCAGACTCACATTAAGCATCTCCAATCCAAATTAAATCTAGAATCGGCTTCCTATTTCGCAACAAAGCATCCTTCACTCATGCTGCTAAACATACCCTCGTAAAACTGACTATCCTACCGATCCTTGACTTTGGCAATGTCATTTACAAAATAGCCTCCAACACTACTCAGTAAATTGGGTGCAGTCTATCACAGAGCCATCCGTTTTGTGACCAAAGCCCCATATACTACCCACCACTGCGACCTGTATGCTCTCGTTGGCATATTCGTCGACAAACCCACTGGCTCCAGGTCATCTATAAGTCTTTGCTAGGTAAAGCCCCGCCTTATCTCCGATCACTGGTCACCATAGCAACACCCACCCATAGCATGCGCTCCAGCAGGTATATTTCACTGGTCATCCCCAAAGCCAACTCCTCCTTTGGCTGATTTTCCTTCCAGTTCTCTGCTGCCAATGACTGGAACAAATTGCAAAAATCACTGAAGCTGGAGACTCACATCTCCCTCTACCTTTAAGCATCAGCTGTCAGAGCAGCTTACAGATCACTGCACCTGTACACAGCCAATCTGTGAATAGCCCACCCAACTACCTCCCCATATTGTTATTTATTTTGCTCTTTTGCACCCCAGTATCTCTACTTGCACATCTATCACTCCAATGTTTTATTATTTCAGCACTATGGCCTATTTATTGCCTTACCTCCGTAATCTTACTACATTTGCACACACTGTATATAGATTTTCTATTGTGTTATTGACTGTACATTTGTTTGTCCCATGTGTAACTCTGTGCTGTTGTTTTTGTCACACTGCTTTGCTTTATCTTGGCCAGGTCGCAGTTGTAAATGAGAACTTGTTCTCAACTGAGGTGAAATGCAAAAATGTACAAATTTGATTGATAGGAGAAATAAATTCCCACCATAGAGCACCAGGCAGCTACTTGATTTCTGTGTCTTGACACAACACAGTGCTACTCCCTTCCTCATTTTACGATTGGACCCCCCCCCCCCCCCTCCCCCCACCGCTAATTATGCTTTTGGTTTGGCACGCGCACATACTCTCACAATCTCTCATCTAGAATATGAGGAAATGGTGAAACACGACAGCATGATTGGTGTTTTGAGGTTTCACAGAGCACATTCCCTCAGTGTGTGTTGAATCCTATATTCAGCCTGTGGGGGTGGCTTTCCACACATACACTGTTTATAATATAATACTGTATATACTGTACCATTTAGCAGATGTTTTTATCCAAAGCGACTTACATTCATGTGTGCATACATTTTATGTACATGTGGTCCCGGGAATCAAACCCTATCTTGGCGTTGGAAGTAGAGGTCTTCACGGAGCCACTTGTACCTGAATACCCGAGACCTGATCCGGGACCTGAGCGAGTCCGGATCCAGAATTCTAAATAATGTCACGTGTCTGGGCCGGATCTGATTTGATTTTCACGGGTCCATTTGGAAGGGGTATTCAAAAAGTGAATTCATGCATATCTGTTCCGGATGGGAATGCCCCAGGTCCATTTGGAATGGGTAATAAGAAAGTGAATTCATGCATATCTGTTCCGGATGGGAATGCTCCAGGTCCAATTTGGAACGGGTATTAAAAAAGTGAATTCATGCATATCTGTTCCGGATGGGAATGCCCCAGGTCCATTTGGAACGGGTATTGAAAAAGTGCATTCATGCATATCTGTCCCGGATGGGAATGCCCCAGGTCCATTTGGAACGGGTATTAAAAAAGTGAATTCATGCATATCTGTTCCGGATGGGAATGCCCCAGGTCCATTTCGGAACGGGTCCAACTTTTTGGACCCGTGAAGCCCTCTAGTTGCAAGTGCCATGCTCTACCAGGACCACACACATCTGCTGTTTGTCTGTGGAGCTGCCGTAAAAATCTGACACACACACACACACACACACACACACACACACACACACACACACACACACACACACAAACTTCTTGACCAGAGAGTTTAATGCTGAAGGCCTGTAACTCCTCCCCTCCACACTTCTACAGAAGGCTGAGAGCAGCAGTTAGTGGTTATGTCCCAATAATCTTTATTTTCTCTGTCTTTTTTTCTCCTGAAGTGTGCACTCGTTCACCACTCCACATAAATTTGAAAACATTGGATTGGTGTAGGCCTAGAGGGAGTTTCCATATACAGTGCCTTGAGAAAGTATTCATACCCCTTGACTTGTTCCACATTTTGTTGTGTTACAGCCTGAATTTTTTTTCTTCACGTATCTACACACAATACCCCATAATGACAAAGTGAAAACATGTTTTTAGAAATGTTTGCAATTGTGTTGAAAATTAAATTCAGAAATATCTCATTTACTTAAATATTCACACCCCTGAGTCAATACATGTTAGAATCTTCAAGCTCTGTCAAGTTGGTTGTTTATCATTGCTAGACAGCCATTTTCAAATCTTGCCATAGATTTTTGAGCTTATTTTCATTCAAAACTATAACTAGGCCACTCAGGAACATTCATGTCATCTTGGTAAGCTACTCCGGTGTATATCAAATCACATTAACAGATGTTATTGCAGGGGTAGTGAAATGCTTGTGCTTCTATCTCCGACAGTGCAGTAATATCTAACAAGTAATATCTAACAAATTACACAACCTATACCCATTTCCCAATAAATCTAAGTAGAAATGAATTAAGACTATATACATATGGACGAGCAACGTCAGAGCGGAACGGACTAAGATACAGTAGAATAGTATAGAAACAACAGTATATACATATGAGATGAGTAATGCAAGATACAGTATGTAAGCATTATTAAGTCAATGAGATACCGTAGAATAGTGTAGAAAACAGTATATTCCTATGAGATGAGCATGAGATGAGCAATGCCAGATATGTAAACAGTATATTTGGCCTTGTTTTAGGTTATTGTCCTGCTGACAGGTGAAATTTGTCTCCGGGTGTTTTTGGAAAGCAGACTGAACACCAGGTTTTCCTCTCGGATTTTGCCTGTGCTTAGCTCTATTCCGTTTATTTTTATTCCAAAAAACTCCAGAGTCCTTGCCGATGATAAGCACACTCATAACATGATGCAGCCACCACCATGCTTTTAAATATATAGTGTTGTACTCAGTGATGTGTTGTGTTGAATTTGCCTCAATCGTAACGCTTTGTATTCAGGACATAAAGTTTTTTTTAAATGTTTTCGCCTTATTGCAAACAGAATGCATGTTTTAGAATATTTCTGTTCTGTACAGGCTTGCTTCTTTTCACTCTGTCATTTAGGTTAGTATTGTGGAGTAACTACACTATTTATTTATTTTGAATTTTTTTACATTTAGTGAGTAGATCAGCTTTAATATTGCAGATTGTTCCATCAATCTAATTGTCTGCTTCACGTCCAATCCCCCATATATATTTTTTGCTTATACACACACACACACACACACACACACACACACACACACACCTTTTTAAAAATATAGTTTCCTTTATTACCCTACCACCCTTCCCCCAATTGGAGCAAACTAATGAACAACAATGCTTAGGCCTGTATTTCTAGCTTATACAAACTATATACATTTTATGGACAGTCTATTTTACAATAGTTCTATTTTGTTTGTTTTTACTCCTGTCCTTCCTCAACATCTCCCATCTATTCCTGACTTCCATCCGGTTTGATTTCTATTTGCCATATATTTCAAACTGTGCTCTTTCATAGTTCTTAACCTATATATGTTTAACGGGCACAGTATGTTTTACATTAATTATCTTGTTGTTATTAGTCCCAACCTTCAGCTCCATTAGACCCCTCCCATCTATCTCTTAACACCATCCATATTGGATTTCTATTTGCCATTCCATTTCTTTTTATTCCAAAAAACTCCAGAGTCCTTGCCGATGACAAGCATACTCATAACATGATGCAGCCACTAGCATGCTTGTAAATCTATAGCGTGGTACTCAGTGATATGTTGTTGGATTTGCCTCAATCACAACACTTTGTATTCAGGACATAGTTAGTAGTTCATTGTTTATTCTGTACAGGCTTGCTTCTTTTCACTCTGTCATTTAGGTTAGTATTGTGGAGTAACTACACTTGTTGATCCATCCTCAGTTTTCTTCTATCACAGCCATTTTGCTCTGTAAAATCACCGTTGGCCTCATGGTGAAATCCCTGAGTGGCTTATTTCCTCTCCGGCAACTGAGTTAGGAAGGACACCTGCATCTTTGTAGTGTCTGGGTGTATTGATACACCATCCAAAGTCGAATTAATAACTTAACCATGCTCAAAATGATATTCAATGCCTGCTTTTTTTAAATCCACCTACCAATAGGTGCCCTTCTTTGTGAGGCAATGGAAAACCTCCCTGGTCTTTGTGGTTGAATCTGTGTTTGAAATTCACTGCTCGACTGAGGGACCTTACAGATGATAATTGTATGTGGTGGGTGAGGCAGTCATTAAAAAATTATGTTAAACATTATTAGTTCACACAGTGAGTCCATGCAACTTATTATGTGACTTGTTAAGCTAATTTTTACTCCTGATCTTATTTAGGCTTGCCATAACAAAGGGGCGGAATTTTTATTGACTCAACTTTGAACTAATTTGTAAAAATGTCTAAAAACATCATTCCACTTTGACATTATGGGATATTATGTGTAGGCCAGTGACACACAAAAAAAAAAAAAAAAAATCTCTATGTAATCAAATTAATATTCAGGCTGTAACACAACAAAATGTGGAAAAAGTCCATGGGTGCGAATACTTTCGTACGGCACTGTAGCAGTCATTTTCTTTCCAATCCATGAAGGGAAGTGTCACACTTCGGGAGGAAGGAGAGATTATTGGAACCTGTGTCAGAAAGGTCACCACTGTCTGTGGCTCTGTGAGGCTGAAGTGTGGTGCTGCTTTCTTCTCTATTGTCACCTGTCCTCACACAACTCTCGCTCTTCCACTTCCTCTTTAACTGCCCTGTATTCCCATTGAAGAAACCCTGTATGCCTTATGGGCCTTGTTTAACTCACATTTCTTGTTTATCACTCCATAAATATGTTATAATGCATTTATAGTTTCATAGGATATCAATAAGTAAACCTGAATGGTAATGTGTTGTTGGCTAAAGGCCAACTGCTAGCTGTGTGTTTGACTTATTGCTCAAACTGTTGTTTTCTGTAGGTCCCTAAAGCAGGGCCTCTCCAGCCCAGATCAGAGGTTTCTACAGTAACCGGTGAGGCAGTGGGTAAGAGGCTGGCCTACAAGACTGAGATCATCGGGGGAGTGGTGGTGCACACACCCATCTACCAGGTACTATGGTCTAGACCAAATATACTATTGCCATGATGACAGTGAAGATGGCGGTAATGATGACGTGATGATGATGATAGTTGTGAGGATGATGATTGTGTGTGTTGCAGAATGAGGGTGGGGAAATGGAGGTAGGGGACAGGAGGGTCTCCTCTGTAGGCAGTAGACCAGGTGTACTGAGGTGTGGCTATTGTGTCAAACAGGGTAACGTGGTGAGTACACACACACACACACACACACACACACACACACACACGCTCGTACACACACTTTTGAACTAATCTGTTGTGTGTTTCAGAGGAAAAGCTGGAAGAGACGTTTCTTCACACTGGACCACAACGCTGTCAGTTACTACAAGTGTGAGATGGTGAGGTCATATCCTGTCCCTCTCCTCTGTGTGTGGCTCTGGGTGGTAACGCTGTTGCTGTTTAGACCTCACTGGGGTGTAATTACAGATGTCCTCAAATGGATTTGGGATAGGAAATACAAACCAAGCCAATACATAGTATTAAAAATCATGTGTCCTCCATGTTTAAGTCTTTGGTTCTGGTTTTGTGTGTTTAGTGTTCTGTGTGACAGATATGTCAGTGGAATAGAGTAAAGTGTTGTTTTTCTGATGTGCGCGTGTGTGTAACCTGCATTTGATATGTATTTCAGGATAAGGAGCCCCTGAGAACTGTTTCTCTGAGAGACATTCAGAAGGTCCATGAGTGTCTGGTGAAATCTGGGTGAGTGTCACACCTCTTTTTCTCTCGTTCTCTCGACAGCAGACACAAACACACACAAACACAGAAGCTCAATGTCTTACCCACTCATCTCTGTCAGGGACCTGCTGATGAGAGATAATCTGTTTGAAATCATCACCAGCTCCAGGGTCTTCTACGTCCAGGTAGGAGGGGGGGGGGGTGTTGTCGGCAGTTGGGCTTCCATCTGTGTTGACTCCTCTCTGGCTTGATGCTCTGTTGCTCATGTGTGGCCTTACTTCTGTTTTTGGAGAAATGGACAGGATGTTTTTTGTGAATTAGAGGAGTACTTTCCCAACACTTAACCGTAAGAACAAAAACGTCCCCCCATGGGAGAACAGCTGACTAGGGGCAGGGGCCTCAGATCACAGAGAGGTGTGTGTGTGTGTGTGCTTACTGAGTGGTTTAAGCGTAATGTATAAGCATGTGCTGGTTTTGTTGCAGACAGACACTCCAGAGGACATGCAGGGCTGGATCAGAGACATTGAGTTGAAGATACAGGACTTCAGAGGCCCTGCCAAGGTAGATTTAGATACATACAAAAGCCTCATCACAACTCCTCAGAATTTGCCCCACATGATCCGACGGGCCGACTAGCAATTCAGACCAGTACTATTAGTGGTCCTTATGGCATGCCCAAATGCAAGCGTGATTCAGTGGGGGAATTGGAAAAATGGAATCTCTCTCTCTCTCTCAGGGTTCTGCATTTACGTATCGCCATGGTAACTCCTCCCACCCACCCTCTGTGTTCCGTGGTCGCCAGGGAGATGACAGGAGACCCCCACTAGTGAAGTCGTGTTCCGTAGCCCCGGGGTGGCAGCCCTGGACCCCCGTACCCCAAAGAGAGGCTCCCGCTCTGGGCACACTGGACAAGGACAGTCACTTTAGCAATCTGCCCTCCAGTCTTTCCTCTCGCTCCACCTCTTCCTCCACCTCCTCATCTTCATCCTCCCCCTCCACTCCCACTCTCATCCCACAGGGGGTCCCAGCTCCAGCCCTAGCCAGTGGTGTGGGGGTCCCAGCCTGCCCTGGCCCCATAGCTCCAGACCCCTCCAGCAGCCGGAGGAGACACCGCTCTCAGCCTCAGCCCCCCAAAGACCGCAGCTTCCCTTTCAGCCTGGACGATGATGGCATCCGCACCACAGACGTCTAGAACCAACCACTTCTAGAATCAACAAAACTCTGGATCCAACAATATATAGAACCACCATCTAGAACCAATGTGTAGACAGACAAACAATGACACTTGTTTGAGTGCTTTCTACCGTTGAAAGACTGAACCTCCCTCCCCCACCCCCTTCTCCTCTGCTCTGAGGAGGTAGCTCTGGTGGGGGAGGGTAGTGATGTAAACTGGGGTTCCTGGATGCGTTCTCTCACTGAGGGGTGTGTCAGTAGTGGCTGTGGGCTTTTGGTATAGAGGGTGACTCAGAGAGAGAGCAGTCTTGGGCAGACTGGGAGGGGTTATCAGTATTAGAGTGTCTGGTGGAATGTGAAGGATATGTTATTTTATTGTACGATTTCCTCTTTAAACTTGAATGTAGTCCACCCAGGTACTGAGATGAAGGAAGGTGAATGCTGTGGTGGAGCCTGGTCTGTCTACCGAACACCCTCCACTAGTCTAAGTCAGCTGGTCTTTTGCTTGTATTAACCAAGGCTACGTCCCAATTGGCACCCACTATGGGTCCTGGTCAAAAGTAGTACACTATATAATGAATATGGTGCCACTGCCAATTGGGACCAAACCCAAGGGTCCCGTTCAATCAATACCCTGGTCATGGAACATGTTGGTGTCTGTGGCTCTGCCTGTAGACAGTCCTGTTCTCTTGTTAGACTGCATGCAATTGCGTCAAATCGCTACATCAGCAGCACATTTTGTACATACGCTTTTAGCGTATTTCTGCACGTTGTTCCACAAGCCTGGATTCTCTTGCTCAAATGCAAATGATCTACTATGGTATTGTGTCATGTCACATGTTGTGTTTTGCCTGCCTGCACCTCACCGACCCAGGTCCATGTGTGCTTTTCTCTTCTCTTTAAACTTAACCTGTCATGTTTCTGATTCTTTACATAGACACCTGTTAGAAATCACAAACATCAATATCTGCTGTGTGTGTGTGTGTGTGTGTGTGTGTGTGTGTGTGTGTGTGTGTGTGAGACACATCGGTTCAAATACTATTTTAATGTATTTTAATTAATTTTCAATGCATTTGAAACATGTATTCAGATAACCTTTATTTGAAAAAAACAAGTAGTTGAATATTGGAATGTATTTGGACTTATACTTGGAAAGTATTTGAAAATACTCAAATACACTCCCATACATTTAACCCAGTTATTTGAAAATAGTATTTGAATATACTTTTAAAATACAATTTGGTCAACTATTTGTTTTTTGTTTTTACAAATAACTCAAATAAAAGTACCTGTTTTGGGCTGTGTATTTGAAAACACTGAAATACACAGGAAAAAAGTATTTAAATAACAAATGCTCAAATACACATGTATTTGAACCCAGAGTGTGTGTGTGTGTATCTGTGTGTTGAGTTTATCATGGTTGACTGGCTGGTCAAACATATTAGAGAGGATAATGTTTGTTTTTAAGTTAAGGCATCTTTGATTTCTGTATATGCTCTTTTATCATTTTGCAGTACTGTAATTCCGGAAAGAGAAAGGTTAAATGCTAATGTCTGCTATTTCTAATGCAATTTTTTTTCTCTGATTTAATTCCTGTGGTACAGTATTTCAGATGTAATGGACTGCCTTCTACCTCGTACCTGGTGTCCACTCACCTACCTGATCATAATGGTGTTGTTTTTTTTTTTTACTTATAAGCAAGTGCATTAAATAATAAGACAAAAGCTTTTTAGTTCTGTTGTAAAGTTGTCTGATTTGAAACCAATCTAGTTTTGGCCAGTACTTTTGATGTGAAGTGAGTGTATGACCCACTCAGTCCTGCTATAATAATAACTGTTTGTCATCCTGTGATCTGACAGTGTCACTGGTGTGCTGGATACAAGCAACACAAAGAACTTAACAGATGGTGTGAGGAAAAGACAGACAGAAATACACATTTTCTCTCTCCTATTGTATGTCCTCTTCTCTCCTTCTCTTCTCTCTCCTCTTCTCTTATTCCTACCTCTCTCCTAGAGGTGAGATGAAGTGACCCCGGACCGTCCACCCTGGCCGGCCCCGCCAGAGGCTGTGTTAAGTGAAGTCGTTCACACGTCCGGTGCTGAAACCTGTGACCCAACGCTAACCCAGACCACCCCGCCTGGGGACATGCCTCCTGAGCTCTGTACCGTGGTGGGGAAAGGTGTGAGCCACAGTAAAGGCCACACTAACACAGTAAAGGGCCTTAGAGCATCACAAATGTCAGCTGTGTTGACATGAGTTTTCAGCCTTTAAAGACTGACATCCCAGAAGTGATAAAGTATCCAACTGGAAGGAAGAGGCTTTTTAAAGGTAGCGGTTAAACAGGACTGACTGATGGAGGACAAGGAAGGTTGAGGAGGAGATAATGATGTCTAGGTGAGGAGGGGGATAATGTCTAGGAGAGGAGGGGGATAATAATGTCTAGGAGAGGAGGAGATAATGATTTCTAGGAGAGGAGGAGGAGATAATGATGTCTATGAGAGGAGGAGGAGATAATGATGTCTAGGAGAGGAGGGGGATAATAATGTGGGAGAGGAGGAAATAATGATTTCTAGGAGAGGAGGAGGATAATGATATTTAGGAGACGAGGAGGATAATGATATCTAGGAGAGGAGGAGGAGATAATAATGTCTAGGAGAGGAGGAGGAGATAATGATGTCTAGGAGAGGAGGAGAATAATGTCTAGGAGAGGAGGGGGGATAATAATATCTAGGAGAGGAGGAGATAATGATGTCTAGGAGAGGAGGGGGATAATAATGTCTAGGAGAGGAGGAGATAATGATGTCTAGGAGAGGAGGGGGATAATAATGTCTAGGGGGGAGGAGATAATGTCTAGGAGAGGAGGATGATAATGAAGTCTATGAGAGGAGGAGGATAATGATGTCTAGGAGAGGAGGAGGATAATGATGTCTAGGTGGGGAGGAGGGTAATGATATCTAGGAGAGGAGGTAGATAATGTCTAGGTGAGGAGGAGGAGAGGAGGAAGATAATTATATGTGAGGGTGAGGATTATGGTATCTAGGTGAGGAGGATAATGTCTAGGCCAGCAAGCAGTATATGGAAAATATGAGGTCTTAATGCATTAAGTAGTTAATCCTGTAGTAGTTCATTTCTGATGAAACTCTAAGCCATTCTCTGTTGCTCGCTCTCTTTCTCTCCATCTCTCTCGTTTGGCCAATGGCCATCAGTGCGTAAAGAAGGTCACTTGTGTTTAGTAACACTTCAGAGTGACGCCTGTGAGTAAAATGTTCCTCTCGGGACATACACGCAGGCACAGAGGCTGGTATCCTAAATGTTAATGTTACCACATGGACACCTCTGTGCCCCCCTCTCACCCTAACCCCAGGCCCTTTCTGTCCCCTCAAACTCGGCACCTGCGACTTTATTGGTCAAATGCCAGCGGATAAAATATTGGGCATTTTTCTGCAGAGAAACTCTGCCATCTGTGTGTGTGAGCGTGTTTAGAAGAGTTTAGGAGTGTGTGACCTGATGGTTTGGAACTCCTCAGAATTTGAGCACCATGTTTCTGTGTGCTATTGTGATGTTAGTCCCTGTTCTGCTGTGTCTGTCAGAGCAGAGGGCCAACACTAGAGGGCGATGGAGGGCCAGACACATCTCTATCAGGACAGTGACCCTAGAAGAGACCAGCCCTGTCTGAGGAACACACTGCACACACAGACTAATAATACGAGTAATTTACAGTAGTGATGTTGTTTTATTGAACAATCGTGTAGTGGGGGCTAATAGACAGTAGAGTGTGCTAACAAAGTGTGTTTTGCAGCCTGGGATCTGGTGCCAGAAAACTATGTTCTGCATTCCAACCCCAACATAAAGTTATAACACAGTGAAACAACACTTCCTTGAGTCTCTGTGCCATTCGGCATCTCTCATTGGAATCCAATCAGGACAGCTTGTAGTTATTCTTTATGTAGTTTATCATGTGAGGGTCCCTCTCTTTTCCACAAAATAGGACATGAGAGACCACCTGACCGAAGGGGGTGGGGAAGAGAGAGAGGGGGGCAGGAATGTGACTTACCCTGTGTGATGTGATTGTTTGCAGAGAAATGGGTTGACCTTGTCCATTGCTACCACACAGATATACACACAGTCACACACACACTCATTCGCTTTGGTCTGGCTGTAGGTGTGTGGGACAAAGCTGTGGAGTGCTGGAACACTTGGAACCACTTCCTCCATACAGACCTAGCGGTTAGGAGCGTTGGACCAGTTACTGGCGTAACCGAAAGGTTACTGGTTCGAATCCCAGAGCCGACTACTTGAAAAATCGGTTGATGTGCCCTTGAGCAAGCCACTTAACCCCAGTTGCTCCTTTAAGTCGCTCTGGATAAGAGTGCCTGCAAAATGACTAAAACGTTTTTTTTTTAATGACTTGATAGAGGAAATGTAGAAGTAAGGATGGGACAATGTAGTCCAACCATGGCCACAAAAAGGCGTGTATTTTACCTCTGTCTATGTCTCTCTCAGCTTCTTAGTTCTATAATGTTAGTTCTAACATGGAGAAGTTTGTTTGGTTACTCAGCTTCTATACTCTCACTGTTGGAGAGTTGAAAACATGCCTACTGGAGTGAAATGACAGGCCCTATCACATAGGCCTGACCTAACCTTCTATTTATCGAATGAGATGATGTTCTAGAAGTCTTAAGTAAAAGATAAATATGGCAAGTTCAAAATAATCTAATTCTGTTTGAGACAAATATTTGTGATAAAGTCAATAAATAATTTGAATTGATTAATTTGCCTTTTTTTTCCAAACAATGTATCCTTCAACTATTAGTGTACTTTATTCGATTTCTACACACAGAGACGAAATATAGGTTATATTATCTACAAGTATAAATGCCTAAACTAAAATCTCTTTCAAATCATAGTATTTTAGATGTTGCTTAAGACAACTAAATTGTACAAAACAGCACTTGATGAGTATTAGAAAAGATTTTTCAAACATGTTAAGTGGTTTTCAAGTTAATAGGCTTTCTACATTTATGATTTGGTTATTGGATGTTTCACTCCCTGCCAGTCAGTTTAAGATGAAGTAAATACATTGCATTAATATATACCTAAATCTAAAAATATAGCCTATCATTGAAAAAAATAATAAGTTTAGGCTTAATTCCTAATCTGATTTTATTTAAAATACCTCTTTGAATTTATTGATAGTCCCCTACATTCGTTTATAACAATCTGATATATTTGGTACATTGAAGTTATAAAGAACAACAGTTTTCGAATTATGCCATTTATTTGTTTTATAAAACACAAATTATTAAAAAGATGAATTGGAAATGCGCGTCCCTCAAGCCAACACGCATGTCAAACAATAGCCTACCAAAAAATATTCTCACAAACAGTTGCTGTTCGTATGAATGTTTTTGTTCGAAATTGGATCAGAATGTGGTTACACATGGAGGCCTACAATTATAGCTATGAATTTAAACCATCGGTCTAGAAAGTACTGAGAAAGAGTCAGACTTTATTTCATCTCAATCATACAAATCATACCCGTTCACAACTGCACATGCAACCGCAGCCAGAAAAGACGACCGACCATCACTTGACCAAACATGAAATAGGCCTATTCTATAAATATACTGTGAGTGTAGGCCAACTATCTCGAAACGATTGTTTAACGGAATTCTAAATATTGTACACAAAATATTTCAAGATTTTTGTATATCACACTGAGGCTGATGTTTCTGATTCGCAGCGCAGGATTAGGATTGTAGATGTTAGTGGGTCTCTATCCTTTTCTCTCTTTCTCAGGGCCCAAGGCCCCAAATATAAAAGGGAACACGTACAAGTCAGAGGGCATGAGGGGCGAGACAGAGGCCTGAGTTCCACTGCACATTACGTTTAGAAACAGTTGTCGTCTGATATTCGCAGAACACTCTCACATCACCCGGTTATCAATATAGAATGTTGATCTTTGTCCATCAGTCATTTCCATTCATTTCTCTGGCAGTTGAAATGCCACATACTGGTGGCAGTATAGTGTAGGCCTAATGTTGACTTTATATCTTTGTGATTATTCACAGTGGGGTCAGTTATGTGAGAAGTGACGTGTGTGGTGCACGCAGCGACGGAAATCAATGCCAACTCCACAAGAGCCACAATCTCAATGCCACTACACGACAGCACATGCTCTAGGCATATGTGCATGCCCCGAAGCACATACGCATGGATTGCTTCATATGAGACCATTGAGGACGGTTGACACACTAGACCTCCGCTACTGACCGAATAGACAGTAAATGTCCCAGCGCGGAACTGCCATCTGAACACGGTAAAATACAACAATTGTTGAAATAACCTACTACTGATCTGTTTTGGAGACCATGCATGATCGACTGGCTATAGGTGTTTGTCCTCTTATTTGTGATTTTTTTTAAAAATAGTGTCAAGCCTTTTACTAATATGCCTAATATTGGCCTAAATCATATGCTAGGCTATCACTTTAGGAAATAATTGTTGGATTGATGAAAACCTTGCGCTTTAGAGCACTCGGGACACTGCATGCGTAAAAGCCAAAATTCTGGTGACAATTCTGTAATAACGAGTTTATTGCTGTGACAAATGACCGTTTTGGGGAACAAGAACATTATCGAAGCAGAATGTCAAGGCTACAGAGTCAGTAGCCAACTACAGTACAGTAGCCAAGAACATGTGTGAAAATCAGATTAGGTTATAATTAGGCTATGTTTACGCGATGTTGGCCTATTTTCTTACACCAATGAGTCCAGGCTATAATTTCACACTAAAGTAATAGGCTGTATTGCTGCAAGCCTATCCTATTTCAATGTGTGTGTGTGTGCTCGTGGATTGATTATTTTATTAAAATCAGAGTCAAGTATATTCCACCTAACGGAGAGAGCAGAGCTCAAACGAGCGCCTGTTTACCTCATGCTGACCCCTTCAACTCCGGTTGACTCTGCTCAAGAGCTGCACTGTAATGGATGCGACCGGTTGATTATCTCGATTCTTAATACAGACGCAGCGCCCTGCAGTGAAATGCTGTGTGGAGGATGGTATCCTTTGAGATAATATACATGTAGGTTATCCTAGCTATTATATAAGAAAGGGAAAGAGTATAATTAAGCAATAAGGCCCGATGGGGTGTGGTATATGGCCATTATACCACAAACTCCCGATGTGCCTTATTGCTATTATAAACTGGTTACCAACGTAATTAGAGCAGGAAAACACATATTTTGTTATCGCAGTGGTATAGGTCTGATACCACAGCTGCCAGTCAATTAGTATTCAGGGTTCAAACCACACAGTTTATTATAGTATTTATATCCTGAGATCATGCATGCATGTATTTACAGAAATTGCTCCCCTCTTAAATAGGGATAATAGTACCTTCATGCTCTTTACATCAAACCAAATCCTCATAAACCGACCTCCATTTTCTTAAAATAATCCCTGACCATGCAGGAAATAAATTAATCTCTCTCCTCTCTCTCTCTCTCCGTCTCTCGGTCTGTCTCTCAGATTCATAGCATATTTATTAGCATGAATGACAAGGCCACTGTTGCTAAAGCTCTCTGTCTCTCTCTCTGTCTCTCTCTATCTTTCTTTCAGATTCAGATACCATAGCATCTTTATTAGCATGAATGACAAGGCCACTGCGCTCTCTGTGTCTGAGCGAAAGGGGGGTGGGGTGTGGGAGGGAGGGAGAGCAATCTTATAGGCCTACATTATTTCAGTAACTGGCTATGACGCGAGGGTATGATGGGGGGTGGGGGCTGAAAAACGTAGAGGGTGCCTTGAAATGGGTAATTCCTGATTTGAGGGTCAAACCGAGCTCCAGCTCCGCACACGATAGACTGCTGCATGGAGATAGAGGGAGAGGAGTGGGGAATGCGGGAAAAGACTAGGGGTCTCTGGTGGACTAGGTTGGCTTCGGCAACCGTCAACGGTTAGTCAGACATAGGGAAATTCATTCAGACGCATGGTACAATCCAGTTTTAAAATACTAAACGTATATAGCCTAACCTTCGTCCAGTGTGATTATTCCCCATAATAATGCGTTACTGACGGAGGTCTGACGGAGTGTTCTATTTAATTCGGTGAACTCTGTGGGTCTGCGTGTTTGGAGAATTTCGGATTAGGTGACACAGCGACTCTGGACACTGATCTAACCAACACACACACACCAGGATGACCGTGGAACTCTGGTCTCCAGGACCGAAGCAGAACAGCGCATGAGGTACACAGACCCGAAGAGTGTGTGAGGAGTGTTTAAGTGAATGTGTGCGGCTGGATGAGGTGTTGTTTAGACTCAACGGCTTGGCTTTAGACGGCTGTCTCTATGTCTTCAATATTCGGGTCCAGAGTTAATGTAGAGTGCAGACCTGTGTTCAAATTCTTTGAAAGTAATTGAAATAGCCTAAAGACATTTCGAAGTAAGTATTTGGATCATTTTTATTTGAAAATATAAGTAGGCTAGTTGAATATTGGAATGTTTTTGGAAACACTTGGAAAGTGTTTGAAAATACACAGACAAGTGTATTTTCAAATACAACTATTTAAATAGTCCATGCATTTTAGCCAATGTCCGTTTGGTCCAAGGGGTATTTGAAATAATGGAAATAAGTATCCTATTTCAAAATACTGTAGTTTCGGCTATTTACATGAATTTACTTGCACATACTTTCAAATAATTCCAATATAAGTAGCTAATTTGGCCACATTATTTGAAAATACTCAAATACACAGAAAATAAGTATTTCAATAACAAATAGGCCTAGTAAATACGCATGTATTTGAGGCCAGGTCTGGTACAGTGAGGTGCAGTCCGGGATTTTACCAACAATAAGCCAAACTGGACCCCTCTTCGCGCGTCTAGAAACACTGTTTGGATTTAGTGTCACTGTACATTTTATTGTCAATAATTTAATTTATATAAAACTTATATTTATATAAAAAACTATGTTTTACCAGTGGGCCCTGATCCTTCACAGCTTATAATAATAGCATATTTATATAACCGTCTATCTATTAGCTTACTAATAGCATATTTAATCACTAGTAGGATATTGTTACGCGTTATTAGTAACGCTATGTTACATACATTATTATGATCACTAAGCCTATTCCTATTATTGTTATCTTATTATTAATTATGACTGTTATTCTATTATTATGATGATAATGATTATTACTATTGTTATTATTACACGTTGTTAAATATGCACACGCTGTGATTTAGCCAAAACACATTTTTAAATAATAGATGAATAATAGATAAAGCCTTAGCCTACTGATATTTAACAAGACTACATGTTGCAGATGACTATCTAAATCAGAATTATATACATTTCATTGACTATCTAAATAGACATTTAAATGTTTATTTAAATGTATATTTTAATTGTGCTTATTTTTTCTCATTTGTTTCATTTGATTACCTAGACCATTTATGTATGAGCTTATTTCTTTAGTCCCAAGGTGTTTTCAAATGCACAACACAGCTTATTTTGTAATATAGTTTTAGTTTGAATTTTGTCATATTTTCTGGGAAATTAGACTGAGGTTTATATTGAATTCAAATCATTATTATCATCTCTGTTATCCCAGGCCTGATAGGTTAATTATAAAGTATTAACATACTGTATTTTAGGCCTATCAGATAATAGTGTGTGTGTGTGTGTGTGTGTTGTGTTGTGTCGTATCGTGTCTATCCCGTCAGTGTGTCCCTTGGTGTCAGGTACTGTAGTGTGTGTGATGGCTAACGGCGGGGACCTGTTCGCCATCCCAGAGCGCATGGACACAGACACCGAATCACCGAAAGAGAACAAACCCGAGAATCACACTAGCTCCAGCTCTCCACCGTCACCGGAGACCTCGTGCACACAGCAGGTAACTTCCCGTTTGTGAGTGTGTAAATGTAACATATTTCAAAACATGAAAACGATGCACTTGTATCTTTTTTTAAATTGTGGGTGATCACGATTTATGCATGATTTTCTCTTCTAAAGCGAAGTGTGAAAGTAATTGTTGAAAATAATGTCATTAAGTTAATAGTCTATAGTAGGCCCATAGCCAATTGAAAAGAACAAATGAAAATACTCTGAATAATATAGGCCACTAATTTAAACGATTATTCCCCCAATTGAAAAACTAAAGTCGACGAAGTAGCGCATTTAATTTCAAAGCAGAAACAAATAGCCAATTTTAGGAACGCGGGGCTGAATATGACCTAGATTTGGTTTCTAAACAGTGGGTTGGTTACCTAGAACATGCCCAGAGCAACACTGACTGACTGACTCTGGTTAAATCTGTGTCAAACTCAGTTAGTGAAAATATCGGGCTTTTCTTATAAATGTGAAACCTTCAGTAGCCTATTTAACAGTGTAGGCCTATGTAGCATCTAATAAATAGGCTTAAAATAGTTATTGTTATTAATATTAATATATGGCCAAACGTATTGTCATTTTAATCAAACCGTTCCAATAGTTCAACAGTCTCGTTAAGATAAAATACATTGTTATTGGTCAGGCTGTAAAGGCTTACGTTTGTTTGTTTTTTAAACTGTTTTTACAATGTTCAGTTAAGTTTATGTAGGCCTATCGGTAGGATCGTCCTTCAAGGAGGGATCGGGACTTTGGTTGAAATATTCAGTATATATATCTCTTATCTCATCTGTTCTCTGTTCTCAGGGGATGGAGGGAATAAAAGTCTACCTGCACGAGCGCGAGCTGTGGGAGAAGTTCCATGAGGTCGGAACAGAGATGATTATCACTAAAGCGGGAAGGTAAATGCGTGCTATATGTGTTCTTGCATTAGAGGAGAATGAACATTCGTGTCCATTATAGGCTACAATTAAGCCTATAAACTAGTACATATGGTTTTCTCTCTTTTTACGTTAGGCTTAGGCTATAGGTTTTTTGAGCTTCCTTTAACACTGAACATTTAGGGAAAATAAAAATGTGTCCACTAGGCCTAGACCTGTTAAACATGTAACATTTGTGTGATTAGGCCTACTGTTTGTAACGTTTTGTATTTATAATTAGGCCCATAACAAATAGGCTATTGGCCGGGTACACATTATCAAGTAATACAATTTTCTCATTAGCCTAATAAATGATTGGGGAAACCTCTTTCTCAAAGCTACGCCTCCAAATCACCTCCTGTACGTGTTATTCTACGCACACATTTTTTTCTTGCTGCTCACACTTCACCCCCCTTCACGTTTCTCTCTTTACTCATCCTCTTCTGATCGAACCATGATGATGTATCCTCCCACTGGACACAAACTGGTTGGTTGAATCAACGTAGCTAGTAACTTGTCAATGTATTGTGACGTGGAATCTACGTGAAAATACATAGGATTTGAAGAAGAAAAAAAATCAACTGTTGTTTGGAAGGTGACATTTCAACCACAGGATTATGCCATCATTGTAACCCGTTTTCAACATAGACAAACTTGTATGAAATATGTTGAATTTGTACCTTTGAAACAACATTATATCTTCAACACATAGACAAACCCTGTTTAAAATATGTTGAATTTGTACCTTTGAAACAGCTTTGGAGCTTCAATTTACAGTGAGCTCCAAAAGTATACAGCAATATCAATGGAATACATTTAACTCTGAAAGTGTTAAATGTACACTAATTTCAGTGAACATATGAGTCCCACTGAACTAGTGTTAAAATAACACTTTTGAAAGCGTTAAAGATTTAACTCTGTTACAGTGTTCCCAATTTAACTCTTAAAGTGTTCAAATGAACTTGGGTGTGGTGTTTGCATAGCTCTACTATAGAGTAATATGCAACACCTACAGCGTAAAACACTTCATTTAGAGTAAGCTGAACTCACTTTGCTTAGTGCTGATGCTGTTAAACTTTCTCAGTGTAAGAAATTAACACCTCTAGTGTTACAGTAGATACTTTTTAGGTGTTGTTTTAACACTATGGTGTAAAGCCTCATTTGCATATTTCCCGGGTGTCTTTTCTTTTCGAGTGAATTGTAGAGTTTGCACCCATGACTGTATTTGTTAGTGACAGAGACATGGTTATTTCATTATTTCATTTTAAAGGCCAGTGGCATTCACCAAGTGAGTACCTAGTCATATGTGATCATTAAAATTAAACTCTATGACAATACATTACATATATCATAAGGCCTTACTTTGATGGCTTACCCATACACAGTGGTGTTAGGATACTCCTGGTTTACAGGCCACATCAGGCCTGCAAGCCACATTATGCTGGTTTACAAAGTGATGTGTAATTCCTATTGGAATCCAGTCAGAGTTAGGATATTCAACAGCTGGAATTTTTTAATCACCTGCAACCTGCATTCAGAATGACTTTCAGGTTTAGGAAAGTTGATAAGAAGACTACCTGAACCATTTAAACTGGAACAACCATTTCAGTAACAGGTACAATAAATCTAACTCATTGATTGTATGTTATTTATCTTTGTGTAGCATAAGATTAATAAATCAATCAAAAGCAAAAACACAGATATTAAAAATCATCTTTAAAAATCTACCTGCAGTAGAGCATGCTTGGAGATATGATAACGATAAGCGGGGTTTTGGTGGGACTGTTTTACTCTTCACACTGTACAAAATAACTCTGGTTATTAACACCAACACTGGGGGTTCTTTTACACCACTTAGGGTTCATTTCACTCCTACAGAGTGAGTTTAACTCCTGAATCAACAGGAACATGTTTACACTGAAAAATCATAGTTGGCCAATATGCTATGTATTAGGACTGTGACAAATCTTTGTTGTTTTGGCTCTGTGCTCTAGCACTTTGGATTTGAAATGATATGATGACGATGAGGTTAAAGTGTAGACTTTCAGCTTTAATTTGAGGAAATCTTCATCCATATCGGGTGAACCATTCAGAAAGTACAGCACTTTTTGTACATAGTCGCCCAATTTTAGGCGACCAAAAGTATTGGGACAAATTCACTTATGTGTATTAAGGTAGTCAAAAGTGTCATATTTAGTCCCATATTCCTAGCACACAATGATTCCATCAAGCCTGTGACTCTACAAACTTGTTGGATACATTTGCTGTTTGCTTTGGTTGTGTTTCAGATTATTTTGTGCCCAATAGAAATTAACAGTAAATAATGTATTGTGTCATTTTTTACTCACTTTTATTGTAAATAAGAATATCATTCAAAATACTTCTACATTCATGTGGATGCTATCATGATGACTGATCATCCTGAATGAATTGTGAATATTGATGAGTGAGAAAGTTACAGAGGCATGACTACTTTAATACACATACATATAAGTTCATTTGTCCCAGTACTTTTTGTCCCTTTTGTAGCTCACTGTATATCTGCCATCAGAAAAAAACAATAGGCTGAGCAGCACTTCCTACTGGAGAGTTGTTCTATCTAGAGCTAGTCATTGTTCTCCCATCCAGAGTTTTAACCAAGCTCTGCTTAGCTTTGATATTTATCACTGACTAATACCAATGTACTATCGTGAGAATGGTTATTGAGAGGTCTCTAAATAACAAAATTCACTATAGCTATCAAAGTCATTCCAAAGGGTAGGTTTAACAGAGCAAATTAAATGTAACTGTACTTTAGAGATCATCAATGATACTATTTAGGCCTATATCGCATTTGCAAAGTCATCTAGAGCTATGTTTCAATTCAACGCAGGGTTCAACAGAAAATTGACAATACTTTTTCCATAAACAAAGTGTGATTAAATTGTCATTTTCTTGTCAACGATCTACACAAAATAATCTAATGTCAAAGTGGAAGATTTTTTTAAATAAAACACAAATATATTTTGATTAGATAAGTATTCAACCCCTTGAGTCAATACATGTTAGAATCACCTTTGGCAGCAATTACAGCTTGAAGTCTTTCTGGGTAAGTCTCTTAAGATCTTTGCAAACCTGGATTGTACAATATTTGCCCTTTTTTACATTTTTTATTCTTCAAGCTCTGTCAAGTTGGTCGTTGATTGTTGCTGGACAGCCATTTTCAAGTCTTGCCATATATTTTTCAGCCGATTTAAGTCAAAAATGTAACTAGGCTACTCAGGAACATTCAAAGCCATCTTGGTAAGTAACTCCAGTGTATATTTGGCCTTGTATTTTAGGTTATTTTCCTGCTAAAAAGTGGATTTGTCTCCCAGTGTCTGTTGGAAAGCAGACTAAACCTTTAGGACTTTGCCTGTGCTTAGCTCTATTCCTTTTCTTTTTATCCTAAAAAACTCCCTAGTCCTTGCCGATGACAAGCATACCCATAACATGGTGCAGCCACCACTATGTTTGAAAATATAGTGGTTCTCAGTGATGTGTTGGATTTACCCCAAACATAATGATTTGTATTTAGGACAAAGAGTGTATTTATTTTCCACATTTTGTGCAGTATTACTTTAGTGCCTTATTGCAAACAAGATGCATGTTTGTAATATTTTTTATATTCTAAAATACATGTAGGTTAATATTGTGGAGTAACTACGCTGTCGGTGATCCATACTCAGTTTTTTCCTATCACAGCCATTTTACTCTGTAAAATCACCATTGGCCTCATGGTGAAATCCTTGAGTGGTTTCCTTCCTCTCCGTTAACTGAGTTAGGAAGGACACCTGTATTTTTGTAGTAACTGGGTGTAGTAATACACCATCCAAAGTGTGAAAAAAATTATATTAAACAACATTATTGCACACAGAGTTAGTTCATGCAACTTATCTGACTCAAGCACATTTTTACTCCTGAAGTTATTTTTACTTGCCATAACAAAGGGGTTGAATACGTGTAACCGATGTGAAATTACTTGGTAGTTAGCGGGGTGCGCGCTTATAGCGTTTCAATCGGTGACGTCACTCGCTCGTCACTGGTTCGAACCCAGGAAGGGGCGAGGAGAGCAACGGAAGCTATGCTGTTACATACGTATTGACTCAAGACATTTCAGCTGTTCATTTTATTTATTTGTAAAAATGTCTAAAAACGTAATTCCACTATGACCTTATGGGGTATTGTGTGTAGATCAGTGACATAACATCTAAAGAAAGGTTCATTCATTTTAAATACAGGCTGTAACACAACCAAATGTGAAAAAAGTAAAGGGGTGTGAATTAGGCACTGTATAGGCACTGTATAGGCACTGTATAGGCACTGTATAGGCACAGTATAGGCACGGTATAGGCACAGTATAGGCACAGTATAGGCACGGTATAGGCACAGTATAGGCACAGTATAGGCACTGTATAGGCACAGTATAGGCACTGTATAGGCACTGTATAGGCACGGTATAGGCACTGTATAGGCACTGTATAGGCACTGTATAGACACGGTATAGGCCTAGGGTTTCAAGCTTTGGTTGATTTCAAATGTAATCTTCAAATTAATCATTGGATTCAAGTCTCCATCTTAACCAAAAATCAAGGCAAAAGAATAGGACTAAATCAAACTTTATTTAAAGTGCATTTAAAGTTTGATTAAATTTAGTCCTACTATTTAACTTAGATTTTTGGTTGAGGTGAAGACGTCTATATCAATTATTCATTTGTAGACGATCTGGATATTGAATTGTGCCAACGTAACCAAATATCAACATTTGAAGGAGATGTATCTTCTGCTTGGATAGTTCCATCTGTGCCACTGACTAATTCCAGTTTGTCCACAAATTATTCATTGATATGTTGGATCCACTTCTGCATCTCAAACAAAAATCTAAGTTGAACAATAGTACTAAATCCAATCAAATTTGAAATACACTTTAAATAAAGTTAGATTTGATTTAGTCTTTAACTTTGATTCTTTGTTGAGATGGAGATGTGGATCCAATTGATCAATTAGTAATTTGTAGACAATACTGGAATTAAAACCAGTCTAAATCAGTGGCACAAAAGATTCAAATGTTGATATTTAGTTGCATTGACAACCAAACACAATTTAATATCACTTTTGTAATGCAATAAATAGCCTATTAACTTGTTGACAAGTTAACAAATGATCCTGAAGTTTTGGATTGACATCTCCAACTAAACCAAAAATAAACTTTAAAGAATAGAATTAAGGCTGTGGCTCAGATGAAACTATCCAAGTATTCAATATCCTTTAAATATTGATATTTGTTTGCTAAAGCTAAAACTATTTTAGAAACTAAAGTAACAGTATTTTTTCTATCTTAAAATGGCCACATTTTGAGTTTAGCCTAACGTAACTATACATTTATTTTTATGTAATCTTAGAAAGCGTGCATGATCAAGATAGCATGCAAAGGTTGCAGGTCTGTGGAGATCTTTACAATTGCTATAATAGCCTGTGCAGAATCTCGGAACAGCATTGATCACTTGCACTATGTACTTTTAATGTAATCTCAACTGCTATCCAGGTCATTTGCTTGTGCTATGAGATCCAAATACAAAATATCTGACATTGCATTCCCATTTGAACTTTGTTGTGTTTTTAAATGGTTGAAAGTACAGCGATAACACATGTAGATGATCACTAAACCAAAAACCGGACATTGTTTTTTCATTGGAATTTGGCTGTGATTTCAGAAGTGTTGAAAGCATAGTGATGACACGTTGGCAATTCAACTTCTGTCTGTCTTTTTGAGTGGGTGAATAAAGGTTGAAATCTCATTGATCAACACCTCAACCAAATATTACCCACATTTCCACATTGAAGTGACATGGTGTGCCCAGCGGACTATGTATCTGCCTCATACTTCTGAACAGTTTAAATAAAAACTCTGCAGTGATTTATGAAGACTGCCTACAACCATATCTGTCTGTTGTATTGGATATTGCACTTGCACAAGAGGGACGCAGTCCCTACACATTGCATTGGAGAAAAAACAATCTGCATGTTGTGTGATGATGGAGGCTAATCTTTGTAGTTGTCATACGGAAGCCACTAGCCAGAGTTGCTGAAAAAAACACTGCTACTTTTACTGCCTGTCTGCTTCCTGCTTAGCCAATGTTTACAATGATGATTGAAAATAACTTTAAATCGCTAATTGGACTGTGACTGTGTCTTGCTTGTGTTTGATATGCTGCCTAGATAGCGGCATGCAACTCCCCACTTGAGTTTGTACGAACATGTTGATCATGTCTTTTGTGTTCAACATGTAAATAGCTGCATGTAGCTTAACTCCTCTCCGGAATAAAGAACATGAAATCATGCTTATGCTTAATATCCTACTGAGGCATGGAATTCAATAGAGAGAACATGTCGACCATATCCTTTGTGTACAACATGACGTTTGTAGGCTACACCAGACAGTCGTTCATCGCCGATTTAAGGAGGGGAAGCGTTAACAGAGCAGTGGGCAGCAGCTACATATTTTTTTAGGGGGGCAGAAATCTCAGTATCTTTAGCCAGAACAAATTGGGCCTCCAGAAAATCTGGAACCGCAGCCACTCCGTAAATTGTTTCGATGTTTCTCGTTTTGTTTCGGGTTTTGCTCACAACTGCAGCAATGGCTGCTATGCCTCAGTGATAGGCTACTGATATTGCTATGATCCTGACTGTCTGTGGTGTTGCTGTCTCGCCAGGCGGATGTTCCCCTGCTACAAGGTGAAGGTTACGGGCCTCAACCCTAAAGCCAAGTACATCCTCCTCATGGATATCGTGCCAGCGGATGACCACCGCTACAAGTTTGCAGATAATAAATGGTAAGCTAGCTATATGTCAAAACTTTATATATTTAACAAGCCTACGTTATGTGTTTTGAGCTGCTAAAACTAAATAGTAAAACAGTTTATATTTTAACAGCATTGTCGAGAGAGAAACATAACACAGAGCAGGGACGTGGATGTTTAGGCCTGCTTACCCGCTGCCGTGACGTCACGGTCCCTCTCAGTGCCCTGTGCTCTGTGGCCTAGTTTCCTGTGTAAGCCTGCTGCCCGCGCATCACACCTCCTGCCCCTGACTGCCGGGTTCAGTCTCAGTACCATGGGTTCATGTGGCGGGCAGATTAAAGGCTAGGTTTCACTGAGGTCAGCACCAGGCTGCAAGGGAGATGTGGGATACTCATAAACTCAGACATTTCCAACTTGCTTACTCTTTGCAGAAAGATCTTACCCGAGTTTCCCTCCTGGGAAGTATCAGATACAACCAATATGAAGCTCTATGCAAATAACTTACGCTCATTTTAACTAGGAGGTCCCAGATTTCCAACATGACTTGAATGCGGCATAAACCCTCTCGTGCTACGTATGTCTCCTCTCCCTGGTCACATGATGGAGCCCCTTGGCACCCTTAAGGACACGTCATTCATCTGATACAATAGAAGATGGGCGCTCCATTTTCAGTCATATGTTTGGACAAGGGACTATGTTAATGCCTAATGTGAATGTTGTTATGCATGGGTAGATTATTTGTTTGTAAATATCAGCGGTGCTCTGTCATTTCCCTGCCATATTTGACAGAAGTGGAATAACTTCAGCGAACATGTTTGCCAGCTCGGTCCAGTTGTTGCCAGTTGGAGGGCATTCTTCTCTGACAGATTCCAACTTAAGGAGTCATACACACGACAACAACACGCACACACGTCATAGGCTATTGTCATTAAAGTGGCAAGGTTGGGATCAATTCAATTCAATTCCAGTCAATTCAGGAAGTACACTGAAATTCCAATTGTCGTCAACGCTTTTCAATAAGGAAAATGTGGAATTGGAATTTGGTTTACTTTCGGATTTGCCTGGAATAATATAAAACAAACCAGAACATTTTGCATGTTTTAAATATACTGAACAGAAATATAAACATGCAACAATTTCAATGATTTTACTGAGTTACAGTTCATATAAGGAAATCAGTCAATGAATTAAATTGGCCCTAATCTATGGATTTCACATGGGCAGTGGCGCAGCCAAGGGTGGGCCTGGGAGGGCATAGTCCTACCCACTGGGGAGCCAGGCCCAGCCAATCAGAATATGTTTTTCCCCACAAAAGGGCTTTATTACAGACAGAAATCCTCCTCAGTTTCTTCAGCTGTCCGGGTGGCTGGTCTCAGACAATCCTGCAAGTGAAGAAGCCGAATGTGGAGGTCAAGGGGTGGAGTGGTTACACATGATATGCGGTTGTGAGGCTGTTGGACGTACTGATACATTCTCAAAAATGACGTTGGAGGTGGCTTATGGTAGAGAAATGAACATTAAATCATCTGGCAACAGCTTTGGTGGACATTCCTGCAGTCAGCATGCCAATTACACGCTTCCTCAAAACTTGAGACATATGTGGCATTGTGTTGTATGACAAAACTGCACATTTTCTAGTGCCATTTTATTGTCCCCAGCACAAGGTGCACCTGTGTAAGGATTATACTGTTTAATCAGCTTCTTGATGTGCCACACCTGTCAGGTGGATGGTTTATCTTGGCAAAGGAGAAATACTCACTAACAAGGATGTAAACAAATTTCTGCACAAAATGTGAGAGAAATAAGCTTTTTGTGCTTATGGAACATTTCTGGAATCTTTCAGCTCATGAAACATGGGACCAACACTTTACATGTTGCGTTTATATTTTTCCTACATGGACAATAGTTTTTGGAAACATGTTCACATGCATGGAATTTGCTTGTACCTCATTGCTCTGATTAACACCTGTATTGGTATGAACATATCCTGATGTAACAGACAGGGGCCAGCGGTGTCTCTTTGTAATAAAAGCAGTTGAAGTGTGAGGAGGATTTTGGTCTAGTAATAATAATAGATACAGCCAACGGCGCACCATGGCATGTCAGATCTATGTCTCTCCTGTGACAGCACCACGAACACAGTAAATAGCATGGCCAGGTTAGTGTGTGTGTGTGTGTGTGTGTGTGTGTGTGTGTGTGTGTGTGTGTGTGTGTGTGTGTGTGTGTGTGTGTGTGTGTGTGAGAGAGCGAGACACACAGTACGAGGGGCGGGTTAAAGGGCAGGGCTGGCTCAGACCAGGGCCAACTGACTCTCACATTAGCATCCAATTGTGATTGATATTTGGTTGAGTTGTCAATGTGTGAATTTTGTGTGTATGTGTGTGTCAGGTCTGTGACGGGGAAGGCGGAGCCGGCCATGCCAGGGAGGTTGTACGTCCATCCTGACTCTCCGGCCACCGGAAGCCACTGGACACGTCAGCTTGTCTCCTTCCAGAAACTCAAACTCACCAACAACCATCTGGACCCCTTCGGACACGTTAGTCCTCAACCTCTCTACCCTGTGTGTGTGTGTGTGTGTGTATATGTGTGTGTGTGTGTGTGTGTGAAGGGATAGTGCTGCTGTCTGCTGTGGTTCTGTTAGAACAGTGGTAACCTTAATAATGATGTTAGGTACGTTAAGGGTCATTAGCTCATCCATGCCTGGTGGGACCGTCACACCAATTAGGATTAGGCCTCTCGATGAACGCACACGCACGCACACACACACTATTATCTGCTTTCTGCTAGGCCTATTATCTGTTAATACTTTACTATTACACACGGAGCATGGCTACCAGAGAGTGAACAAAATCACTGAAACGACAAACATATGCACAGTGCATTGGTACATAAAGACACACATTTGGAAATAAACTATTTAGCTTCAGCATAACATGCGCCCAGACACAAGGGCACATTTATGGATAGGCCTATTGAATATATCCTTCTACAAGTGGGATGGAGTTAGAGCATTGGTTTAATGTATTTGTTTTTGTTGTGTTGCAGATCATATTAAACTCCATGCATAAATACCAGCCCCGCCTCCATATCGTCAAAGCAGACGAATACAACAGGTTTGGTTCCAAGAACACTGCCTTCTGCACGCACGTGTTCTCAGAGACCGCCTTCATCGCCGTGACATCATACCAGAACCACAAGGTACCGAAACACTGAACACACAAAGTAATTTATGATTTTTCTTCTTTTTTTTTTAAAGTCACATGTTTGTTCATCTTATTTGATCAGATATTTCTGGATTATTTTGGCATTGATACAGTTAAAATTGTCCAGGTCCTGTTGTACATAGTTATTTTATGGGTATATAGATTTGTGTTAGCCATGTGAATCAGTGCATTTTCCCCCGCGATCACTGTTCTCAACTCAACATGTCCAGTTTGATTACATCCCAGTGTTTACGCATCACAGGGCAGCTCTGACCTGTTCCTTTCCTTTGATGATATATGTTATTGTTCCAGCGCCATAGTGAAATCACTCTCACACACATACAGGTAACTGCCAAAATAAAGGAAACACTTGAATAAATGAGAGATACCAAGTATATTGAAAGCAGATGCTTTCACACAGGTGTGGTTCCTGAGTGAATTATGCAATTAACATCCCATTATGCTTAGTCATGTATCAAAATGCCCAGTTGCCCGTTATTTTGGCTATCCTGGCTAGAAGAAGAGATCTCAGTGACTATGAAAGAGGGGTCTCAAAGGAGCACAGGGGGTTTAAATGGTGTGTGTGTGTCTCAGTCACCAGATCTCAACCAAATTGATCACTTATGGCTGTTTATGGAGACAGCGTTTTCCACCACCATCAACAAAACACCAAATGATAGAATTGCTCATTAAAGAAAGGTGTTGCATCCTTCCAATAGAATTCCAGACACTTGTAGAATCTTCACCAAGATGCATTGAAGCTGTTCTGGCGGCCCGTGGTGGCCCAACGCCCTATTGAGACTTTATGTCTTAGACTTAGAGTTTATGTTGGTGTTTCCTTCACAGTGCATTCGGAAAGTATTTAGACCCCTTCACTTTTATTCACATTTTGTTACGTTACAACCTTATTCTAAAATGAATTTAAAAATATATATATCATCAACTTTGTTGAAGCACCTTTGGTAATGATTACAGACTAACGTCTTCTTGGGTATGACGCTACAAGCTTGGCACACCTGTATTTTGGGAGTTTCTCCCATTCTTCTCTGCAGATCCTCTCAAGCTATGTCAAGTTGGATGGGGAGTGTTGCTGCACAGATATTTTCAGGTCTTTCCAGAGATGTTCGATCAGGTTCAAGTCTGGATTCTGGCTGGGCCACTCAAGGACATTCAGAGACTTGTCCCGAAGCCACTCCTGCGTTGTTTTGGCTGTGTGCTTAGGGTCATTGTCCTGTTAGAAGGTGAACCTTCGCCCCAGTCTGAGGTCCTGAGCGCTCTGGAGCAGGTTTTCGTCAAGGATCTCTATGTACTTTGCTCCGTTCATCTTTCCCTCGATCCTGACTAGTTTCCTAGTCCCTGCCGCAGAAAAACATCTCCACAGCATGATGCTGCCACCACCATGCTTCACCGTAGGGATGGTGCCAGGTTTCCTCCAGACGTGACACTTGGCATTCAGGCCAAAGAGTTCAATCTTGGTTTCATCAGACCAGAGAATCTTGTTCTTTAGGTGCCTTTAGGCAAACTCCAAGTGGGCTGTCATGTGCCTTTTACTGAGGAGTGGCTTCAATGCTGCAGAAATGTTTTGGTACACTTCCCCAGATCTTTGCCTCGACACAATCCTGTCTCTGAGTTCTACGGACAATTCCTTCGACCTCATAGCTTGGTTTTTGCTCTGACATGCACTGTCAACTGTGTGCCCTTTATATAGACATGCATGTTCCTTTCCAAATCCTGTCCAATCAATTGAATTTACCACATGTGACTCCAAGTTGTAGAAACATCTCAAGGAGGATCAGTGGAAACAGGATGCACATGAGCTCAATTTCAAGTCGTATAGCAAAGGGTCTGAATACTTGTATAAATACTTATGTAAATAAGGTATTTCTGTTTTTTAGTTTTTTTAAACGTGTTTTTGCTTTGTCCTTATGGGGTATTGTGTGTTGGTTAATGGGGACATTGTTTTATTTCATCCATTTTAGAATAAGGCTGTAATGTAACAGAATGTGGATAAAGAGAAGGGGTCCAAATACTTTCCAAATGCACTGTATTTTGGCAGTTACCTGTAGTTTCTCTCTCTCTCTCTCTGTCCTCACACACTGAAACACACACACTGAAACACACACTGAAACACACACACTGAAACACACAGACACTGAAACACACACACTGAAACACATAAAATACAAGTTCAAATGATGTGCAATACAAAATTCTAAACTATTGAATGCAAATTGAATTCCTGAACACAAATTCAAAATGGTTTAATTCAGTTACTGTTGGCATTTATATCGCTCCATAATGAAAGCCCACATGTGCTGCGATAAACACATCACCACGTCTAACAAGAAAAACACAAACCAACGGCAAGTTTCCCACCGTGGCATTGTCAATGAAAATACCTATTTTTCACCCCAAATGTTCCTAGAACAACTATATTTCACTTAAGGACTTTCAAGCTGGAGTCCTTGGTGAAACTGCTACGTTCATTTGGGAAATTACAACGACAAAGAAATTACAGCAAACAACAAACTTTGTTTAGTTCTTTTCCCCTCACCTCTGTTTTGTCCATAAAACAATAACAAAGGTGCTGGGGGCCAACAGCGGCGCTGTTTCTCCTAATGCGGATTCCATCTTTAAACCTGCCAACTGTTTAGGGAAACAGTTTACACTGCGATTCTGCTGGTTCAAAATGAATACTTTCAGAACAGGGTCGGTGTCTGTGGAATTTCCATGTTGTGTTCCAGAATCCCAGATTCTAGCAACTGTTCAGGTCTAGATTCAACATTTAGTGTCTCATGGATCAGCACAGTAACACAAAGGGCTGAGCAGGGTGTTTGGTGATCTAAGGCAGTGTGTTGTGTCCCTGTCAGATCACCCAGCTGAAGATAGAGAACAACCCATTCGCTAAGGGCTTCAGAGGCAGTGATGACATGGAGCTGCATCGCATGGCTAAGATACAGGGGTGAGTACAGATTCTCTCCCTCTCTCTCTTTCTCTCTTTCGCTCTCTCTCCCTCTCTCCTTCTCTCTCTCTCTCTCTCTGAAAAGGACAGTCTATTTTGTGCATATTGTGTGAGGCGGTTTGAGTAAGTGTCCTCTCAGAAATCGACTGTAAACTTAGGAGGAGGGGAGGACTGGGGAGTCACTGTACTGCTCTAGGTGAAGACTGAGGGAGGTAAAAAGAAGAGAGGGAATGGACTGGGGTGTTAGAGAGACTGAGAGAGGTGAAAAGAAGAGAGGGAATGGACTGGGGTGTTAGAGAGATTGAGAGAGACGTTGAGAGCAGAGAGAGAGATGAGGGAGAGTATCTGGAGTGGTATGCGGATGAGAGTTTATTTTTAGAGTAGCATTTTATCTTTCAGCACTGTGTGTGTGTGTGTGTGTGTGTGTGTGTGTGTGTGTGTGTGTGGAGCCACAGACCACTGTCCCCTACATACCACTGAGGTCACCGAGAGGCCAGTGTTCAAGAGAGGGAGAGAGTAAAATGACATTATAACATGCAAATCTCTAATAGAAAAATAATGATCAAACTGGGAGGGAGACTACAAAAAGAAAGGAATACTGAGTGTGTAAACTGGGAGGGAGACTACAAAAAGAAAGGAATACTGAGTGTGTAAACTGGGAGGGAGACTACAAAAAGAAAGGAATACTGAGTGTGTAAACTGGGAGGGAGACTACAAAAAGAAAGGAATACTGAGTGTGTAAACTGGGAGGGAGACTACAAAAAGAAAGGAATACTGAGTGTGTAAACTGGGAGGGAGACTACAAAAAGTAAGGAATACTGAGTGTGTAAACTGGGAGGGAGACTACAAAAAGAAAGGAATACCGAGTGTGTAAACTGGGAGGGAGACTACAAAAAGAAAGGAATACTGAGTGTGTAAACTGGGAGGGAGACTACAAAAAGAAAGGAATACTGAGTGTGTAAACTGGGAGGGAGACTACAAAAAGAAAGGAATACTGAGTGTGTAAACTGGGAGGGAGACTACAAAAAGAAAGGAATACTGAGTGTGTAAACTGGGAGGGAGACTGGGAGGGAGACTACAAAAAGAAAGGAATACTGAGTGTGTAAACTGGGAGGGAGACTACAAAAAGAAAGGAATACCGAGTGTGTAAACTGGGAGGGAGACTACAAAAAGAAAGGAATACTGAGTGTGTAAACTGGGAGGGAGACTACAAAAAGAAAGGAATACTGAGTGTGTAAACTGGGAGGGAGACTACAAAAAGAAAGGAATACTGAGTGTGTAAACTGGGAGGGAGACTACAAAAAGAAAGGAATGCTGAGTGTGTAAACTGGGAGGGAGACTACAAAAAGAAAGGAATACTGAGTGTGTAAACTGGGAGGGAGACTACAAAAAGAAAGGAATACTGAGTGTGTAAACTGGGAGGGAGACTACAAAAAGAAAGGAATACTGAGTGTGTAAACTGGGAGGGAGACTACAAAAAGAAAGGAATACCGAGTGTGTAAACTGGGAGGGAGACTACAAAAAGAAAGGAATGCCGAGTGTGTAAACTGGGAGGGAGACTACAAAAAGAAAGGAATACCGAGTGTGTAAACTGGGAGGAAGACTACAAAAAGAAAGGAATGCTGAGTGTGTAAACTGGGAGGGAGACTACAAAAAGAAAGGAATACTGAGTGTGTAAACTGGGAGGGAGACTACAAAAAGAAAGGAATACTGAGTGTGTAAACTGGGAGGGAGACTACAAAAAGAAAGGAATACCGAGTGTGTAAACTGGGAGGGAGACTACAAAAAGAAAGGAATACTGAGTGTGTAAACTGGGAGGGAGACTACAAAAAGAAAGGAATACTGAGTGTGTAAACTGGGAGGGAGACTACAAAAAGAAAGGAATACTGAGTGTGTAAACTGGGAGGGAGACTACAAAAAGAAAGGAATACTGAGTGTGTAATTGAGGTTTTTGAATCACAAATATGGAAATATACAGTATATTGAAGAACGGGTGGAAGTAAATTATTGTGTAATATTTTAGCAAGCAGCTTAGACAATATTTTCAAATCTACGTTAATTAGTCTGTTTGCCGAAAATATATTCATATATCTGCTCACTGGGCACACACTGGTTGAATCAATGTAGTTCCAACGTAATTTGTCAACGTATTGTGACGTGGAATCAATGTGAAAAATACATTGGATTTGAAAAAAGTCATCAACCAGTATTGTTTTCATCTCATTTCAACCAGCATTATAAACATTCAAATTAGGGTAAAACTTCAACTTAAATACATTGACTAACAGATGGTACATCAATAAAAGTGTATTATTAATATTATGAATTTGGCATCCATGTGGGCTAACGATAACTACTTCTAAACTTTCAAAGATCCAATCAACCATGGATAAATGATACCTACCTACATGTAGAAATGTTGGTGTCCTTTGTTGGGCAAATCAGATGTCAATGTAGCCTACATAAACGCAACCTCACTCGAATTTACTTTCACATACAGATTGCGTAAGAAAGACTAGAGGAGTTACCTTCAACTATTCAATGTTATTTAGGTAGTCTACGGAAATGACTATGGAAGCTGATTAATGTCTGAATGTGTTGAAATGATAGCTCATCTGAAACAAGCACAGCTTGTTTCCAAAGCTAAGCAGGGTACATAGAGGTAGGCATCTGGATGGTGGACTTGTTATCAAGTGCATTACCCCTCATATACCATTTAAAGAGTCACTGTTCAGACAGAAATCATTGGACTGTGACTTCACATTTTATTTCAATATACCTCTTTATTTAGGTTGATAGCTTAACCGTTGAAACAATGATGTTTATTGAAACATACCATTTTACTATCATTGAAACGAGGTCAAAGGCAATTTAAACGTATACATATTTCTGATGATTATGTTGAAATTAGATTGATGTAACAACCTGTTAGTCAGGTTATGTCAATATATTTAAGTTGAAGTTTTACCCTAATTTCAATGTTTATAATGCTGGTTGAAATGAGATAAAAACAATACTGGTTGATGACTTTTTTCAAATCCAATGTATTTTCCACATTGATTCCACGTCACAATACGTTGACAAATTACGTTGAAGGTTAATTTAACCAGTGTGTGCCCAGTGGGTGGTGGTTTAGTGGTCTTAATACTGGAGGCTGTCTCATTACTGTGCTTGGACTAAAAGATGATTTGAAAATATGTTGCAAATAGTATATATCTCTGCTCCCCCCTCCCCCTCCCCCCTCCCCCTCCTCTCTCTCTCTCTTGCTCTCTCTCTTGCTCTCTCAGTAAGGAGTATCCGGTGGTTCCTCGTAGCTCAGTGCGTCAGAGGGTGTGTCCTAGTGGGAGTCCGTTTGGGGGGGAGGCGAAGGGGTTGGGTTTGCACCCCTATTCCTGTGAGAATGGGGTGAGCAGCACCACCCAGGACCTCCTCATCCCCCCTCCAGCCCCCTACACCCTCCCCCAACCAGACACACACGAACACATGCAGGTGTACCACTGCAACAAGAGAAAAGGTACGCTACGCTGCATTTGTACGATTACTGTCACTGTAAACACTGGAGCAGTTTGTATTGCCCCTTAGTCTCTGGAGTGATTTGTTTCTATGATCGTCGTTGTTAGTGGAAGACCAGTCCCCTTTATAGTGTGTTACTCAATCTTACAACACCCCCCCCCCCCCCCCCCCCCCCCCCCCCCCCCCCTCTCTCTCTCCCCACAGCGGATGATAGCTGTCCTACAGCAGAGAATCACCAGTACAGGAAGCCCTACATCGTCAGTTCTCCCAGCAACGACGAGTCTTACTATCAGCCGTCTGCTTACCCTCATCCCCCTCTCCCTCCCTCCGTCCACCCCTCTCCCCCTGGTCTCTCTGACTCCCCATACAGGTCAGAGGCGGGGCAGCGGCAGGCGTGTATGTTTGCTGGCTCAGAGCCCAGACTGGACAACCTCAGCTGTACATCCTGGTCCTACAGCTGCCCATTGACTCCACCCATGGCCCCCATGACCCCTACTGACCCCTACACAACCTTCCCCCACCAGCCCTACTCCTCCAGTCCCCGGAACGCTCAGCTGAGCTCCATAGCCCACCAAGGCTCTCATCCTCTGGGGGACTCTCTCTCGCACGGCCAGACCCAGAGCTCCAGACCACACCAGACACCCCAACACCCCAGCCCACCCCTCACAGAGTACCACCGCTACCCCTCCTCCCCATCTCCTCCTCAGTACCACACCCTTCACACACATGTCAGGGGAGGGGTCTCCGAATGGAGCGAGGCCACCTGATTGGACCACAGGTATAGGGGAAAGACTCTGATTGGTGGCTTGGGGTTATGTTTATGTGAGGTGTTCTCATTTTATGTGTGAAGAGATTTAATTGGCCAGTTGTGTGTTTCCCTGTGCCATGGGTGGAACGTTAGATTGTCTGTGTGTTACGTTTAAGTCCATCCTCCTCTGACTGGGACCTCTCTGGAAGGAACTGATGTTAGAGGAACTTGGTGGATAAGCATTCAAACTAGAGGGACAGGAAGAAAGATGACGCCATCAACTAAAACGTTCCAAGCTTCATTCCTGAGACTGTTTTTAATACAGTATGTGACCCGTCTGTCACCCTGTCACCCTGTCCCCTGAAGATGTGAGACTGCCTCTCTATGGCCGTGGTTCCCAGTTGGTTTGTGACCCACCGAAATCCCTGTGATCCAACAGACTAAACCATATTTCTAATCTGTGTGTCAGCTCAGCTCAGGGCTGCTGTGAGTTAATGTCGGCTGAGAGGGGCTGCGGTGGCCACAGGCAGAGCAGAAGAGAGATAAACTGTTAGTTTACACCAGGCTGCAGGGAGGAAGACCTGCACACACACTGACAAACACAGAGAACTTGTTTAGAGGCTGCCGCATGGCAGAAGACCTGTACACGGTCCCATTGCATTTTGGGTATATGCACATCTCATCATCATGCAGCTGTCACTGCTGGCCTCTCCTTTACCCCTGAACTGACCAAACAAAACTCTCTGTTTCTCTGAACTGACCAACCAACACTTTCCGTTTATCTAAACTGACCTATCAATCAACACTGTCCTTTACCCCGAACTGACCAAAACACTCGATCAACACTACATTTCTGTCTCTCTCTGCCCCTCTCTCTCTGTCTGTGTTTCTACCCCCCCCCCCCCTCCCCTTTCAAGCCAGTAGAAGGGAGTCATATAGTCACAGAAGGTTGTGTATAGTCACATTTTAAAACATATTTAGACACCATATGATTATTGTTCTTGTCTAGATATTGTTTTATTTTCCTTGAGAGTCAGTGGGTGCATTAGTTGGAACCAGGTGATGGCCTGGTGTTTTACACTAACACAGGAAGAGTTCGCATTGGTTCACAGAGGATCAGTACGTAAGCACTGTATGTGCAGAGAGAGAGTCGTGTGTGTGTGTGTGCGAAAGCAATACTTTAAAAAGAGACGTCCTGTGATCATTTGAGAAGTGTTTGTACTTTATTGTATTGTTGTTGTTTATAGTATTTATTGGCCTTGAGATTTTGGCTGGTTTTGTTGTAAGATGGTGAAATTACACAGTGTTGGTTGAATTGTTCAAGTTGTTTGTTTCCCATTGAAGTTTTTATTTTTTTGCTTTTCTCCCTCCCGTCTCCTGTCATTTCCTTTTGAATACAATATTTAACATGGTTGTAATAAATGGCTTGTTACTTTTTCTGTTCTGATGTGTGTGTATATATACAAATGTATTTACAGGACTTAAATACATTTGAAGAGAATTTCAAATGACTCAATCTGTTGACATGTTTATGTTCCTTCTGAAGAGACATGCAACACACACACACACACACACACACACACACACACACTAAGGCTGAGTAGGGAGTAACTCCTACAGTGCAGGTTAAAGAACATTGAGCTGAGCTGTGTTGATAAAGGAAGTTAAACAGAGTAGTCTAGTTCGAGTGCAGCTGTGTGTGTGTGTGTTTTCTCTTATCTGACAGTTTGTTTGGCCTCTCCAGTCTCCTCCAGCTGTACCCCCTCACACAGATGACCTGCTGCCCAGAGAGGAGTGGGGATGACTGGGCAGGAGCGGGCATCACCATGAGGACTGTTGGTGGTCCTCCATCTCACTCTCTTGTCCCTCTCTCTTGCCTCCTGAAGTGATTCTCGTTAAGGTGTCGTGTTTCTGCTCCTCAGTGGGGTTAAGGACTCCTCACACTTGCCCACAGCTCATGGAAAGGATGAGACCGTTACAGCACACACAAAGACACTCAGACACACACAGTGCATGGAAAGGATGAGACCGTTACAGCACACACAAAGACACTCAGACACACACAGCTCATGGAAAGGATGAGACCGTTACAGCACACACAAAGACACTCAGACACACACAGTGCATGGAAAGGATGAGACCGTTACAGCACACACAAAGACACTCAGACACACACAGTGCATGGAAAGGATGAGACCGTTACAGCACACACAAAGACACTCAGACACACACACAGTGCATGGAAAGGATGAGACCGTTACAGCACACACAAAGACACTCAGACACACACAGTGCATGGAAAGGATGAGACCGTTACAGCACACACAAAGACACTCAGACACACACAGTGCATGGAAAGGATGAGACCGTTACAGCACACACAAAGACACTCAGACACACACAGTGCATGGGAGAGAAACGTGTACGTACGTGCGTGTATGTGCGCTTGCGTGTGTGTCAGCTTGACTTTCCCCAGCTTTCTCTGCAAGACTTTGCCACAGCCAAAATGTAAACACACTCTTACTCTCTATGTCTCTCTCTCCCTCTTTCTCCCTCTCTCTCTTTCTCTCTCTGGGGTCGGGGTTAAGCACACAGCTCCTTTGAAGGTCCGTACCTCCTTAACCCTTCCTCTCCTGTGTTAGAGAGTGCTGAAAGGAGGAGCGGGGGAGTGGAGAGGCCCCTGATCCATCTGTTAAACAAACACAGTGGAGATGAATCACCCTACCACAAGCTCCTAGAGGAATGTTCAGTACACTACCGTAATAATACAACAGGGCTCTCCAGACAGAGATAAGAAACAACCAGATTATGAATGAGAAATGTCTCTCTGTAACTGTTGAGACCATCAAAGATTGTGTTTGTGTGTGTGTGTGTGTGTGTGTGTGTGTGTGTGTGTGTGTGTGTGTGCGTGTGTATATTATTTAAGCTGAATGTTCAGTCTGGAGACTGTCTTATGATCAAAGAGCCTAAGTGGTGCTTATCGGTATCTCCAGCCAGGTCACCCATGATACAAATCAGTATTCGACGTTCATCCATGTCTGAGGATGTCGGGAGATGATGTGGAAATCAGCCACTAGGGGCAACAGTGAGCACTGTTACCTTCAAAAAGATGTTCTATTGTGGATGGGGATGGTGGATGGGTGTAAGCATTTGCCTCTGATTCTGAAGGTTGCAAGTTGGAATCCAGCGATAGAAAGTTGGTTTTTAGATTTTTGTTTTAAGCCTACCCAAACCTTAACCCTTTCCTTAACCATTCAGAGTTAATGACTAACCTTAAGATTTAGGAGTTAATGCCTAAACTTAACCCTAACCTTAAAAAATCTGAGTTAATGGCTAATCTGAACCTTAAACACTTCAAAATTTGACGTTTGAGAAGCATGGATGAAAGTCTAATTCTAAGGTGAGACTGAGAGCTAGTTGGTTATCTCTCCCTGCCTCTTCCCTCCCTTCCTCTTTATTCCCCTCTCCCTCTATACTCCCTTACTTCTTCCCTCTCTTTCTTCCCCTTTCCCCCTCTCCATTCCTCCTTCATCCCTCTCTCTCCCCCTCTCTCCAGCTCTCTCTGTCTTCCCCTCTCCTCCTTCCTTCTCTTTCTTCCCCTCTACTTCCCCCTCTCCCTCCTTCCTTGGTTTTGGTTTTACACAAGTATTAGATCTAATTATAATCTGACATATCTTCAGTTTTACCCATCCTCTTTAAGAACACAGGCATTTGTGCGATGTTCAGCCCTTAATGACATCATTTGGGGGAAATAATTCATTAGAAATGGAGTGTAATTGAAAAAGCTGATTATGTTCCACTTACAGCAGTAGGTCCTAGGAGTCAGTCACTTACAGAAGTAGAGTGGTCTGGTGGTCGTCTGGCTTTGGCGTCTAACTCAGGCTCTGTGTGTTTAAAACATAGAATTAGCATGGATAGAGCTTAAGAGAAACAGGTGTGCTACAGTAAGGCTGGAACAAAAGTAACTGCTCGTAAGTAAATTGTTTCTGCCAACAGTTACCCAGGCTACATTAGCTAGCTAGTAGCTATACACATATTTTACAGTTAGTCACTACAGCTGCTGCATGCAACAATGATATCCGACTTACAGTACCATGACCATGGCAGTTCCACATCATTCGACCCAACATTCCAAACGGTATGTATCAAATATGGTACACCCACCAGGCAAAGTTGATTAGAAGGATAATGTCTGTTCTATAAATTCTAATTCCATGGTTTAAAAGCCCTGAGAGTGGTAATGTCATTAAGCTGTTCATAGTAACGAGCCCCAGACTCAGGCTAATAACCCCAAATGAGACTTTATGGCTGAAATAGTCTTTGTTGTTCTGGAGTAGATCTTCATATGGATACAAAGCTGTCAGGGATAAGAGAGGGCAAAGAGCACAGGGGTGGGTGTACACACAAGCAGTTGTCATTGGGCAAGCAGGCGTGCATGTGTATTGTAGCTGTACTGAGATACGATGCAGGTGGACTGATGCAGGCGCCCTGGCAGGGAGACGGGACTTCATTTTCAGACTTTTAGCTCCATTACAAGATGCTCATACAGAAGCTCTCGTCTATTTGTGTTTCTGTGAGTAGGGTTAATGGGATTGTTCTGGATTTTGACAATAAGGAAATCTACTTCCCTAGAGTCAGATGAACTCGTGGATACCATTTTGCATCCAGTATGAAGGAAATTAGAGGTTGTTTTGCAAGCCAATGCTAACTAGTGTTAGCACAATGACTGGAAGTCTACAGGAACAGCTAGCATGCTAACTGTTCCCATAGACTTCCAGTTCCAATCATTGAGCTAACAGTAATTAGCAATTGCACTAACGCTATTTAGCAACTTCCTTTAAACTGAACACAGATACATAAAAATGTTATCCATGAGTTCATCTGACTCTGGGGAAGTAGAAGGGGCTTCATTCCCAAAATCCCAAACTACCCCTATAAGGATAAAGACACACACAAACAGACAAAAATACAAAACATAGTGGGGGTGAGATCTGGTCAATTGTGCACAGGATAGATAAATACTGATCATCATTAGTCCTCCCCCTCTCTCTCGCTCTCTCTCACACACACACACACACACACACACACACACACACACACACACACACACACACACACACACACACACATAGACACACTCTCTCTTTCTCTCTCACACACACACATAGACACACTGGCTCAGTCTGGCACACAAACACAACTCTGGAACCATGGAGGTGCTATATAAACTTGTAATTAATTTCTCTCTCTCTCTCACTCACACACACACACACAGTGAGCTGCAGCATGAAGAGAATAGGAGGGGTTGCAGGTCAATCAGACAGGTCAGGGAGGTCAGACTAACTTCATTAGAGAATCTAGAAAGACTGTTGTAATACCTCACCGCTGGTCTAGTGCAGTGGTGGTCACTAAATACCCGGCTGTGACGTGGTTGGAGTTCTCAAAAAAGCAGCATGACAGATATATGATGCCAAGTTTAAGAACTACCGGTAGTTTCTTTGGGAAGATATACACTGAGTGTACAAAACATTAGGTACACCTGCTCTTTCCATGACATAGACTGACCAGGTCAATCCAGGTGAAAGCAGGATCCTTTATTGATGTCACCTGTAAAATCCACTTCAATCAGTGTAGATGAAGGCGAGGAGACAGGTTAAAGAATGATTTTTATGCTTTGAGGCAATTGAGAAATGAATTGTGTATGTGTGCCATTCAGAAGGTGAATTGGCAAGACAAAATATTTAAGTGCCTTTGAACAGGGTATGGTAGTAGGCGCACCGGTTTGCCAGGCGCACCGGTTTGAGTGAGTCATGAACTGGAACGCTGCTGGGTTTTTCACGCTCAACAGTTTCCTGCATGTATCAAGAATGGTCCACCACCCAAAGGACATCCAGCCAATTTGACACAACTGTGGGAAGCATTGGAGTCAACATGGGCCAGCATCCCTGTAGAATCCATGCCCCGACGAATTGAGGCTGTTCTGAAGGCAAAAGGGGGTGCAACTCCTAAAGTGTTTTTAAGGTTTTATACACTCAGTGTATAACGCGATCTGGGCATTTGAACAACAGCATATTTCACTTTTGCATGTCAAAACCCGAATGACTACTGCGGCACATGCTGACACTGTTTTGAACAGATTAGATTATACTATTTAGAATGAGCAGCCAGCTCACGAACAAACGAGTGCACGAAGGAGAACGCAACAAACATGCAGATACAATAATTGAAAACACATTATCTAACTGGGGATAGCTAGCTAATATAATGTCACAAATCATGATGACCTAGCCAGCTAACTTTCATTCTGAAATAACTTCATATGTCATAAGTTATTCAGATATTAGTTTAGAAAGACTTGAAATTGGCATGTGAGCTAACTAGTTAGCAAGCTACCAGATAGCTATAGCTAGCTAGCTGCTTATCAAAAGGTAGATAACTGGTTCTAAAATTTTGCAAACAATTTCTCATGGTTTCTCAAAATTACTGTAGCTGGCAAATTAATTGATCATGCTTTGTGATACACCCGGTTTTATGCTGTTTTAGTCCACACAATATGTTTCCCTTCACCTACAGTAGAACCTGATAAACAACATGGGGGGGACACAATATAATTGTCCAGCCACCGTCATGTTTTTCTGTCCTACCAGATCCACAAAGGTTCCAGCTTTTGTATTCCTCTGTCTTTCAACTCTTGTTGGATGTAGATGTCTGGTTTATCTAGATGTTTATCAAGTTCCAGGCTTCCATGACTTTTATGATTATTCATTTACAAGTAAATTACAATTATCTTTTTGCTTTAGCGCCATCTGTACCTGATAGAGCAGATCTAGTCTCGTTCGTGCGGAAGGAAGTAAACCATCTGGCACGAGAGACTCATTTGGAGGGAGACTAGAGCAGACTCAAAAGTTCTGACTGAAAGCGCATTTGAGCATCCCAGGATGATCCATTTACTTTGCACTGCTATAATTTATGCTGTGAAATCTTGCGATTTCATTGGGGCAGTTCCCACTCAGAGCAAATAGCTGGCAAAACAATCCAAGTAATGTTCTCACGGCCTATGCACCCCGGAGGTGGAGCTGCTGCAGCCAGTCACTGAAGAGCAGAATAGTAAGTAACTGAACAGCTTGTATTGAACAATATAGTTTTGAAAGAGGAAAAAGTACACATTTACTGCACTTTTATGAGTATTTAAAACATAATCCATCAATTATATAATATATATTTTTAAAATATATGTGTACTTATTTTTACCAATCACAAGTGGTGCGCCACCCCTAAGGCCCTAATGGAGCAGGACGCCACTGGTCAAGTGCTCTATATAGTCCATACAGTCTGCAGTATAGATGCATGTATGTGTTAAACAACCCTAATCCTGCAGGTTTAGAGGGTCAAAGGCTGTTCAAGTGGTGGACTGAGATCCATCCTAATTTCCCATCTGTTTGCAGCATGGAGCTCTGTGAGGAGGCCCAGTGACCAGCCGGCATGTCTCCAGCGCGGCGCTCCATGAGGAGGCCCAGTGACCAGCCGGCATGTCTCCAGCGCGGCGCTCCATGAGGAGGCCCAGTGACCAGCCGGCATGTCTCCAGCGCGGCGCTCCATGAGGAGACCCAGTGACCAGCCTGCATGTCTCCAGCGCGGCGCTCCATGAGGAGGCCCAGTGACCAGCCTGCATGTCTCCAGCGCGGCGCTCCATGAGGAGGCCCAGTGACCAGCCTGCATGTCTCTAGTATGGCGCTCCATGAGGAGGCCCAGTGACCAGCCTGCATGTCTCTAGTACGGCGCTCCATGGGGAGGCCCAGTGACCAGCCTGCATGTCTCCAGCGCGGCGCTCCATGAGGAGGCCCAGTGACCAGCCTGCATGTCTCCAGCGCGGCGCTCCATGAGGAGGCCCAGTGACCAACCTGCATGTCTCCAGCGCGGCGCTCCATGAGGAGGCCCAGTGACCAGCCTGCATGTCTCCAGTGCGGCGCTCCATGAGGAGGCCCAGTGACCAGCCTGCATGTCTCCAGCGCGGCGCTCCATGAGGAGGCCCAGTGACCAGCCTGCATGTCTCTAGTATGGCGCTCCATGAGGAGGCCCAGTGACCAGCCTGCATGTCTCCAGCGCGGCGCTCCATTAGGAGGCCCAGTGATCAGCCTGCATGTCTCCAGCGCGGCGCTCCATGAGGAGGCCCAGTGACCAGCCTGCATGTCTCCAGATCCCCTGCTGCACAAAAAGAGAAACCACCTCTAATAGAGTCATGCTCTGTTCACCAGCCCAGAAACTCAAACAAACTACTATTAGACCCTAGAAATGTCCCTCGCATAAACACATGAATAGGCACAGACAGACAGACAGACTGGCAGGCACACACACACACACACACACACACACACACACACACACACACACACACACACACACACACACACACATATATGAAAGCGAGGAAAGGGGAGTGGAGACGCACCCCCCAGTGAGTAGTTGGAGGGTTGGGGGTCGACGTGGAGCCAGTGTCCAGTCTCATTACAGACAGAGGAGTTGAGAGGCATGCTAATCCACCCATCCCCCTCCACCCATACACCCATACACACACATACACACAACCCTCTTTCACCATCTAGAAAATCAGCAAGTGCGACTTCAAATAATTGTATTTAATTATATTATTTATTATATTATAATGTCTCATGTCAATCAACTTTAAAGCAACTGCAGATGAGACTGTAATGTCCAGGCCTCAGGCCCTACTTCAGCAGCCAGGCAGCACATGCAGCCAGCAGGCTCCTTCCCCAGCATTCCCTCCAGTGTTCCCTGGAGGTTTGTTGTTACCCATGTTCCATGATGTTGGCAAACAGCCCGACAAGACCCCTGCAGAGACACTAACACACAACAAAAACATCAATAAACAAACAAACGCATAAACACGCCCCTACACACATCCCCCAATGCACACACACGCCTTCCCTATTTACCATCCCATTGTTGGCCATATTTTCCCCTACTCCCCCCTCCCCTCCCCAAACATACACACACATACACTCCATGCGTCCCTTAAATATGGTCTCTCATCACTAATCGATGAGCCCAAAGAGCATCATTACCATAAACACAGACTTCCTCTCAGGGACATACACGCTTTGTTTGGGATGTCCTGTTGACCTTTAATAATGGATATCCAAAATGTTTATCACCTCCGCTCAGTGGGGGAGAGAGAGAGGAGGAGAGAGGGAAGCATCTTTAAGGAAGATCCACTTTGGTTTTTTAACATTTGTTGTCTTCACTTCTTGTTAGTTACTGCAGATTTAGGCTTTGTGTTCGTGCATCCATCAAAGTAGCTGGAGCTGAGATGTGTGATGAGGTGGAGAGGGACAAGCTTTGATGGGGAAAAAGGGAAGGAAGGATTTCTCTATACTGCAATGTAATTGAATTTATTTGCAAACATGCTTAAAATGAATAAGAGTTCTGGCCAAATTAGGAGAGGAGGTAGAGTCACTATTATTCCTTGTTTGCCATTATAGTTAAGATCCAATGATGGTTATTGGCAAGAGTGGAGATGGGTTCAATCTGAAGGATCAGGACGGGGCAGCTGTGAGGGCAGCAAAAACTTCCCTGAGGTATGTGTGGTGCCTCCACTCATCTCACTTCGGTCTCTTGGTGGACCCACTCTCCACAAGTAGAGCCCCACCAGCCACTATACTTTAATTCAATTCACAAGGTATTACAAACTGACCACAGTATTTAAGTGGCAGTCTTTCTCCAATGTATTTACAATGACATCATCCACAGACTTTGGTACATTAGGGAAGGAGTGGGAGCTTATTAAAAGCCCTAAAAGGGCATTGCGCCCTAAAGTACAAAGAAGTACTTGCATTTTGTTTTGTGTGTGTTCTCTGTTAAATGTTTGCTTAGCCTACATGTTCACACCTTTTATAAATGTAATGTATGCAATAACTATGTATTCATACTTCAACTCTTCCATATCCATGCAATGTCCACCGCCCTCATATGACATGTCTGTTAAAACCTTTTATCTGGCTCTTCAATGACAGACGAAACAGACAAGGTTTGATTCTAGACTTGGATTCTATACAAGTGAAGGCCAACATAATCCAATTTATTATATGGAATGTGCACAGGCTTCATGACGCCAAAAAAAAGGTTATTGAACATTTAAAGGGATTGTCAGCAGATGTGGTTTTCCCGCAAGAGCTACACTTCAAACAATGAGAAATGTACTACTTAAAGAGGAGCTGGGTTGGAGGGGCCTTTACAGCCACCTACTGTAGTAACAGAAGATGTTTAGGCATCCTGATAAATAAGAATACACCCTTTTCCCTTATATCCCAGCACATGGACCAAGGCCATTTTCAAATGTTGAATTGTACCTTACAAGGGGGAAAAAATGCAATTGATTTAATTATATATCCACCATGGGCAAATCTGGTGTTTTTAGATAGAATTTAAGCTATGTTAGATCAGACCCACACTGGAACTATTAGTTTAGCAGGTGACCTAAATCAAACATTCAGCAAGTTAGACAGAGCAATGGAAAAGGGAAATTCAAGATGCCTCCAAAGAGTCTGACCAATTCCATCAATATATAATATGTTACATGACACCCGGAGGTTATTATTCCCAACTACAAAAGGTTACTCCTTTTTTTCTCAAAGTAAGAAAAGCTATTCAAGAATCGACTACAATGTACTGGGTTACAAAATCTATTTCCCACTGTGACTATTACCCACTGTGATTATTAAAACCTACCCTAACCAGAAACAGTGGATGGATGTCGGCATTCGCGCAAAACTGAAAGCGCGAACCACCGCATTTAACCATGAAAAGAGGTCTGGGAATATGGCTGAATATAAACCGTGTAGTTATTCCCTCCGCAAGGCAATCAAACAAGTGAACATGCCGGTACAGGGACAAAGTGGAGTCGCAATTCAACGGCTCAGACAGGAGACGTATGTGGCAGGGTCTACACGAAATCACAGATTACAAAAAGAAAACCAGCCACGCCACGCTTCCAGACAAACGACACCGACGTCAAGCTTCCAGACAAACGAAACACCTTCTTTGCCCGCTTTGAGGATAATACAGTGCCACCTTCGGGGCCCACTAACAAGGATTACCCCCCCCACCTCACCCCTTCTCTGTGTCTAAATGACACAAAAACGATTTTCTCTGTCACACACTCAGTCACAACACGTGCCTGGCTTCAAAAGTGTGTTGTGAGTGACTTCAGCAGCAGGCGCTCAGCTCGTGCACAGGCCAGCAGCAATTTCCGCAAATTGCAAATCATTGTTGGCTGACTGCAGCTGTCTGTGCAGGAGCTAAGCATCTGCTGCTGACGTCACTCACAATGCATTTTTGCAGCCAGTCACGATAACTAACTACCAATACACTGCTTAAAACTATAATTGTTCAGAATGTGTAGGTTTACTAGATAAAAAGAAAACAAATCAAATGTAATTGTTCAAAAATGAAATGTGTTGTGTTTAAAAATAAAACTATCTGATCATATAAAATGCGTTGTGTTTATATTACTTTTACAAATAAAAATGTGATAAACAAACAAATCTAAACTAACAAATGTCAAATCGTATTTTTCGCCGAGATAGCCAGTCAATCTGAGTAACGTTATTGTGTATTCTACTGCCTCTAGCAACTCCCCCTGAAAATGAGTTGGCAACACTGCGCGCAGCACTCACTTCTGTCATCATGAAGTGCTTCGAGACCCACTTCAGTTTGCATACCGCCCCAACAGGTCCACAGACGATGCAATCGCCATCACACTGCACACTGCCCTATCCCATCTGAACAAGAGGAATACCTATGCAAGAATGCTGTTCATTGACTACAGCTCAGCATTCAACACCACAGTACCCTCCAAGCTCATCATCAAGCTGGAGGCCCTGGGTCTCAACCCCGCCCTGTGCAATTGAGTCCTGGACTTTCTGACGGGCAGTCCCCAGGTGGTGAAGGTAGGAAACAACATCCCCACTTCGCTGACCCTCAACCACAATGGTGCGTGCTCAGCCCCCTCCTGTACTCCCTGTTCACCCACGACTGCATGGCCATCAAATCAAATCATATCAAATGTATTTATAAATCCCTTCTTACATCAGCTGATGTCACAAAGTGCTGTACAGAAACCCAGCCTAAAACCCCAAACAGCAAGCAATGCAGGTGTAGAAGCACGGTGGCTAGGAAAAACTCCCTAGAAAGGCCAGAACCTAGGAAGAACCTAGAGAGGAACCAGGCTATGAGGGGTGGTCAGTCCTCTTCTGGCTGTGCCGGGTGGAGATTATAACAGAACATGGCCAAGATGTTCAAATGTTCATAGATGACCAGCAGGGTCAAATAATCATAATCACAGTGGTTGTCGAGGGTGCAGTATCTCTGCTGCTCCTGCTGTCTCTAGAGAGTTGAAAACAGCAGGTCTGGGACAGGTATAATGCCTGTGAATGCCTCCAACTCAATCATCAAGTTTACAGACGACACCACAGTGGTAGGCTTGATTACCAACAACGGCGAGGCAGCCTACAGGGAGGAGGTGAGGGCCCTCGTAGTGTGGTGTCAGGAAAACAACCTCTCATTCAACGTCAACAAAACAAAGGAGATGATTGTGGACTTCAAGCAACAGCAGAGGGAGCACCCCCTATCCACATCGAAGGGACAGCAGTGGAGAAGGTGGAAAGTTTTAAGTTCCTCAGCGTACACATCACTGACACACTGAAATGGTCCACCCACACAGGCAGTGTGGTGAAGAAGCCGCAACAACGCCTCTTCAAACTCAGGAGGCTTAAGAAATTTGGCTTGTCACTCAAAACCCTGACAAACTTCTACAGATGCACAATCAAGAGCATCCTGTCCGGCTGTATCACAGCCTGGTACGGCAACTATACCACCTTCAACCGCATGGCTCTCCAGAGGGTTGTGTGGTCTGCACAACGCATTGCCGGGGGCAAACCACCTGCCCTCCATGACACCTAGAGGGCCTGATGTCACAGGAAGGCCAAAAAGATCATCAAGGACAACAACCACCCAAGCCCCTGCCTGTTCACACCGGTACCATCCAGAAGGAGAGGTCAGTACAGGTGCATCAAAGCTGGGACCGAGAGACTGAAAAACAGCTTCTCTCTCAAGGCAATCAGACTGTTAAACAGCCATCACTAACTCAGAGAGTCTGCTGCCTACATTGAGACCCAATCACTGGCCACTTTATTAAATTGATCACTAGTCACTTTCAACAATGCCACTTCAAATAATGCCAGTTTAATAGTGTTTACATATCTTGCATTACTCATATCATATGTATATACTGTATTTTATACCATCTATTGCACCTTGCCTATGGCGCTCATCCATATTTTTATATGTACATATTCTCATTAGGTGGCTTTTACTTGCAAAATATATTGAAATGCACTAAAGACAAACAAAGGGTACAAATGGAAGATTTGCATTGTTCATCCCCAGAATCTTTTCACTTGTCTGTTTTCAAAAGATGGAGCTAAGAACATGAACAACTTCATAGTAAAGAAGACCATAACAACATGGAAGGAAATGAAACGCATTCTACAACAACCAATATCACTCCCTAATAACACACCGCTTTGGAACAATCCTTGGATAGCTTTACAGAAATCACAGATAAATTGGCCCACAGCACATCTTCAGAGTCACATCACGTGTAGAACTAACAATGAGCCAATGATTCCTGCTTTCTGGGAGTGCTATAAAGTCCAACAGTTATGGGCCGTTAGAAAGCTGGCTGTCAGAAGTTGAATAATGTAAATCTACTTTTAATCTGTCTATCTGCATATTTAAAGACATGTCATATGGGGGTACAGTGAGATACCCAATGAGTCGGACAATATTATTTTTGTCCCTTGTATTGAAGAAGCTATTACTTAAACACTGGAAGGCAAACGATACTCCAACGTTAAGTGAATGGAAGAATTTCATTCTTTATTATTTCAATATCATTTGTAAAAAATCCGGCTACAGACAGAAACAACATAAAACAATTTGAAGTCATATGGGCCACAGTCTTACAAGCATTAGAAACAACATTGGGTGTGGTTACTGTGGGTCTGAGCAAGTGTGATGGCTTTAATGTTTGTGGAAATGTATGTATGTAAATGTCAAGTTGTCTATTATTTTTAACCATGTATTGTTAAAGAAAATATATAATAAGTTAAATAAAATGTTTTTAAAAAAGGGATGTGTGATGTGTGTCTCTGAAGTGTGTGTATATTCATGGCTGGAGGTTGATGTGTGTGTGCTGGTGTCTGCCCCTCCTCTCCTCTCCCAAGGGACAGCAGAGTGACAGAGGGAGACCCAGGGATGGATGGAGCAGAAAACGACAAACAATAACAGATGATCAGCCTGAGAGTCAGGAGGATGCCTTCAAATATTAATCAGCTGTTAAAAGGTCTGGTGGCATTTACATGGGTGTGAGGTCCCCATCTCCTCAACCTCACACTGTCATCCCCGACTACACACTCTATTATTTTAATAGCATCGCTACATTAGCATTAACAACTTTGTATGTATCATGTGTGTCCGCATGAGTGTGTGTGTGGCTTCTCCATGCATGAGTGGCCTGTGAGTGTGTATTTCATCAAACAATACATACAGCTGCGTCTCCCTATTCCCTCCATCGCTATATTGTTATTTTTCCCCTCCAATGGCTCTAGGTCACGACAATATGCGCGCGCGCGTGTGTTACGTTTGCATTTGTAGATGCATTTTCCTGGTCCTGCTGCTCTCCTCTCGTCTGTCTCACCATCTTCAACACAATACGATCAGTAGAGTTACAGTCAACTGGTAGGCATAACATCATACTGTATTTCCATTAGCTACATTAGATGATTGTTAACAACAGTCCCATTTGTCTCCTGTTATGTTGTAATGTAGTCTAACAAAGGTGACGACTGAGCTGTTTACTGTCTGCGGTCTGAAGATGACAATGCTCTTTGGATCACAGGTAGCAACTAGTCAGTGAAGATCAGTTATAGACACTAAAAACGACTGGATGTATTAGCTGTGGCACAGTCCACAGAGAAATGTGTGATATCAGGTGTGAGACAGCTTGAAATCATGAGATTACACTTCTCTCGCTTTGTCAGCAGCCCGTTGGTCAGATGGGGAAAATGCACACGCACACACATGCACGTCTGTGGCGATCTGAAAAGATTCTGTGTAGTGAGAAATAAACTCAGCAAAAAAGGAAATGTCCCTTTTTCAGGACCCTGTCCTCCAAAGATAATTCGTAAACATCCAAAGAACTTCACAGATCTTAATTATAAAAGGTTTAAACACTGTTTCCCATGCTTGTTCAATGAACCATAAACAATTCATGTACATGCACATGTAGCACGGTCATTAAGACACTAACTTACAGACGGTAGGCAATTAAGGTCACAGTTATGAAAACTTTGGACACTAAAGAGGCCTTTCTGAAAACACCAAAAGAAAGATGCTCAGGGTCCCTGCTCATCTGAGTGAACGTGCCTTAAGCATGCTGCAAGGATGCATGAGTACTGCAGATGTGGCCAGGGCAATAAATTGCAATGTCCATACTGTGAGACGGCTAAGACAGTGCTACAGAGAGACAGGACGGACAGCTGATCATCCTCGCAGTGGCAGACCACGTGTAACAACACCTGCACAGGTGTACACTTCGGTACATCCGAACATCACACCTGCAGGACAGGTACAGGATGGCAACAACAACTGCCCGAGTTACACCAGGAACGCACAATCCCTCCATCAGTGCTCAGACTGTCAGCAATAGGCTGAGAGAGGCTGGACTGGGGGCTTGTAGGCCTATTGTAAGGCAGGTCCTCACCAGACATCACCGGCAACAACGTCGCCTATGGGCACAAACCCACCGTCACTGGACCAGACAGGACTAGCAAAAAGTGCTCTTCACTGACGAGTGGCGGTTTTGTCTCACCAGGGGTAATGGTTGAATTTGCATTTATCGTCAAAGGAATGAGCGTTACACGAAGCCTGTACTCTGGAGCGGGATCGATTTGGAGTTGGAGGGTCCGTCATGGTCTGGGGCGATGTGTCACAGCATCATAGGACTGAGCTTGTTGTCATTGCAGGCAATCTCAACGCTGTGTGTTACAGAGAAGACATCTTCCTCCCTCATGTGGTACCCTTCCTGCAGGCTCATCCTGACATGACCCTCCAGCATGACAATGCCACCAGCCATACTGCTCGTTCTGTGCATGATTTCCTGCAAGACAGGAATGTCAGTGTTCTGCCATGGCCAGCGAAGAGCCCGGATCTCAATCCCATTGAGCACTTCTGGAACCTGTTGGATCTGAGGGTGAGGGCTAGGGCCATTCCCCCCAGAAATGTCTGGGAACTTGTAGGTGATTTGGTGGAAGAGTGGGGTAACATCTCACAACAAGAACTGTCAAATCTGGTGCAGTCCATGAGGAGGAGATGCACTGCAGTACTTAATGCAGCTGGTGGCCACAACAGATACTGACTGTTACTTTTGATTTTGACCCCCCTTTGTTCAGGAACACATTATACCATTTGTTAGTCACATGTCTGTGTAACTTGTTCAGTGTATGTCGCAGTTGTTGAATCTTGTCATGTTCATCCAAGTATTTACACATATTAAATTTGCTGAAAATAAACCCAGTTGACAGTGAGAGGACGTTTCATTTTTTTTAATATAGGCTAAATATAGACCTTATAGATATGTAGGTAGGCTATAAATAGAAGTAGAGAGAGACACAGAGATACAGAATGGAAAACAGACCACATGCCTTATCAGACACACACACACACTGTAGAGGAGCTTCTATGTCAGTAGTTTGCCATTGGGGGCAACAGAGGCTTTGTCCATGTATTGCCATAGAGACAGGATAGTACAGCAGGGTAGAGGGCAGTCCGAAGGGAACGTTTCTCAAGTTTCTAACTGCTGATCAGAAACTCCCACCAGATAAAATTGCCTTGGGATCAAGAGGATTATTTTCAGACTGTTGAGGAACAACTCTTAATGTGTGTTTGTATGTGTGTGTATGTGTTTGTATGTGTTTGTCTTTGTTTTTCAAATAATTAAAAAATGTGTTGGTCACATACACATGGTTAGCAGATGTTAATGTGAGTGCAGCGAAATGTTTGTGCCTCTAGTTCTGACAGTGCAGTAATATCCAACAAGTAATCTAACAATTCCACAATAACTACTTAATACACACAAAGGGATGGAATAAGAGTATGTACATATAAATATATGGATGAGCGATGACCGAGTGGCATAGGCAAGATGACATAGATGGTATAAAATATAGAATATACATATGAGATGAATATGCAAGATGTGTAAACATTATTAAAGTGGCATTATTAAAGTGGCTAATGATTTCAAGTCTGTATGTTGGCAGTAGCCTCTCTATGTTAGTGATGGCTGTTTAACAGTCTATGGCATTGAGATAGAAGCTGTTTTTCAGTCTCTCGGTCCCAGTTTTGATGCACCTGTACTGACCTCCTGCCTTCTGGATAATGGCGAGGTGAACAGGCAGTGGCTTGGGTGGTTGTTGTCATTGATGATTTTTTGGGCTTTCCTGTGACATGCTGTAGGTGTCCTGGAGAGCAGGTAGTTTGCCCCCGGTGATGTGTTGTGCAGACCGCACCACCCTCTGGAGAGTCTTGGGGTTGTGTGTGGTGCAGTTGCCATACCCGACGGTGATACAGCCTGACAAGATGCTCTCAATTGTGCATCTGTAAAAGTTTGTGAGGGTTTAAGGTGACAAGCCAAATTTCTTCAGCTTCCTGAGGTTGAAGAGGCGCTGTTGCTGTTGTGCCTTCTTCACCACACGGTCTGTGTGAATGGACCATTTCAGTTCGTCCGTGATGTGTACGCCGAGGAACTTAAAACTTTCCACCGTCTCCACTGCTGTCCCGTTGATGTGAATAGGGGGGGGTGCTCCCTCTGCTGTTTCCTGAAGCCCACGTTTATATTGGAAGTGTGTGTGTGTGTGTGTGTGTGTGTGTGTGTGACAAAGATCTGATGAGTGTATCACACAGATGATTGAGAAACAGACATAGATCAGAGAGGTGGATCAACAGCTCCAGATAATAAACCATAGCATTCATAAAAACAAAGTGACAAAAATGTGACTATCGGAGTTAACATACTGTATGTACCTGGGATAGTGTGTTTCACAGGAGTTTAAGATGGAGAGTTTGAAGAAAGGCAGAGAGATAAGGAGGAGAAACTGAAGGAGTCTGCTCAAATTTGACAAATTCCTCACATTGGGTGGCTAACACACACACAGACACTGGAAAACCCATCATAGTCACATTTGCCATCTTGCAGGAGAACGAGGCAAAGCGAGGCCATGTTGAGAAGAAGTCGGGAAGAGAGAGGGATGCTGTGCGTCAGAAAGAGGGAGGGAGAGACAGAGTGCGCTCCTGGAGGCTTGCAAACTGAGCAGTGCATGGTGGAGAAGATTGCCCTCTACTGGACCTTCCTGGAACAGGTCCTCAGACTGATCAAGGTACCGAAGACTGGCACTCACTACGGACTTTTCACATTACTACTCTGACGAACTAAGGTGCAGTGTCTGAGAGATTTCCGGGAAAATTACCTAGAAAGTTTTCAGGAAAGTTACCTGTGAAAATTACCTGGGAAATTACCTGTGTGTGAAAATTGATAATATCAGGATGTTCATTTGTGCCAGTTTGAAGTTTCTGGGAAAGTAACAGTTAATGACCTGAAAAGTTATAATGGCTAAACCTTTACAATTCACCCCTCCTGAGAAAAGTGTTTATCTATTAAACTTTTAGGTCTCTGGACATGCCGCTAACATTCTTAACTTTAAAAAAACGTCCATATTTCTTGTTGGATCAGCGAACTTGCTTTCTCTTGGAAATGTGGGCTGATTAATCTACCAGCTCATGTTTGTTGCAAATGGAATTTCCACATCCTGGTTCAACCCAAATCCCAGCTTCAACCACAACCCTAACCCTAACTTCATGTCCACATCCCGGTTCAAACTTAATCCTCAACCACAACCCTAAACCTAGCTTCATGTTCAAATGTATAACGTGTGCATGTGTGCAGTTGAAGGCGGAAGTTTACGTACACCTTAACCAAATACATTTTTCACAATTCCTGACATTTAATCCTAGTAAAAAGTCCCTGTCTTAGGTCAGTTAGGATCACCACTTTATTTTAAGAATGTGAAATGTCAGAATAATAGTAGAGAGAATGATTTATTTCAGCTTTTCTTTCTTTCATCACGTTCCCAGTGGGTCAGAAGTTTACATACACTCAATTAGTATTTGGTAGCATTGCCTTTAAATTGTTTAACTTGGGTCAAACATTTTGGCTAGCCTTCCACAAGCTTCCCACAGTAAGTTGGGTGAATTTTGGCCCATTCCTCCTGACAGAACTGGTGTAACTGAGTCAGGTTTGTAGGCCTCCTTGCTCGCACATGCTTTTTCAGTTCTGCCCACAAATCTTCTATGGGATTGAGGTCAGGGCTTTGTGATGGCCACACCTTGACTTTGTTGTCCTCAAGCCATTTTGCCACAACTTTGGAAGTATTCTTGGGGTCATTGTTCATGTGGAAGACCCATTTGTGACCAAGCTTTAACTTCCTGACTGATGTCTTGAGATGTTGCTTCAATATATCCACATAATTTTCCTGCCTCATGATGCCATATATTTTGTGAAGTGCACCAGTCCCTCCTGCAGCAAAGCACCCCACAACATGATGCTGCCACCCCCATGCTTCATGGTTGGGATGGTGTTCTTCGGCTTGCAAGCCTCCCCCTTTTTCCTCCAAACATAACGATGGTCATTATGGCCAAACAGTTCTATTTTTGTTTCATCAGACCAGAGGACATTTCTCCAAAAATGTCCCCATGTGCAGATGCAAACCGTAGTCTGGCTTTTTTATGGCTGTTTTGGAGCAGTGGCTTCTTCCTTGCTGAGCGGCCTTTCAGGTTGTGCCGATATAGGACTTGTTTTACTGTGGATAGAAATACTTTGGTACCTGTTTCCTCCAGCATCTTCACAAGGTCCTTTGCTGTTGTTCTGGGATTGATTTACACTTTTCGCACCAAAGTACGTTCATCTCTAGGAGACAGAACACCTATCTTTCCTGAGCGGTTTGACTGCTACGTGGTCCCAGGGTGTTTATACTTGCGTACTATTGTTTGTATAGATGAACGTGGTACCTTCAGGTGTTTGGAAATTGCTCCCAAGAATGAATCAGACTTGTGGAGGTCTACAATTTTTTTTCTGAGGTCTTGGCTGATTTCTTTTGATTTTCCCATGATGTCAATCAAAGAGGCACTGAGTTTGAAGGTAGTCCTTGAAATACATCCACAGGTACACCTCCAATTTACTCAAATGATGTCAATTTGCCTATCAGAAGCTTCTAAAGCCATGACATAATTTTCGGAAAATTTCCAAGCTGTTTAAAAGCACAGTCAACTTATTGTATGTAAACTTCTGACCCATTGGAATTGGGATACAGTGAATGATAAGTGAAATGGTCTGTCTGTAAAAAAAATGACTTGTAGATGTCCTAACCGACTTGCCAAAATGATAGTTTGTTAACAAGACATTTGTGGAGTGGTTGAAAAACTAGTTTTAATGACTCCAACCTAAGTGTATGTAAACTTCCGACTTCAACTGTAGATTTAGTATGAAGAGATATGGCTGCTGCTGGGGAGGTTTGCCACGCTGCTATCCACCAGAGAGCAGTTGCAGCAGAGGGAAAGAAGCGAGGTGCAGGATCCAGGTGCAGGATCAGGCTGACGGCCAACTGGGGGGCACAACAGAGATACACAGACCAGCAGAGCTGCGGTATTCTGCAGAAGAAAAACCTGTTGTCTCAGCTACAGACAGAGCTGGACCAGATACGCGTCAACACTCTCTGATCACACACTCACAGTCCTTTAGATGGGTCCCAGATTTACCATATATTACAGTCCATGTGTCTCTATCCAGAAAATAAACTGGGGGGGGGGGGGGGGGTTCAGGTGAGCACATGGTACCACATCCAAATCAAAGCAGCGAAGGAGACACTTCTATTGGGCCAAACCAAAGTGGTAACCTTTAATCTTTACCACATGACGGGTGGGACCGCAGGGTAGGAAGAGGGAGTAGCCATCGATGACACAGTGACACAGCTGGAGAAAATTTGTGATGTCACAGCTGGAAAAGGTCAGTGGTGTCACAGTGATGTTACAGATAGAGAAGGTTAGTGATGGCAGCTAAAGGTCAGCTATTGCCACGTTAACTTGCTAGTCGGAACTAGGAAACTCTGGCATTTCTGATTTGCTAACTGGTTGTAGTTATACAAGTGCCACGGTCAACAAATCAGCAAATCTGAAATTTTAGAGTTTCTTAGCATATGAACATGGCATATGTCACAGTGATGTCAGAGCTGGAGAAGGTTAGTGATGTCACATTGATGTTACAGTTAGAGAAGGTTAGTGATGTCACAGTGATGTAGAGTAGAGGGCAAAATAATTTGCTTACAGTAAAATCTGAATGTATTTTGCTCTCCAGACCCAGCTCTTCATTCAGGATCAGTCTGCCATAGTTAACAACCTCAAACAGAGCCCTTCTCAGCTTTCTACTAAAGCCAGTTTACCAGGTGTAGGATGATCAAGTGGACAGACAGAGGATACTGCAGGGATGATTGTTGGGGGTTGGCATTCCATATCTTGTGCTGTTTCCACACAGATACTAATGTGATGATCATCATTGTGCAGCAAACGTGCCATGATGACAATACTTCTGCAATTAGTCCAAATTTGAGATTTTTGGTTCCAAACGCTGTGTCTTTGTGAGACGGATGATCTCCGTATTTGTGGTTCCACTAAGCATGGAGGAGGTATCAGGGTGTGGGGGTGCTTTGCTGGTGACACTGTCTGTGATTTATTTTGAATTCAAGGCACACTTAACCAGCATGGCTACCACAGTATTCTGCACCGATACACCATCCCATCTGGTTTGTGCTTAATGGGACTATCATTTGTTTTTCAACAAGACAATGACCCAACACACCTCCAGGCTGTGTAAGGGCTATTTTACCAAGAAGGAGAATAATGGTATGCTGCATCAGATGACCTGGCCTCCACAATCACCCGACCTCAACCCAATTGAGATGGTTTGGGATGAGACTGTTGGTTTGGGATGAGACTTCAAGACTGTTGGAAAAGCATTCCAGGTGAAGCTGGTTGAGAGAATGCCAAGAGTGTGCAAAGACAAGGGTGGATGCTTTGAAGAATCTAAAATCTAAAATCTATTTTGATTTGTTAAATATTTTTTGCTTACTACATGATTGCATATGTGCTATTTCATACTGTTGATGTCGTCACTATTATTCTACAATGTATAAAATATAAAAAAATAAAGACAAATCCTTGAATGAGTAGGTGTGTCCAAACTTTTGACTGGTACTGTATATACGGTGCATTCTGAAAGTATTTAGAACACTTGACTTTTTCCACATTTTGTTACGTTACAGCCTTATTCTAAAATTGATAAAAATAAAATAAAATAGCATTCCTATTATAGCCATTAAACTCTGTAAGTGGTGATATCCCTGGGCGGTTTCTTTCCTCTCCGGCAACTGAGTTAGGAAGGACGCCTGTATCTTTGTAGTGACTGGGTGTATTGATACACCATCCAAAGTGTAATTAATAACTTCACTTCACAATAACTGTTTTTTTGTTTGTTTTTTAACATCTACCAATAGGTGCCCTTTGCGAGGCATTGGAAAACCTCCCTGGTCTTTGTAGTTGAATCTGTGTTTGAAATTCACTGCTCAACTGAGGGACCTTACAGATGTGTAGGGTACAGAGAGATGAGGCAGTCATTCAAAAATCATGTTAAACACTATTATTGCACCCAGAGTGAGTCCATGCAACGTATTATCTTGTTAAAGCACATTTTTACTTCTGAACGTATTTAGACTTGCCATGACAAAGGGGTTGAGTACTCATTGACTCAAGACATTTCAACTTTTCATTTTAAATGTATGTAAAAAAAAAAATCAGAATAACTAATTCCATTTTCACATTATGGGGTATTGTTTGTAGGCCATTGACAAAACATCTCAATTTAATCAATTTTAAATTCAGGCTGTAACACGACAAAATGGGGAAAAAGTCAAGAGGGAGTTAATACATTCTGAAGGCACTGTACATATGAAGTGGGTAAAACAGTATGCAAACATAATTAAAGTGACCAGTGTTCAATGACGATGGAACCAGCTCCGCCACACTACTCCCTGCAGGGAGCCACCATTGGGAGGCATGAGGAGCTACTGCAGGACCTTTTGGAAGGGCTTCGTTCCCTGACGGAACTCCACAACCAAGGGTTCATGGCTATTATGGAGCAAATCAGTGAGTTAGCTCATAGACAGCCCGCCACCTCTGAGACCTCCCAACCACTCATTAACTTGTCTATTATTATTGGTGGGTTTGTACAGCCTACCCTGGTTCCCCGAGAACCCCACTTTCCTCCTCCGGAGCGATATTCTGGTTATACTGGAACCTGCCGGGGTTTTCTTTCTCAGTGCTCCCTTATTTTTGAGCTACAGCCATCTTCAGTCCCTTTGGACAGATCGAAGATAGAGTATATTATTACGCTACTGTCGGGAGTTTGGGAGCAACAATCCGCCATTTGTCATCATCTGGAGAGTTTCATGGCAGAGGTAAGGAAGGTGTTCAATTCTCCGCTAGCCGGGAGAGAGGCGGCCTGAAAATTACTTGAATTACGTCAAGACTCCCAAGTGTCAAGTGTGGCAGACTACGTAGTAGATTTTCACACGTTGGCCGCTGAGAGTGCCTGGAATCCGGAGTCCCTATTCAATACCTTCCTTCACAGACTTTCAAAGGAAATAAAAGACGAGCTAGTAGGACGTTGATTCTCTTATCGCCCTTACTCTTAGGATTGATGGGCATCTACAGGAACGCAGGAGTGAGAGGAGGTGTGGTCTTGGGACACTCGTTCATCCGCTGCTTGTTCGTTCATCTCCGAAGGAATCCGGATGTCCCCGAAGGCTATATTTCCAAGAAGACCCGAAGCCATCCGAGTTCCCTCGAGAATCATCAGCGATGGGTGAGTCAGATACACTGGAACCAATGCAACTGGGCAGAGCATGATTATCACCTAGGGAGCGTTCACATAGGCTAGGCTCCAACAGTTGTCTGTATTGTGGTGCTGCGTGGCATTTCATAGCAACCTGCCCAGTTAAGAGACCATTAGTAGGTACAAGTACACAGACTCTGAATCCTCTAATTCCTATTACCCATACTCCTTTTGTTGTTATCCTGCTGTGGGGAGACCAGTCAAAATCTCTTCGGGTGCTCATTGACTCAGGGGCCAATGAGAGTTTCATGGACTGGTATTGGAACTAGGTATTTGAACTAGGTCCCACTCAACTCCTCTCCGTTCCCATGGATGCCAGAGCACTGCATGACCACTCCATTGGTAGAGTCACGCACAGCACAGTTTCCATCAATCTGCGGATATCTGGTAACCACATTGAGTAAATACAGCTTCTCCTCATTGAGTCCCCTCATATCCCTGTTGTTTTGGGATTTTCTTGGCTCCAGAAGCACAACCCCAATATTGACTGGACCACGGGTTCAATCTCGGGTTGGAGTCCGTTCTGCCATTCACACTGCCTAAAGGCAGCGCAGCCTTCCCCGGAACGTCTGCCTCCAGGATTAAGTACGGCCTCGGATCTCTCTGCCATTCCCGCAGAGTATCATGACCTCCTGGAGATTTCAGCAAGGCTCGTGCTACCTCCCTTCCACCACATCGTCCTTATGACCTCCTCCCGGGCACCACACCGCCTCGAGGCCAGCTATATTCCCTGTCTGGCCCTGAGACCAAGGTCATGGAGGAGTACATTGAGGACTCTCTGGCTGCTGGGAGCATTCACCCTTCTGCCTCTCACGCCGGCGCAGGGTTCTTCTTTGTGGGAAAGAAGGACAAGACCCTGCGTCCATGTATTGATTACCGGGGCCTCCATGACATCACAATCAAGAATCGGTACCCGCTACCACTCCTCTCCTCGGCTTTCAAACCTCTCCAGGGGGCTACCATCTTTTCAGAGCTGGACCTCCGGAATGCCTACCACCTTGTTCAGATATGCAAAGGAGATGAGTGGAAGACGGCTTTCAACACAGCCAGTGGACACTATGAGTACCTGGTCATGCCGTTTGGACTCACCAACTGCTGTCTTCCAGGCCCTGGTCAACGATCTTGCCCGGGACATGTTGAATCGTTTTGTTTTTGTCTATCTCGATGACATCCTGATTTTCTCCCATTCTGCCCAAGAACATGTTCTCCATGTTCGACAAGTCCTTCAGCGCCTTCTGGAGAATCAGTTATTTGTAAAAGCGGAGAAGTGTAAGTTCCAACGCTCCACTGTCTATTTTCTGGGATACATCATCACTGAAGGGAATGTTCAGATGGATACGGAAAAAGTGAGAGCGTTGGTGGATTGGCCCCAACCCACGTCTAGGGTGCAGCTATAACGGTTTCTGGGGTTTGCTCATTTTTACCGCAGTTTCATTCGGGGCTACAGCAACCTGGCAGCTCCCCTCTCTGCGCTCACCTCTCCCAAGGTACTGTTCACATGGTACCCAGCAGCGGACAAGGCTTTTGTGGATCTGGAGCAATGATTCACTACTGCCCCCATCCTCATCCATCTGGATCCGACCCATCAGTTTGTGGTGGAGGTTGACGCTTCCAACATGGGAGTAGGGGCCATCCTTTCCCAGCAAAGCGCCCAGAACCAAAAGCTTCATCCCTGTGCCTTCATATACCATGGTCTCAGCTCTGTGGAGAGGAACTACAGTATGACGTTGAGAACCGGGAACTCCTAGCAGTTAAGATGGCTCTGAAGGAGGGAAGGTACTTGCTGGATGGGGCGGAACATCCATTTTTGGTGTGCACTGACCATAAGAATTTAGAATACCTCCGCACTGCCAATCGCCTTACTCAAGGCAAGCCCGTTGGGCCAGTTATTTACCAGGTTCAATTTCACCATCTCCTACTGCCCAGGGTCCAAAAAGCACGTCTTCCGGATCCATGGACTGCCCATGGACATGGTCTCCGACTGGGGTCCATAGTTCTCGTCCAGGTTCTGGAAGGTATTCTGCACCCTCATTGGGTCGTCGGCCAGCCTGTCCTCTGGATTCCACCCCCAGTCCAATGTCCAGTCGGAGCGAGCCAACCAGGACCTCGAGACTACTCTGCGCTGCCTGGTCTCCGCCCCCTGGAGCTAGCAGCTTGTGTGGGTGGAATGCTCCCACAACACCATTCCCTGCTCTGCCATGGGCCTATCACCATTTGAGTGTTCCCTGGGATATCAGCCCCGCTATTCTCCGAGCAGGAAGAAGAGGTCAGCATACCTTCTGCCCGCCCAGATGTTTGTCCACCGCTCTCGTCGTACCTGGAGGAGAGCCCGGTCAGCCCTCCTCAAGACCACCTCCAGGTATCAACGACAATCGGATCACCATCGGACCCCAGCTCCACGGTATTGTCTCGGGCAGAAGGTATGGCTGACAGACATTCAAATGTGTACACACATTTCAATATTTCATGATGTGTAGCCTAACATGCATTTTTATTTGGGCAAGCATTTGAATAAGTCGCCTCAATATATGAAGCCGTATGTGGTAATATCTCTCTAGGAGCTGATCCCATCATCAGTATTTGGAAATAATTTGTATGTTAAAAAAATATTTGAATGGAGAAAGTTGATCAGGACACATAGGTTGAAATATCAAAACGAAATCTGAACCAAATATATTAATTTGGGGGAAAATGAAAAATACATGGCCATTTAGCTAGCTAGCTTGCTGTTGCTAGCTAATATAAACATTCGGTTGCTATTTTACCTGAAATGCACAAGGTCTTTTTTTCTTGATCTTTTAAGAATTTTGTATCGCAATTGGTGTGGTCAGTATGTAAGTTCCATCGCTATCAGGAAACCGGCCCAAGTTGTTAAACTGAACTCTCAGCTTATTGGCTTCCTGCTGCATGCGGGCACTCTCTGAGGTCTTGGCATCTTATCCGCCCTACTTGTCGGCAGTGGTGACATGTTCACGATTTTCCTGACAAATTGGGCTACTTGAAAACGATGTTGCGGATGAAAATGTATTCGCTGCGGGTTTTGGGGCTATTTCTAAATTGTTCCGCGGCCGCAATGGCATTTCTCTTAAATATGTATTTCACTGCCTGACTGTTGCTGAGCGAGTGAGTGGTGGGGAGGGCTGGAGGTGTGTGTTTGTGTGTGTGTGTTGAGAGAGCACTACAGTTATTGGCTGAGTCACGTGAGTGTGAGGAGAGCGAACAGCAGAGCAAACAGCACGTGCAAACGTTGTGACAACTTTAGGTAGGCTGTAGGTAGGCTATTTAGATTGCCATTATGGAGACACTTATTTCCAAACCATTTTCCATAAAAACATATTCATACACTAGAAGTGATGCACATCAAGAAATAATGGAGACAAAGCCCTGGAAAACAACTTGGGGCGCAGTAGAGCGCATTACCCTTCTAACGTGACTAGCCCCAATCCTCCTCCTCCCTCTTTTTCCCCTGCCCCTCTACAAAGTTTCTCCCTGCAGGCTGTCACTGAGTCCGAGGTGCTAAAGAAGCTCCTTAAACTTGACCCCCAAAAAACAGCTCAGTCAGATGCTTTAGAGAAGACCCTTTCTTCTTTAAGGTTGCCGCCCCTATCACCGCAAACCCTATCTCTGACCTTTTTAACCTGTCTCTCCTCTCTGGGGAGGTTCCCATTGCTTGGAAGGCAGCAACGATGCATCCTTTATTTAAAGGGGAGATCAAGCTTATCCTAACTGTTATAGGCCTATTTCTATTTTGCCCTGTTTATCAAAAGTGTTTTGAAAAACTTGTCAATAATCAACTGACTCGCTTTCTTGAAGTCTATAGTATTCTCTTTGGTGGGCAATCTGGTTTTCGCTCAGGTTATGGATGTGTCACTGCAACCTTAAAGGTCCTAAATGATGTCACCATTGCTCTTGATTCTAAGCAATGTTGTGCTGCTATTTCTTTTGACTTGGCCAAAGCTTTTGATATTGTAGACAATTCCATTCTTGTGGGCCATCTAAGGAGTCTCTGAGAGGTCTTTGGTCTGGTTTTCTAACTACCACTCTCAAAGAGTAAAATGTATAAAGTGCTTTACGCATCCTCAATTCTTGGGTCTCGGGGCCTGCCCAAGTGGAAATTTGAAATGGACATTATGGAACTCCCTCGTCTGGTTCTTTTTATGGGAAAAAGTCCTCAATGAAACTGACATTAGCCTAAATGTGGAAAATTATACATTTGTCTCTGTTGGCCATCAATTAGCCTATTAATGTATATGCTATTGTAGGCCAACATTTGATACAATATATATGTTGAAATTATGATATCAGTGGAGACAGGCAAACCAATTTGATAAATAACTTCAGTTTATTGTTGTTGTAACCAGTGTTATTGTGAACGCATTAGATTGACCGTAACATTAGTCAGATTAGGCTACTGGTAAAACAAATGCAATAAAATAAACACTGGCTGTTGTTGACAAGCATATTCAGTTGTTATACATATTATTAATATTTAATTTAGTGATTGAAATTATGACCCCATCCTCAGTAGCCTATTCCAGCGGGCTATTGGGAAAACAAGCACTTCTTATTGCGAAATTGCCTTGCTATTCATGTTGAATAAATTAGTATGTTAATTTTAACTAATCAAACTGCTAAACCTTGCCTACATCTTGTCTAGGCTACTGTAGACAATCTGAAATAAGATGTAGGCCTACCAGGGTCTATAGGCTACCTATTTATATCTAAGAAATTATGGCAAAATGTCATTCTAATCATAAACCCTGTAGCCTATGCCTATTGAAATGACAAGTTAATCTCGCAAATGGGCCATTTATAACGGTTTGTAGTCTTAACATCTGGCACAATTGCTAGAAAATAGGATAACATTTGTTTTTTTATGTCCATCCAATTGTTTCTTGCTCAGAGATTTCGAGATCCTCTGTCCAACTTCAGTCAAACTCACCTGTCGGATTGATCTATAGTTATGCACATGCGCAAAGGGGATTTATTTACAATTATAAACCTGGTTTGAGCTCTGAATGCTGATTGGCTGAAAGCTGTGGTATATCAGACCATATATGTTATGTACGCCTCTAGGAAGAGGGAACGCAACACCCTGCTACAACTCAACTCCCCGTGTAGTGAAAGAGGTATGGGACTGTAGGTAACACCTTTGTTGATTTTGCGGGAGTTGATGCTGTTGGAGGATTTTAAAAGCAACCTCCCTGATAGAATTGTAGTTCATTTAAATGAACAGAAAGTGGCGACATTGGCCCAGAAACAGTCCCTGTCACCATCCCCTAAAATGAAAAGTGTGGATTTAGTCAAGTCTTTGGCTCCCTTTGGACCGAGTTATTGATTCAGCATTTGAGAAACCGGATCCTGTCTATGCTCTGTTTATCTCTGCTGGTTGTGTTTCCTTAACTGGAGAACAAGAGGATCAAAAGCCCATTCAAATATTACGAGACACCGGGCGGCACAGTCAGTAATTGTTACTGATGCTTTACCCTAGTCTCCTGAAACGTATTGTGGCTCGCATGTCATATTACAGGGGATAGAGACAAAACAGTACCTGTACCATTACACTGGGTCCACTTAGTGTCAGACTTGGTATCAGGACGTTTCCATGTTAGTGTAGTGTCTACACTGCCAGTAAAAGGAGTCAAATTGCTACTAGGGAATGATATCGCTGGTGGTAACCTCACTCCTGTGTTAGAGGTAGTAGACAACCCAGAAATCAAAACTACAGATGAGAAATTGGTTCAAGCATTTCCCCATGTTTTTCCTGCTTGTGTGTTAACAAGGGCACAATCTCGCAAGCTAGGAGATGTGGTGGATATGTCTAGTTCCATTTTTGAGAATGTTGAGGTAGAACACAATGCACCGAGTATTCCTTCTGCAAGGCTGACAGTTTTTACCCCTGTAAAAACTAAGGCAGGGGAAAGCGAAATCGCGACCCCATTACATGACATTCTTTTGTCTGTCACCCCCGAGAAGGTGATTGAATGTCAAAAAAGGAGACACCAGTCTTCGCAAGAGTTTTGCTTCGGTAATTTCCATTGAGGAAGCTAAAACTAGAGAAACCGCCTACTTTATGGAAGCAGGAGTTTTGATGCGTAAATGGGCAGCTCATGACACCGTTAGTGACTGGTGAAGTGTGTCAAGTGGTTGTTCCTACACCGTTCCGACAGCAGGTGCTGTCACTCGCCCATGACCAGGCGTGGTCCGGACATTTGGGGATCACAAAGACTTATAACCGAGTCCTTCAACGTTTTTTTCTGGCCAGGTCTGAAGTCGGATGTGGTCCAATTCTGTAAGACATGTCATGTATGTCAACTCACTGGGAAAGTGAATCAAACAGTTCTTCTGCCCGATTCCTGTGGTGGGGGAACTGTTTGAAAGAGTGATAATCGATTGGGTAGGTCTGTTGCCGAAAACCAGGTCAGGTAACCAGTTCTTACTAACAATAATGTGCAGTGCTACTCGATACCCAGAGGCTATTCCTCTCCGTACTATAACAGCTAAGACTGTGGTGAAGGTACTAGTGAAGTTCTTCTCTACGTTTAGACTCCCTAAAGTAATCCAAACTGATCAGGGATCCAACTTTATGTCAACTGTTCTCAAATGTGTTAAAGACACTGTGTATTTCCCATCAGTCAAGGGGCTCTCGAACGCTGGTATCAGACGCTGAAGGCAATGCTACGCAAGTATTTTTATTTTACCTTTATTTAACTAGGCAAGTCAGTTAAGAACAAATTCTTATTTTCAATGACGGCCTAGGAACAGTGGGTTAACTGCCTGTTCAGGGGCAGAACGACAGATTTGTACTTTGTCAGCTCGGGGGTTTGAACTTACAACCTTCCGGTTACTAGTCCAATGCTCTAACCACTAGGCTACGCTATGCTGACCTTGTGTTTGGACACACCCCACTGGGTCTGCTAAAAGTTTTGAAGGAGCATATCTTATCTCCTACACCCAGTATTTTGTTTGGATTATGTCAGTAAGATGCGGGAGAGACTGCACGCCGCATGTGTGTTAGCCCAAAAGTCTCTCTCCTCATCTCAAAAACGCATGAAGTTTCATTATGACAAAAAGGCTGTTGGCTGTTCTTTTGCACCAGGGGATCAAGTTTTAGTTTTGTTTTTAATCCCTGGCTCATCTCTGTCGGCACGTTTTTCTGGGCCATATCTTGTGGAAAAGAAACTCAGTGACACCAATTATGTGATAAAGACCCCAGATCGAAGGCGTTCTTCCCGTGTGTGTCATGTTAACATGCTAAAAGCATATTATGTGTGTGATTCTCCCAACAGTTCCTCAGGTAAGCCGGGCCAGCCCGCTGTCTCCAGTGTGGCTGCGGTGGTGCTAAAGCCTGGCTGGGACCTAGAGGAGGATAAGGAGGACGGTTTGGAGTTACGCCATATGTTACAGCAGTATGAACGTTTATGTAATTCAGGGATGCTGAAAAAGTTATCCTCTCAAATGGAACATTTGGACAACTATCAAACTAATGATCTCATCCTATTGATAGTTTTCTCAATGTGTGTTCAGGACGTTCCAAGTTGCACGTCCATCTTGGAACATGACGTGGATGTGGGGAACGCTCCTCCTATATGTCAGCATCCGTACCAGGTTAATGCAAAGAAAAGAGGTACTGAAAAGTGAGGTAGCTTATTTATTACAGAATGACATGGCAAAACCCAGTAACAGCTCCTAGAGTACTCCGTGTATTCTTGTTCCTAAGCCTGATGGTCCCGCTTATGTACAGACTATCGTCGCGTAAATGCCGTTACAAAGTCTGATCCTTTTCCTCTACCTCGCTTAGATGACTGCATTGATAGAATTGGCTCTGCTGCTTAAGTTAGTAAGTTAGAGTTGCTAAAAGGTTATTGGCAGGTGCCTCTGACCTCTCGAGCTTCAGACATCTTGGCTTTCGTTATGCCAGATAACTTTGTACAATACACTGTGATGCCCTTTGGAATGTGTAATGCACCTGCTACTTTTCAGCGTCTAGTTAACATTGTGTTCGTGGATGTGCCAAATTGTACTGCTTACCTTGACGATGTGGTGATTCATTCGTCTACTTGGTCTGGTCATCTCGCCACTTTGAAAAGTGTGTTTCAGCGGTTGGAGAATGGGTTAAATATTTCAAGGACTAAACTCTGGTGTAATAATAACTGTATATATCGGCACCTTTGCATCTGTCTTTGATGGCGGCAGCGACCTCCGTCTCCAGTGTTGCAACCAGCTCCATTGTCACGTTCTGACCTTAGTTCTTTTGTAATGTCTTTGTTTTAGTATGGTCAGGGCGTGAGTTGGGTGAGTTGTCTATATTAGTTTTTCTATGATTTGCTATTTCTGTGTTTGGCCTGGTATGGTTCTCAATCAGAGGCAGCTGTCAATCGTTGTCCCTGATTGAGAACCATATTTAGGTAGCCTGTTTTCTATTGTGTTTCGTGGGTGATTATTTTCTGTCTTTGAGTATGTCACCAGACAGGACTGTTTCGTTTCGTGTCATTCTCGTTTACAATTTTTGTTGTTTTGTTCGAGTATTCATTTTCATTAACCTTTCTGATCTCCCCATCCCGGATCCGGGATCGTGAATACAGACTCAAGCTCATTACCATAACGCAACGTTAACTATTCATGAAAATCGCAAATGAAATGAAATAAATATGCTAGCTCTCAAGCTTAGCCTTTTGTTAACAACACTGTCATCTCAGATTTTCAAAATATGCTTCTCAACCATTGCAAAACAAGCATTTGTGTAACAGTATTGATGGCTAACGTAGCATTTAGCATTAGCATTCAGCTGGCAACATTTACACAAAAAAACAGAAAAGCATTCAAATAAAATCATTTACCTTTGAAGAACTTCAGATGTTTTCAATGAGGAGACTCTCAGATAGCAAATGTTCAGTTTTTCCTGAAAGATTATTTGTTTAGGACAAATCGCTCCGTTTTCTGCGTCACGTTTAGCTATGAAAAAACCCCTGTATCCAGGATTGTGTAAATCTATCAGCAAGCTCATTAGCATAACACAACGTTAACTATTTATGAAAATCGCAAATGAAATGAAATAAATATGCCATCTCTCAAGCTTAGCCTTTTGTAAACAACACTGTCATCTCAGATTTTCAAAATATGCTTCTCAACCATAGGAAAACAATCATTTGTGTAAAAGTAGCTAGCTAGCGTTAGCATTTCGCGTTAGCATTTAGCGTTAGCATTAGCGTTAGCATCCAGCACGCAACATTAACAAAAACATAAAAGCCTTCAAATAAAATCATTTACCTTTGAAGAACTTCTGATGTTTTCAATGAGGATACTCTCAGTTAGATAGCAGATGCTCAGTTTTTCCAAAAAGATTCCTTGTGTATTAGAAATAGCTCCGTTTTATACATCACATTTGGCTACCAAAAAAAATCCGAAAATTCAGTCCTCAAAACGCGAACTTTTTTCCAAATTAACTCCATAATATCGACTGAAAACATGGCAAACGTTGTTTAGAATCAATCATCAAGGTGTTTTTCACATATCTCTTCATTGATACATCGTTCTTGGACACATGCTTTCTCCCCTGAATCAAATGGTAAAGTAGAAGCAGCTGGCAATTGCGCACCGAATTCGACGCAGGACACCAGGCGGACACTTGGAAAATGTAGTCTCTTATGGTCAATCTTCCAATGATATGCCTACAAATAGTCACAATGCTGCTAAGACCTTGGGCGAACGACAGAAAGTGTAGGCTCATTCGTTGCGCAATCACAGCCATATAAGGAGAGAATGGAAAACAGAGCTTCAGAAATTCTGCTAATTCCTGGGTGATGCATCATCTTGGTTTCGCCTGTAGAATGAGTTCTGGGGCACTTACAGACAAAATCTTTGCAGATTCTGAAACTTCAGAGTGTTTTCTTTCCAAAACTGTCAAGAATGCATAGTCGAGCATCTTTTCGTGACAAAATATCGCGCTTAAAACGGGAACGTTTTTTATCCAAAAATGAAATAGCGCCCCTAGAGCTCTAACAGGTTAAAAGGCATAATGAATACTTACCACGCTGCACCTTGGTCCTTCTCTCTTTCTCCCAACGACGAACGTGTCATGGCGAGGCGACACCTGCATGTAGCATGTTCTTTCACATTCCTCAGCCGGGCTGGTCATCAGTTTCTCTAACAATACCCCCTGCAACTCCAGCAGCCCCTCATTAATCCTTTTTGGATTCAGGCTGTAAAACTACAACATTTGGTATAAGTCAAATGGTACGAATACTTACTGAAGGGACAAGGTTTTACAACACAGTTACTAAGAGGTGTGTGTGTGGGGAGGAGGGGGGGGGGGTAAATAATGGTCATGATCATGTTATTTAGGCTCATTAGATAGTTGTATTACATGACAAATACAAAGGAAAATGCTGCACACTGCTGCTCATGCTCCCAGGTGATTTTATTATAAGATTTCAACCCTTAGGTCTTCATCAGGCATCCATACCCCAGGTGGGGGTGAAAGGTTCTATAAATGGGGGGGGTACTCAGTGACATCACTTCCTGAAACAGGAGGTAAAAAAATAAAACATAGGTTCACAATATCAACATTAAACGTATATATACAGTTGAAGTCGGAAGTTTAATTACACTTAGGTTGGAAACATTAAAACTCGTTTTTCAACCACTCCACAAATTTCTTGTTAACAAACTATCGTTTTGGCAAGTCGGTTAGGACATCTTTGTTCAAGACACAAGTAATTTTTCCAACAACTGTTTACAGACATATTATTTCACTTATAATTCACTGTATCACAATTCCAGTGGGCCAGAAGTTTACATACACAAAGATGACTGTGCCTTTAAACAGCTTGGAAAATTCCAGAAAATGATGTCAGGGCTTTAGAAGCTTCTGATAGGCTATTTGACATAATTTGAGTCAATTGGAGGTGTATCTGTGGATGTATTTCAAAGCCTACCTTCTAACTCAGTGCCTCTTTGCTTGACGTCATGGGATGTCAGGCGTTTGAACCAAACTTGTGGAGGTCTACAATCTTGGCTGATTTCTTTAGATTTTCCCATGATGTTAATAAACGAGGCACTGAGTTTGACAATAGGCCTTGAAATACATCCACAGGTACACCTCCAATTGACAATTATGTCAATTAGCCTATAAAAAACTTCTAAAGCCCTGACATCATTTTCTGGAATTTTCCAAGCTGTTTAAAGGCACAGTCAACTTTGTGTATTTAAACTTCTGATCCACTGGAATTGTGATACAGTGAATTATAAGTGAAATAATCTGTCTGTAAACAGTTGTTTGAAAAATGACATGTGTGTCATGCACAAAGTAGATGTCCTAACCGACTTGACAAAACAATAGTTTGTTAACAAGAAATTTGTGGAGTGATTGAAAAACGTTTTAATGACTCCAACCTAAGTGTATGTAAACTTCCGACTTCAACTATATGTATACAGTGGGGCAAAAAAGTATTTAGTCAGCCACCAATTGTGCAAGTTCTCTCACTTAAAAAGATGAGAGAGGCCTGTAATTTTCATCATAGGTACACTTCAACTATGACAGACAAAATGAGAAAAAAACCCAGAAAATCACATTGTAGGATTTTTTATAAATTTATTTGCAAATTATGGTGGAAAATAAGTATTTGGTCACCTATAAACAAGCAAGATTTATGGCTCTCAGAGACCTGTAACTTCTTCTTTAAGAGGCTCCTCTGTCCTCCACTTGTTACCTGTATTAATGGCACCTGTTTGAACTTGTTATCAGTATAAAAGACACCTGTCCACAACCTCAAACAGTCACACTCCAACTCCACTATGGCCAAGACCAAAGAGCTGTCAAAGGACACCAGAAACAAAATTGTAGACCTGCACCAGGCTGGGAAGACTGAATCTGCAATAGGTAAGCAGCTTGGTTTGAAGAAATCAACTGTGGGAGCAATTATTAGGAAATGGAAGACATACAAGACCACTGATAATCTCCATCGATCTGGTGCTCCATGCAAGATCTCACCCTGTGGGGTCAAAATGATCACAAGAGAAGGAGCACGTGATGCCGCGGAGCTGAGCAGACGTTGATAAACTGAGCTCTTCAAAGTTATTCTATTTTTACCTAAATAACAACGTTGAAACAATATTCTAACATCGGCTGATAAATTGTCAAGTACTTACTTACCTTCCCAAAGAGCCATGGACCTCCGACCAAGAGGCAAGAAGGACGACCAAAACGTTGTTGATTCCCAAGATAACAATAACGCTACAGCTAGCAAGATTAGCATTAGCCCTCATAACTCAGACGACAGTTCCAGACTGTTGCTCTCAGCAGCCTCTTGTGAGCCTGCCGACATGCTGGCTACTCTCCTCTGGGAAATTCAGGATGGTAACAGAGGTCTTTCTCTGAAAATTGATAAGAAATCGGCTGAACTCCATTCTTCCATTGACGACCTGAAATCCTCCATGAATGATCTCCTTTTGAGAACGACTGAGGCAGAGTTGCGCAATTGCACAGTTGAAGATACCATCGCTAGACATGACCAGGTCTTGATACAACTACAAAAGGACAATGCCTACCTCAAAAACAAGGTAGATCAGATGGAGAACCAGAGTAGACGTAGTAATATCCGTGTGGTGGGATTGAAAGAGGACAGCGAGGGCCGTGACCCGGTCCGTTTCTTCACTCAATGGATCCCAGAGGTCCTAGGCATAATCAACTTCTCCAAGCCGCTGGAAATCAAACGCGCCCACAGAACATCAGCGTCGAAACCCCGGCCAGATGAGCCCACACGAGCCGTCCTGATCAGGTTCCTCCGTTTCCGAGACAGAGAGAAGATACTGCAACTCGCAAGAGCCAAAGGGGACATCACCATCGATGGAAAGAGGGTCAGCCTTTTCCCAGATATGACCGCGAATCTTGCCAGACGTCGCAAGCAGTTCAGACCTGCCGCCAAAGCACTGAAGGAGAAGAACATCACCGGCTACCTCATCCACCCTGCGCGGATGAAAGTTCAGTACAAAGGCTGAAGCCATCTCTTCAACACACCGGGAGAAGTGCACACTTTTCTCAAAGAACTGAGCAACGTCTGAGCCAGGACAGTCTCTCTGGGGGATAAAATGCAGTTAGTTTATTTTCTCTTATCCGGATTGAACTGCTGGTATCTCCTGGTCACTATAATTGATTTGTACATTTTCAATTAACCGTATCTTCCCGGTGGTGAGTTCTATTACATTTACAGGAGAGTATATTTTGGTTTAGTCCATATCTACTGGGCGAAGCAATAAGTAGGCTTAGGCCCACTGCTTTCCCCCTCATTTATGTTAATCTTTCGAAAAGAGACTCAAGCATCCCTTACCGTGGGCAGTAAATATTCAGCCATAAATATCTATTCACAACATTTGTTTTCAATTTAGAGAGCTTGCAGGTTTTAGTTTACGCCAAGTTTTAGCTAGTAAGAGCAAGATGGAAAGCGAGCAGCAACGTATCTCTACAAGTGTATTCATGCTTGATTGTTGGGATTGTTGTTTTAGTCTGACAAGGGTGGGATTTATTTTTTTTTTTTTCTATGTTTATTGTTTCCTTCCTAAAGAGACACACAGGTCACTTTTGTGCTCAAACCAAAGTTGAAACATTTCCTAATTGCCTGCATATGATAGATTTCTATTCAGTTACATATTTAAAACCCAACCTATGCTTAATCCACTAAAATGTCACATTCAACGTAAAAGGTCTTAACAGCCCGATTAAAAGGAAAAGAGTCTATACATACCTTAAGAAATTAAAGGCTGACATTGTGTTTTTACAAGAAACACATCTTACAGCCAGTGAACACAAACAATTGAAGAAGGAATGGGTATGACAAGTTTTTGCATCCTCTTTTAACTCCAAAGCAAGAGGAACTGCAATTTTGATAAGTAGACACATCCCCTTCTGCGTCAACAACACCATCTCTGATCCCTCTGGCAGGTTTGTTTTGGTGCAGGGGCATATGTTTTCAGAGTCTTGGACCCTATTGAATATTTATGCTCCTAACTTCGATGACCATATGTTTATTCAGAATGTCTTCCTTCAGGTTGCTCAAGCACCACCAGGATGGCTAGTGGTTGGAGGAGATTTTATTTTTTGCTTAGATACAGTTCTTGATAGGTCTTCTGATAAACCCTCACTTCTTACCAAAGCCGGCAAGCTCACCATGTCATTCATGAAAGATCTCAATTTACTAGACATCTGGAGACAGTTGCACCCACAGGATAGGGACTATTCTTCTTATTCACACCCACACAAGACACACACACGCATAGATAACTTTTTACTTTCGACACAACTGTTTCATAGAGTGTTAGATGTCGAGTATCTCCCCAGATTGCTTAGTGACCATTCTCCTCTGGTATTATCAATCTCCATTCCTACCAAGGTAAATGGAGCATATAGATGGAGACTAAATTCTACACTCCTAAAGCAACCTGAATTTTGTGCATTCAAAGAGCAGATCAATATTTTTACTTTGACAAACAAACCCTCTGCTCCTGACAGCTTCATTCTTTGGGACACATTGAAAGCCTATCTGAGGGGACAGATTATTTCCTATACTAAAGGGCTGAAGAAAAAACACGGTGCGGAACTGAGTGCCCTTGAATCTGAAATCTCCGAGCTAGAGAACCTACCAAAGAGTCCCAACTAAAGATCTATACAGGCTTTTGGTAAATAAAACACTTAAATATAATATCCTGAACACATATCAAGCTGTGAGGGCCATCACTAAATCAAAACAGCGTTATTACGAGCTTGGAGAGAAAGCTCACAAAGTATTGGCATGGCAACTGAAAGCAGAGGAAAGTAAGAGGACAATTAATGCCATAGAAACTCTTACTAATGAGATATCTTTCGACCCTACTGAAATTAATAATACTTTTAAGAAATACTATGAAGACCTCTACACTTCCCAATCAAGCGATGATCTATCAGAGATCGACTCCTTTCTCTCCTCTCTCAACCTCCCATGCCTGTCAGGGGAAGACAGCGAGCGCCTGAGTGAACACTTCTCAGTTCCTGAATTGTTGGAGGCCATTAAATCCTTACCTTCTAATAAATCTCCTGGGGAGGATGGCTTCCCTCCAGAGTTCTATAAAGAATTTAGGGACCTGTTGGTCCTCTACCTTATGGAGGTACTTAAAAAAGCCAGAGAAGACAACTGCTTTCCAGAGTCCTTCTCTCAAGCAGTGATTACTGTAATCCACAAGAAAGGGAAAAACCCGCTAAAGTGCACCTCCTATAGACCAATCTCTCTCCTTAACACAGATTGTAAACTGGTCACCAAGATGCTATCTAAGAGACTGGAGTCATGCCTTCCCCTGTTGGTCAACCCAGATCAAACTGGCTTCATAATTAATAGATTGTCCTCCAATAATCTCAGAAGGTTCTTTGATATAATTCACCTTGCTAACAAAAACAAAATACCTAGTGTCGCAGTCTCCCTCGACGCCGAAAAGGCCTTTGATAGGGTTGAATGGCCATACCTCTTTCGCGTCTTGGAAAAGTTTGGTTTAGGTACCGTGTTTGTAAATTTGATAAAATCACTCTACAAATCTCCTAAAGCTATGATTGCTACCAATGGGATTACTTCCTCCTCTTTCCCTCTTTATAGGGGGAACAGACAAGGTTGCCCAATTAGCCCCCACCTCTTTGCCCTCGTTGGCTGAGGCTATTAGAACGTGCCCTGACATACATGGCTTTGAGGTGGGCCCCCATACCCATAAATGATCACTCTTTGCGGACGACCTTATCTTATTTCTAACAAACCCAGAACACTCCCGCTCTCACTTGCAGATCCTACTACAGTGTTATAGTTATTTCTCTGGATATAAGGTCAATTTTGATAAAAGCGAAATCTTACCGTTGTCTGTCTTTGACCATCATACCATCAAGCACAAGTTTCCTTTTAGATGGTCGCCTATGGGCTTCACATATTTGGGCATAATGGTGGATGGTAATCTGAACAACCTCTATAAACTCAATCTGGCCAGTTTGTTGCAAAAGGAGGAGGTTGACCTTTGTAAATGGATGGACTTACCTCTCACTCTACTGGGTAGAATCAATGCAATTAAAATGAATGTCCTGCCCAGATTTCTATATCTGTTTCAATCTCTCCCTATCCCTGTTCCCGCAGCATTTTTTTCCTCTCTCGACAAGCTGACCAGACGGTTTATCTGGCACGGCAAAACCCCTAGGGTTGGCCTGGATAAACTGACCCTTGATTACAGTCAAGGGGGCTTAAACCTCCCCAATTTTAGAATGTACTACTGGGTTGCACAGTCTAGGTTTCTGGCTCAGAGGTTTGACAATGGTCCCTCTCTCTCATGGTTGAACATTGAAAAGCTTGAGGTAAATGATGACACTGGGGCAGATTTGTTTTACAAATGGGACAGAAAATCTATAAAAACCATCACAGACAACCCTTTAATCATACATTCTGTCCTGGCATGGTGCAAACTGCATGAGCTGTTCGGACGAGGGGGATTCCTTTCCCCTAAAACCCCTTTATGGAACAATAGATGGATCCCTATGTTTTTCCAGAATAGTAACTTTAGACCATGGTCTGATAAGGGGATCACTCTTCTGGAACATTGTTACGAGGAGGGAGATCTTATGTCTTTTGATCAGCTGAAACAGAAATACCACTTGCCTAACAGGGACTTCTTTAGCTACCTACAACTACGAAACTTTATTAGGGTGACTCTCAAGGGACAATGGAACCTACCTAAGATGTCACCTATTGAACAACTCTGCCACGCAGACCAACCACTGTTCAAGACCATTTCCCGTGTATACGATGCTATTATGTCAGGACTAACATTGCCTGGGCTAGATAAACCCCGACTTAGATGGGAAAAAGATCTGGGTATTGATCTTGATGAGGATCTATGGAGTGACCTATGCAGGGATGGTGTTACATCCACATTGAACTCCAGATACAGACTGATCCAGTTTAATTTCCTCCATCAGCTCTATATCACCCCATCTAGACTGCACAAGTTCAACCCAGATATCTCCTCCATATGGTTTAGATGTGGCTCAGATGAAGGAACATTCCTCCATTCCACTTGGCAGTGTTCAAAACTACACGGTTTCTGGCAGGGGGTATGCGATACCATATCCTCAATTCACGGGGTTGCATTCCCTTTAGACCCGGAGGTCTGTCTACTGGGTAACTTTACTAACACCAATCTTAGGCAAAGCCATACTATAAAGCTAACAGAAATATTGCTAGCGATTGCCAAGAAATGTATTGCCTTGAAATGGAAATTGGATTCCTCCCTGCCAGTTGCAATGTGGCTATCGGAAATTAATAGTTGTATCCCTTTGGAGAAAATCACTTACTGCTTGAGGAATAAGTTAAATACATTTTACAGAATTTGCAACCTTTTATTGACTATATGGAGAATCTCCCCCCACATCTCATTGATTGAATCTATATATAATCCTCACATAATGTTTCACACGTAATGTATAATATGTAGCCTACGGCAGGTGATCCAATGTCTCGTTATTTTTATTTTTTTTCTTATTGTATGTTTGTTTATATAATTATTATTATTATTTATTTTTGTTACGCTCGTCTGTTACTGTCACTTTGTCCTATCATTGTCTAATATCTTTTCACTTTTGTTTTGAATGTTCTTAATTGGAAAATGCAAAAATAAAATATATAAAAAATAAAAAAATGATCACAAGAACGGTGAGCAAAAATCCCAGAACCACACGGGGGGACCTAGAGAATGAACTGCAGAGAGCTTGGACCAAAGTAACAAAGCCTACCATCAGTAACACACTACGCCGCCAGGGACTCAAATCCTGCAGTGCCAGACGTGTCCCCCTGCTTAAGCCAGTACATGTCCAGGCGCGTCTGAAGTTTGCTAGAGAGCATTTGGATGATCCTGAAGAAGATTGGGAGAATGTCATATGGTCAGATGAAACCATGGCCCCATTCATTCTTTCCTTTACACGGATCAGTCGTCCTGGTCCCGTTGCAGAAAAACAGCCCCAAAGCATGATGTTTCCACCCCCATGCTTCACAGTAGGTATGGTGTTCTTTGGATGCAACTCAGCATTCTTTGTCCTCCAAACACGACGAGTTGAGTTTTTACCAAAAAGTTATATTTTGGTTTCATCTGACCATATGACATTCTCCCAATCTAATAATTGCTCCCACAGTTGATTTATTCAAACCAAGCTGATTACCTATTGCAGATTCAGTCTTCCCAGCCTGGTGCAGGTCTACAATTTTGTTTCTGGTGTCCTTTGACAGCTCTTTGGTCTTGGCCATAGTGGAGTTGGAATGTGACTGTTTAAGGTTGTGGACAGGTGTCTTTTATACTGATAACAAGTTCAAACAGGTGCCATTAATACAGGTAACGAGTGGAGGACAGAGGAGCCTCTTAAAGAAGAAGTTACAGGTCTCTGAGAGCCAGAAATCTTGCTTGTTTGTAGGTGACCAAATACTTATTTTCCACCATAATTTGCAAATAAATTCATTAAAAATCCTACAATGTGATTTTCTGGATTTTTTTTCTCATTTTGTCTGTCATAGTTGAAGTGTACCTATGATGAAAATTACAGGCCTCTCATATTTTTAAGTGGGAGAACTTGCACAATTGGTGGCTGACTAAATATTTTTTTGCCCCACTGTATATATTAAATTAGGGTAACAACAAAAAAACATTATTATTAAAGTCAGGCTTATGGCAGCCAGTCTGATGGATAAACTTTAGAATTTCAAGCCACAACTCTCATTTTGAAAAACAGGGACTGCTGGTCGTCAGTGGCGTTGTAGTAAAATGTCAAGTGAATTGTACAGCCTACTGTGCAAGCTATTGAGTGCCACAGTATGAGTCATAATACCCATAAAACATAGCGGTCAAACACAGCAATGGTTCCAATCATTTTTCCACCATTAAATTTTCCCATAGAGGATTTTAGAAATACTTCAAATAAGGGCTGTGTTTCATGTAGGTTTACCCTGGCGTGATGTTTTGATAACTGTGTAAATCTCTCAAGGACAAGGTGAATTTTATCAATATAATTGTCTGTATTTACCCCCCAAAAATGAAAAGCTGATTAGCTGATAATGTAGCTATCATAAAGAACTATAAATGCCATTATGATCTGGACGAGACTGTTGAATCGAGGCAAATGTAAGAATCTATGGATTAACTATCTAATGTTAGCTAAATTTAGTAATGAATACATTTGGTAAATGTATTTAAATTGACAATTCTTTGAACTGACTTGTGCAAGTTTTATATTGACACAATACCTGTTAGCAAAGGTGTAACTATAGATGACATGCAGGAGCTTGCAGGGATTTGTAGTCTTACATTATGTCTACTTTGATGCTAATTAGCATTTTCGAATAGGAGAGCTGAATATATTGATAAAAGTCACCTTGTTCGAGAGAGATTTATAAGGTAATCAAAACGTTTCTAAAATTCCCTATGGAAAAAAAATGAATGGGTGAAAAACGATTGGAACCATTTCCCTGTTTGACCGCTAGGTTTTATGGGTATTATGACACCTTCACTGTGGGGCTCTATTTGGATGGAGATACCGTTATTTGAAAATATCTCATATTTATTTCGACTTTGGATACAAACCTTAGTTGATGGTGGTACCAACAAAATGCTTATGAGTCATGGTTTACAAAACTATTCTCAGTCTTTCCGCTAGCAAATATTTTTGTAGGCAGTTAATGCTGATGGACTGGACATCGATGAGTTAGAATAGCATAGTTTACTGGTCAATGACAGATGTCAACTCGGGATAAATCAAGCAGCAGTATCTAGCCATTTGACTAATAGACGACTGTTAATGAAGATAAGCTCGTTTATCGGGTGCTTTTCGAGCACTCTTAGTTTAGTGGAGTCACGTGGAAAGTTAGCTAGTTATCCAGGTAGCAAGAGGTAGCTAATGTCATCTAGCTAGCACGATGTGTCGTTATGCTAGCTATGTCGTTTATATTTTGACCATAGCATTAGCCAGTAGCTAAGGGCTAGTCTAGCTAGCAGGAATTATCAGCTAAAAACGTTAGCTAGCTAGTTTGGGGGTACTACGTTGCTTTTACCTGTGGATTTCATCTTGCCAGTCCGGGAGAATGGAGGGTACCGATGACGACGTGCCCCTCATCCTGACATGGGATGATGCTACCAGCGGTCTGTTGAGCGAGGAGACAGAGAGGGGAGACGAGAGTAAGTTTTTGTTGACATCCACATTTTACTGCGTTGCTAGCTGACCCACCTAGCAAACGTTATATATCAACGGTGGTTGCAACCCGTGACAAATCTAATTGCATTTAGCACAGCATATTCATAATGGCTATCGTCATTTTTAGGACTTGTCTTTTGTAATCTGTTTGAACTTTTCTTGTCTCATAATAATGATCATTAGCTTACTTGCTAGGCGCTTAGCTTCAGTCTACTAATTATATTCTATTATTTATAATGTTCAGCATAGATTGGGCAGCAGGTAGCCTAGTGGTTAGATCGAATCCCCGAGCTAACAAGGTATATATATATCTGTCGTTCTGCCCCTGAACAAGACAGTTAACCCACTGTTCCTAGGCCGTCATTGTAAATAATAATTTGTTCTTAACTGACTTGCCTAGTTAAATATTTTTTTTAAATCAGATTATACGGAACAACTATGAACTGTTCAGAGCCTTATTGTTTTGGTGACCTGTCCTGTTTGGGGGTTGTTGGTTGATGATCAAATCAAATTTGTATTAGTCACATGCGCCGAATACAACAGGTGTAGTAGACCTTAGAGTGAAATGCTTATTTACGAGCCCCTAACCAACAATGTAGTTAACAAAAAAACAGACAAGAAATGAAAGTAACAAGTAAATAAAGAACAACAGTAAAATAACAATAGCGAGACTATATACAGGGGGGTACCAGTACAGAGTCATGTAGGTAGAGTTGTTATAGTGACTATGCATAGATGATGGGGGGGGGGGGGCAATGCAAATAGTCTGGGGAGCCATTTGATTAGATGTTCAGGAGTCTTATGGCTAGTAGAAGCTGTTCAGGAGTCTTATGGCTAGTAGAAGCTGTTTAGCAGCCTCTTGGACCTAGACTTGGCGCTCTGGTACAGCTTGCCGAGAACAGCCTACGATTAGGGTGGCTGGAGTCTTTGACAATTTTTAGGGTCTTCCTCTGACACCGCCTGGTATAGAGGTCCTGGATGGCAGGAAGCTTGGAATCATATGTGTCATACCTATTGAAATCATATGTGTTCTGAGTTCACAAGTACTATAGTTGCCATGGCGCCCTAGTAGCAGCCTAAGCAGAGAGCTCCTGTAAATATGAACATATTTAATTATTTGTAAGTCTTTTTAATAGTGTGTTTTTTTTTATCAGCTGTTTTGTTTTTGACTGGCAGGTCAACTCTTTTTGGCTTGGCTTATTTTTATTTTTTTTCCAAATGATGCATCTGGAGACAGTACTGTACCAGCTTTTTTTTTAGTTTCACCTGGTTGCTGATCTTTTGAAAACATCAATTGAAGCTTTAGAGGAATGGGAGATGCAGTTCTGAAGCAAAGGGGTTGTAGTGAGGATGACTGGCTTGTACTCTGAACTGTGTGTGGTGAGCTTCCTGCCTCCCTTAGCTGCTGAGTCATCACCCACGTGGGTGCCATGCATTGTGAAGGAAGAGAAGTCCAGTAGCTACACAACTCAGGCTGGTTCTCAGAGTAGCCCTCTACAAGATCAACACCAGACTCCATCTTCATCAACCATCTCCCTGAGCACCTTCCTCTGATCAAGCCATGAACTGTCCCTCCATCTTTGGAGGATGCATGCACTCAACAACTTGGCATCTATTATTGGTTGACCTAACTATACAGTAGCTAGGCTACTCATGATTCTGTATTGGTTGACCTAACTATTTTTAAAAAACCTTTATTTAACTAGGCAAGTCAGTTAAGAACAAATTCTTATTTACAATGATAGCCTAGGAACAGTGGGTTCCTAGGCCATTTACCTTGTCAGCTCGGGGTTTCGATCTAGCAACCTTGCGATTACTAGTCCAATGCTCTAACCACTAGGCTACCTGCCGCTGCTATACAGTAGCTAGGCTACTCATGATGATGCTTGTTTTTTTTTTGCTTTTGAATCGCTTTGAGATTATGAAAAGCACGATTGAAATGTCATTTATTTTTATTATAGAAATACAGTGCATTCGGAAAGTATTCAGACCCCTTCCCCTTTTCCAAATTAAGTTACGTTATAGCATTATTCTAAAATAGATTTTAAAAGATTATAATAATGTCCTCATCAATCTACACACAGTACCCCATAATGCAAAGCGAAAACAGGTTTTTAGAAATGTTTGCAAATGTATTAAAAATAAAAAACAGAAACCTTTATTTACCTAAGTGTTCATATCCTTTGCCATGAGACTCAAAATTGAGCTCAAGTGCATCCTGTTTCCATTGATTATCCTTGATATGTTTCTAATTCAATTGATTGGACATGATTTCGAAAGGCACACAACTGTCTGTAAGGTCCCACAGTTGACAGTGCATGTCAGAGAAGGAATTGTCCGTAGAGGGCCGCGACAGGGTTGTGGCAAGGCATAGATCTGGGGAAGGGTACCAAAACATTTCTGAAGCATTGAAAGTCCCCAAGAACATAGTGGCCTCCATCATTTTTAAATGGTAGTAGTTTGGAACCGCCAAGATGGGAGAACCTTCCAGAAGGACAACCATCTTTGCAACACTCCCCCAATCAGGCCTTTATGGTAGAGTGGCCAGATGGAAGCCACTCCTCAGTAAAAGGCACATGACAGCCCACTTGGAGTTTGCCAAAAGGCACCTAAATGACTCTCAGACCATGACAAACAAGATTTTCTGGTCTGATGAAACTAAGATTGAACTATTTGGCCTGAATGCCAAGCGTCACATCTGTAGGAAACCTGGCACCATCCCTACGGTGAAGTGTGGTAGCAGCATCATGCTGTGGGGCTGTTTTTCAGCGGCAGGGACTGGGAAACTAGTCAGGGTTGAGGCAAAGATGAACGGACCAGAGTACAGAGAGATCCTTGATGAAAACCTGCTCCAGAGCACTCAGGACCTCAGACTGGGATGAAGGTTCACCTTCCAACAGTACAATAAGCACACAGCCAAGACAATGCAGGAGTTGCTTTGGGACAAGTCTCTGAATGTCTCCGAGTAGCCCAGCCAGAGCCCGGACTTGAACCCAATCATCTCTGGAGAGGCCTGAAAAATAGCTGTGCAGCGACGCTCCCCATCCAACCTGACCGATCCAACAAAATGTGGAAAAAGTCAAGGGGTCTGAATAATTTCCGAATGCACTGTATAGATAATAGAATAGGCATTCCCATTCAATTTGTCATTCGACGGTTGGTTGACCGATCGGCCATCTTTCTAGTAGTAAATGGAAATTACAATTTCAATTCATTTTCAATGGTGTACCAGCTAAATTGCAGTGGTCTGAAGGGATGGCGGGTAGCCCAGCAGTTATGAGCATTGGGCCAGTAACTGAAAGGTCGCTGGTTTGAATCCCCAAGCCGACTGTGAAAAATCTGTTTGCCCTTGAGCAAGGCACTTAACCCTAATTGCTCCTGTGAGTTGCTGTGGATAAGAGCGTCTGCAAAATTACTCAAATGGGATAGGTCCATTTTATGAATTATTTTTCTATGATTAAATTGACACCCACCCTGTATTTAAGAATATGCTGTGTCTCAACCGATAAGGGCACAACAAAAACACATTGGAGGATCTAACATGTGAAAATAAGAACAATCTGAGTTTACGTGTTTTTAGGTAATTGGCATTAAAATGGCTATAAAATAAAAACATTTTGAAGAAATGATCAAATTGTTTGACAACCCTGTTTGTAAGCTTTCAAATGAATTCAAACTCAAACGTTTATCTTTTTCAGTGATGAAGACATGGAAGTCTCATGGTAGGGTGGGGTATGCAAAATGGGTGTACTTTGAGCAACATTTCTTTCTGACCACTATTACCATGGGCAAACATGTATGAAAGGATTCATTCATATATAAAGGTGTGCAGTAAGAAAGTGATTGAAATCATATGCAACGACCATGAACCAAAGAGTACATCCAAAGGCATCTACTTGAACAGCGACTGTAAATTATTTGAAGATAAAATATCATAACCCCTTCTAGGACACTCACCAGAGAGGCAGCTCCTCTGCAAGCTGAGGTTAGGTTTTGGCTGATGGCGGTACAGTTTGAGGGTACAGTAGTTTGGGAGGTTCTGCTGATTGTCATCAGAGCAGATAAACGCAGAGCTGGCTTGCTCCTCTGTCGCTTTAAATTAGAAGAGAGATGTGTCCCCCTGACCCAGAGATCGTGTTTGTGTGCGTCTCCTCTTCAGTAATCCTGTAGCCTTTGTACCTCACACACACACACACACACATTGCAGACTGCCTCTCACATACACACTGGAAACAGCAGCATCAGCAAAGGCAGATACTTCTGTGTGTGCTGTGCCCCGCCCGCCCCGCGCTCCCCCCTCCACCCACCCACCCACCCACAGCGCACGCAGGGCAGTGTGTGTGTGTGTCTCCCTCTCTAGGGCCCCCTGGGCCTCTCTGGTTCTGTGTGTGTGTGTGTGTGTGTGTGTGTGTGTGTGTGTGTGTGTGTGTGTGTGTGTGTGTGTGTGTGTGTGTGTGTGTGTGTGTGTGTGTGTGTGTGTGTGTGTGTGTGTGTGTGTGTGTGTGTGTGAGTGAGAGAGAGCTCCTCTGGAAGTGGACAGGAAAAGGACTGGTGTTTTTCCAGGATATCTGGAGTGGGAGGAGGGCTGACTACCCTGAGGCCTGGGAGGAGAAGATTGTTCCACAGGCAGTAGAGAGCAGGACACAGTAAAAGGAGGCCTGCTCTAAAACACACAGCCTTGAGCAGACCGTCACTCAGGCTCCGGCTCACGACAGGACATGATCCAGCTGCTGGCTTTGTTCTTGTGATTTAGCCTAGTTGGAGAAGCCACTGTGGAGGAAAGAGAGGATTTCTGTACTATTTTCCTCTTAGCCCAGAGGACTGATCAGGACTGCCCTGTGTGTGTTTGTATGGGCCTGTGGAGCCACAGGCAGGCACGGGGCCTGACCTCAGTGCGTTGTTGACGGGAGCTCTGAATGTTTTATTGTTCTGAAAAACAAACGAGTGGCTGGGACTTTACCCACAGACACAGTGCTATTAGGACAACAGCAGATACTAGGCCACTTCATTATCACCACGTAGCCAGAGGCCTGAGAGAACAGGAGCCTCACCAGGATTATTATCACTCAACTGGAGTTTGATCCCTACACAGCAGCAGACTGAGCTCAGAACACGCTACTGTCACAGTACCTGAATTGGCTTCGGTGTGCAGGATCCGACTGGCTGACAGCTGGCTGGCATAATATCGATGACTCCTGCCTACTTGGCAGTCAGATCCAGTGATCACAGATGTCTGTCTGTAATTCCTAAAGAGAGGAGGAGACATTACTGCTTGGTTTTATGAAGATTTAAAAATATAGATTTCTTTTAGATTTTTTAGAGTCAATGGTTAGCTGGTTGTATATTATCTTTAGTAAGCATGACTTCAAGTTGGATTCAAATATGGGTTGGGTTGATTTGAAGGATTATTTATATCGTTGTGTCAGAGACTGAAGTCAGATTGTAAGTACTTAGGTTAAGTTTAAGACAGTAGTTTAGATTTTCCTCAGCCTGCTCCAAACAGCCAAACCAGACATCGCACGGATCTAATCAGGACCTTCTTCATTCTCAGTCTGGTGTCTCACCATCAGGAGGTGACCCCACTTCCTGCCTATAACTTGAAGGACACTCCTCAATCTAACATCAGTGAAGAGCGGCGTTGTCGGTTATAAAAGTGAGCCATGTGCACAGAGAGCAGAACTGAGTTCAAAGGTGAAACTGCACTGAGCGGAGAGAGGGAGGAGCCCAGAGAGGGAGAGAGGAAGGGAAAATGAGGTTAAGAGAAGCGAAAGAGGGTAAGAGAAGTTGTGTGCAGAGAGTGTGACTGTGCATTCTGGACTCCCCAGTCTCCCAGACTGAGGTAGGCTGCTGACAGAGGCTGTGGGATCCTACCCTAGCCCTTTGACTGAAGAGAGACACTCTGGATGGTTCATCTGTCCACCAGTTGTCATCGGACGCTCCAGCAACGTTTGTTTTTCATTTAATGGTTTGTTTGTTCCTGGGACAGAGGACATACCTGTCTCTAAGAACACAGGGTGAACCACCTACTCTGCGCGTGTCTGGAACTCTGAGCTGTGGTGAACCTCTGTCTGGGGATCCCTGTGGGGGATCTGTTTTTACATTGTCTCTCTGACGTGTGTCCATGTGCAGTGGAATGTTAGCCCGTGCGTGTCCCTGGAGGCGCGAGGACGCTGGACCTGTGAACTGTGAATGACACACACACTGCTTTAGTGGACCACGTCCCCACACCCAAACACACTCAAACTCCTGGACCACTGGTAGCTAGCAGAGCCATGGAGTGTTCGGCAGTGCAGACAGAGACTCCTGGTATCCATGACAACAGTGTAGAGATGACCCTGGAGGAGAGTCCGGTCCTCATCTCCTCATTCTGCACCGAGCTACAGCTATATAGCGTGGGTATGTGTGGGTATGTGTGGGTGTGTTGTGTGTGTGCTTGCGTGTAGTGAACATGTTGTGAACATGCAGGATACAGTGCTGTTGAAGCCGTCCCACCAGTTTGTCTACTCTAGTGTGTATTAGCTCTGTAATAGTATAGGAAATGACTAAATATATCTGTCAGGTTTTGGAGGCTCTTTAATTATTTTCTATTAACGAATTAATAATGTTGTGGTTGTTTCTTCTGTGTAGATGGAGGAGGGGGGTATGACATAGTGAATAACCAGGTGATACCAACACCGGGGCCACCACCAAACTACAGTTCACACATTGCCTCACTTCAACAAAGCTGGGAGATTAACTACCAGGAAGCAGCCATCTATCTACAGGTACACACACACACACACACACACACACACACACAGCCATTTTGGCATGTTGGCTAGCTAGACTATATTACTGTCTGCTTGGTATTTTCTTTAAAAGTTAGATGGTAATGATAAGCTACATTGTAATGTTATGAGTTGTAAGCTGACTGCAAGAAAGCCTAGCTGTGGTGGGACACATCAGCATCTTGTGACAGGTAGATCATGTGAGTTTGTGTGCTAAACCTTTTGTGTACTGTCGTGTCTATGACTACCATTAAATGTGAAGATTGTTATTTTATCAAATCAATTCTCTATGTGTAATTATTATTATGTGATTAAGCTAATCAGGTCGTCTTTAATTAACTAGGAAGTTGGGGCACCACAGGAAAATGTTTAGAGTCTCTATTTCCCGAATCGACTCTTCAGATATTTTCATATCTTATCAAAACAGTTGCTTATTAATGAATTATTATTACCTCATCAGTTCTCATTACTGAACGTCGCAAACCCTTGAATATCTGCACGAACCCTAGCGTAAATGATGAATCAGTGATATACAAATTGGCTTAATTATTTATTTACTAACTAACTAAATAATTACAGAAATATATAACAAACAAAGAGTAGATATTTGGGTTACTACATGACACAAATAAAAAGTCCCTAGCGGACGAAGCCGATATGACAGCTTGTTAGACAAAGGGGTGGAGACTGAGAAAGAGCGGGAAAGACAAAATGGATTCACTCCACACAGTTGATAATTATAATATTAATTGAAATGCTAATCCTTTGCACATGAACGGCCGCTCATTCGAGAATAATTGCAATGAATATATTTACACCCGTATGTTGTTGTCTTCTCTGTTGTAATCACCTGTCCATCTGCTGGAGAGTCAGTTCATCAGAGTCTGGTTAACTTCTCCAGAAGTCACAATGTCCTTTGTGGTTGTAGCTTTCTCTGCGGCTCTGGATAGTGTCTGTTGTAATGGATACGTCAGGCCTACAGATGGTCGTTGCATAGTAAAGATGTTTCCGCGGTTGTCGGTATTCTCATACTAGACTTACGTCATTTCCAGCTGCAGACTAGTAATTATACGTCTAGGATTTACTCTTATTCTGTAGTGATTGATAGTCTCAGAGCTTAACCATTTCCAACCGTGTAGGCAAAACTACATCTGTATGGTCTCCGTGGCCTATAGCGTTGTAGTTCTTAACCATTTCAACATGTAGCGTCAGCTCCATATTTTCTGGTCAAATGTACATTTAGTCAGGAGTGGGTTTTATACACTTCTGAGAAAAAGGCAGTCCATGATGCTGACGTAATGTCTATGCTCACGTGGGCGTGGCCATTGATTTAATTAACTTGATATAAAAACCCATGTTTTCTCATTTAGAAGGTTAACATTACATCTCTTCACAAATAGTTTCATGTTTAATCACATACGTTTCACAATATTTAGATGTAAACCTGATAGCTGGGAAATGTACACTAAGAGATACAGTTATGTGTGTTTCCTGTCTTCATGAGATCACCAAATGAAACACACTTGTCATGACTCTCTTTTAAGTGTCCACGGACCACTCCCACCTTCTCTCAAATATAAATATTATTTAATTACTCAAACTTTCGATGTCCAAGTGTCTCTCTGTGTTCCACAGTTTACATTCCAATCTCGAACACTACAGAGCATGGGGGCAGCGTATTTTATGACCGACCATAAAACAGCCAACTTCCCGCTCTCCCCCTCTACGAGAGAGTGCACGCTGTAGAGCGGACCCACTGTAACCTGATTCTTCAGATGGTCACAGGAGAGTTATGACAGTACATTTTATTTGTAGCTATAGGTATAGCTCAGGTGAATGGTAGAGAGCTGTAGAACAAATGTATTATTTTCACACTTGTATCATTAAACAAAATTCAGATGCAAGTGTGTGTGTGGTCGGTCCATAGGAAGGAGAGAACAATGATAAGTTCTTCACACATCCTCGGAATCCAAAGGCGCTGGCAGCATACTTGTTTGCTCACAACCACCTGTTCTACATGATGGAGCTGCTAACAGGACTCCTACTGATGGTGCTCTCTCTCTCTGAGGCTCCCGCTGTACCATCACTACGCCTGGATGTTTATGTACGTACACACTGCCACTGTCACACACACCTCCACGGGTCCACACCACTCTGGACCTGCTGGGTTAGGGCTAGAGGTCAGAGGTTAGGGGTGAAAGGCTAAAGGATGTGTTCTGTCTCTGTAGGTCCACGCCACTCTGGAGTTATTGGCTCTGGTTATGGTGGCGTTTGAACTCTGCATGAAGCTGCGCTGGCTCGGCTTCCACACATTCATCAGACACAAGAGGACCATGGTGAAGGTACATACTAGAGGTCGACCGATTCATCGGAATGGCCGATTAATTAGGGCCGATTTCAAGTTTTCATAACAATCGGTAATCTGTATTTTTGGACACCGAATGTGGGCAATTTAAAAACATATCTATTTATTTTTACACCTTTATTTAACTAGGCAAGTCAGTTAAAGAACACATTCTTATTTTCAATGACAGCCTAGGAACGGTGGGTTAACTGCCTTGTTCAGGGGCAGAACGACAGATTTTTACCTTGTCAGCTCGGGGATTCGTTTTTGCAACCTTCCGGTTACTAGCCCAACGCTCAAACCACCTGCCTTACATTACACTCCACGAGGCGCCTGCGTGGCAGGCTGACTACCTGTTACGTGAGGGCAGCAAGAAGCCAAGGTAAGTTGCTAGCTAGCATTAAACTTATCTTATAAGAAAACAATCAATCTTAACATAATCACTAGTTAACTACACATGGTTGATGATATTACTAGTTTATCTAGCGTGTCCTGCGTTGCATATAATCGATGCGGTGCCTGTTAATTTCTTATCGAATCACAGCCTACTTCACCAAACGGGTGATGATTTAACAAGCGCATTCGCGAAAAAGCACTGTCGTTGCATCAATGTGTACCTAACCATAAACATCAAGCCTTTCTTAAAATCAATACACAAGTATATATTTTTAAACCTGCATATTTAGTTAAGATTGCCTGTTAACATGAATTTATTATAACTAGGGAAATTGTGTCACTTCTCCTGCGTTTCAGAATTTTACATAATTATGACATAACATTGAAGGTTGTGCAATGTAACAGCAATATTTAGACTTAGGGATGCCATCCGTTAGATAAAATACGGAAGGGTTCCGAATTTCACTGAAAGAATAAACATATTTTTTTCGAAATGATAGTTTCCGGATTCGACCATATTAATGACCAAAGGCTCGTATTTCTGTTTGTTATTATGTTATAATTAATTATATGATTTGATATTTGATAGAGCAGTCTGACTGAGAGATGGTAGGCAGCAGCAGGCTCGTAAGCATTCATTCAAACAGCACTTTCGTGCGTTTGCCAGCAGCTCTTCGCTGTGCTTCAAGCATTGAGCTGTTTATGACTTCAAGCCTATCAACTCCCGAGATTAGGCTGGTGTAACCGATGTGAAATGGCTAGCTAGTTAGCGGGGTGCGCGCTAATAGCGTTTCAAACGTCACTCGCTCTGAGACTTGGATTAGTTGTTCCCCTTGCTCTGCAAGAGCCGCGGCTTTTGTGGAGCGATGGGTAACGATGCTTCGAGGGTGGCTGTTGTCAATGTGTTCCTGGTTTGAGCCCAGGTAGGGGCAAGGAGAGGGACGGAAGCTATACTGTTCCACTGGCAATACCAAAGTGCCTATAAGAACATCCAATAGTCAAAGGTATATGAAATTGTTAAGGAAATTATGATTAATATGACTGAACAAGTCATTTTAAATGGAACTGTAAGTAAACTTATACTCTGTTATATTATGTTTAATAGACAATATGAGTTCATAAGAAGAAATTGTGTGACAGGAGAAAGGAGTAATAAAATGTTAAAGAACACCATTCCAACTGGGCAGGAACAAATGGGTTGTGGACTGTGTAAACACATAAGGTCATTAGCCTATGGTTGACCCAACCTGAAACTTAGCTCTGGGTTTTTAAATTAGGCAGTGAGTGCATTCCTAGGGTTTCTGTTAATTAAAACTGTCAGTTCAGTGGTGATCGATAATGTTGAGGGGTCAAAGGTTATCTGGGAGTGTGTTAGTAAGTTAGAATGAACTTTTCACCTTACTTTGTCGCGGTCGACAGGAGGGGGTTCGGTTAAGGCAGTGAAATGACGTCATGATCTGTATTTAAACTGATGCATGTGTTTGAGTGGTAGCGCGCTCCGAGAATAAATTCTATTACCTATTATTTAAAGACTGGTCTGCGTCTATTTTATGCAAACAAGAAATCTTACAAATTCTCATAAAATAGATTAAGGGCTTTCAATTGATGAAAGCACATTGGCATAATTAAATTATACTAACAGAAATACAATTGGTATAGAGAGAAATAGTCCTACAATTCCTATAATAACTACAACCTAAAACTTCTTACCTGGGAATATTGAAGACTCATGTTAAAAGGAACCACCAGCTTTCATATGTTCTGAGCAAGGAACTTAAACGTTAGCTTTTTTACATGGCACATATTGCACTTTTACTTTCTTCTCCAACACTTTGTTTTTGCATTGTTTAAACCAAATTGAACAGGTTTCATCATTTATTTGAGGCTAAAATGATTTTATTGAGGTATTATATTAAGTTAAAATAAGTGTTCATTCAGTATTGTTGTAATTGTCATTATTACAAATACATTTTAAAAATTGTCCGATTAATCGGTAGCGGCTTTTTTGGTCCTCCAATAATCGGTATCGGTTTTGGCGTTGAAAAATCATAATCGGTCAACCTCTAGTACATACACACAACTGTATAGGAGCATCCCAAGCAGTTCATATAGATTGCAAACAAGAGTGGTCCCAGAATAGATCCCAGAGGGACCCCGTGAGACCCTATATACTCACAAGAGTGACACATTATTGCCTGTCAGTTAGATGGTTTACAAACAGTTATAGTTTCAACATTTCGTATGACTGACAGCTGGTCTCTCCTGTGTGTAGACGTGTGTGTTGCTGCTCCAGTTTGTGGAGGCCATAGTGGTTCTGATCCGGCAGACGTCACACTTGCGTGTGACCAGAGCTCTCAGACCCATTTTCCTGGTGGACTGCAGATACTGTGGTGCCGTTCGCAGGTACACACACACCGCAGATACATCACATACACACCTTTACCTGTATTACCTCGCACTGCTTTGTTGTTTCCAAAGTATGAATAACTGTTGTTGTCACCCTCTTGTCCAATCAGAAACCTGCGTCAAATCTTCCAGTCCCTTCCCCCTTTTATAGATATCCTGCTGCTGCTGCTCTTCTTCATGGTCATCTTCGCCATCCTGGGTGAGACACACAAACACACACACATCTTGGCTGTTCATCGAAGTTAATAATGACATTGATCCTAAATGACAATCCTCGAAGAGCCTCCAAAAACATTGGACAACAGTGGAAATTCTATGATCTTACAAACAATTGTACCTTGAAATCTAAAACAAAATCTAAATTAAATTATGTTATATTATGCCTGTCTGAATATGGATCTGTTCTCTCTCTCTACAGGCTTCTGTCTGTTCTCCCCTAACACTTCTGATCCAGTAAGTGAAACAGTTTGACTGACCTTTTCAGTATGTTGTGCCTCTGAAGACTGCTAGTTGTGGTGCTAACTGAAGGGGACTGTCTCATACTGTTTTGTCTGGCTTTTCTCTTCTCAGTACTTCAACACTCTGGAGAACAGCATCGTTAGTCTTTTTGTACTACTGACCACCGCAAAGTAAGACTTGCTCATCTACCACACACCATAACTCCTACTTTATACACCTGTGTCTCTAATAGTCTGAAATGTTTCATGCTCTTTGACTGTTCTGATTGTAATGCTCTCTCAAGACAGAATAGTGACTGTTGTGATTGTAGAAATCCAGGTTAGCAGGCAATATTAACCAGTTGAAATTGTGTCACTTCTATTGCACTTCATTGCACGCAGAGTCAGGGTATATGCAACAGTTTGGGCCGCCTGGCTCAATGCGAACTAATTTGCCAGAATCTTACGTAATTATGACATAACATTGAAGTTTGTGCAATGTAACAGCAATATTTAGACTTAGGGATGCCACCCGTTAGATAATAAACGGAACGGTTCCGTATTTCACTGAAAGAATTAACGTTTTGTTTTCAAAATTATAGTTTCCGGATTCGACCAGATTAATGACCTAAGGCTCGTATTTCTGTGTTTTGTTATAATTAAGTCTATGATTTGATATTTGATAGAGCAGTCTGACTGAGAGATAGTAGGCAGCAGCAGGCTCGTAAGCATTCATTCAAACAGCACTTTCGTGCGTTTTGCCAGCAGTTCTTCGCTGTGCTTCAAGCATTGCGCTGTTTATGACTTCAAGCCTATCAACTCCCGAGATTAGGCTGGTGTAACCGATGTGAAATGCCTAGCTAGTTAGCGGGGTGTGCTCTGATAGCGTTTCAAACGTCACTCGCTCTGAGACTTGGCGTAGTTGTTCCCCTTGCTCTGCAAGGGCCGCGGCTTTTGTGGAGCGATGGGTAACGATGCTTCGAGGGTGGCTGTTGTCGATGTGTTCCTGGTTCGAGCCCAGGTTTGGAGCGAGGAGAGGGATGGAAGCTATACTGTTACACTGGCAATACTAAAGTGCTGGTGTCCTGTTTCCTCTAGCTTCCCAGACGTGATGATGCCAGCATACTCGAGGAACCGCTGGTCCTGTGTCTTCTTCATCGTCTACCTTTCCATTGAACTCTATTTCATCATGAACCTGGTACACACACACACACACACACACACACACACATGCTGTTGTTTCCTCCCTGTGTACCCTTTGGCCATGGTTTGATAGTGTGTTTGTGTTGCAGCTTCTGGCAGTGGTGTTCGATACGTTTAACGGTGTTGAGAAGATGAAGTTTAAATCTCTGATGCTCCACAAACGCTCCGCTATCGACCATGCCTTCCAACTGCTGGTCAGCAGACAGGTACATACACACACCCAGGTAGTGTCGGTAAGCTGTTGTAACTTATGTGTAACTGTTGCATTTCGTGCATGTGTGTTTGCTCCTTAGAGGCCAATGGGTCTGTCTCTGAAGCAGTTTGATGGTCTAATGCGTTTCTACAGACCCCGTATGTCTGCCAGAGACCGCTTCCTCACATACAAGGCCCTAAACACTGCAGGAGCACCCATGCTCAGGTAACACACACACACATAGTGTGTGAGCACACACATACTATAAGTGTTGTTTTTTTTAAAGAGGTGTGTGTGATGTTCTGTTGCAGCCTAGATGACTTCTATAAATTCTATGAAGTAATTGGCCTCAAATGGAAGGTAAGCCTAACACACACACACACAAATACACAGTTCGCATATGTCTCTGTGTGGATTTACCTATATCTATTCTCCCCTATTTATTTGGACAGTGAAGTAAACATTTTTACATTTGGCTTTATACTCCAGCGTTTTGGATTTGAGATCAAATGTTTCAAATGAATTTCTCCTTTTATTCTGGGGTATTTTCATACATGCACTACATGACCAAAGGTACGTGGACACCTGCTCGTCAAACATCTCATTCCAAAATCATTGGCATTAATATGAAGTTGGTCCCCCCTTTGCTGCTATAACAGCCTCCACTCTTCTGGGAAGGCTTTCCACTAGATGTTGGAACATTGCTGCAGGGACTTGCGTCCATTCAGCCACAAGAGCATTAGTGAGGTCGGCACTGATTTTGGGTGATTTTGCCTGGCTCACAGTCGGTGTTCCAATTCATCCTAAAGGTGTTCGATGGGGTTGAGGTCAGGGCTCAAACTCGTTTTTCAACCACTCCACAAATTTCTTGTTAACAAACTATAGTTTTGTCAAGTTGGTTAGGACATCTACTTTGTGCCTGACACAAGTAATTTTTCAAAAAATTGTTTACAGACAGATTATTTCACTTATAATTCACTGTATCACAATTCCAGTGGGTCAGAAGTTTACATACACTAGGTTGACTGTGCCTTTAAACAGCTTGGGAAATTCCAGAAAATTATGTCATGGCTTTAGAAGTGTCTGATAGGCTAATTGACATCATTTGAGTCAATTGGAGGTGTACCTGTGGATGTATTTCAAGGCCTACCTTCAAACTCAGTGCCTCTTTGCTTGACATCATAGGAAAATGAAAAGAAATCAGCCAAGACCTCAGGAAAAAAAATTGTAGACCTCCACAAGTCTGGTTCATCCTTGGGAGTAATTTAAAAACACCTGAAGGTACCACGTTCATCTGTACAAACATCTATACAAACAATAGTACGCAAGTATAAACACCATAGGACCAGGGAGGAGACGCGTTCTGTCTCCTAGAGATGAACGTACTTTGGTGCGAAAAGTGCAAATCAATCCCAGAACAACAGTAAAGGACCTTGTGAAGATGCTGGAGGATACGGGTACAAAAGTATCTATATCCACAGTAAAATGAGTCCTATATCGACACAACCTGAAAGGCCGCTCAGCAAGGAAGAAGCCAATGCTCCAAAACAGCCATAAAAAAGCCAGACTACAGTTTGCAACTGCACATGGGGACAAAGATCATACTTTTTGCAGCAATGTCCTGTGGTCTGATGAAACAAAAATAGAACTGTTTGGCCATAATGACCATCGTTATGTTTGGAAGAAAAAGGGGGAGGCTTGCAAGCCGAAGAACACCATCCCAACCATGAAGCACGGTGATGACAGCATCATGTTGTGGGGGTGCTTTGCTGCAGGAGGGACCGGTGCACTTCACAAAATAGATGGCATCATGAGGCAGGAAAGTTATGTGGATATATTGTAGCAACATCTCAAGACATCAGTCAGGAAGTTAAAGCTTGGTCACAAATGGGTCTTCCAAATGAACAATGACCCCAAGCATACTTCCAAAGTTGTGACAAAATGGCTTAAGGACAACAAAGTAAAGGTATTGGAGTGGCCATCACAAAGCCCTGACCTCAATCCCATAGAAAATGTGTGGGCAGAACTGAAAAGGCTTGTGCGAGCAAGGAGGCCTCCAAACCTGACTCAGTTACACCAGCTCTGTCAGGAGGAATGGGCCAAAATTCACCCAACTTATTGTGGGAAGCTTGTGGAAGGCTACCCGAAACGTTTGACCCAAGTTAAACCATTTTAAAGGCAATGCTACCGATACTAATTGAGTGTATGTAAACTTCTAACCCACTGGGAATGTGATGAAAGAAATCAAAGCTGAAATAAATCATTCTCTCTACTATTATTCTGACATTTCACATTCTTAAAATAAAGTGGTGATCCTAACTCACCGAAGACAGGGAATTTTTACCAGGATTAAATGTCAGGAATTGTGAAAAACTGAGTTTAAATGTATTTGGCTAAGGTGTATGTAAACTTCCACCTCCAACTGTATGTACGAAACATTTGGTCTCCAATCCAAAATGCTGGAATATAGAGCCAAATTAAAAGTTTTAGCTCCATTGTCCAAATAAATATGTAGGGGAGTGTATATATATATATATATATATATATATATATATATATATATATATATATATATGTGTAAATATATATATATATATATATATATATATATATATATATGTGTAAATATGTGCCTGCGTGCGTGTGATTGTACTCTGTAGGCACGGCGGAGCGGGGAACACTGGTTTGATGATCTTCCACACACTACTTTTCTTATCTTCAAAGGTGACTTGTATTTTTCCCTTCTTTCTTCCATCGCATCCACTGCTGTGGTCCTCTCCTCTTATCTGAGGTGACTCAGACTGACTGACCTCCTTCTGTTAATGTCTCTACCAGGCATCAACCTGCTGGTCAAATCTAAAGCCTTCCAGTACACCATGTGTAAGTGGACATCCATTATTAGTAGTATTAGCTATAGTACTATCATCTGGGTTGTAAACCTAGGACCAAACTTAACTCTTGGACAGGACTAACCCTAGGACACATTTAACTCTCCTCTCTCTCCTCTGTAGATGTGGTGGTGGCCGTCAACGGAGTGTGGATCCTCGTAGAAACCTACATGTTGAATAGTAACTAAACCTATTCCCAGACTATTAAGTACTTTTAATGCAGATTCCCTATTTTGCATGATTTTTAATTCAGGACTAGGCTTAATCTGGGTCCAGGAAATCGTCCCTAAGTGTCAAGTAGAGGCCAACAAGTTGAACAGTAAGGTTGTTTCTGATCTCTGTCCCCTCCCTCTGCAGGTGGATTCTCCTCGTCCAGAATAGTCCCCTGGAGCTACATTGTCTTCCTCACCAGTAAGATCACGCACATAAAGATACACCAAGAGCCACATCCTTTTCGTCACTAGTGAGAACACACATTTTTCCTCCGCTCGCTCTCTTTTTCTCTGTCTCGCTCTTTTTCAATCTCTAGTCTATGGGGTGGAGGTGTTGTTGAAGGTAACAGGCATGGGACCGTTGGCCTACTTCAGCTCCGGCTGGAACCTGTGAGTACTGACCATTAAACCCTTAATAAAGCCTTAACCCTAACCCTCAACCCTTAACTTGTCCAATGTGTTTATTCAGTAGCATAACAGCCATCAGTGTCTCTGTGTTCGCCTCACCAGGTTTGACTTCTTTGTGACGGTGTTTGCCTTTCTGGGCTTGATTGCTCTGGCCTTCGACATGGAGCCCTTCTACTTCATTGTGGTGCTCAGACCACTGCAGCTACTCAGGTGGGTTACCACGACAACACGCACGTATGTTGTCAGCGGGGCAATTTGTTTGTGTGGGTATTTTGTTTAGGTGCATATATGTGTGTTACCGGTATGTAGATTCATAAATATTGTGTTGATCATCACGTCTATTAGGTTGTAAGTGTGTGTGTGTACTCTCTCTTAGGTTGTTTAAGATAAAGCAGAGGTATCGTAACGTGTTGGACACCATGTTTGAACTCTTCCCGAGGATGGCAAGGTAACAACTTTTCCCCCTGAACGATAACCCACCATATTTACATACAACACATGTACAGTTGAAGTCGGAAGTTTACATGCATTTAGGTTGGAGTCATTAAAACTCATTTTTCAACCACTCCATACATTTCTTGTTAACAAACTATAGTTTTGGCAAGTCGGTTAGGACATCTACTTTGTGCCTGACACAAGTAATATTTCCAACAATTGTTTACAGGCAGATTATTTCACTTATAATTCACTGTATCACAATTCCAGTGGGTCAGAAGTTTACATGCACTAAGTTGACTGTGCCTTTAAACAGCTTGGAAAATTCCAGAAAATAATGTCATGGCTTTAGAAGCTTCTGATAGGCTAATTGACAACATTTGAGTCAATTGGAGATGTACCTGTGGATGTATTTCAAGGCCTACCTTCAAACTCAGTGCCTCTTTGATTGACATGGGAAAATGAAAAGAAATCAGCCAAGACCTCAGAAAAAAATTGTAGACCTAGTCTGGTTCATCATTGGGAGCAATTTCCAAACGCCTGAAGGTATGTTCATCTCTACAAACAATAGTATGCAAGTCTAAACACCATGGGACCACGCAGCCGTCATACCGCTCAGGAAGGAAGTTCCAAAGTTGTGGCAAAATGGCTTAAGGACAACAAAGTCAAGGTATTGGAGTGGCCATCACAAAGCCCTGACCTCAATCCTATAGAGAATGTGTGGGCAGAACTGAAAAAGCGTGTGCGAGCAAGGATGCCTAGAAACCTGACTCAGTTACACCAGCTCTGTCAGGAGGAATGGGCCAAAATTCACCCAACTTATTGTGGGAAGCTTGTGGAAGGCTACCTGAAACGTTTGACCCAAGTTAAACAATTTAAAGGCAATGCTTCCAAATACTAATTGAGTGTATGTACACTTCTGACCCACTGGGAATGTGATGAAAGAAATAAAAGCTCAAATAAATCTTTCTCTCTACTATTATTCTGACATTTCACATTCTTAAAAAAGAGTGGTGATCCTAAAACAGGGAATTTTTACAAGGATTAAATGTCAGGAATTGTGAAAAAATGAGTTTAAATGTATTTGGCTAAGGTGCATGTGAACTTCCACCTTCAACTCTATGAACCTTGTGTAAGAACCTACTTAATAAAAACGTGTATGTGTTCTCAGCCTGGGGCTGACATTGATCATCTTCTACTACTCCTTTGCCATTGTGGGGATGGAGTTCTTCGCTGATGTAGTTTACCCTAACTGCTGCAAGTGAGTCACGCATATACTCTCACACCCTAACCTGTCAGTCTAACCTGACACTTTGTTCGAAGCAGAGCCTACCACAGACTAAGAATACTAGAAAAGATATTGGTGCTCCAGTAATATGACGGCCATCTTGGCCAGGGTGGTTCACCTGGGTTTCAGTTTGTCTCTCTTCTATCTCTCGTTCTCACAGTACCAGTACAGTAGCAGATTCATACAGGCAGATCAATGTAACCATAGGCAATAGGACGGTGCTGGATGAGGGTTACTACTATCTCAACAACTTCGACAACATTCTCAGCAGCTTTGGTAAACACACACACAGTCGTCAATACTAGGCAGTTCCCTATATACTATTTCGTTATATAATAAACGGATAGATTTTGATGTGGGATTCAGCAGCTCTCTCTCTCTCTCTGCAGTGACTCTGTTTGAGCTGACTGTGGTAAACAACTGGTACATCACCATGGTAAGACTCTTCCTTCTCACACTGTATGCTGCCTGTCACCTGTCTGATTAAACCTCTGCTGCTGCCAGACTGTCAAGCTTGTCCAAGTTACTGAGGTTGATTGACAGCTGCTGTCCCCTACCCAACAGGAAGGAGTGACCTCCATGACAACTCACTGGAGCCGCCTCTACTTCATGACCTTCTACATTGTCACCATGGTGAGAGTTGTGTGTGTGTGCGTGCATGTGCGTGCGTGCGTGTGTGTGTGTGTAATTTTCTCTGTCCTCTCTAGGTGGTGATGACCATCATCGTTGCCTTCATCCTGGATGCGTTTGTGTTCCGTATGAACTACAGCCGGAAGAACAAAGAACCACTGTTAGATCCTGAGGGTAAGTGTGTGCATGCGTGCAATGAAAAATGTTAGTAAGATGAGAACGGTATAGTGTTTGAGATGTGTGTAACGATGGTGTGTTTGTGTGGTGTAGATGAGAACGGTATAGTGTTTGAGATGTGTGTAACTATGTTGTGTTTGTGTTGTAGATGAGAACGGTATAGTGTTTGAGATGTGTGTTTGCGTGTTGTAGATGAGAACGGTATAGTGTTTGAGAAGTGTGTAACTATGTTGTGTTTGTGTGTTGTAGGTGTGTGTTTGTGTTGTAGATGAGAACGGTATAGTGTTTGAGATGTGTGTAACTATGTTGTGTTTGTGTGTTGTAGATGAGAACGGTATAGTGTTTGAGATGTGTGTTTGTGTGTTGTAGATGAGAACGGTATAGTGTTTGAGATGTGTGTAACTATGTTGTTTGTGTGTTGTAGATGAGAACGGTATAGTGTTTGAGATGTGTGTTTGTGTGTTGTAGATGAGAACGGTATAGTGTTTGAGATGTGTGTTTGTGTGTTGTAGATGAGAACAGTATAGTGTTTGAGATGTGTGTAACTATGTTGTTTGTGTGTTGTAGATGAGAACGGTATAGTGTTTGAGATGTGTGTTTGTGTGTTGTAGATGAGAACGGTATAGTGTTTGAGATGTGTGTTTGTGTGTTGTAGATGAGAACGGTATAGTGTTTGAGGCAGAGGTGAGTCGTGACGAGGCGTTGGCTACTCTGGAGCTTTATAAGCAGACGTGCCCTGGACTCTCCTCACTCAACTCTCTACAGGGAGTACTGGTGGCCATGGACCGCAGCGGGGTGAGAACACACACACAGGCCAACACTCACAAATAGACAGACACACACACTCGCTCACACAGCTTCACAAACCTTCCCCGTCCTACACTCTCAAAAATATAGACTGGTGTGTGTGTGTGTGTGTAGAGCTCGTTTCTGGTGTACCTGGGTCGGAGGTCGCGGACCAAGAGTGACCTCAGCATGAAGATGTATGAGGAAGAGATCCAGGTGAGCCTCATGCTGCCATGACAACCAGAATCCTGCTGACTGCTCAATGCTAGATTTGTCACTTTAAATAAGACTTTAGCTAACGTGACCTAGCTACAAAGGTGATGTTAATCTTGCCTTTTCTATCAGAGGAGGCTGGTGGAACGATTACTAGGAAGACAGGATCAGTGTAAAGACTGGAATGGAATGAATGGACCAGTATCAAACATATACTTTGTACCATTACAATGAGCAGATCCACCTATAGCGCCTCCTACCAGCTTCTTCTGCTGTCTAGCAAATTGGATTATACATTTGTATATTTCTGATGTCAGCTGTGACAAGAAAAATTGTATGATTAATGTGTTATTGGTGTGTGTACAGGAGTGGTATGCTGAGTACTCCAGAGAGAACCTACCCCAGTCAGACCGAAGCCTCGTAGAAAGAGAGCTGGAAATCCCTCCTCCCTGCCCTGACCCTGAACCTCAACCCAACTCACAAGGACCACTTAGTATTAACTAACACTCACTCACTGTTTCGCTCTCTCTCTCTTACACACACACACACACACACACACACCTCTTTAACTTGTCATCATGTCACAGAGCACTCTGTGAACTTAATGGTGATTGTCTTCCACAATGACAAGACCGAGAACCCCTCAAGTCTCTATGTCTGTCTCCTTCCCTTCTTCCCCCTCCTCCCATCCTGAGGAAGTGTACTCTAGCAGCTTGGTCGGACAGTTGTGATGTGGACAGATGTGATGGTGTCACTGAACTAGAGCCTGGATCCTGGACCTGTTGAGATGCAGCAGGGATTTATGTTGATATGAATCATGTTCTCTATCTGAATGGATCTGTGTTCAAACAGGTTTAACAGCTTTATCTAACCCCAACCCTGACAGGACCTTAGTCTGCTGATGCATTGACAGTCGAAGCAGAGCATCGATTTAGGGGTTAACGGGCAGGGTTTTTAAGGGTCAGAGTTAGGCCCTCTAGCTGTGAGACAGAGCTAATGTTCAAGGCCAACACCGGAGTACGAGGAGCCACTAGAATTTGGAATTTCGCACTGCTCTTCTTCACTGCTCTTCTTCACTGCTCTGACCACAGAGAGGACACACGTCTGGACAGTGAAAGGACACATACCTGTAGGTGAATACCAGGCTGCCTGTAGATACGTACAAACTCACACGATCCCGCCCCGTCTGCCAGCACTAGGCTAAGCCCCCTCAACAGCCACTATGCCCACCCCCCTCACCCAACACACACCTCAAACCCCTGCACATGTCCAGTAACCTACAGCTATATCTCCTAGCCAGCGTTTGAACAAACCTAAGAGAAGACTTTACTTTTATAACTTGTTATTCTGTAAGTGTATTATAATGTATTTGGTGTATTAAATGAGGAATCATTTAAATACATTGTTCACTTTGCCAAGTGTGTTTGTGTAGCTACCATTGCTTTAAAGTGGCAGGGCTCAGACTAGCCCTGAGACATGGCAATAGACACCTATGGTATTTTAACCATCTTCTCTGTGTGGATGTTACAGGAAGGATTTTGGATGTTTTTATTTATATCTTAAACGGGTACAATACACAATAATCATCATCTCAGAACCTAGACATGAGTCTATGCAGAAGTGCTTTTTACCCTGATATCACCTTCTTTAACACATACACACACAGCCCAGACAGCTTCAACAAGAGAATCCTTTACCAAAGGGGCTTTTTATATGCAACAATTTCACCTGCAAATATCCATCAGGGACGATAATGTACTACCTCTATAGCTATCGTACATCTGTAGTAGTAAAATAATACAATTCCTTGATAAAAATGTATAACATTGTTTGATGCAACTGCATAAAGTAGCTTGTTTAGGGCCATCTTCAAATGATTTAAATAGCTGTGCCTTGCTGTTTCACGATTGGTTCCCCTTCTCAGAAGTTGGAACTATATACAGTGGGGCAAAAAAGTATTTAGTCAGCCACTAATTGTGAAAGTTCTCCCACTTAAAAAGATGAGAGAGGCCTGTAATTTTCATCATAGGTACACTTCAACTATGACACTGTTGCTGGTATTTTGGACCATTCCTCCATGCAGATCTCCTCTAGATCAGTGATGTTTTGGGGCTGTTGCTGGGCAACACGGACTTTCAACTCCCTCTAAAGATTTTCTATGGGGTTGAGATCTGGAGACTGGCTAGGCCACTCCAGGACCTTGAAATGCTTCTTACGAAGCCACCCCTTCGTTGCCAGGGTGGTGTGTTTGGGATCATTGTCATGCTGAAAGACCCAGCCACGTTTCATCTTCAATGCCCTTGCTGATGGAAGGTTTTCACTCAAATCTTACGATACATGGCCCCATTCATTCTTTCCGTTACACGAATCAGTCGTCCTGGTCCCTTTGCAGAAAAACAGCCCCAAAGCATGATGTTTCCACCCCATGCTTAGGTATGGTGTTCTTTGGATGCAACTCAGCATTCTTTGTCCTCCAAACACGACAGGTTGAGTTTTTACCAAAAAGTTATATTTTGGTTTCATCTGACCATATGACATTCTCCCAATCTTCTTCTGGATCATCCAAATACTCTCTAGCAAACTTTAGACGGGCCTGGACATGTACTTGCTTAAGCAGGGGGACACGTCTGGCACTGCAGGATTTGAGTCTCTGGCGGCGTAGTGTGTTACTGATGGTAGGCTTTGTTACTTTGGTCCCAGCTCTCTGCAGGTCATTCACTAGGTCCCTCCGTGTGGTTCTGGGATTTTTGCTCACCGGTCTTGTGATCAATTTGACCCCACGGGGTGAGATCTTGCATGGAGCCCCAGATCGAGGGAGATTATCAGTGGTCTTATATGTCTTCCATTTCCTAATAATTGCTCCCACAGTTGATTTCTTCAAACCAAGCTGCTTACCTATTGCAGATTCAGTCTTCCCAGCCTGGTGCAGGTCTACAATTTTGTTTCTGGTGTCCCTTGACAGCTGGTCTTGGCGATAGTGGAGTTTGGAGTGTGACTGTTTGAGTTTGTGGACAGGTGTCTTTTATACTGATAACAAGTTCAAACAGGTGCCATTAATACAGGTAACGAGTGGAAGACAGAGGAGCCTCTTAAAGAAGAAGTTACAGGTCTGTGAGAGCCAGAAATCTTGCTTGTTTGTAGGTGACCAAATACTTATTGCCCACCATAATTTGCAAAAAAATCATAAAAAATTCTACAATGTGATTTTCTGGATTTTTTTTTCTTATTTTGTGTCATAGTTGAAGTGTACCTATGATGAAAATTACAGGCCTCTCTCATCTTTTTAAGTGGGAGAACTTGCACAATTGGTGGCTGACTAAATATTTTTTTGCCCCACTGTAGTTGTTTCTAAGCCATATTATTTAAAATTCAGTAGGAAATCAAAATGATCGATAATGTGTTGCAAATAGCATTTTATTATTTTTTTAAAAGAAGAAAAAAAAAAGTATATTTTCCCAATTGGTAGTTTAGTCTTGTCTCATCGCTGTAACTCCCGTCCGGACTCAGGAGAGGCGAAGGTCGAGAACAGTACGTCCTCTGAAACACGACCAAACTGCACTGTTTCTTGACATAATGCCCACTTAACCCGGAAGCCAGCCACACCAATGTGTCAGAGGAAACACTGTACACCTGGGGACCTTCTCCGTGTGCACTGCGCCCGTCCTGCCACAGGTGCGCGGTGGGACAAGGACATCCCTGCCAATTGTGCGCCGCCCCATGGGTCTCTCGGGTTGTGGCCGACTGCGAAAGAAACTGGGCTCGAACCCAGAATCTCTAGTGGCACAGGTAGCACTGCGATGCACCACTGTGTCACTCGGGAGGCCCACAAAAGAGCACATTTTATACAATTGACTCACAACCAGTCCAGACAGCAGTTTCTCACTACGAGACACTACATTCACATTGATTTAAAGGAGAAAATTCCCTTAAAGTGCTACTGCATCTTTTTTTCATTTTTTTACTCCTTGTCAGTACATGGGTTACTTTAAAACTGTGTCACTGTTATTTCTGTATATGTGTGTAATTGTTTTTTGTGGACCCCGGTAAGAGAAGCTGGTCCTTATGTAACAGCTAATGGCGATCTAAATATAAAAAAATATAGTCCGTGTAAACAGACAAAAGTTAAATCACAGTCTGATTGGTTCCAACTCCGTTAAGGCACAGTGTGATTGGCTGTGACTCCATCTCTCCCAGGAAGAGGAAAGTCTCTCAGGTCTCGAACCCGTCTGGTCAGTATTCACAGGTGGCTCTATCAGACTGGTCCAAACCATCTCGTACAGGCTTCAGATGTGGATAAAGCCGAACTCTGTGAGCAGCGCAACCAGGAGGAAGACTGCATAGAAGAGCAGGAGGAAGATTCCATAGGCCGGGCCCAGGTGGAAACAACACAGAGGAACTAGGATGAAGGAGAAGACCAGAGAGAGACCCAGAGAACCTGCTAGAACCCAGGTCAACAAACCCTCTGGTTCCAACTGGGTGGTGTAAAGGGGTGGGGGTTAGAGCGAGAGGGGGGGTGGAGAAAATAAATTAGAAACTAACCTTTGGCACATTTTAACACACAAATAAAATCAAGCTGTTGCAAGAGGGGAGTACCAGTCCAATTCAATTCTCTGGTCACTACCTCTACAAAATGCTTATTTCAGACAGTTACAAACAGCTTATATACAGTACCAGTCAAAAGTTTGGACACACCTACTCATTCAAGGGTTTTTCTTTATTTGTATTATCTACATCGTAGAATAATAGTGAATACATCAAAACTATGAAATAACACATGGAATTATGTAGTAACCAAAAAAAAGTGTAAAACAAATCAAAATATATTTTATATTTGAGATTCTTCAAAGTAGACACCCTTTGCCTTGATGACAGCTTTGCACACTTGGCATTCTCTCAACCAGCTGCATGAGGTAGTCACCTGAAATGCATTTCAATTAACAGGTGTGCCTTGTTAAAAGTTAGTGCAATTTCTTACTTTCCTTAAGGCACTTGAGCCAAACAGTTGTGTTGTGACAAGGTAGAGGTGGTATACAGAAGATAGCCCTGTTTGGTAACACATTATGGCAAGAAAAAAATCAAATAAGCAAAGAGAAACGACAGTCGATCATTACTTTAAGACCTGAAGGTCAGACAATCTGGAAAATTTGAGGACAGCCACAGGAAAGGAAGACCCAGAGTTACCTCTGCTGCAGAGGACAAGTTCATTAGTTACCAGCCTCAGAAATCGCAGCCCAAATAAATGCTTCAGAGTTCAAGTAACAGACACATCTCAACATCAACTGTTCAGAGGAGACTGTAGACAGGTGGAAATCTGTAATTTGGTCTGATGAGTACATATTTTAGATTTTAGGTTCGAAAGACTGTGTCTTTGAGAGACGCAGTAGGTGAACGGATGATCTACGAATGTGTGGTTCCCACCGTGAAGCATGGAGGAGGTGTGAAGGTGTGGGGGTGCTTTGCCGGTGACACTGTCAGTGATTTATTTAGAATTCAAGGCACACTTAACCAGCATGGCTACCACAGCATTCTGCAGCGATACGCCATCCTATCTGGTTTGCGCTTCGTGGGACTATCATTTGTTTTTTAACAGGACAATGACCCAACACACCTACAGGCTGTGTTAGGGTATTTGACCAAGGAGAATGATGGAGTGCTGCATCAGATGACCTGGCCTCCACAATCACCCTACCTCAACCCAAATGAAATGGTTTGGGATGAGTTGGACCGAAGAGTGAATGAAAAGCAGCCAACAACTGCTCAGCATATGTGGAAAATCCTTCTAGACTGTTGGAAAAGCATTCCAGGTGAAGCTGGTTGAGAAAATTCCAAGAGTGTGTATAACTGTCATCAAGGCAAATGGTGGCTACTTTGAAGAATCTAAAATATATTTTGATTAGTTTAACACTTTTTTGGTTACAACATGATTCCATGTGTTATTTCATAGTTTTGATGTCTTCACTATTGTTCTACAATGTAGACAATATTAAAATGAAAGAAAACCCCTTAAATGGATAGGTGTGTCCAAACTTTTGACTGGTACTGTGTATATATACACTGAACAAGAATATAACAAAAATAAAAGCAATATGTAATGTTTGTCCAATGTTTCATGAGCTGAACTAAAAGATCCCAAAATGTTTTCATACGTACTAATTTTGCTCACATTTTTTTTGCACAAATGTGTTTACATCCCAGTTACTGAACATTTCTCCTTTGCCAAGATAATCCATCCACCTGACAGGTGTGGTATCATGAATCTGATTAAACAGCATGATCATTACACGGTGCACCTTGTGCTGGGGACAATAAAAGGCCACTAAAATGTCCAGTTTTGTCACAAACCACAATGCCACAGATATTTCAACTTTTGAGGGAGTGTGCAATCGGCATGCTGACTCCAGGAATGTCCACCAGAGCTGTTGCCAGAGACTTTAATGTTAATTTCTCTACCATAAGCCGCCCCTGACGTTGTTTTAGGGGATTTGGCCAACCGGCCTCAACCGCAGACCACGTGTATGGCGACGTGTGGGCGAGGGGTTTGCTGATGTATACATTGTGAACAGGGTGCTCGATGGTGGGGTTATGGTATGGGCAGACAACGAACATAATTGCATTTTATTGATGGTCATTTGAATGCACAGAGATACTGTGACGAGATCCTGAGGCCCATTGCCATGCCATTCATCCGCCGCCATCACCTCATGTTCACAGGATGTTCGTGGCACCTTAATTGGGGAATAGGCTCGTGGTAATGACTGGTGCGGAATCAGTGGAATGGTATCCATTTGCTCCCTTCTGGCCATTATTATGTGCCGTTCTCCCCTCAGCAGCCTCCACTGCTCATGTTTCAGCATGATAATGCACGGCTCCATGTCCCAAGGATCTGTACACAATTCCTGGAAGCTGAAAATGTCCCAGTTCTTCCATGGCCTGCATACTCATCAGACATGTCAGCCATTGAGCATGTTTGGGACGCTCTGGATCGACACGTACGACAGCGTGTTCCAGTTCCTACCAATATCCAGCAACTTCGCACAGCCATTGAAGAGGAGTGGGACAACATTCCACAATCAACAGCCTGATCAACTCTACACGAATAAGATGTGTCGTACTGCATGAGGCAAATGGTGATCACACCAGATACTGACAGTTTTTTTTAAAGGTATCTGTGACCAACAGATGCATATCTGTATTCCCAGTCATTTGAAATCCATAGATTAGGGCCTAATGAATTTATTTCAATTTACTGATTTCCTTATATGAACTGTAAGAACTCAGTCAAATATTAGAAATTGTTGCATGTTGCGTTTATATTTTTGTTCATATATGAGGTGAATGGTACTGAAGCTAAGAGCAGACGTACCGTCACCACTGGCTCGTTGTTAAACATCTGTATCAGACAGCCAATGCCCACTCCAATCAGCATGTCTGAAAGGAACATGATCAAGGGCAGAAACATGATGCACAAATGACTGCATGGACCTACACGTAGCAGACACACACGCACTCGCTTTTAACTTGTACAAACACACATCCAGCAGACACACACGCACTCGCTTTTAACTTGTACAAACACACATCCAGCAGAGACACACACACTCGCTTTTAACTTGTACAAACACACATCCAGCAGACACACACACACTCGCTTTTAACTTGTACAAACACACATCCAGCAGACACACACACACTCGCTTTTAACTTGTACAAACACACATCCAGCAGAGACACACGCACTCGCTTTTAACTTGTACAAACACACATCCAGCAGAGACACACACACTCGCTTTTAACTTGTACAAACACACATCCAGCAGACACACACACACTCGCTTTTAACTTGCACAAACACATCCAGCAGACACACACACACTCGCTTTTAACTTGTACAAACACACATCCAGCAGACACACACACACTCGCTTTTAACTTGCACAAACACACATCCAGCAGAGACACACACACTCGCTTTTAACTTGTACAAACACATCCAGCAGACACACACACACTCGCTTTTAACTTGTACAAACACACATCCAGCAGACACACACACACTCGCTTTTAACTTGTACAAACACACATCCAGCAGAGACACACACACTCGCTTTTAACTTGCACAAACACATCCAGCAGACACACACACACTCGCTTTTAACTTGTACAAACACACATCCAGCAGACACACACACACTCGCTTTTAACTTGCACAAACACACATCCAGCAGAGACACACGCACTCGCTTTTAACTTGCACAGCAGACACACAAAAGGATACTAAAGATGATTCCCCCAAAGCAGGCTGATAATGCCATCCGTGGGTAGCCCTGGCGAGCGATGGTGATGTCAGAAAAACAATCTAGGAACCGAAACAAACAGATTCAACACCACAATAAGTAAGCAGTCTGTTTGTCTTTTGTATATCTTTTGTATATTTAGTAGGTGAGGGCAGCGGTAACCGCAGTGTGTGTGTGTGTCTCACCCCCAATGCTATTTCCCCAGGCCAGCAGTGTGAGACCCAGTAAATTGTTGGAAAGACTAAGGACCACACCGAGCATGTGCAGGATACTGACCACCTCCGAGGCTGCAGCACTGATCCACATCGCACTCACCACAAAGCCCAACAGAGAGAACACCTATTGAAAAAACACACACATTATACAAACACCACAACACCTAGCAGAAACAAAAACAGCGACAGAGTGAACGAATGAGTCTGTGTGTCTTACTAAGTGGTATGCCGGTGGCTGGTCGTTAGAAGTGGTGAGGAAGACTATGGCGGAGAGGAAGAGGCCAAAGAGCAACGTCAACGCCCAGACAGGAAACTGACCCTCGATCAGATACAAACCGTCTATAGAGAGAGAGAACACCAGTCAGTTAACACACTTCCTCTGGAGAGGAATAGAGATGATGGTTCTTTGACCCCACACAGGCATGCAGACTCACACTCCCCGGAGCTGAAGGTGAGCACACAAACCAGCGGCGCAGTGATAAGGTGGAGGCAGTTTAATGGTCTTCTCCAGTTCCTGTCTTCTTTGTCAGGATCCACCACTGGAACAGTCAGCAGCAGCAGCAACTCCAGTGGCATCTATGGGGGGGAACTGCAGCTCAGCAACCACTCGCACTCAAACACACACTGATGCTCCTGTCAAGCTCTAGCTCTGTTTCCAACCCTTGTCCATTCCCCTTACCCTTAACCCTAATTCCTACAGATCTGCAAATGAAAAGTGCAAAGACACACATTCAGATCTGCAACCAGCAAATCGCACACATACATTCATGCACACACACCTTCACTATTTTCACAGTCCTCCAGCGCCAGGTCTTCCTCCTCCAGGTCCTGCTGTCCACCGGGTTTAGAGAATTCAGCAGGATGGAACTGGTCGACTCACAGTAGGGAAGCAGGGGACGGTACTCACTGTCTATACACGCACACACACACACACTCGACTGAATTGGTTCTCGTAGCACACCCCAGAGGTATAACTTAGTGGAATGTGCACAGTGACTGTGGTTGTTACCATAGCCCTCCTGGATGCTGCCATTAGATAAAATAGGAGCCTGGTCTGACTCAGATGTCTGGAGCTCTGCAGAGAGAATCAACTGTCAGACACACAGGGTGTAGGTGTGTGTGTGTGTGTGTTAGTTCTGCTATACTTGTGGGGACCTAAAAATCCCCCAAAGTCCCCACAAGGTTAGTAAAACAAGGAAAATTCTCCCTCTGGGGAACATTTCCCACGTCCCCATGAGTACAAAGGCTATTTTAAGCTTATGGGATAGGTTAGGGTTAGGGCTACAGGTTAGGGTTAGCATTTGTGTTAGGGCTACAGTTATGGTAAGGGTTAGGCTTAAGGGTTAGGGTTAGGGTAAATAGGACTTTGAATGGATAATACAGTTTAGGTCCCCACGTGGACATAAGAACATAATATGTGTGTGTGTGTGTCACCTGGTGCGTGTGTTGAGCTCTGGATGGAACTTCTAGTTGCTGAGTGTTTCTGATGATTATAGATGTAGGCACTCACAATGACTGTTACCACATACACCACATACAGCCCAAGGTACCCTGCAGAGAGAAACACAGACAAACACTTATTCCACCCCAACCATCAGCGTGACTAGTCCTCCTACCTTCTGAAGTACATGGAACACAGTGTCTTTGAATCAAGAAACGTCTGGTGTTGTTTAGCTCCCAGGGTAATGTTGAATGTGGTCTGTCTGTCTGTCTGTCTGTCTGTCTGTCTGTCTGTGTACCTAGTGTCTCTCCCAGTGATATAGTTCCTCTGTAGAGGATGATGAAGGTCCAGAAGACTGCAGCCATGTAGAAGATGACATCCCGCAGGAAGGGGCGGGACGCTACAGTGAAGGGTTTGACCAATGACACAGACCCGGCGACCACCGTGGTTACAAAGATACCCGCTCCTATGAACGAAGGGAGCGAGGGATTAAACTCTGTGTGTGTTTACGGAACAGTGCACCTACAGCCAGGCAGTGTGTGTGCATGTACCAAACAGTGCACCTATAGCCAGGCAGTGTGTGTGCATGTACCAAACAGTGCACCTATAGCCAGGCAGTGTGTGTGTGTGCATGTACCAAACAGTGCTCCTATAGCCAGGCAGTGTGTGTGTGTGCATGTACCAAACAGTGCTCCTACAGCCAGGCCAGCGGTGTGTGGACGGGAGAAGGCCACAGTGGCACTGAAGACATCTGGAGCTCCGTTTCCTAGCGCCAGGAACGTCACACCCTGACACATACATTTAGGGAAAACACTTCTGGTACTGGAGTAGAGTTTGTCCATGAGTATGTGTGTCTGTGTGTAACAATGGTGATTATTTAAGCACATTTGAAGCAAACTGCATGGAAATATGTTGTGTGTGTGTGTGTGTGTGTGTGTGTGTGTGTGTGTGTGTGTGTGTGTGTGTGTGTGTGTGTGTGTGTGTGTGTGTGTGTGTGTGTGTGTGTGTGTGTGTGTGGTGTGTGTGTGTGTGTGTGTGTGTGTGTGTGTGTGTGTGTGTGTGTGTGTAGAGAGAGAGAGAGAGAGAGAGAGAGAGAGGCCTGTAGAAGGATACAGCCACGTTGTGTGTGAGTCGAAGGCTGGAGGAGATGGCTGAGAGGTTGGGACAGAAGCTGCAGAGAGAATAAACACAAAGATACACCTTCAAACAAACAATAGCTAACATAGAACACACCCTGACAGAGTCCAAACACTGTCCAAATATTTCTGTGCCGTTTACTTTCAATCAAACACGGCTCTGTTCATTGGTTGATACCACTGCTTCTGCTTTCACTGTTCAAACACAAAGAGCAGCTGCTTTGTCTGTGATACATGTGATCAATCACATGACCTGATCACAAATGTTAGAGGTGAACAGAAACACTGCAACTCTTATCTCCCTGAGAGGAAAACAAAAGACACACACACACACCTTAACCATGACACACTTATCTCCAGTGGTCAAGGGACTACTGGATGTAATGCTGGAGATACTACTGTTGTAACTGCAGTCAGCGGAACACAATTACAAACCATACCTATCCCTTTACAGCCAGTGTACAGGTAGCGAGAGAGAGTGTTACAAAACTCATGTTCAGTAAAGATATGTTGGAAACAGAACATGTGAGAGAAACTTACAACTTTGACGCAGTCAGTCCGAGAACTATGAACAAGATTAACAACCAGATAATCTGTAGAGAGGTGGGGAAAGAGATTAGTTAGATTCGTTTTCTGACATGGCTGAAATGTCCGTGTTTATAAAATAACTTTCATATCGACAAGCAGGTATTGAGTCTCTTTCTCCCCCCAAAAATCACTGGTATATACGACTAGGTTTATGGGGTAAACAGTGTAAAGTGTGCAGTATTGAGCCTATGAGGTGAATACAGTATGGGCCTATGGGGAGTAAGTAACCCAGACTAACTCAGCTCTGTGAGAAGAAGTCCTGAATTAAACCCTGACTCATGAGTTTTACTGCATGGCTCAGTTTGAGGAAGCTCTACTCAGAACAAGGGGAAGTGGCAGCTTTTATTCGTGTTCACGATACTAGCCCCGATTGAGGTTGCTTCAGATTCCTTATTTGAATGCATGTAGGTAATTCTGATTAAGAACACTTGCTAATGACAAATTTGTGTATAAAGCCTGTAATAACGCATGTAATAATGGTCTGCACACGCGAGCAGACACACACACACAGTGTGCTTACGCAGAGTGTGATAGTGAGGGGTGTTAGGTTGGGTGGTAGTAGACAGAAGGCCATCTTGAGGTAGTTGATGAAGCTGTCTTCCATACTGCAGTCTGGAGTGGCCTTCACAAACGCACATCGATCAGCAGCACTCAGGTTCATCACAATGTCACACTGAAAGACACACACACAAATACTTAATTACTACATCACACTGGAAGAGAGGGGAAGCTTTCAAATAAATACATCGTCATCAATGATCTACTGCACTGAGCAGAACACACTTGTACGGAGAAGAAAATAAAAAGTATGAAATTAATGCACTCACTACTGTAAATCGCTCTGGGTAAGCGCGCCTGCTAAATGACTAAAATATCAAATGTTAACGTAAAATATAACAATATGGTTGATGTCATGTGTTATTTCATTGCAGTGCAGATGAAGGAAATGAGAGAAGGATTTAAAACACTCGAAAAATAATATCAAATTGAACTTAAATCAAAAAGGTTGCCCTCACATACAGCGGTCACGAGACCAGATACAACATGCGCATGCATGCCTACTTGAATAGTTGGCCAGTTGTGTAGCTATTGCTCAACACCACTTAAACGTGACAAATCAGATCAACAAGATTTTTTTCAGAAGAAAAAATAGCAATTTCAGGGTGCATCTGTCGGGAAAATTGAGTTACAAAGCTTGAGATTCAAGGTTGAAATCTAATTAGTTACCAGACTAACCTCGTCTGTGTTTCCCTGACGTAACATCACGGAGTGTGTGTCCACCATGGTCCCCATAGAGAGCAGGTCAGAACCTTCGGCGGATCGGTCTGGAGACGGAACTATCCCGGTCCCAGAATCACCGGAGCCCAAAACATGGCGACAGTGACACCACAACAGCAGCAACACGGATATAAATACAACCCGAGATGTCATATTTTACTCCGTCCAGGAAATACATCCATTCCGATTCCTTGCCACATCAGACTAGTGGGAGGTGGGTTTGGTGGTTTGGATTAGACCTGAGAATAGAATACTGGAGAATTGAAAGTGTTCCTTGTTGCTGTAAACTAAATGTTGCAGTGACAGATGGAAGGCACCCTGATCAGCAATAATTCATAACAGAGCTTGCTTGACCAACCCTTTGTGACAGCCAACTCTTTATGTTGTAAGCTACTCGCTACAAATAAGCGCGGAAAGCTCGTTTTTTTCTAGTTGTTGACATTATATCAGTTCTAGTTTTCAAAAACGTCCGTGAACAATATGTACCAAAACGTCTGACTCGCGGTCACTCCTCCAAGGGTACGTCATCAGTTAGACTAAACTCTGACGTCCAAATATAAACCCATCCCACTATTTTAATGAGGAGCCGTCCAGACAGACTCCTTCGGGTGTGTGTGACTGTGTGTGTGTGAATGGGCGGACTTGGTGATTTGGAGGCCCCAGGTAGAGGCCAGTGAGACAACCACCCATTTAAAGCAATCATGGCTACTGAATGAAGAGCTGTTCGGAGCCAGGTCTTTTCTTTGATGAACAAAGAAGAATGAAAATGCTAACTGAAATGATCGAACTTGTAAAGGTCTTTGCATTGAGTCCCCTGTGGATCAGTTGGTAGAGCATGGCACTTGTAATGTCAGGGTTGTGGGTTTAGTTCCCACAGGGGACCAGTATGGGAAAAAGTACAAAAAGGCACTCACTCACTACTGAAAATTGCCCTAGGTAAGTGCATCTGCTAAAGTGTAAAAATATATATATACAGTATATATATGTAATTTCGTCTTGAGGGCCACATTGGGATTTTAAAACTAAATGAAGAGCTACACAGATTTTTTAGTCAAAAGTAATTTGCCAGCCAGAAAAAGCTCAGTTGTTATAAAATATATAGCCTTGTCCTAGGTTCATTATAATTTCTAGCCTGCATCTTTTCTATCCGTTTTTACACTTTCAATTTAGGGATTCTGGGCCAATACAGGCCTTTATCTGACATTGTCTTTGCAATATCGACCAATACTAATATATTATTTCATTTTATGAACTTTTCAACCATTCTAGCACAGATACAAACTGCAACCAAGTTTCTATGTTCATAAGGCTAATAAGATATTTCAAATGACTTGAATATGGGAAAGGTGTAATTATTTTTTATTTGCATCAGAAAGGTATTGGAAAGTTTGGGAAAACATCAGGGAGATAATTGTGTGTAGAAAAAAGATCTGCATCGTTTTCTATTGCGGTTTTGTCATAGTTTTCCGGCATTAGGTAATAACTAATAGACCCAACTGTTCAAAAACTAGAGACAAATTAGATCGGTTTATCATCGGTGATGACTCACGAGTGGAGGAGGGCCTCAAGCAGAGGAGGAAGATAACAAAAATAATGAATTATTAAACAAAATTATGCCCAGTTCACAAGGCACCCTTCCTTGTGTTATGAGGCCCCAGGTAATTGCATTAGTTGCCTAATGGTACTGTAAGTCCGACACCGTGTGCGTGTGTTTGCATGTGTGCTCTCACTGTCTGATAACCCACTGACAGCTACAGGTCAAACAGAAATGAGTCTGGGTGGTGATTCATCTCTTCATCAGAAAGTCTTTATTCTTCAACAGGTCAGGACATAGCATGCACTTATACATAATGGCTAATTACAAGGTACAAATACATAAAGACACTCGTATGAAAAAAACATTCACATACCACATTCTGAAATTGGCACAAAGACCCTGGCTGCATGGCAGACTTCCTTATTGACTTTTCGTAGGCTCAGTGTCCAGGGGCAAAGTCTCAGTGTTGTAATATCCTATGGCCCCCTTTACTGACCACAAGTCCTGCTCACAGCACACACAGTCACAGATACACACAGATTACAAATATGAAGTAACTGTAATCAGCCAGGATTGTAATTAGATTAAAGTTACATTCTTAAACAGTTGATTACATTTGGGATCGAATGAATCGAATATAAAGAGGAAGAACTGATATATCTTTGTCAGCATTGCTGTCATTTAGCTCACCCTCAAGTCCTCTCACATGCTCTCTAAGATGCTATTGTTCTGCTGATAGCCCATTAAGTGTGGATGGCTTCTTTTGTATTCAAACTGGTTGAACAAAAAGGTAAGGCTTCCAAAACATTTACCCCTGGCCTTCTGGTATTCCACAGAGTTCCTGCTTGCTGCTTTGTAGCAGTACACTTTCACTCTCTTCTTTGTGTGCTCCATAGTGAAAGAAGAAGAATAAATGCTTTCTGATTGCACAATAAAAAACTAAATGCAACCAGGGGAAAAACACAGTCACATTATGTTAAAGGTTCCCAAAGCACACACATCCCTGGGTTGCTCGTATTTTCAGTTCGCTGCAACTAGCAACTGGAACAAGCTGCAACAAACACTCTAACTGAACAGTTTTATCTCAATCTCTTAATTGAAAGACTCAGTCATGGACACTTACTGACAGTTGTGGCTGCTTTGGTTGATGTATTGTTGTCTCTACCTTCTTGCCCTTTGTGCTGTTGTCTGTGCCCAATAACGTTTGTACCATGTTTTGTGCTGCTACTATGTTGTGTTGCTGCCATGTTGTGTTGCTACACTGTTATTGTCATGTTGCTACCATGCTGTGTTGTCATGTGTTGCTGCCTTGCTATGTTGTTGTCATAGGTCTCTCTTTATGTAGTGTTGTGTTTTCTCTTTTGTCGTGATGTGTGTTTTGTCCTATATTTTTTTATTTTTTTTATTTTTTAAATCCCAGTCCCCATAGGAGGCCTTTTGCCTTTTGGTAGGCCATCATTGTGAATAAGAATTTGTTCTTAACTGACTTGCCTAGTTAAATAAAGGTTAAATCAAAATAAAAAAACACTGTCTTAAAACAACCACTATTTTACTGTAGAAGAGGGTCTTTCTGTAGGTCTGAATTTGATTTATCAACAAATATTGAACAAAGGGCACTCACGTCAGGATTTCAATTCAAGGTGAGTCCATAGGACTTTAAATGTACTAATATTAATTACACGGCAAACTATCAGTAGCCTAAATATTAGAAATTAAAGTAATCCAATAGTAATCAGATTACGTTACTCTTTTTGAGTAAATTATTACTTTACAGATTCTTTTTCATGTAACTATAACAATCGGTAAAGGATTACATTTTTCAAGTAATCCGCCAAACACTGCACACACACAGTTACTACTAGAACTATTAGCCTACAAGAAGTAAGGACGAGGGACTAGTGAGGACAGGTAGTGGGGACTGATGTGTGTTTACATTTACATTTTAGTAATTTAGCAGGTGCTTTTATCCAGGGTGATTTACGGTTAGTGCATTAATCTTGAGATAGTTAGGTGGAACAAGCACATATCACTGTCCCAATAAGTACACTTTTCCTCAATGAAGTAGCTATCAGCAAAGTCAGAGCTAGAAGGTGGTGGTGGTGGTGGTGTTGGGGAGGGGGGTCAAGTGCAAGTGTTGGCTCAGGAAAGTGTTTGTTTTGTTTACCGGAGAGCAGCATAGATGTCAGAGTGAGAAGCTCCCTCCCATGAGGCATGGCCAATGAGCAGAGCACCTGAAACACACACAGCAGGAGTCACAATACATCCTCAGGGCAAGCTAACTGTGACAATGGTTAAGCCAGGTGATGGGCTATAAGTGCTACTCCTGTTATGCCAATGCTCAGAAATGATCATGAATTGCTCTGCTGTGTGTATAGTACCCATATAGATGCGTGCCAGGCTGTATGGCCAGTCTCGTGATGCCAGTCTCGTGATGCCAGCTCCAGGTAGCCAGGTGGTTTGAGAGCTGAGGCCTGCACAAACTTTCTCAGAACAAAGAAGGTGCGGTCTACTGATCTCACAGACAGGAAGGCTGCTGCCAGGAAGGTCTGGGGGGGGGCAGTTAGATGGAGAATGTCAGAATTTGTTTAGCAATTATATCAACAGAGGTTGTAATGGCATTTATAATTGTATTACTAGTAACAGTCTTTCCTGGCTACCATTCATTGTTGGTTCAAGGAAGACGATACTAGACAAAGGCTGCGGAAACTAACTTCATTATCCAAAATCTGATCTCAATGGTCAGTCAGTTAACAACTAAACTCAGTAAAAAATTATTTTAGATTGCTCTGAATGACTCTTTATCCCTTTAAGGGCCCCTAACCTGGATGTGTGTGACGTAGGCCTGCAGTACGAGGCCTGAGCTCCGAGAGATGCACATCCAAAGACAGAATATTAGTGGTCCCCTCCCAGATACTCAACACCTAGAGAGAGACAGAAGGTACTCTTACACTAAAATGAACTATTGCCACTCGGTTGTTGTTGAGTAACAAAGAGTGAGAGTAGGAAACCACTTCATCCATTAAGAGCAACATATTTACTCCATAACGTAAAACAGTAAGTCTGCCTTCAGACAGACAGATGTGTGTCATGTGATCACCTACCTGAGCATCTCTGAGAATTGCAGGTAGTCCTGTGTCCTCGATGTAGCCCTGCCCCACACACAGACACACCCAATATCACAACCAAATCAATCGTATCACCTAATCCTACATGAGCAGTAATAATCGGTTCCATGAAAGTAAATTCAGACAGACAGACAAAAAGATAGACAGACACACACACACCTGTATAACCTTGGCAGCTCCATCAGTCATAGCCAGAGGACAGGCGTAGAGACCAGAGGAGGGAGAGTACAGGTACAGCTTACACATCTGGTATACACGACTGGAACAACATCATCATTAGTATATGAATATGTAACTCTCTATGCATGGAATTTTCATAATGCCATGTCACAAAATTCCAATGAGTAGCTTCTGAGATTACTGTTACTGTTTTTATATTCTCTGTGTTGGTGACCGTCAAGTGAGGGCAGCATTTCTTAATCCTTGTCCTGAGGACCCAAAAGGGTACAGATGTTTGTTTTTGTCCTAACATTGCACACCTGATTCCATAAAGGTTTGATGAGGAGTTGATAAGTGGAATCAGGTGTGTAGTGCGAGGACAAAAACCTAAATGTTCACACCTTGGGGTCCACAGGACAGGTTTGGGAAAATATGGGTTAATAGGTGAGGTTTTAGGGTGTGTAAGGGTCAGGTATCTCCCAACACCACTCCACGTATGTCCTCTCGTTTCTGATGGCGACCAGCCCCTCCTGTGCTGATAGGTCCTTCATGTGTAGCCAGGCGGGGGAGGTGACGATGCGTTCGACATGGCAACCCCAGGGATCATTGGTCCCCAACTGACCTCACTCCCGACCCAACCCAAGCACCAACTGCTCCCCAAACACACACAGGTCTGAACACACCACCATCACATTAGTGACTAACAGATAAAAGCATCATCATAATGTTTTATCCATTCTGAGACATTAGTATGGGATACACACACACCTCACTGGGCAGGTGTCTCCTCAGGTATCCCTGTAGCAGAGCGTCCTCGAGGAAGGGATTCAGGTCTCTCCTGGAAGAACCCTCCTATCCAGGCCCGGGAGAACTCTGGCTGCCCCTCTGCTCCGTGACATCTTGGGGTGACCAAGCTAGGCCCCGCTGAACCAGCTTGCAGAACTGCTGCGAAACATTGTAATACACAGCCGGTAAAAAGCGTCTGGTGACCTGTCGGTGCAGCAGTGGGCTCGAAGCCATGGTCCAGGAGCTCAGACGTCACTGGCCTAAATATGACAAGTAAACTGATAATTTTTCAAAACCAGCAGCTGCATTTCTTTAGTTTAAATTTAAAGGCCTACTCCTTGATTTGAAAAATAACAAAACGGCAGCCCTTGCACTTGGTTTGCTATAAAGCTAGGTAGAGAAACGACACTCAAGTTTAAGGATCGACATTTATAAGAATCAATGAATATACACATGATTATTTAAAAGATAAAAAACGGCTGTAAGTATCACAGTGGGCCGTTAATAAGAAATCTTATGGATGTGCAGTAGTAGGAGGTGTCTTAATCAACAATAACTTCTAGAATGTTGTTTTGTTTACTCACCTAGTTCCGACTTCCAAATCCCCATACTTCGTCTTCAAAATAAAAGTCAGGAGTAAACACTGGTGTTAACATAAAAATCTAGATCGACCTTCAAAGTAAACGACTGGAACATCAGACTAGACACCAGCTTTGTCCTGACTACTTTTGGTCATAAAATACACATAGCTTATGAAATAAAATAACAGTGACGGTCTACCCTAGTAAAGAGCTAGATCTCTCAGATGAAAATCAACATGTGGCACAGGATACCTATGACTTCTAGACTTTGTAGCTTGATGAATAACCATGCAGGTGGTGCACAGGGCCGGTTTAATGCAGGGGCTTACCGGGGCTGAAGCCCCTGGGTGACCCAAGAGGCAGCAAAAAAAAAACATATGCAGTACCAGTCAAAAGCAGTGGTGGAAAAAGTACTCAATTGTCATACTTGAGTAAAAGTAAAGATATCTTAATAGAAAATGACTCAAGTAAAAGTAAAAGTCACCCAGTAAAATACTACTTGAGTAAAAGTCTAAACGTATTTGGTTTTAAATATACTTAAGTATCTAAAGTTAATATAATTGCTAAAATGTACTTAAGTTGAAAAGTAAAAGTACAGGTATAAACCATTTAAAATTCCTTATATTAAGCAAACCAGACAGCACAATTTTATTTTTCAATTTATTGGCAGATAGCCAGGGGCACACTCCAACACGGAGACATCATTTACAAACTAAGCATTTGTGAGTCCGCCAGATCAGGGATGTTCTCTTGATAAGTGTGTGAATTGGACCATTTTCCTGTCAAAATGTAACGAAAATGAAAAAAGTATGGAGTAAAAATGATATTTTTTTCTTTAAGAATGTAGTGAAGTAAAAGTAAAAGTAATCAAAAATATAATTAGGAAAGGAAATTACAGATACCACAAAAAGCAACTTAAGGAGTACTTTAAAGTATTTTTTCTTAAGTACTTTACACCACTGATCAAAAGTTTGGACACCTAATAATTCAAGGATTTTTCTTTATTTTTACTGTTTTCTACATTGTAGAATAATAGTGAATACATCAAAAATATGAAATAACACATATGGAATCATGTAGTAACCAAAGTGTTAAAAAAAAACGGAATATTTTTTTCTATTTGTGATTCTTCAAAGTAGCCACCCTTTACCTTGATGACAGCTTTGCAACACTCTTCATGAGGTAGTCATCTGGAATGCATTTCAATTAACGTTAATTAATGTTAAATTAATGTTAATTAATGTTAAAAGTTCATTTGTGGAATTTCTTAACTTCAGTTGTGTTGTGACAAGATAGGGGCATTATACTGAATATAGCCCTATTTGGTAAAATACCAAGTCCATATTATGGCAAGAACAGCTCAAATAAGCAAAGAGAAACAACAGTCCATCACCTTCAGCCGTTTCCAGCTACAATAGACATTTACAACACTAACAATGTCTACACTGTATTTCTGATCAATTTGTTATTATAAATGGACAAAAAAAGTGTTTTTCTTTCAAAAACAAGGACATTTAAGTGACCCCAAACTTCTGAACAGTAATATATATATATATAAAAACAATTACAATAAAGTGTATAATAAATAAATGTGACTGGTCAATTGTGAGTCAAGGTATTTCCGAAACGTAGCAATGTTTATTAAGACATGGACTTCATGTTTTAAAAAACATTTATTTTACCTTTATTTAACCAGGTAGGCCAGTTGACATTTACATTTACAATGTTAACAAATTGTAATGTTAACAAGGCATCCAAAAGTAGTTCAAATTAACATTTTCATTTTATTAGCTAAGCAAAACTTGTTTAAACAGCAAAAGCAGAAATAAGCCTTGTTTGCATAGCGATGGTGAAAATAACGTAATTTAGGCTGTAATGATCTCAAATTCTAATCATTTGGTCATCACACCGTTGATATAGCAACGGATGCCAGTAGTTTGAATCCCATGACGACGTAGAAGGGCACACTATTTGGCTGGGGGACATTATTTGGCATGACAGGCCCAGGAGGCAAAATATATATATATATGTATAATTTATCCAAACCACAGGAGCCCGCTCTCAATGTTCAATAGTTTATAAAAAATAACTGGATTAAGTTATCACAAGCACATACATCTGCCAAAATTAAATCAACACCAACATTAACTGTCTTAAAAGGGTGTTGCACCACTACGAGTTGCAAGCACAGCATCAATGCACCTTATATTTTATATTATATATATATATATATATTTTACAAGTATACCTAAACATGCCAAGAAAATGCACCCCACACCATAACATACAGTGCATTCGGAAAGTATTCAGACCCCTTGACTTTCCACACATTTTGTTACGTTACAGCCTGATTCTAAAATGGATTATCAAAAAAGTATCAAATCTACACACAATACCCCATAATGACAATTTTTATATTTAAGTAAATTCAGACCCTTTGCTATAAGATTCAAAATTGACCTCAGGTGCATCTTGTTTCCATTCATCATCCTTGAGATGTTTCTACAACTTGATTGGATTCCACCTGTGGTAAATTCAATTGAAAGGACATGATTTGGAAAGGCACACACCTGTGTACATCATATAAAGTTCCCACAGCTGACAATGCATAAACCAAGCCATGAAGTCGAAGGAATTCTCTGTAGAGCCCCAAAACAGGATTGTGACGAGGCACAGCATTGAAGGTCCCCAAGAACACAGTGAACTCCATCATTCTTAAATGGAAGAAGTGTGTAACCACCAAGACTCTTCCTAGAGCTGGCCATCTGGCCAAACTGAGCAATCGGGGGAGAAGGGCCTTGGTCAGGTAGGTGATAAAGAACCCGATAGTCACTCTGACAGAGCTCCTCTGTGGAGATGGGATAACCTTCCAGAGGGACAACCATCTCTGGAACACTCCACCAATCAGATCTTTATGGTAGAGTCTAGACGGAAGCTACTTCTCAGTAAAAGGCACATAACAGGCCGCTTGGAATTGCCATACTCTGGTCTGATGAAACCAAGATTGAACTCGTTGGCCTGAATGCCAACCTTCACATCTGGAGGAAACTTTGCAGTGAAGCATGGTGGTGGTAGCAGCATGCTGTGGGGATGATTTTCAGCAGCAGGGACTAGTCAGGATCAAGGGAAAGATGAACAGAGCAAAGTACAGAGATCCTTCATGAAAACCTACTCCAGTGCGCTCAGGATAGCTGTGCAGCAACGCTCCCCATCCAACCTGACAGAGCTTGAGAGGATCTGCAAAGAATGATTGGAGAAACTCCCCAAAAACAGGTGTGCCAAGCTTGTAGCATCATACCAAAAAAAACCTTGATGTTGTAATTGCCGCCAAAGGTCCTTCAAAGTACTGCGTAAAGGGTCTGAATAGTTACAGTGCCTTGCAAAAGTATTCGGCCCCCTTGAACTTTGCGACCTTTGCCACATTTCAGGCTTCAAACATAAAGATATAAAACTGTATTTTTTTGTGAAGAATCAACAACAAGTGGGACACAATCATGAAGTGGAACGACATTTATTGGATATTTCAAACTTTTTTAACAAATCAAAAACTGAAAAATTGGGCGTGCAAAATTATTCAGCCCCCTTAAGTTAATACTTTGTAGCGCCACCTTTTGCTGCGATTACAGCTGTAAGTCGCTTGGGGTATGTCTCTATCAGTTTTGCACATCGAGAGACTGACATTTTTTCCCATTCCTCCTTGCAAAACAGCTCGAGCTCAGTGAGGTTGGATGGAGAGCATTTGTGAACAGCAGTTTTCAGTTCTTTCCACAGATTCTCGATTGGATTCAGGTCTGGACTTTGACTTGGCCATTCTAACACCTGGATATGTTTATTTTTGAACCATTCCATTGTAGATTTTGCTTTATGTTTTGGATCATTGTCTTGTTGGAAGACAAATCTCCGTCCCAGTCTCAGGTCTTTTGCAGACTCCATCAGGTTTTCTTCCAGAATGGTCCTGTATTTGGCTCCATCCATCTTCCCATCAATTTTAACCATCTTCCCTGTCCCTGCTGAAGAAAAGCAGGCCCAAACCATGATGCTGCCACCACCATGTTTGACAGTGGGGATGGTGTGTTCAGCTGTGTTGCTTTTACGCCAAACATAACGTTTTGCATTGTTGCCAAAAAGTTCAATTTTGGTTTCATCTGACCAGAGCACCTTCTTCCACGTGTTTGGTGTGTCTCCCAGGTGGCTTGTGGCAAACTTTAAACGACACTTTTTATGGATATCTTTAAGAAATGGCTTTCTTCTTGCCACTTTTCCATAAAGGCCAGATTTGTGCAATATACAACTGATTGTTGTCCTATGGGCAGAGTCTCCCACCTCATCCAGAGTGATCATGGGCCTCTTGGCTGCATCTCTGATCAGTCTTCTCCTTGTATGAGCTGAAAGTTTAGAGGGACGGCCAGGTCTTGGTAGATTTGCAGTGGTCTGATACTCCTTCCATTTCAATATTATCGCTTGCACAGTGCTCCTTGGGATGTTTAAAGCTTGGGAAATCTTTTTGTATCCAAATCCGGCTTTAAACTTCTTCACAACAGTATCTCGGACCTGCCTGGTGTGTTCCTTGTTCTTCATGATGCTCTCTGCGCTTTTAACGGACCTCTGAGACTATCACAGTGCAGGTGCATTTATACGGAGACTTGATTACACACAGGTGGATTGTATTTATCATCATTAGTCATTTAGGTCAATATTGGATCATTCAGAGATCCTCACTGAACTTCTGGAGAGTTTGCTGCACTGAAAGTAAAGGGGCTGAATAATTTTTCAGTTTTTGATTTGTTAAAAAAGTTTGAAATATCCAATAAATGTCGTTCCACTTCATGATTGTGTCCCACTTGTTGATTCTTCACAAAAAAATAGTTTTATATCTTTATGTTTGAAGCCTGAAATGTGGCAAAAGGTCGCAAAGTTCAAGGGGGCCGAATACTTTCGCAAGGCACTGTATATAAATGTGATATTTTACTTTATTTTTTTAATACATATACAAACATTTCTAAAATCCTTAAGTGTTATTATGGGGTAGTGTGTAGATTGATTAGGGGAATTAAAAAAAAAATCCATATTTAGAATAAGGCTGTAACGTAACAATGTGGAAAAAGTCTTAAGGGTCTGAATACCGTCCGAATAAACTGTATACTTTGTATCCCTTGTTTCCTTTAATTTGTCAGTAACCGGTATGCCTAGAGTCAGGAAGGCTGCCGTTTGGGCAGTATGCCTGCCAAATATAGCCTACAGCTTGTTGCATTGTGGCCAGGAAAAAGGCAGTTTGGAAAGCAAATGCCTACCGCTGAAAAAAATACTAATATGCTTGTAGAACCAATAGAAAAAAATCAAAAGCCCCAGGGCCTATGACTTCTTAATCCAGCGGTGCAGTTGTCTGGGAACCCAATTTGTTTCTCCATATAGACAGACAAAAAATGAGAGTACACACACCAGACAATAACATACACCATTTAATAAAACGTTTCCTTGACATGTTAAAAATACCCATTAGAAGAAACATGACCACTGAATAATATGAACAGAGAACTTTAGAGAACTATAAACTCAATCACCTTTGAGACCAAAATGAAAACATTGAACTATCATGTCACAATGGCAAGAAGAAACAATAGGGACATAGTTGTATTGAGGAGACGTAACAGATAATCGTACTGATAAAACCCAGTAAGTACTTCAGTCTCCAGGGCGTTGGGAGGACCAAACACCCTCAATAGTCTGGCTGGTAAACCCGATGGCTACACTGTCAGAACAGGATGCATGTTGACGTTTACTGTCATGAAACTTGCCCTTGAGGCATAACTGAAAGATTTCTGCTAGATGGGCCAGCTGCAAAGTCAAAATGATCTAGATTGTAAAAATTCATGAAAACAAATTTGCTTTTTGGCTTTAATTTAAGGTTAGGAGTAAAATCAGATTTTATGACTTGGTGGATGTGCCAGCTAGTGACCACTCTACAGAGCTGCCTCTAGAACAAGATTCATGGTCAAACACGCTGAGGAGGCTAGGGTGTGAGAGAGAGAGAGAGAGGAGGCTAGGGTGTGAGAGAGAGAGAGAGAGGAGGCTAGGGTGTGAGAGAGAGAGAGAGAGAGGCTAGGGTGTGAGAGAGAGAGAGAGAGAGAGAGAGAGGAGGCTAGGGTGTGAGAGAGAGAGAGAGAGAGGAGGCTAGGGTGTGAGAGAGAGAGAGAGAGAGAGACGAGGCTAGGGTGTGAGAGAGAGAGAGAGAGAGAGAGAGAGGAGGCTAGGGTGTGAGAGAGAGAGAGAGGAGGCTAGGGTGTGAGAGAGAGAGAGAGGAGGCTAGGGTGTGTGAGAGAGAGAGAGAGAGAGAGGAGGCTAGGGTGTGTGTGAGAGAGAGAGAGGAGGCTAGGGTGTGTGAGAGAGAGAGAGAGAGGAGGCTAGGGTGTGTGAGAGAGAGAGGAGGCTAGGGTGTGAGAGAGAGAGAGGAGGCTAGGGTGTGAGAGAGAGAGAGGAGGCTAGGGTGTGAGAGAGAGAGAGGAGGCTAGGGTGTGAGAGAGAGAGAGGAGGCTAGGGTGTGAGAGAGAGAGAGGAGGCTAGGGTGTGAGAGAGAGAGAGGAGGCTAGGGTGTGAGAGAGAGAGGAGGCTAGGGTGTGAGAGAGAGAGGAGGCTAGGGTGTGAGAGAGAGAGAGGAGGCTAGGGTGGGAGAGAGAGGGGAGGCTAGGGTGGGAGAGAGAGGGGAGGCTAGGGTGTGAGAGAGAGGGGAGGCTAGGGTGTGAGAGAGAGGGGAGGCTAGGGTGTGAGAGAGAGGGGAGGCTAGGGTGTGAGAGAGAGGGGAGGCTAGGGTGGGAGAGAGAGGGGAGGCTAGGGTGGGAGAGAGAGGGGAGGCTAGGGTGGGAGAGAGGGGAGGCTAGGGTGGGAGAGAGAGGGGAGGCTAGGGTGGGAGAGAGAGGGGAGGCTAGGGTGGGAGAGAGGGGAGGCTAGGAGAGAAGAGAGGCTAGGGTGGGAGAGAGGAGAGGCTAGAGGAGAGAGAGGCTAGAGGAGAGAGAGGCTAGAGGAGAGAGAGAGGCTAGAGGGGAGAGAGAGGCTAGAGGGGAGAGAGAGGCTAGAGGGGAGAGAGAGGCTAGAGGGGAGAGAGAGGCTAGAGGGGAGAGAGAGGCTAGAGGGGAGAGAGAGGCTAGAGGGGAGAGAGAGGCTAGAGGGGAGAGAGAGGCTAGAGGGGAGAGAGAGGCTAGAGGGGATTGAGAGAGGCTAGAGGGGATGGAGAGAGGCTAGAGGGGAGAGAGGCTAGAGGGGAGAGAGAGGCTAGAGGGGAGAGAGAGGCTAGAGGGGAGAGAGAGGCTAGAGGGGAGAGAGAGGCTAGAGGGGAGAGAGAGGCTAGAGGGGAGAGAGAGGCTAGAGGGGAGAGAGAGGCTAGAGGGGAGAGAGAGGCTAGAGGGGAGAGAGAGGCTAGAGGGGAGAGAGAGGCTAGAGGGGAGAGAGGCTAGAGGGGAGAGAGGCTAGAGGGGAGAGAGAGGCTGGGGAGAGGTGGTTGAAAGCAGCTAGGCAACACTGATTCGTTTTTTCAACACTGGGTTAAACATAACGCTTTAACACAGGGTAGAAAAGGCTTGACCATCTGATGGCAACTAACATCAAATCTGGCACTCAACGGGACTGGATTTGCATCGGACTGTGACTGGTGGTAAAGGGGTTATGGGTCAGGACGCTATTATGGGTTTATGATTCATGTAATTTCTCTCCACCTGATCACAGATCAATATGGAGAATACATATGAATCTTAACTGTTCCATAGTTTAGGTTACCATCAGACCCTCTTCTGAAATCACAGAATCGCCTGTCATCTACATCACAGGAACTTTGATCGGAGACGCTTGGTGCCGTACTTGGACTGGCGTGCGTATGTATGCGTGTACACGGCACATGATCAGAACATAGCAACAAGAGCAGAATCTGATCCTCACCTACAGATTGAGAAGAGTTCAGTTCTGCAGTCAATCAGGACTGGTTGGTGTAACCTACAGTAGCTTAACAGAGCTTGTAAATAACATAATAGATTGTTGATATAAAAGGACTAAAAAGAGATGTCCGTTACGTGCTAATCTCAGAATGGACCATCCAAAACCAGAGCATGCTAATGTTAAATAAACAAGAACAGACAAACAGAAAACCATACTGCAGTTTTATAAAAACAAACTTGGGGACCAAACGGCAACAGCAGTAGGTCAGGCAGCAGCTGCCTCTCCTCCATCTGCAGAGCGGGGCGGGCAGGAGGGAGGGTTATGGGTAAAGGGCGTCTGTAGAGGAGCTACAGAGCTACAGTACTTTGGGACGTACAGACGGACCAAGGTTCTGAGAGCAAGACAGGGTTCCGAGAGCATGTCTCCTCACTAGTCCCCCTTGGTCAGCAGGTCTTCTATGTAGGCATCCAGTTCGTCATCGGTGTTTATGTCAATGTCCTGCAGGAGGAAAGGAGCGACATTCCTTTTCAGTTTGTCTGTGTGTGAGTGCATATGGGGAATCGCATCTTCTACGTAGCTAAGCTTCGATGTTGGTGCGTCTTACCTCCTGTACTTTCTGCAGCAGTTGTACGATGTTGGTTCGTAGTTTCTGTAGCTTCTCGTCTGCCTCCCTGAGTTTGGTCTCAGCGCTGGTACTCTTCTCCTCCACAGCTTTGGCTCTGGCGTCAGCTCTGCTCTGGTACGAGTTACACAGAGACTGGAGACCCAGCTCATACTGCTGGAAATACTCCTTCTGCAGACACATGCATAGATATAGATCAGATTGATATATACACTACCGTTCAAAAGTTTGGGGTCACAAATGTTTTTTTGTTTTTGTTTTTAAATGCAAAAAGACAGTCCATTAAAATAACATAAAATTGATTAGAAATGCAGTGTAGACATTGTTAATGTTGTAAATGCCTATTGTAGCTGGAAACGGCAGGTTGTTTATGGCCCATTATCAGCAACCATCACTCCCGTGTTCCAATGGCACGTTGTGTTAGCTAATCCAAGTTTATCATTTTAAAAGGCTAATTGAGCATTAGAAAACCCTTTTGCAATTATGTTAGCACAGCTGAAAACTGTTGTTCTGATTAAAGAAGCAATAAAAATGCCCTTCTGTAGACTAGTTGAGTATCTGGAACATCAGCATTTGTGGGTTCAATTACAGGCTCAAAATGGCCAGAAACAAAGAACTTTCTTCTGAAACTCATGTCTATTCTTGTTGATAATTTTTTGCATTTAAAAAAGAGAAAAAATAAATTTCTAAGTGACCACAAACTTTTGAACGGTAGTGTATATACACACATACATACAATTTTGCTATGGTATGATTTACAATGATATGACTGCAGCAGACTCCAGGGCAGGTCTCTAGAAGACATGGGTTAAAGTTAGAGGTCAGGAGTTAAAGGTCAGTCTCACCATAGGGAAGGCCACTAGCTCTTCTGCGGTCATGCTGTTGACATCGTCCTTCGGGATCCGGAAATCAGGAGGGAAGAAATAACGCAGCAGCGTCCTAAAGAGAACACACACAAAATTAGAGTTGTGACATCCACATTCCATTCTCCCTCTGAAAAAAAGGCAATTGGGAGGCCAAAAACCAACAGACAGAGTATCGGGTAGTCATGGTTACCTCATCATGTTGACCAGATTGTCAGTCACCTCTCGACTGGTTCCTGGTTGGGTGGTGTCAGGTTCCATGGGGGCGGGCCCCTTTTCAGTCCCCTCCCCTTGCTGTGTGTCAGGGGTCTGGGAGAGGGGAGAGGGGGGTCGCATCAACCTCACCTCCTCACTGCCTTTGAAAACCCTAATAACAACAACCATAAATTATACAGACAACCTCACCTCCTCACTGCCCTTAACCACCAAAATAACAGCACCCAAAAACTCCTCAGAACACTAACTTATCAAAACATTTGGAAATTAAATAGAAACTGGCACATCATTGGCCACTGGTACAGCATAGTGGTGGGGGGTGAAATCTATACAGTTCCATATTGCAATATTCTTTTTTTAGACAATACTATACTGATATTGTACTCCAAGTACCGATTTAAATAAATAGAATAGCTATAACTTATTCTCTATCTTTAAAAAAAATAGTGAGCCAACAGGTTTTCAGCACTTATTTGCTTGACTGATCAAAACTTGTTTTCTCATGCCCCCTCTTGTCTCTCTGCAGCAGACATAGTTCGCAATGTAATAAAATAGCAGTATTAAATCACAATACATATTGTATCGGCACCTAAGTATTGTGATAATATCGTATTGTGAGGTCCCTAGCAATTCCCAGCCCAACACACACATAAACGTAAGACAACAAAGCACAAAGACGGTGAGTTGGTGAGCCTACCATCGGTCCTTGGGGGTGGATCTGGGGACGTAGTCAAACTTCACCTTCCAGCGAACGCTCTGCTTGCTGGTTTCCACAGCAACCACTTTGCCTGTGAACCATTCCTTATTCACACGTACCTCCACCAACATACCCTTATCTACAGGAGACAACACAAGAGGAATTGTGAAGCTTTGTTCTGTCTATGTCATTGCTAATAAGAAATCTTCTCAGCAAATCAACTATCATCAAGAACGTAATAAAAAATCACCTTTCTGAGCATTCTTCGGTTCATTCTCTGGGTGCTCGTCCTCTGCGCTGCCTGTCACCTAAAAACATTACACACAGAAAACACACAGATCAAATAGTCTAGTAGTAAGTGTGTGTGAAGAAATACAAGAGTGGTGTGTTATTGAGAAAAGAGAGCAGGAGAGCAGAATATAAGCAACTATATATAGAATAGTTAAGAGACAGATAGGACCCAACACAAAAGGTTCCCAGGTTTGCTTGTCAGTATTCCCACACCTCACACTAGACTACTGCAACACAGTTTCCCCTGCCATAAACCCTCACATTGGTGCCACAACAGAGAGATGTGCAGGTACATTGAAAAAACATGCACTTTTTGGATATTGATTAGATTGCCATGGATGCACACAAACTCAAATATTAGTTCAGATTATTTGGCTTGCAATATGTGATCTATAGGTCGAGAGCTTCGAAAGCTGGGCGCAAAATCAATTCTAGCTCTTAAAGGGACAGTAGCCTACATTAGCATTATTTAATCTGCAGTTATTCTTCTGCCATTTATTCTGTTACCAATAATACATCAATGTTAATAATATCTTCAGATTACAATGACGTCTCTTAACTAAATGCAATCTATTAGCTTCCAAAATTTAAATAGATATATCTAGCTGTAATATAACACATTCTGATGGAATGGCTTGTCCTGCACTTCGTAAAAATTGAGTGAATGTTGGAAAAAGATCTTGGTTCCTTTCTAATCATAGCAATGTGAATGTAGAGAGGAAAAATAAGTGAAGTGGCAAAAGAGTCGAGTCCTTATTCAAAGGCAAGATAAGAGTTTTTTTTGTTTATCTTAACCCCAAAGTTCACTTTAACGAAGACTGAGATCAGTTATTTTAAAGAGGACTATATGCGAAAACACCCTTAAGAGTAGAGTTAGGAGACAGACAGGACCCATTCCATTCAGAGTAAAATTATGAGAGAAGGGGAGGATCTATTCTATTATGATTAGAGTTAGGAGAGAGGGATAGGACAGATAACATTATGAGTGGAGAAGGTGTAGCCTCTTGCGCCGTGGCTGGTGGGTACCTTGGCTCTAGCCCCACCCGAGGGCTTAGGCGGGGCGGGGATGGGTTTGGCTGGTGGTGGTGTTGCAGGGGGCAGCCGTGTTGGTATGGTAGCACTCCTCTTCTCAGGCGGCGGGGGTTTGGTGCTGAGTGGGGGGGTGGGGACCTGTGGGGTCGATGACATCACATGACCTCTGAACTATGGGTCAACCTCTGACCTATGGGTAAACTGGTCTGCTCCATGTGTCAGACTCTTTGTTCTTCCTCCAAAAGAGCTTTCCCCCTCTCCGTACCTAACATCACCTCTCTGTCCTCACTCATCTTCAGGAAACATCCATATGTCCTCTTCTTCCAAACATCCCTTCCCCTTTATCTTTCCGTTCCCTCTCCTCTTACACATGCAGTGCTTTCCTGTGTCTGTCTGATACATTGTATACATATATTCTATAGATTGACAGATTGATAGTCTGAGCAGTGAAAATGTATGTGTGAGAGAGTGTACCTCTGTCACTTTTCCCCGCTTGAGTGGAGCTTTCTCAACAGTTTTCCCACGATTCCCCACTGCAGCTGCCATCTTGGATTTCTTGGGCTGAGGCTCCTTCTCCTCCTCGCTGTCCTCCTCCTCTTCTTCTTCTTCCTCCTCCTCACTCTCCTCCTCCATCACTCTCTTGCGCTGGCTGCTAGCAGGTGTGGTTGCTTTGGCAGGAGACGATTTGGCTTGAATCTGTAGAAACACCATAGATATTACTGATACTGGACCATAAAATTATTTTGGTATTTGGCAATTAACTCATGGATACCATTTTTATGTCTCTGCATCCAGTATGAAGGAAGTTAGAGGTAGTTTTGTGAGCAAATGCTAACATTTGCAAACATATCTAAAAACCTGTTTTCAATAGTGCAATGACGAAGTCTACCTCATCAGACTCTGGGTAAGTAGATACATGGCTTAATTGCCAAAGTCTCACACTATCCTTTTAACATAACCGTAATATATTTGATAAAGGACAACACACAAACATACTCACCCGTGAGCTGCGGCTTGGAGGGGTGGGTTTGGTGGGGATTTTGGCTGGGGCTTTGGGGGCGGGCTTAGCTGGAGGGGGTGATTGCTTCGCTGCAGCTCTGGCTCTAGATTGGTCGACTCTGGAGGCTGGGGCAGCAGGCCGGGTGGTCGGTCGAGGGGAATTGGTGAGTTTGCGGTTGGGGGCTGGCGGCTGGCTGGGGGCGTTCTTCAGGAGGGCGGGGAGAGGGGGGGAGCGAGGGCGTGAAACACGCTCTGAAGACCTGGTTGCCTAGGAGACAGAGAGAACATGAAACATTATATTCAGATATCAGGAGACAGTATGTGTTATTGTGTAAAACTAGTAGAGGGTAAGTATGTCTGTATACATGTAGTGTGTGTTTACCTGTAGATGGGGAGTATTTGTGACTGTGTGTGCGTGTACCTGGGAAGAACTGTCATTCATGGGTCTCATGCTGACATCCAGAGGCAACTTCTTCACATCTGCTGCTGATTTGATGGTGCTGGTTTTCTGCAGAGCCTCTAGTTTCTCCTGCTGCTGTCTGATCTTCTCTGTCAGTTCTTTCTGTTTGTCCTCCGCTGTCTGTCTGTCCTTCTTCAGAAGTCCACATGGAAGGTTCTGTTTCTGCTCCGCTGCATCACACCTACAACACACACAACATTTGAGATATACTGTATGTGGTGTTCCTGCAGGTGTGTGTGTGTGTGTGTTTACCTGTCCTGAGTGCTGTCAGGGTTCATCAGACACACCCAGCTGTCCGGGTAACGTTTATCCACCGCATCCATCTGGAATGGCAGAGTCCTCCACTTCAGACATTTATCTACAGAGAGAGGGGAAGAGAAAGACAACTCTGAGCTTGTCTATTTATTTATTTATTTATTTATGTGTGTGTGTGACTTGACACACTTTAAAGTGTCTCTGTATGTGTACAACTCACCACACTGTATGGTGAGGGGTATCTCCATGGCGCGGCGTCTCTTGTATCTCTGCTCAGCCGAGGGGAGTGAGGACCAGCTGGCCGACAGGTACCCAAACTCATCCCAGAACTTCACTATGCCCTTCTGAGCTAAAAGTGGAAAAAGCAGAAACATGCTAGACATATGGACTAAGGCTGTTGCAGTAACTATACAACCACGTATAACTATGCACATTAAACAGTAGTGTGTCTAACTAGAGCTATACACAGATTTAATAGTTACATTATTTTGCTACTGTTGATATGTATATTTAGCCTACTAAACATAAACAACCTGCCTGCTTTCATTGTTGTCCCCCTCATGTTGCACCCTAGACAGAGCGAGGGCAAGGGGGAGGGGCATGGTAGACAGAGCGAGGGCGAGGGGCATGGTAGACAGAGCGAGGGGCATGGCAGACAGGGCGAGGGGGCGGGCATGGCAGACAGGGAGAGGGGGCGGGGCATGGCAGACAGGGCGAGGCACGGTAGACAGGGCGAGGGGGCGGGGCATGGTAGACAGGGCGGGACATGGTAGACAGGGCGAGGGGGCGGGACATGGTAGACAGGGCGAGGGGGCGGGACATGGTAGACAGGGCGAGGGGGCGGGACATGGTAGACAGGGCAAGGGGGCGGGACATGGTAGACAGGGCAAGGGGGCGGGACATGGTAGACAGGGCGAGGGGGCGGGACATGGTAGACAGGGCGAGGGGGCGGGACATGGTAGACAGGGCAAGGGGGCGGGACATGGTAGACAGGGCGAGGGGGCGGGACATGGTAGACAGGGCAAGGGGGCGGGACATGGTAGACAGGGCGAGGGGGCGGGACATGGTAGACAGGGCGAGGGGGCGGGACATGGTAGACAGGGCAAGGGGGCGGGACATGGTAGACAGGGCGAGGGGGCGGGACATGGTAGACAGGGCAAGGGGGCGGGACATGGTAGACAGGGCGAGGGGGCGGGACATGGTAGACAGGGCGAGGGGGCGGAACGTGGTAGACAGGGCAAGGGGTATATTGTAGCGTACACTTGGGTAGGGAATTAACTGTATTCCTTTAAGAAGTTTTTGATATTCTTTCAATGCTTTAGCTTACAATGTTAGTTGTATAGTGTAAAAAAGTGGAGAGTGTCAACTTTAACGCTAGAATTACTAATTTAATGTAACCCTGAAGCTATATTTATTTATTTTTTATTTAACTAGGTAAGTCAGTTAAGAACAAAATCTTATTTACAATGACGGCCTACCAAAAGGCCTCCTGCTGGGACGGGAATAAAATAAAATAATGAAAATATAGGACAAAAAACACATCACGACAAGAGACACCATAACACCACATAAAGAGAGACCTAAGACAACAACAACAGCATGGGAGCAAAACATGGCGGCAGCAGCATAAAACATGATACAAACATTATTGGGCACAGACTACAGCACAAAGGACAAGATGGTAGAGACAACAATACATCACGCGAAGCAGCCACAACTGCCAGTAAGAGTGTCCATGATTGAGTCTTTGAATGAAGAGATGGAGATAAAAAGGTCCAGTTAAGTGTTTTTTGCAGCTCCTTCCAGTCGCTAGCTGCAGCAAACTGAAAAGAGGAGCGACCCAGGGATATGTGTGCTTTGGGGGACCTTTAACAGAATGTGCCTGGCAGAACAGGTGTTGTATATGGAGGATGAGGGGGAGTGAGGCCTAAGAGGGTTTTTATAAATAAGCGACGTGTATACAGAGATGACCAGTTTACAGAGTGCAGTGATGTGTGCTATAAGGAGCATTGGTGGCAAAACTGATGGCCGAATGGTAAAGAACATCTAGCCGCTCGAGAGCACCCTTACCTGCCGATCTATAAATTACATCTACATAATCTAGCATGGGTAGGACGGTCATCTGAATCAGGGTTAGTTTGGCAGCTGGGGTGAAAGACGAGCAATTACAATAGATGAAGCCAAGCCTAGATACAACCTTAGCCTGCAGCTTTGATATGTGCTGAGAGAAGGGCAGTGTACCGTCTAGTCATACTCCCAAGTACTTGTATGAGGTGAATACCTCAAGCTCTAAACCCTCAGGAGGTAGTAATCACACCGGTGGGGAGAGGGGCATTCTTCTTACCAGTCCACATAACCTTGTTCTGAACACCTCCAAAACAAAAGGTAAAGGGCAGAGAAAGCTTGTTGGACATTAAGAAAGCTTTGTTTTAGACTGTTTAACACAAAATCTGGGGACGGGCCAGCTGAGTATAAGAGTGTATCATCTGCATATAAATAGATGAGAGCTTCCTACTACTTGAGCTATGTTGTTGATGTAAATTGATCAGAATGTGGGGCCTAGGATTGAGCCTTGGAAAACTCCCTTGGTGACAGGCAGTGGCTGAGACAGCAGATGTTCTGACTTTATACACTGTACTCTTTGAGAGAGGTAGTTAGCAAACCAGGCCAAAGAGCCCTCCGAGACACCAATAATCCTTAGCTGGCCCACAAAAATTGAATGGTCTACCGTATCAAAAGCTTTAGCCAAGTCAATAAAAATAGCAGCACAACATTGCTTAGAATCAAGGGAAATTGTGACATCATTTAGGACCTTTAAGGTTGCAGTGACACATCCATAACCTGAGCAGAAACCAGATTGCATACCCGAGAGAATACTGTAGACATCAACAAAGCCAGTCAGTTGATTATTGACAAGTTTTGCAAAACACTTTTGATAAGCAGGGCAAAATAGAAATGGGCCTATAACAGTTAGGATCAGCTTGATCTCCACCTTTAAATAAAGGACGCACCGTGGCTACCTTCCAAGCAATGGGAACCTCCCCCGGAGGAGAGACAGGTTAAAAAGGTCAGAGATAGGCTTGGCAAAGATAGGGGCAGCAACCTTAAAAAAGGGTCTACTCTAAACCATCTGGCTCTCGTTCAGGCAAACCAGCTGTTTTTTAGGGGTCAAATTTAAGGAGCTCCTTTAGCACCTCGGACTCAGTGACTGCCTGAAGGGAGAAATTTTGTAGCAGGGCAGGGGAGAAAGAGGGAGGAGCATCGGGGATAGTCACATTAGAAGGGGTGGGAGATGAGGAAATCTTGAATGGGCAAGGAGGCATGTAAGAGTCAAATAGGAATCCTAACTTAATAATGTGGTGATTAAAGGGCTCAGCCATGTGCTCCTTGTCAGTAACAACCACATCATCAACTTTAAAGGACATGGGCAGCTGTGAGGAGGAGGGTTTATTCTCCAGACCTTTAACTGTTTTCCAGAACTTCTTGGGCTTAGACCCACAGAGAGAGAAATGCCCCTTAAAATAACTAACTTTGGCCTTCCGGATAGCCGGAGTGCACTTATTTCTAATTTGCCTGAACGAGAGCCAGTCAGCATGAGTTTGCGCGTGCCGAGCGATTTGCCAAATGTAATTCTTGAGCTGGAGTAACTCTGCCACATCACGGTCGAATCAGGGGCCGAACCGGTTTTAAATTCTTATTTTCTTTATGAGTACGTATTTGTTAACGATACCACTGAAAATATCAAAAAGGGAAGGTCCAAGAGACTTCGTCAGAGGGTATTAAGTTGATTCTACACCAATTTATAGAGGACAGGTCATGAAGGAAATCTTGCTCATTAACGTTTTTTAGCAAGCGTCTGACAAATCAGGACAGGTCGTTTCACTGAGCAGCCATTATGAACACAGGTTGTACAACAGTGATCACTAAGGTCATTACAGAAAACACCAGACTGAACACCATCAGGATTATTTGTAAGGATAACATAGAGGAGAGTAGCCTTTTCTGGGTGTTTGGGGTCATATACCACCCTGCATACCACTGCTGGCTTGCTTGTAAAGCTAAGCAGGGTTGGTCCTGGTCAGTCCCTGGATGGGAGACCAGATGCTACTGGCAGTGGTGTTGGAGGGCGAGTAGGAGACACTCTTTCCTCTGGTCTAAAAAAATACTCTTGCCCCAACAGTGTGTGTGTGCTGGAGGCGAACGAAAGCTCGGAAGAGAGGCAGAGGTATCTGTACCAGACAGGAGGAGACAGGCCAGGGCGGACGGTGAACAGATCACCAGGTGGAATCCAAGCAGCAGTGCAGCAGGCAACGGGAGTAGGTATCACACCTACGTGGGAGAAGCTTTTTTCGGGAGATAGATTCCTTGTAGAAAATCTAGCATGTCTCTGTCCACCATCTTTTCCACGTGGAAAAGGAGGTTGTTAGCTGGCTATATATTTTCAGTTTCGGCAAATTATCCTTTACGACCTCCAAACAAAGTTGTCCTGTGGCTGTTGTATTTTGTGGATTCTGAGGGTATCTTCTGATGTGATCAAATCAACAATATTGTTTCTTATTGAGGTCATTTACAATTGAAGTGTTCTGGCTGCATCACAGTTAAAAATAGAGATGAATCCAGGGGGTTCTGTATTTTAGTTACCTCTGCAACAGATCGAAAGGGCTTCAAAGGCCTCTGCATTTGGGTGGGGAGGGAGGCTGTGAAACTCTCCTGTCATTGTTAGGCTCAAGAGTTTTCACACCTTACTTCACACTTCAGTGCTAATTTTAGTCAGTTTCTTTCCTAGCAGCTTGGTAGCTTAGTAGCCTTATTTATTTAAACAATAAAGCCCGAAGGGGTGTGGTATCTGGCCAATATACCACGGCTAAGGGCTGTTCTTAAGCATGACGCAAAGTGGAGTGCCTGGTTACCAACGTAATTAGAGCAAGAAAAACATGTGATTTGTCATACCCGTGGTTTATGGTCTGTCAGCCAATCAGCATTCAGGGTTCAAATTACCCAGTTTATAATTAAGCAATAAGGCACGGGGGGGGGTGTGGTATATGGACAATATACCACAGCTACGGGCTGTTCTTAGGCACGGCGCATCGCAGACACAAACCCGAGGTGCCTTATTGCTATTATAAACTGGTTACCAACATAATTAGAGCAGGAAAAATAAAGGTGTCATGCCCGTGGTATACGGTCTGATATACCACGGCAGTTGGCCAATCAGCATTCAGGGCTGGAACCACTCAGTTTATAATAAGCTTTAAAAAACAAAATTACCTAGAGATGATTGTCTTTTCATTTTTGATTGAACATTACTCACTCAGTTTTGTGTTGGATGATATTTCCATGTTCCGCTGTGTTTCTTCTGCAGGTTTTGGTTTGTTAGAAGTTTTGTTCTTGATAATCCTTGGTAGCAATAGTCCATTCGGGTAAATTTGTCCAAAATCAAGGTTTTAGGTATGGAATTGTGATTTGGAATGAAGGTTTTGATGTTGAGGTTAGTGTCGTGTATAAATCCTTGTGAAACAATTCAAGTTAATCTACATTTATCCAACTGTAATTCTATCTTTTCGCAGAACTCAGGAACCAATGCTCTCTGTGTCTGTTTGTGCTCTCTCTCGTTAGCTACCCCCTCCTCCCCCCTGTAACGATTCTCCAGGTCGTTGCTGTAAATGAGAAAGTGTTCTCAGTCAACTGACCTGGTAAAATAAGGGTTAAATTCCACTATCATGGTTATATAGACGTTGTGTGTGTTACCTATGTTGCTGTCCTTCCAGTACTGGGCTAGGTGTTCTCCCATGGCTCTCAGAAGGTGTCTGTATTCTTTAGCGTCCGCAAAGTCCTGCTTGTTGTGAGTGGGCTCCAGAACCAGGTATGGAACATCTACTACCCCCACAACACCTCCACACGCCCTGCACACACACACTTCATTAGAAAGCATTTCTGGTCGTCTCACTGGTCACTGACTAGCCAATAAGAGGACAATCGAAGGGAGTGTATGTGTGTTACTCACATTCCTCCCTCCAGCTGAGGTCCAGTCTTCTCGTACATCTTAATGAGGCGAGAGCAGTTATACACAAACATCCCATCCAGGTCTCTCTGCTCAATGCTCACCCCGAAGATAAAACTCAGTTCCTTAGGCTCCTTCAATGCTCTGGGGGAAGGAGAGGGAGCAGTGTTAATGTTTTATTGTTTGGTTTGACTTTCGTTTGTTTGTAAAGTTAACATTTTTATTTTGACTGACTTCTGTTTGGACTCCTGAATCATCTTTTTCACTTCCGCCTCCCGTCGAAGCATCATGGCCCCCTCCTGAGCCTTACGCAACATGATCTGGAGCAGAGAGAAGAGGATTTGAATAAGGGAGGAGAGGAATCAGGCCATTGGGTCAATATATTGCTAATCTTGCCGTGTGTGTTGGTTCTTACCCGTGACTCTTTGGACAGGTCGTCTCCCAGTTTGGCCTCCAGAGACAGACTTTTGCTCTCCGCCTCACGAGCCTTCTCCTCCGCTGGAACATACACACAGAGAGGGGAGCGGGTTCTAAAGGTAGAACTGGTTCTGTGCGTGTGTGTGTGTCTTATCCATCTTGGCCAGGTGATCTGTGTGTGTGTGGGCAACTCACCTATCTTAGCGAGGTGATCAGCCTTTTTTACTTCCTGCTCAGCACGGGTTTTGAATCGAGTCGATGTGTATTTATATACCCTGAGAGACAGACACAGACTTAGCTGAATGGACACAAACAGGACTTAGTATTTTAGTCTCAGTGATGTCTCTAGACAGGAGAGTCTCTGGATGCAGTAGTGTGTGTGTGTATGTGTATGTGTGTATATATATATATATATAAACCTGGGTTTGTAGAGGCAGCAGGACAGTCTCTTGGTCCTGACTTTGTGTCCCTGTATGAAGATCCTCATCCTGGGGTCGATGTAGAGGACAGCTGCGTATGCTCGGAACGACCGACGTTCTGGCTTCCTGTATGAGGGGAAGTGATATCATCAACATAAACACACAGTCCTAGGTAGTCTTCAAGTCACACGACACAGATTATATATATATATATATATATATATATGTTTTTTTTTGTTTTTAAACGTCCTTACCCACACACAGACCCCATACTTACACTCCCTCTGAAGGAGTCCCAGCCATCAGGATATCCTGGTGGTCTGTCTCTACATCCAGCTCTGGTTCTCTGGTGTCCATCAACTTCAGGTTATAGATGATCACCAGAGTACCTACACACACAGTTCAGATTATAGATTATCACCTCTCTACACACACACACCACACACACACACACACACACGTCTCACCGCTGCTGCCCTCCATCTTGTTAAACTGTTCCATCAGCTGCTGTTCGTTATTAAAAGGAGAGTATTTGTAGATGAGCTCCGTCTCTATGGCGAACTTCTCAGGGTCGCCTGTGATTGGCTGTCTGGTCAGTAGGTCCCAGGTGGGCAGGGGTACGATCACCTGACAAGAGGAGACAAACAGACAACCTTAAAATACATACTGACACACTTCTCAAGAGGTGATGTTATGTGTTGTTTCAAATAGGTAGACATAGTCAATAAAGGCTCTTTCAGTAAATCAGAGTATAACACGACAGCCACAAAATAAAACAATGTTTTAAGCAACCGGACATATCATCATTGACTTCTGGCGCCGACAGAGATGGCCGCCTCGCTTCGCGTTCCTAGGAAACTATGCAGTTTTTAGTTTTTTTACGTGTTATTTCTTACATTAGTACCCCAGGTCATCTTAGGTTTCATTACATACAGTCGAGAAGAACTACTGAATATAAGATCAGCGTCAACTCACCATCAGTACGACCAAGAATATGTTTTTCGCGACGCGGATCCTGTGTTCTGCCTTACAAACAGGACAACGGAGTGGATCCTATGCAGCGACCCAAAAAAACGACTCCGAAAGAGAGGGAAACGAGGCGGTCTTCTGGTCAGACTCCGGAGACGGGCACACCGTGCACCACTCCCTAGCATTCTTCTTGCCAATGTCCAGTCTCTTGACAACAAGGTTGATGAAATCCGAGCAAGGGTAGCATTCCAGAGGGACATCAGAGACTGTAACGTCCTTTGCTTCACTGAAACATGGCTCACTGGAGAGACTCTATCCGAAGCGGTGCAGCCAACGGGTTTCTCCACGCATCGCGCTGACAGAAACAAACATCTTTCTGGTAAGAAGAGGGGCGGGGGGGTATGCCTCATGGCCAACGTGACATGGTGTGATGAAAGAAACATACAGGAACTCAAATCCTTCTGTTCACCTGATTTAGAATTCCTCACAATCAAATGTAGACCGCATTATCTACCAAGAGAATTCTCTTCGATTATAATCACAGCCGTATATATCCCCCCCCAAGCAGACACATCGATGGCTCTGAACGAACTTTATTTAACTCTCTGCAAACTGGAAACGATTTATCCGGAGGCTGCATTCATTGTAGCTGGGGATTTTAACAAGGCTAATCTGAAAACAAGACTCTCTAAATTTTATCAGCATATCGATTGCGCAACCAGGGATGGAAAGACCTTGGATCATTGTTACTCTAACTTCCGCAACGCATATAAGGCCCTGCCCCGCCCCCCTTTCGGAAAAGCTGACCACGACTCCATTTTGTTGATCCCTGCCTACAGACAGAAACTAAAACAAGAGGCTCCCACGCTGAGGTCTGTCCAACGCTGGTCCGACCAAGCTGACTCCACACTCCAAGACTGCTTCCATCACGTGGACTGGGAGATGTTTCGTATTGCGTCAGATAACAACATTGACGAATACGCTGATTCGGTGTGCGAGTTCATTAGAACGTGCGTTGAAGATGTCGTTCCCATAGCAACTATTAAAACATTCCCTAACCAGAAACCGTGGATTGATGGCAGCATTCGTGTGAAACTGAAAGCGCGAACCACTGCTTTTAATCAGGGCAAGTTGTCTGGTAACATGACCGAATACAAACAATGCAGCTATTCCCTCCGCAAGGCTATCAAACAAGCTAAGCGCCAGTACAGAGACAAAGTAGAATCTCAATTCAACGGCTCAGACACAAGAGGCATGTGGCAGGGTCTACAGTCAATCACGGACTACAGGAAGAAATCCAGCCCAGTCACAGACCAGGATGTCTTGCTCCCAGGCAGACTAAATCACTTTTTTGCCCGCTTTGAGGACAATACAGTGCCACTGACACGGCCTGCAACGAAAACATGCGGTCTCTCCTTCACTGCAGCCGAGGTGAGTAAGACATTTAAACGTGTTAACCCTCGCAAGGCTGCAGGCCCAGACGGCATCCCCAGCCGCGCCCTCAGAGCATGCGCAGACCAGCTGGCCGGTGTGTTTACGGACATATTCAATCAATCACTATACCAGTCTGCTGTTCCCACATGCTTCAAGAGGGCCACCATTGTTCCTGTTCCCAAGAAAGCTAAGGTAACTGAGCTAAACGACTACCGCCCCGTAGCACTCACATCCGTCATCATGAAGTGCTTTGAGAGACTAGTCAAGGACCATATCACCTCCACCCTACCTGACACCCTAGACCCACTCCAATTTGCTTACCGCCCAAATAGGTCCACAGACGATGCAATCTCAACCACACTGCACACTGCCCTAACCCATCTGGACAAGAGGAATACCTATGTGAGAATGCTGTTCATCGACTACAGCTCGGCATTCAACACCATAGTACCCTCCAAGCTCGTCATCAAGCTCGAGACCCTGGGTCTCGACCCCGCCCTGTGCAACTGGGTACTGGACTTCCGGACGGACCGCCCCCAGGTGGTGAGGGTAGGCAACAACATCTCCTCCCCGCTGATCCTCAACACTGGGGCCCCACAAGGGTGCGTTCTGAGCCCTCTCCTGTACTCCCTGTTCACCCACGACTGCGTGGCCACGCACGCCTCCAACTCAATCATCAAGTTTGCGGACGACACAACAGTGGTAGGCTTGATTACCAACAACGACGAGACGGCCTACAGGGAGGAGGTGAGGGCCCTCGGAGTGTGGTGTCAGGAAAATAACCTCACACTCAACGTCAACAAAACTAAGGAGATGATTGTGGACTTCAGGAAAAAGCAGAGGGAACACCCCCCTATCCACATCGATGGAACAGTAGTGGAGAGGGTAGCAAGTTTTAAGTTCCTCGGCATACACATCACAGACAAACTGAATTGGTCCACTCACACAGACAGCATTGTGAAGAAGGCGCAGCAGCGCCTCTTCAACCTCAGGAGGCTGAAGAAATTCGGCTTGTCACCAAAAGCACTCACAAACTTCTACAGATGCACAATCGAGAGCATCCTGGCGGGCTGTATCACCGCCTGGTATGGCAACTGCACCGCCCTCAACCGTAAGGCTCTCCAGAGGGTAGTGAGGTCTGCACAACGCATCACCGGGGGCAAACTACCTGCCCTCCAGGACACCTACACCACCCGATGTCACAGGAAGGCCATAAAGATCATCAAGGACATCAACCACCCGAGCCACTGCCTGTTCACCCCGCTATCATCCAGAAGGCGAGGTCAGTACAGGTGCATCAAAGCTGGGACCGAGAGACTGAAAAACAGCTTCTATCTCAAGGCCATCAGACTGTTAAACAGCCACCACTAACACTGAGTGGCTGCTGCCAACACACTGACACTGACTCAACTCCAGCCACTTTAATAATGGGAATTGATGGGAAATGATGTAAATATATCACTAGCCACTTTAAACAATGCTACCTTATATAATGTTACTTACCCTACATTATTCATCTCATATGCATACGTATATACTGTACTCTATATCATCGACTGTATCCTTATGTAATACATGTATCACTAGCCACTTTAAACTATGCCACTTTGTTTACATACTCATCTCATTTGTACATACCGTACTCGATACCATCTACTGTATCTTGCCTATGCTGCTCTGTACCATCACTCATTCATATATCCTTATGTACATATTCTTTATCCCCTTACACTGTGTACAAGACAGTAGTTTTGGAATTGTTAGTTAGATTACTTGTTATTACTGCATTGTCGGAACTAGAAGCACAAGCATTTCGCTACACTCGCATTAACATCTGCTTACCATGTGTATGTGACAAATAAAATTGGATTTGATTTGTGTCTGCTGGATGGGAGAGTGCCTGCTGCAGCTGACCCCTGATCTCTTACCTCGTCAAGCCCCTCCTCCTCGTGGAACGTTCTAGACAGGAACAGGCAGGACAGAGTGTTGTCCTTCTTAGTGAACAGAACAAAGTCTTTCCCAATACGCATGGAGCCCCTAGAGAGAAACACACACACAAACGATGCAGCTCACTTGGTGAGAGCGTGGCGCTAGCAACCCTAAGGTTGCATGTTCGATTACGGCGAGGACCACATACAACCACTATAAATGTATGAACTAAATGTATGAATGAAAGTGTCTGCAAAGGGCTATATATTATGTGTGAGGGGATTAAAGAGTCTTACGATTTGAGACCATTTCCATACTGGCCGATGTGAGTAGAATCTGGTGTACGCTTAGTGGACTTCCCAAATTGGATCACATGGGTCGCCTCATCTGAGAGATAGGAGGGAAATATAACCATCATATATGGAATTTCTTATAGCTCATTTATAGACTTGTGGATCAACTTAATTACTGTCTACTTTAGTTATTTCATTTGAATGGAACTCACTGGGGTCCATTCCTGTGCCGTCGTCTAAGAAACATAGCATGTAGCCTCCACGCAAATCTGGTCTCTTCTCTTTTGGCCACGAGGGGAAGAGAGGTTAGACAATTGTTACAACAGGAGGTGGATGAGATAGAAAGCCACACACAGGTTAGATACAAGAGGGGAAAAGAAAGCATAACATACAAAACTACTACTGAAATAGATGGCTTTTTCAATAGCTGAAACTAACCTTTCTAAAAACATAACTAGTCAAATTCTGGGTGTAGCTTATAATTATAAATCAGTAGTCCGGTAACCATTGGCACTGTAAGTATTCTAGATTATTGATAGGCAGCGTGATCTGTATAGTAGTGTCAGAGGGGTGAGAGGTGAGCAATGTAAATGTTTCCACATAGACACAAATCTATGTACTGGTGTATGTGAAGCAATATGTATGTGTGTGTGTGTACCTGTGTAGATGTCAATCCGGGTGGCATTTGCATCCCTGTAGGAGATGATTGGCAGGTGACAGACCAATCAGAAGGCAGATAAACCAGTGTGGTTAGATGCGGTTCCAATTAGAATGATTTTACCTTTTATTTCAGAATACAGAGAATACTAACAAATACATTTCCCACTGGTTTAATCCTGAATCAGTTCAGTATAGTTTGGCTGCAATTGTGATTTACTAACACTTATGCACGATGTCCCACATAGATACAAACATTTTGGATGGGTAGAGATAGAAGAACAAAGAATTGTGAGTAAGAACAGAGAGAAGTGCATTGTTGGTACCTGGAGTTGTCCACCAGCTCAGCCAGAGCTCCAAACAGGAACTCATGTGTCGTTCTGGAAACAAACATCCAACCAATCAACCTACAGTTCTGGTCCTTAAAACAAGTTACATTTCTAAAACACTTTGCTGAGGTAAGGAGTGTGTGTGCCAGCGAGCACAATTTCAAGTCAGTGTAAACATCAGTGCGTTCAATGTGGGTGGGGGTTGGGCCCTGTGCAATCAACAGGCCAGGGTTGGGTAACAATGGGAGTTGTGGGGTGTGGCCGACCCATTGGTGAAAGTTGACAGCTGGGGTAATGGGGCAGAATGGAACCTGGTGTAGATTTTAGGTGGGACACCATGTGATACTGGAGTCAACCAGCCCTAGCTAGTTGAATACAGTGGGGCAAAAAAAGTATTTAGTCAGCCACCAATTGTGCAAGTTCTCCCACTTAAAAAGAGGAGAGATGCCTGTCATTTTCATCATAGGTACACTTCAACTATGACAGACAAAATGAGAAAAAAAAATCCAGAAAATCACATTGTAGGATTTTTTATGAATTTATTTGAAAATGTATGGGTTAGGCCAGAGCCAGGGGTAAGGCGGCATTTTGAAAACGTGTCATTGACTTTGATACTCTGACTGGTTTGAAATGATCCAATCGCCGATGACTTTGTTTAGTACAACACCCCCCATTTTGATGGCAATGATGGCAGTGTCAGACTGAAGTATATAGCGAACATAGAGCAGCGAAATAATTCAGTATGTGTCACCAGGCAATGTGTAGCAGAGATGTTCTGGTGAACTAAGTAACCTTGCTTGAGACCTGAACATGCATGCTAGCTCCCAGAAAGAATGCCAAGGCTTTGGCACTGTGGGCCAACATGGTCGATCCAGGTTTGAATGCAGTTTGTATCCCTTTTCCTCTTTAGCTGTTCCATTCATTCATCTCAGTAAAGGCAACACATTATCCTTTCCGTTTGTTGTTTGAAAGGAAATACCACAGGAGAGGGTGGCTTGCATTAAGTATTAACCTCAGGCATCAGGTATAAGAGGCTTAGGAAGCTAATAGTTTTAACCTTATTTTTAGAATACCTTGTTATACCCATTATGATCTCTATCCTCTCCAAACGTGAGACATAAAAATGCCCGTGTGGGGATAGTATTCCTTGCTCTGGCAACCCATAAACGTGGCGTTATTTACGTGTGGCCAGAGTTCAACAGCACTCCGCATGAAGAAGTACAGTATGTGTGTGTGCGCAAAGGTGTTACAATTCTCACGTTGGCTGCATCATCATCAAGCATCACGCAGTTGGTCTCTGGTGATTTCATGAGTCCTACATAGTCGGGCTGTGCTTAGACTCATATCCAATATTAATTAATGCCCATTTTATGTAAACAGGGCTTTATGTGTTGAAGCACCCAGGTGAAATATTGTTACGTCTTAAGGGGAGAGCATTGATCTACAAGTTGCATCAGCTATTTATGGTGTGCTATTTGATGGTGTTAGTCTCTCTCCTCTTGGCCTTATGCCAAAGTGCATTGCTCCTATCCATAAACGACTTATGCCACTGGCCTTCTCTGAGCCCTTCGCGCTTCAAACAGTAGTTGTTTATATAGTGTTTTCAGGGAGATAGCAAAAGTTCAGACACCTTGGACAGCTGTCATGTATCATCTGGATCCATCAATGACTTGGTTATGTGGGCATCATTAGCAGCCATTTTCAAATTTTTACTACACCGCGTTTTGCTCATGAAGGTCTTTCAACCGTACAATGCAGCAATATATTTTGCAGTAAAAAGGCATTTTAGCATAACCGTTCCTTTTTATGTAGTCTATTCAACCATCTTGTGAGATTTTTTAAAAGGCACAATTTTAGTCCCTCATGTTGTTGACTGTCAGCGTCCAAGGAATGCAATGTCCTGCTCTATAGTGTGGCCAGTCTGTAAATCACTCTAACTTAGCCACAATAACATTCCTCTCCTCTTTACAATGTCCACATTGGAAAAACTTGAGTAATACTTTCATGTGTCTTTTGTAATTTGTGACCCCCATGTGATGTGTGTAGCTGTGAGAGATAGAGATATATATATATATATATATATACATACACAAAGTATTTAGTCAGCCACCAATTGTGCAAGTTCTCCCACTTAAAAAGATGAGAGAGGCGTGTAAAAAAATCCAGAAAATCACATTGTAGGATTTTTAATGAATTTATTTGCAAATTATGGTGGAAAATAAGTATTTGGTCAATAACAAAAGTTTATCTCAATACGTTCTTATATACCCTTTGTTGGCAATGACAGAGGTCAAACGTTTTCTGTAAGTCTTTCTGTAAGAGGTTTTCACACACTGTTGCTGGTATTTTGGCCCATTCCTCCATGCAGATCTCCTCTAGAGCAGTGATGTTTTGGGGCTGTTGCTGGGCAACACGGACTTTCAACTCCCTCCAAAGATTTTCTATGGGGTTGAGATCTGGAGACTGGCTAGGCCACTCCAGGACCTTGAAATGCTTCTTACGAAGCCACTCCTTCGTTGCCCGGGTGGTGTGTTTGGGATCATTGTCATGCTGAAAGATCCAGCCACATTTCATCTACAATGCCCTTGCTGATGGAAGGAGGTTTTCACTCAAAATCTCACGATACATGGCCCCATTCATTCTTTCCTTTACACGGATCAGTCGTCCTGGTCCCTTTGCAGAAATACAGCCCCAAAGCATGTTTCCACCCCCATGCTTCACAGTAGGTATGGTGTTCTTTGGATGCAACTTAGCATTCTTTGTCCTCCAAACACAACGAGTTGAGTTTTTACCAAAAAGTTATATTTTGGTTTCATCTGACCATATGACATTCTCCCAATCTTCTTCTGGATCATCCAGCAAACTTCAGACGGGCCTGGACATGTACTGGCTTAAGCAGGGGGACACGTCTGGCACTGCAGGATTTGAGTCCCTGGCGGCGTAGTGTGTTACTGATGGTAGGCTTTGTTACTTTGGTCCCAGCTCTCTGCAGGTCATTCACTAGGTCCTCCCGTGTGGTTCTGGGATTTTTGCTTACCGTTCTTGTGATCATTTTGACCCCACGGGGTGAGATCTTGCGTGGAGTCCCAGATCGATGGAGATTATCAGTGGTCTTGTATGTCTTCCATTTCCTAATAATTGCTCCCACAGTTGATTTCTTCAAATCAAGCTGCTTACCTATTGCAGATTCAGTCTTCCCAGCCTGATGCAGGTCTACAATTTTGTTTCTGGTGTCCTTTGACAGCTCTTTGGTCTTGGCCATAGTGGAGTTTGGAGTGTGACTGTTTGAGTTTGTGGACAGGTGTCTTTTATACTGATAACAAGTTCAAACAGGTGCCATTAATACAGGTGGAGGACAGAGGAGCCTCTTAAAGAAGAAGTTACAGATCTGTGAGAGCCAGAACTCTTGCTTGTTTGTAGGTAACCAAATACTTATTTTCCACCATAATTTGCAAATAAATTCATTAAAAAATCCTACAATGTGATTTTCTGGATTTTTTCCCCTCATTTTGTCTGTCATAGTTGAAGTGTACCTATGATGAAAATTATAGGCCTCTCATCTTTTTAAGTGGGAGAACTTGCACAATTGGTGGCTGACTAAATACTTTTTTGCCCCACTGTATATATTTACCACAGACGGTACTTACGAGTTGGTGTGCAGATACTCAAAGGTGAGCTGAGCCCTGTTCAGGGTGCTGTAGTTAGAATAGGCCATCGCCACTCGTTAAAAGCTACTTCCTGGTCTTCTTTCTGACTTCCTCTCAGTCCAGTGTGGCTTTTCAAGAGCTTCATGCACCTACAGAATCACAGCAGCAGTCAGCTCAACTGGTCAAATGTATGCATAGTGTCAAGGATATTATGAATGTGTGAAATAACCACAGCCTGGAATATAATGAGCTTTCATAAAGATCAACGGGCAATTCCACAGTAACGGAATTACGAGGATAATTTTTTTCACTTTTAAATGTATGACAAACAAAAAAACATTGATTTCAAAGAACCATACAACCCTATGCACAATAACTACTTTGAACACAGTAAAAGTAGTCCTTTGAAATCAATGGTTTGTGTTTGGTATACTATACATCTTAAAGTTAATCTGAGTGTCAGCGTAATTCCATTACAATGGGATTTCCTAGAACAAATACCACCGGAGGAAAAGCCTCTAGATATCTGATACCTCATCTGAAGTACAGATACTTCATCATTAATCAAATGGCCACCAGACTATTACATTGAAACCCCCCCACCATATGTTTTGTACACTGCTGCTACTACTCGCTGTTTATTATCTATGCATAGTCACTTCACCCCTACCTACATGTACAAATTACCTCAACTAACCTGTACCCCCGCACACTAACTTGGTACCGGTACCCCCTGTATATAGCCTCGTTATTGTTATTGAATTACTTTTTTACTTTAGTTTTTTGGTAAATATTTACTTAACTCTTCTTGAACTGCACTGTTGGTTAAGGGCTTTGTAAGTAAGCATTTCACGTTAAGGTCTACACTTGTACTCAGTGCATGTGACAAATAAAGTTTGATTTGATCAGAGGGAATACGTCCGGTTGAAAAGTATGCCTGTTCAAACTTGGAAATAAGTCCTGTGGTGGTTGGCAACCCCTGTCAATTCATGACTGGATTTGAGTGCCTTTTCTAGAGGCAAAGAGGTGGTATTGCGATCACAGTCTATCACACAAACAAGCCCCCACTCTCTCTGCTCCTGTCCTGTTTAGAGCTTGCCAGCTTGTAGTCCTAAAAAACAGAAACGAGTTCGTTCTGCCATTCCTATGGGGAAAATGAATGGGGAAAGAACCGAGTTTTGGGATAAACGCCCAAAATAAGGTCTGACGTTACAGGCTTAGATCGTATACGGTTTGTTCTATGATATAATATAATTCAGTTAACATGACCTTTATGAATGATGAAACATTTGTGCTTTTTCTGATTACATAAGTGCTTCTTCAAAATTCACAAAAATGTTTACAAAAATATATATAAATTGTTAGTTGATTATGATCTCATAGAACAAAACGTAAAATATCTCCTAAGCCTTCGTTTGCCACAGACCTTATTTTGGGCGTTTATCAAAAAACCGTACAAAAACTCCATTCATTTTCCCATAGGCTTTGTCCAACGAACCAAGGCGGAGCTATTGCCTAGAAAAAGATGCCATTACTAATTTCTCTCTATAGACCACGCGCCAGGTAACACTCCACTTTCAAACTGGCCCGCCGAGAAGAGAACACTCACGTGGGAGGCCTGTTAATGCTGTTTATCTGGATCATTCCATAAGACTCATCTAGGCTAAATCTTGACGTTATTTTTATTATCGAGTATGGATGAGTAAAGAGACGAGGATATTGTCCAGTCACGCTTTAACAAATGGTTAGTCTACTGACCAAGTTAACTAGCAACCTATAATGGCTCTCACACCCACAATTTCTGGTAGCTACCCTCCCTATGTACGTTAGCTAGCTAGTTAGTTAGTAAACACTTGTAAAGAGCACATTAGCATGTATATTTATCCAATATGCAAACCGTTTAGAGCGCCAGCAGCTTCAAATTGACTTTAGGTCCGTGTAAAACATCCGTCGAAGCGATAACTACGTTACATTTCTGAAACCAACTCTACAGGCCGCGAAAACCTCATCCTTTCTCCCCTCCCTCACAGTACTGCGCACAGAGGAGAGGAAGGTCCGAAAGGTACGCCCGCCTCTGCCGTTCATCTGAACACCAATAGAAACACGTCATTTATTCACATTACTGTAATTTGTCGATCCTCATGCCACGTAAATGATCAGGAAGTAGAACGTCTCGATTCAAGAAATAAGCAAATATAATAACGATATTCAAAGACTGACGTCATGTAATCAATATGTTTTAATGTGAGCATTTTGCCTGTTAAAGTTTTGTTTATTATTATTGTAACATGCGTAATGAAGCCCAGCACACGCTAGTGATGAAAGCCGTTAATTACTAATTTCCCTAAGTATCTCTGTCTTCTCAAACTCAGCCTAGGCTAGCTCTAAAGTTTAACTCTATTAGCCAAAAGTAAACGGTTCTTTGTTTTGGACATGCAGTTCGACTTTGCTCTATTATCCCCATGGTAAGTTTGTTTAATTAGCAACGTTAGTCGCTTGCTAACTGCTAGTTAGTTGACGGTTTATACACCAGTAAAGAATACCCAATAGGTTTTTGCTAATGGAACAGGTTTTTACCTTATTTCCAGAATATTCCGTTTGAATCGTTTTGCTTGTTCATTTAGGACCTACATTTAGCTGTGTGTGTTGTTGGTTACTACTTGACAGCCATGTTGAATGTCAAATTCTGAAATGGCTGCCAGTGTCTCCTTGTTTTATGCAATAGTTAGTTGACTCATGCATGCTTGTACTTTATTTAGGTGAGTACTACACCCATATCTGCACAATTGTCTATTTTAAGTAGGCTACTAGGATAGTTTAGCTACTGGAAAATGTAAATTGTCAACTCCCCAACACTTCATTCCAACCTTCCTTGATTGTAGGGGGAATTCAGACCTGAGTCACTCGCACTAAAATGCACTTTTCTCCCCACTGTATACTGACATTGAACTTAAGCATGGGGAAACGCATGTGCCAGCCAGGTATTCGTTTGGGGTGGAGATCACAGAAATAGAGTCAAAAGATATTCCTTATTCTGACCTTGACTTAATTCCCACACCAGAAAACCATGAATAAGGTCAAGTGAACCTGTCTGTTCCAAGTGGAAAAACATACTGGTCATGTCCAAATACCCATACTTGCGCCCTAAATAGTAGGTCGTTTGAGTATGCAAAAAATGTTTCGTTTATTAAGGTGATCAATTAGATACGGGGATGCGCTACTGTAATCAACGAATAGCGGGAAATAACTAAATCACGCATGACACATTCTCAGTATTCAAAACTAGAATGTTTAATATGCAAAAAGCATATCAACATGACAAGCATTTCCACCCCTTTCCCACAGTGAAGAATAAAATGCTGTGCCCTTGTGCATTCTTTTTTTTTATTGTATAGCCTTTTACCTTGCAGTGATTAAACTTGGAGACGTAACCAAATGGGTACTGCAACCTAGAGCATGTGATGACGATGTAAAGCATTGCACAATGACAGTCACACCAAATTTAACCTTTGGGCACTCTCAAATGTTTTAATTATATGCACCAACTTTCTCTGTTTCCTACTATTTCTGTCATGTTAAATATTAGCCACTAGTATTGACTGAAGTATCTCAGGGCTGGTGAAAACTTCCCTAAACATACATTGTGAAATATCAGTGTTTTCAAAACTAAGCATGGTTTCTGAAAAGGAGATAAATATCCATACATTTGAATGGCTATCTTTCATTGATCTCCATTCTGAAAGCATTCTCCATAGGTTATTATGTTGTGCCAATCAAATTGAAATTAAACAGGTACAAATTAAAGGGACTGCTTTAGATAAATTAACAGAATAAAATATTTAACTGATCAAGTTGATTGGCCACCCAGTGGGTGTGTTTTCTGGTATTGAATTATATTTATTCAGTGCATGCAAGAGAGCTACAACCACAAACTGTGCATGAGGTAAGTCTGAATACCAAATACTGAAGTGCATAAATCAAAATGTGTAAAAGGCATTCCTTCCCTAAGTCTGAATCGGCCCCTATGTGACTACCCTTGAAGAGCTAGGGTGAAAATAATGGTTCACCTCTACTGCTGGGATCCCATCCATCAATAACCACATGGTCAACAATATGATCAGGTTGGCAGGGTCTCAGTCCAGTACTACAGACCCATTAAGGTCATTATGTCTGTATGATGGAATCCTACATCTTCCAGTATTCCATTGACATAAACCAACCATTTCGTGATAGATCTGCATCTACAGTGAGCTTCAAAAGTATTGGAACAGTGAATTATTTGTTTTGGCTATGTACTCAAGCAGTTTGGAATTGAAATAATACAATGACTATGAGGTTAAATGGCAGACTGTCAGCTTTAATTTGAGGGTATTCTCCTCCATATCAGGTGAACCGTTTGGAAATTACAGCACTTTTTGTGCATAGTCCCATTTTAGGAACCAAAAGTATTGGGTCAAATTCACTTACTGTATATCTGTATTAAAGTAGTCAAAAGTTTTAGTATTTGGTCCCATATTCCTAGCACGCAATGATTATATCAAGCTTGTGACTAGAAACCTGTTGGATGCATTTGTGGGTTTTGTTGCATTTCAGATTATTTTGTGCACAAAATATCATACCCCCAAGACATGCTAACCTCTCACCTCAAAGGAGAGGTTAGCATGTCTTGGGGGTATGATATTTTGTGTGCAAAATAATCTGAAATGCAACAAAAACCACAAATGCATCCAACAGGTTTATTGTTATTGTAATGGTGAGAGGTTAGCATTTTTTGTGGGGGGGTATGATATTCACGATTCATTCAAGACTATCTGTAATCATGGTAGCATCCACATTAATGTAGAAGTGTTTAGAAACATATTCTATTCTTATTTACAATAAGTGACTCAAATGACAATACATGATTTACCATTGTTTTCTATTGGACATAAAATAACAAGCTTGATGTAATCATTGCATGCTAGGAATTTGGGACCAAATACTAAACTTGACTACTTTAGTACATAAGTGAATTTGTCCCAATACTTCTGGTCCCCTAAAATGGGGGGACTATGTACAAAAGGTGCTGTAATTCATTAAACTAATAAACTGTGCAAGATTCAACACAAGTTTGCACCACAAGTGAACTTTGTAGAAGTGATAAGAGGGGGAAGACAGTACTGGAATCAAGGTGCTGGATGAATAGATGGTTTTTCAGCCTGCTGCAGAAGACGGGCAGTGGTGGGGAGGACGCTCCAGAGAGAGGAGCTGGACTGGGATGAACAGCTGCAGGCGGCTCAGATGGATGGAAGTGCCAAGAGGCCCGAGCAGATTAAAACCCCTTTAGGATGTGGCAACGTGTTTAAATAAAATGTAAATATTTAATAACGTGCCCATTCACCCTGCAGTCATAACATGACAGAGTAGAACATCATAAGTCTACCAGAGGGCAATGTTTGTGGACAGAGCATGGGTTGAGATCAACAACAGCAGCTACGCAGTTTGAAATGAGATGCTCCATCAAACTCTGACCCCAACAGCAGAAGCAGCAGACTCTCAGAAAGAGTCCTTTATTCGAATCATCCTCCACCTTTCTTCCTTCTCTAGCTGCATGCTGTGGTGGAGACTGGTTCAGGAGTCAATCAGTGGCTCCTGTCACAGGGGGAAGCAGTGATAACGTCTTGAGTTAAAAACACTCACATAAACAACATGCCACTTAGATTGCAGAGCTCTAAATACTTCAACCCACTAACTGTATATTAGTTATATTATTATTAAATCAGAAACCTAACCCTTTGCAGTTCCAGGCCGTTGCTGTGGTAACGCCGTACGTGTGAGTGTGTGAGACTGGCGGAGAAGCATAGCAGCACACACACCCCCAGCAGACACACACTCACCTGGATCAGATGCCTACTCGCCAGACCCAGCTCCTTCTGCAGAGTTACACACAAGTTTAGAGGGACTGACCTAGGGCAGTGTGTGTGTGTGTACCTTTGACAGCATGTGTTTGTATCTCAGGGATTATTGAAAGACCGAACCATCAACTTTTTCTTCAAATATTAACATTTGAAATATACATTTTTGTACAACAAAGTATCAGCTATCACACCATGTAAAGGAACAACCCAATTACATTGTTTTTCTTCCATAAAATGCACCTAACTGGATTTATCAATTCCATCAGCCACCATAAAAGGCTATTTGTTATTTAATTGTGAAACACGTGTTTTAAAGTCGTTGTTTGTTTCATTCTAACATATTATTCAAATTCACTCTTTGTACTTTCCCTCGATCCTGACTAGTCTTCCAGTCCCTGCCGCTGAAAAACATTGCCACAGTGCGATGCTGTCACCACCATGCTTCACAGTAGGGATGGAACCAGGTTTCCTACAGATGTGACTCTTGGCATTCAGGCCAAAGAGTTCAATCTTGGTTTCATCAGGCCAGAGAATGTTGTTTCTCATGGTGCGAGAGTCCTTTAGGTGTCTTTTGGCAAACTCCAAGTGGGCTGTCATGTCTAACTGAGGAGTGGCTTCCGTCAGGCCACTCCTCCATAAAGGCCTGATTGGTAGAGTGCTGCAGAGATGGTTGTCCTTCTGGACGGTTCTCCCATCTCCACAGAGGAATTCTGGAGCCCTGTCAGAGTGACCATTGGGTTCTCAGTCACCTGACTCAGTCACCCTTCTTCCCCGATTGATCAGTTTGGCTGGGCAGCCAGCTCTAGGAAGAGTCTTAGTGATTCCTAACTTCTTCCATTTAAGAATGATGGAGGCCACTGTGTTCTTGGGGACATTCAATGCTGCAGACATTTTGTTGGTAGCCTTCCCCAGATCTGTGCGTCGACACAAACCTATTTCTGGGTTTTCTGAACAATTCCTTCGACCTCATGGCTTAGTTTTTTTCTCTGACATGCACTGTTAACTGTGGGACAGGTGTATGCCTTTCCAAATGTCCAATCAATTGAATTTACCACAGGTGACTCCAATGAAGTTGTAGAAACATCAAGGATGATCATTGGAAACAGGATGCACCTGAGCTCAATTTCGGGTCTGAATACTTCTGTAAATAAGGTATTTTTTTATACATTTGCAAACATTTCTAAAAACCTGTTTTTTGGTTTTGTCATTATGGGGTATTGTGTGTGTATATCGCGGGGGAAAAACTATTAAATATATTTTACAATAAGGCTGTAACGTGACAAAATGTGGAAAAAGTCCAGGGGTCTGAATACTTTCCGAATGCACCATATGCCCTCCCATAGCTGCACCCCTGCCCAGTCATGTGAAATCCATTGATTAGGGCCTAATTTATTTATTTCAATTGACTGATTTACTTATACAGTGGCAAGAAAAAGTATGTGAACCCTTTGGAATTACCTGGACTTCTGCATAAATTGGTCATCACATTTGATCTGATTTTCATCTAAGTCAACAAAAGACAAACAGTGTGTTTAAACAAATTATTGTATTTATCTTGTCTATATTGAATACATTATTTAAACATTTACAGTGTAGGCTGGAAAAAGTATGTGAACCCCTAGGCCAGGCATTCTCAAACTGGGGTACGTGCAATGCCGCCAAATAAAAATATGATTCACATTTACATTTCTTTTCTCTTCCCATTTTCAAACAGTCCATTTATATTTTCGAACGGGGCAATACATTTGGGTGAGTTTTTTTTCCTCGCCTGAGTAGCCTTGTTTCACTGCCAAAAATAAAATGAAACCATCTAGTGTTCAGCGAAATAACAACAATGTCAAATACAGGTAGCCTAGTCAAATAATTAACATCCAATCACATTAACCGTTAATCTATAGCGGGAATTCCACTAACGGTCCGTATGTAGCCAAACGTAGCTGCTGCTCATGTTGGTATCTGTACTGATGGTGCAAAAGCCATGTCAGAGAGACATAGTGGAGGTAACGCACGTGCAAGCAATTGCTCCCAACGGAGGTTCTTGGTTGCCAAAGGAATGCCTGACAGCTTGAAAGACATTTTGGACTCTCTGAACTCTCGTATTTTCTGCACTATGCAATATGGGCAGCGACCATGTAACGCTTTTACAACAGACAGAAGTGCGCTGGTTATCAAAGGGGAAAGTTGACACTTTTTTTTAATTGAGAGACGAGCTTAAAGTTCTCTTTACTGACTATAATTTCCACTTGTCTGACCGCTTGCATGATAACGAGTTTCTCACACAACTGGCCTATCTGGGTGATGTTTTTTCTCACCTGAATGATCTGAATCTAGGATTACAGGGACTCTCCGCAACTATATTCAATGTGCGGGACAAAATTGAGGCTGATTAATAAGTTGGAGCTTTTCTTTGTCTGCATTAACAAGGACAACACAGGTCTTTCCATCATTATGATTTTTTGTATGCAAATGAACTCATGCTTACGGACAATGTCAAATATGATACAGCGAAGCACCTGAGTGAGTTGGGTGCGCAATTCCGCAGGTACTTTCCCGAAACGGACGACACAAACAACTGGATTCGTTATCTCTTTCATGACCTGCCTCCAGTCTACTTACCGATATCTGAACAAGAGAGCCTCATAGAAATCGCAACAAGCAGTTCTGTAAAAATGTTATTTTATCAGAACCCACTGCCAGATTTCTGGATTGGGCTGCGCACAGAGTATCCTGCCTTGGAAAATCACGCTGTTAAGACACTGATGCCCTTTGCAACCATGTACCTATGTGAGAGTGGATTTTCGGCTCTCATTAGCATGAAAACTAAATACAGGCACAGACTGTGGAAAATGATTTAAGACTCTCTCCAATACAACCCAACATTGCAGAGTTATGTGCATCCTTCTCATTAACCTGCGGTGAGTTATTTGTTCATCGAAAATTGTGAATAAGGTTTAATATGTATGATGGTCAAATATAGAGCAGAATTATTGTTTATTATTATATTATTATTTGTGCCCTAGTCCTATAAGAGCTTTTTGTCACTTCCCACGAGTATAAGAGCTCTTTGTCACTTTCCTCAAGCCGGGTTGTGACAAAAACTCACACTCATTCTTATGTTTACTGGGATACCCATGGGGCGGCGCATAATTGGTCCAGCGTCATCCGGGTTAGGGGAGGGTTTGGCCGGCAGAGCTGTCCTTGTCCCATCACGCTCTAGCGACTCCTGTGGTGGGCCGGGCGCAATGCACGCTGACACGGTCACCAGGTGTACAGTGTTTTCTCCGAGACATTGGTGCGGCTGGCTTCCGGGTTAAGCGGGCATTGTGTCAAGAAGCAGTGCAGCTTGGCTGAGTTGTGTTTCGGAGGATGCAAATATAAAATAAATAATAATAACATCCGGAGACATCATGCTTCTCATGGTATAGCTGGCCCTGCTAATTTTGGATTCATTTATGATTTTAGATAAATCTGATGCTGACAAATTTGATAGGAATCACAGTTTTGAGAGAAATATTCCTTAAAGTCAGAGGTGGCTATTGCAAGAAACTAGATGTGATAATTTCTCTGAAAATATGTGGAAAATTACAAAAACAAATCTTTCCATAATAAAATTCCCCTATATTTATTTTTTAAGATCAAATGAGATTCATTTTTTCAACTATTAAAATGAAATTTCCCTGTCGGACAAAGATTGTCCTGACTTTCAAGAATCCCTGACCTGTAAGCATGGCGGTGTGTAGGTTGTGACTCAACTGAAATTTTAGAGCATGGCTGTGAGTGTGGGGTTGTGTGTATGTGTACCTGCGTTAGCATGGCGGTGAGTGTAGGATCAGGTGTGTACTGTAGACTGTAGCAAGACTGTGACGCTGAGGGCTTCTGGCTGCTTATCTCCATTGCAATCGCTCTGACAGGAGAGGATGTCCCTTCATTGGCAGGGCACACAGGTGGCAGCCTGGACATACATACACACACACGTTACAGAAGACACGACTTTACGCAGAGACACTCCAGAGGAGATAAGGCAGAAGTGCCATCTAGGCACTCTGTGCAGAGCTGTATGCAACAGGTGAATGAACCAGTATATGGAAGACTAGGTATGTGTGTGTGTGTGTGTGACTCACAGGACTGGAGGTAGGATGTGTGTAGGTGCGCTAACGCTAAGGCAGGCGTGCGAGTTGCCACCCACAGATGGAGAGGAGAACATCAGTGTCACGTTTACAGCCTCGTTACCTGAGCAGACCGAGACAATTTCAACTTTTACTGCTACTACTGTATAGTTATTTCACCATGGCACATAATTCTCATTTATGTATTATTAAGCTTGGTTTCATCATATAAAACCAATTAAGCATAACATGAAATGTGCACCATTTGCCTATCGAGGACAAAAACTGACCTGTGAGTCCCAGCTGACTGGCCAATAATGTTCCATGGAGGCAAAGGTCGCTCAGGGATTGGATGTTTGAGCTGTCCATCACGGCCAGTGGCACCCAAAGGGACAACTGTGTGATGGATGGTGGGCTCTGGGTGGAGTTCAGCAATACTGTTCCACATACCTCCTCTTTCGCAAATGGAGGAGAGGAAACCATCTCCATTGCTGTACCATTGGCTCTCGCACACAACTGGAGGTTGGCCAACGACAACAGGAAGTGGTTCCAATCCTTTGAAAGAAAATATGCATTTCCATTTCTCTGTACATCTAAAGTGGTCTGCACTCATCTAGCCCTTAAAGGATTTTTTGGCCTGCATGCCCAAGATGCATTGAGCAGACAGCTGAGCCAAAATCCAAAAGCTGTGCTCTGCAACACCTAGCAGTGTTACACTTTTGCCCCAGCTAACACAACTGACTCCAATAATCAACTAATCATGATCTTCAGTTTAGAATGCAATTCCTTTAAATCAGCTGTGTTGCTATGGATGGGGGAAATTGTGACACCTATCAGGCCCCCGGGGACTGGAATTGCCCAGGCCTGCTCTACTGTATGGACAAAAGTATAGGAACAACAAGGTAAAGGGGTAGTTCCCCAACCTCCGGCATAATGGTATAAGTTACCATGAATATTGTTCTTCGCCTATTGGTCTGTGTGTTGTATCTGTGGTTTGTCAAGATTGGGCAAGCGGTGAGTGTGGCATAACTGTGTGTTAGAGTTGGGCACTTGGGCAGGCATTGTGTGTAGTGTGTATGGCTGGGCAGTATACTATATTATTTTACTATAGACCGGTATTGATGCATGGACCAGTTTGGGTTTTTACTTTACCTTTTAAAACAGCACTTCAATGTTTAGATTGTTAAATGTGATACGCAACTCTGGCGCGTGTAATGTGTGTTTTTATAGTTGACTCTATTTGCTACTTGCAAGTCGTCTCTCTCGCTTATCACACCAAGCCCTGCCCACTGTCACTCAAGGAGAGCAGTTGTTGCTCGACCATGAGTCACAAGCACTTCACTTGCCGTTCACTTTGCAGTCTGCATGGTCAGCCGCAAAAATATGTTGGGTGACAATGAAGCTGCTTTCTATAATTACACTATTTGTTTGTGTATCTTAAGGTATACAAACAGCTTTCTTTTCTTAGCAAGTTGTGGCTAAAACAAATCATGTTAGCCACTAATCTTAACCGCTAGCTAATTGCAAAGAGAGAATACTCATCATTCTATCTGTGACAGTGCCATTGAAGAAATCTTCATTTTGAAGTAGTCAATTTTCTTCTTCACGATTGGCTGATCCCTCCTGACGACCCGGTTGAACATGAAGTCGGAGGTCCCACCCAGTTGACTACATTAAAATGGTGGAAGCCCTCAATGCTAATATGGCCTTTTGGCCACTGGAGGCCTCTATCATTCTCTATGGCTAAATGTAATCAGTCAGAGCAAACATAGCTTGCTAATATACAGCCTGATACCAGTGCTGGGGTAGGCCTAGATCAATATGTTGTTTGTGCAATGGTATCTTCTAAATCAGCGAGGAATAGGCAAATCATTAATATATTAGCTAACTACATGAAGTGAATATCAGAGATAGATACAGACGAGTCCTTTATATCTGTACCATTAGTCTGTGACAGCATGGGCAGCGCCATTGAGGCTACAACCCATAGGAATCCCTACCAGTTGACTACTTTAAAATGGTGGAAGCCCTCAATGGCGCTGCCCATGCTAAAATGGCCTGTTGGCCCTAGAGGCCTCTATCATTCTCTATGGAGAATACACATGTACTGTAACATCGTATAGGGTCCCCTAAAAAACACTGACAATCAATTTGGTTCCGACCCTGTCAAAATAATGACTCCCTGGCTTATTCCTTTGTTGTCATTTCAAACAGCAATGTATTCAAAATGCTGCCCACTATATTCTAATTGTTGAACTACAACAGTAATTTCCATGATTTCAACAGCACCAATAAACTGTTCTAGGCCTAGATTTTTGGCCAATACCTATCATACAGCCCTACTTAGCACTACCTGACATAGTGTAGAAATGATAACAAAAGTGCAGGAAATGTATAAATCAAACAGAATGGTGAATGCCCCATTGAAAACACGTAATTAATGTATTACCACTCTAGGGTCGTGAATATTTATCACTTTTATTATTCAAAAACATAACATACCGTCAAATGTGAAAAATATCATAATATGATATTTTGGCCATATCACCAAGCCCAAACTCTGTATGTAATGTATGTTGTACCTGCGTATCTGGATTTGGCAGGCGGTGTGTGTGCGTGTATGACCCGAGGCTTAGGAAGGTGAGGGCAAGGGTCAGCACACAGAGGAAGAAGGTGACCCCAGGAGGATGCTGGGAAACATAGTCCCTTAGATTAGCAACTGGCTGCCAGGAACCCATCACACACCTGTAACACACACAACAGAGTGCTGATATAAAAATAATTGACGACAACACAGGATTCTGGCAAACATTCCATAAGCCATTGCATTCGCCAAAAAACGATTTAGCAACAACATACGTTACCTGGCTTGTGGGATCATCACACAGACAGGTCCACAGGGGTGACTTAGGTTTAGTCCAACGTCGAGCCGTTCTCTGCAATGCTACCTCGCGTTGCTTGCCATGTCAAGACAACGGAATTTACCAGTCAAAGTACAACTTTTGTAGCTGTCGTTGCTTTTCTTAATAGCAAAAGCCTAGCTAGCCATACAGTTCCGTACAATCTACAACCAACTCGTTAACGTTACTATAGTTCAACCGGATCGGTAGAAAGTTAATCAGCTAGCAAGCCGCTTTTGTTTAATACAAACTGAATCATTATTTTCCTAAGCTAGCTACATCTAAAGTATACAGTTCACATGAGAAAACTAGCTAGTACAAACAAAGCAAGTTAGTTCGTTACATTTCTAACCTATGTCTGAGAATTGGGACCATATTGTTTTGAAAGACAAACTAGTATTCTGCCAGCAGCACAAACAATGACGTCAATTTGTATGGTAATGACGAATCCTTCAAAATAAAAATCCGCACATTATATTCTTCACATGCTTCGTAAACAAACAGGTTAAGATTAACAGTGAAATGCGTATTTACGGGCACTTCCCAACATTGCAGGGGGGGGGGGGGGGGGAGAGCAAAAGAAGAGTACAACACATAAAATAAATTACAATGACTTGGCTATATACATGGGGTACCAGTACAGAGTCGACGTGCAGGGGTAATAGGTAATTGAGGTAGATGTATACACTGAACAAAAATATAAACGCAACATGCAACAATTTCAAAGATTTTACTTAATTCTAGTTCATGTAAGCAAATCAGTCAATTGAAATACATTCATTAGGCCCAAATCTATGGATTTCACATGACTGGGAATACAGATATACATCTGTTGGTCACGGATACCTTAAAAAGGTAGGTGATAGGATCCGAAAACCAGTCAGTTTCTGGTGTGATCACCATTTGCCTCATGCAGCGCGACACATCTCCTTCGCATCGAGTTGATCAGGCTGTCGATTGTGGCCTGTGGTATGTTGTCCCACTCCTCTTTAATGGCTGTGCAAAATGTACTGGATATTGTCGTGAACTGGAACATGCTGTCATACAAGTTGATCCAGAGCATCCCAAACATGCTCAATGGGTGACATGTCTGGTGAGTATGCAGGCCATGGAAGAACTGGGACATTTTCAGCTTCCAGGAATTGTGTACAGATCGTTGCGACATGGGGCAGTGCATTATCATGCTGGAACATGAAGCGATGGCGGGGGATGAATGGCATGACAATGGGTCTTAGGACCTCATCACGGTATCTCTGCATTCAAATTGCAAACAATAAAATGCAATTGTGTTCATTGTTCACTATGTTCACAACGTTGGTATCAGCAAACCGCTTGCCCACACGACGCCATTCATGCTGTCTGCCATCTGCCCGGTACAGTTGAAACCGTGATTCATCCGTGAGGAGTGAGGAGCACACTTCTCCAGTCGTCATCGAAGGTGAGCATTTGCCCACTGAAGTCGGTTACGTGCCAAACTGCGGTCAGGTCAAGGACCTGGTGAGGATGACTAGCACGCAGATGAGCTTCATTGAGACGGTTTCTGACAGTTAGTGTAGCAATCCTTTGGTTGTGCAAACCCACAGTTTCATCAGCTGTCCGGGTGGCTGGTCTCAGACAATCCCACAGGTGAAGAAGCCAGATGTGGAGGTCCTGGGCTAAAGTGGTTACACGTGGTCTACGGTTGTGTGGCCGGTTGGACGTACTGCCAAATTCTCTAAAACAACATTGGAGGCAGCTTATGATAGAGAAATGAACATTCAATTATCTGACAATAACTCTGTTGGACATTCCTGCCATCTGCATGCCAATTGCACTCCCTCAAATCTTAAAAAATCTGTGTCATTGTGTTGTGTCCACAAAACTGCACATTTTAGAGTGGCTTTTTTATTCCAGGTGACTACCTCATGAAGCTGGTTGAGAGAATGCCAACATTGTGCAAAGCTGTCATCAAGGCAAGGGGTGGCTATTTGAAGATTCTCAAATAAAAAATATTTTGATTTGCTTAACACTTTTTTTGGTTACTACATGACTCCATATGTGTTATTTCATAGTTTTGATGTCTTCACTATTTTTCGACAATGTATAAAATAGTAAAAACAAAGAAAGCCCTTGAATGAGTTGGTGTTCTAAAACTTTTGACCGGTAGTGTACATATAACTAGGAATAAAGTGACAGATAATAGCAGCAGCATATGTGATGCAATGTTGATAAATATTCAAAATATATTACATTTGAATCAATGACCATTTTTATTGTGCTCTTAAGCAAATTAAGGACTTTATGTAAATAATTGCAAATATGCTTCTATTAGTTTTTTTTTAAGAGCACTATCAAAAATACAATGTTTAGATTGGTATGTTCACAACATTAGGCTGTATGGGAGAAAAAAAAATTATGTGCCAAGGTAAAAGTGGAGTTGGCAATACTCAGTAGGGTCTCTAGAGAATCTATATATGGTGTTATTTCTTGGGGGACTGAGATCTAAATATCCAGCAGAACTTTCTACTCCAACCATTCCATTCAAAGCAATGCAATACAATACAGTGAATGGATATGTGCCAAAGTAAAGGTGGGGTTGGGAATACTCAGTTGGGTGTGTAACACAGGAGGTTGGCAGTACCTTAATTGGGGAGAACTGGCTCGTGTTAATGACCGGAGCGGAATAGGTGGAATGGTATCAAATACATGGTTTCCATGTGTTTGATGCCATTCTATTTGCCATTCCAGCCCTTATTATGAGCCATTCTCCCCTCAGTAGCCTCCTGTGGCCTGTAATCTATATATTGTGTTATTTCTTGAGGTCCTGAGGTGTAAATACCCAAAAGCACTTTCTACTCCACCCACTGCAATGCAATACACTACTAAAATGTAATATTGGTTTATAGAGAAAAAATATACTATGTGCTGAGGTAAAAGTGGGGTTGGGATTACTCATTATGTAAGGTGTGTAGAATCTTTATATGGTGTTATTTTATGGAGAACTGTGGTCTAAATCCCCAGCAGCACTTTAATTCATTGCCCTATAAATACTACAATATTAAAAGTAAAATTATCCATACATTTTTTTTTTCAAAGGTGGTAGCAAATCTGTGAGAGTTGTACTGCACTAGTGATAACAGCAAACGATATTCCCAAAATGTTGCCCGTTTTTTGCAGGGGTACTCTTATTTTAAAATTAAAATAATCTGCGATCGAGTTGCCATCATAATATCCTGCTGCTAGGAGAACGGTAATAAGGCAGAAGAACAAGAAGAATAGTTAAAGAGTTCTGATTGGAGGAAAGCAGAGCCACGTGCATTGTCATGGGATTTGATCATGTGATGACTATGTCCCTCCCCTTCTTTCAAATCAGTTGTGTTTCGCTTTCAGGAATGTTTTTAAAAAGTCTGGGCCATCAGTGACAACAGTGTACGACACCAAAAGACAGAACGCCAGCTTTGTATTTCTAAATAAGCTACACATGACATGGCTATAAAGTAAAGTTTAAAACAAAATTAATTCCAAAACCATTGACCGTATTAAAGCAGATCTGTCAAATGCTAACAAATGTAATACATGTTTTTATGCAATTACTGTCTAATAAAGTCAACATGAATTGAACAAATTGACCAGTGTCATAGCAGCATGAATCAAATGGTAGAATACTTCAAGTAGGCACATAGGCTACACTAAACTGTTTGATTAAATATATATATATATATATATATATATATATATATATATATATATATATATATATATATATATATATAAATATATATATATATATATATATATATATATATATATTTTTTTTTTAAATCATTCTCCATTGGCCAAACGAATGGTGCATTTTTTCCCAGTACAATTTCCTACCTCTATATTGTCATTTGTGGAACTCCAGCCCCATTTAAAGTTTTCCCGTCTCACATCACATTCAATGACAGCCAGTACGAGCAAAACATAAAAAATAAAACATTAAAACCCAGTTAAAACCCACTTCCTTATCTCAAGATTGTTCACACAACAGAGCAGTAAATATACATGCTAACCCTGAGCTTACTGTTGTACTGTATACCTAATACATTACATTACTTTTGTAATCATTTCACTTCTGAAATGAAACCCATCACCCCTTAGTTTATTCTCTGACACGGAGGGGTCTGTGCGTGTAGGTTTAATATAAGGGGTATATTTAAATTTTAGTCAGTTAGCAGACGCTCTTATCCAGAGCGACTTACAGTTAGTGCATTCATCTTAAGATAGCTAGGTGGGACAATCACATATCACAGGCATAGAATGTACATTTTTTCTCAAGTAAATAAATCAGTAGTCAGAGCTAGAACGGGAGGTGGCAGAATGGAGTTCTCAGGTTGGGGTGTAGGATTTGAGCATAGCCTGAAGGTCGGGAGGGGCAGTTCCTCTTGCTGTTCCATAGGTAAGCACCATGGTCTTGAAGTGGATTTGAGCTTTGAGTGGAAGCCAGTGGAGTGTACGAAGGACTGGGGTGACAATAGAGAACTTGGGAAGGTTGAAAACCAGGTGCGCTGCAGTGTTCTGGATAAGTTGCAGGGGTTTGATGGCACAAGCGGGGTTTTCAACCTAGAACCAAGCCCTGGGGAACACCAGTAGTGAGAGTACGTGGTGCAGACACAGATCCTCTCCACGTCACCTGGTAGGAGCGGCCTGCCAGGTAGGATGCAATCCAAGAATGTGTATAGACGCCCAGCCCTGAGAGGGTTGAGAGGAGGATATGATGGTTCAGTGTCAAAGGCAGCGGATAGATCTAGGAGGATGAGAACAAAGGAGAGATAGTCAGCGTTGGTAGTGCGGAGAGCCTCCGCCACACAAAGAAGAGCAGTCTCGGTTGAGTGACTTGTCTTAAAGCCTGACCTGTTAGGGTCAACAAGATTGTTCTTAGAGAAATAACGAGAAAATTGATGAGAGACAGCATGCTGAAGTGTTTTGGAATGAAAAGAAAGAAGGGATACAGGTCTATAGTTTTTGACGTCAGATGAGTCGAGTGTTGGTTTCTTGAGGTGGGGAGCGACTTGGGCCATTTTGAAGTCAGAGGGGACTCAGCCAGTAGTCAGGGATGAGTTGATGATGGATGTGAGGCACAGGAGAAGATCTCCAGAGATGGTCTGGAGAAGGGAGGAGGGGATGGTGTCGAGTGTGCCGGTTGTTCTGTGGCCAGACCTTACTAGTCGCAGGATGTCATAGAGAGGATAGAGGAGGGAGTGAAAGGATGATAGGTCCTCCTGAAGTTTAGTTTTCCTCAATTTTCGTTCAGCTGCCCGTAGCCCTGTTCTGTAAGCTCGCAATGCATCACTCAGGCCACGGAGCAGGAGAGGAGGGCCAAGCCAGCTGGGAGGAAAGGGGGACAGTGCAAGTCATAGGATGCGGAAAGGGAGGAGAGTAGGGTTGAAGAGGCAGAATCAGGAGACAGGAGGAATACGGATTTACCAGAAGGGTTAGGTAGACCAGGTGACATTTACAGGTGCAAACGCCCAGGTGTCAGGGTGTCCTATGTGCATCAGGTCTGAGTAGGGGGAGGAACTCCACTGGAAGGCAGGTACCTGGTCCCAAGTGGGTCCACTCGCTGCCAGGAAGTCAAACTCACGCCACAGCCCGTAGGACGTCACCTACACACACTCAAAGGTACACTCACAGCCAATTAGTGACACCTACAAGAAGCAGCTCACCTAACTCATACCTAGAGAAAAAGAAAGTAGAAGTGGAGGATGGCCTTACCTTCATATCCGTTCCTCCATGTGGTCTCTGCTTCAGCGCCCCGAAGGGATACGTTCCGTTAGCCGGGTTCAGGTCGGACCGGGCTGAGATGGTGTTCTCTCCATTAGCAGGCGGGTCACAGCCCTCACACCAAGACAACGGGTCATTCTTAAAGTTATTATACCTACAGAAAAAGAGTGGGGTAGGGAAGGGATATTCATACATAGGCTATAAATGCACAGTGCATTCGGAAAGTATTCAGACCACTTGACTTTTCCACATTTTGTTACGTTACAGACTTATTCTAAAATGGATTCTATATTTTTTCCACCTACACACAATACCCCATAATGACAAAGCGAAAACAGGTTTTTATAAATGTATACACATTTATTTAAAAAATATATATCACATTTACATAAGTATTCAGACTCTTCGCTATGAGACTCGAAATTGAGCTCAGGTGCATCCTCTTTCCATTGATCATCCTTGAGATGTTTCTACAACTTTATTGGAGTCCACCTGTGGTAAATTCAATTTATTGAACATGATTTGTAACGACACACACCTGTTTATATAAGGTCCCACAGTTGACATTGCATGTCGGGAGCAAAAACACTTTTTTGCTTTGTCATTTTGGGGTAATGTGTGTAGATTGATAAGAGGAAAAAAACGATGAATCAATTTTAGAATAAGGCTGTAACGGAAAAACAAAATGTGGAAAAAGTCAAGGGGTCTGAAAACTTTCTGAATACAGCTGTAGGTAAGAATACAGCTGCAGGTAAGAATACAGCTGTAGGTAAGGATACAGCTATAGGTAAGGATACAGCTGTAGGTAAGGATACAGCTGTAGGTAAGGATACAGTTATAGGTAAGAATACAGCTGTAGGTAAGAATACAGCTGTAGGTAAGGATACAGCTGTAGGTAAGGATACAGCTGTAGGTAAGGATACAGCTGTAGGTAAGAATACAGCTGTAGGTAAGGATACAGCTATAGGTAAGGATACAGCTGTAGGTAAGGATACAGCTGTAGGTAAGGATACAGTTATAGGTAAGAATACAGCTGTAGGTAAGAATACAGCTGTAGGTAAGAATACAGCTGTAGGTAAGGATACAGCTATAGGTAAGGATACAGCTGTAGGTAAGGATACAGCTGTAGGTAAGGATACAGTTATAGGTAAGAATACAGCTGTAGGTAAGAATACAGCTGTAGGTAAGGATACAGCTGTAGGTAAGGATACAGCTGTAGGTAAGGATACAGCTGTAGGTAAGAATACAGCTGTAGGTAAGGATACAGCTATAGGTAAGGATACAGCTGTAGGTAAGGATACAGCTGTAGGTAAGGATACAGTTATAGGTAAGAATACAGCTGTAGGTAAGAATACAGCTGTAGGTAAGAATACAGCTGTAGGTAAGGATACAGCTATAGGTAAGGATACAGCTGTAGGTAAGGATACAGCTGTAGGTAAGGATACAGTTATAGGTAAGAATACAGCTGTAGGTAAGAATACAGCTGTAGGTAAGGATACAGCTGTAGGTAAGGATACAGCTGTAGGTAAGGATACAGCTGTAGGTAAGAATACAGCTGTAGGTAAGAATACAGCTGTAGGTAAGGATACAGCTGTAGGTAAGAATACAGCTGTAGGTAAGGATACAGCTGTAGGTAAGAATACAGCTGTAGGTAAGGATACTCGTGTATATAGGCCTAAATGCAGGTCTGCCCCTCTCCCTCCTGTGACATCTGGTGTAGAATCCTCTGACTGGAAGTGGGTACCTCATGAGGCGGACCATGGAGTCCATGTCTGTGATGTGTGATTGGTTCCTTCTGAAGATCTGGGTTCGAGGGTTCATGTCCAGAGAGAACCATGGACCAAACTGTTTAACCAGTTCTCGACAGCCACTGGCATTAAACACCTCCTCATAGTACCTACACACACACACACAGTGAGAGAGTGTGTGTCACACATACACAGGTTATTTTTGTTGTTGTTGATGAGAACAAACCTGAGAGACAGACAGTCACCACCTATTAATAATATAGTCATTACTAGTGTGTGGTAGTTATATATTTGTTGTTATTGGTACTTACGGGATATTATAACTGGATCAGTAACCTTTCTGCAGCAACTCCTGGGTTTTATCAGAGTGAACAACCAGCCCACTACAGAACAGAACCACACACACACACACTTATTGCTGTTATTGATAAATAGCCCACTCACCACAGCAGGAAGAACACACAAAACCTTTCTCCAATGTGTGTGTGTGCTTGGGTTGTCGCGATACCAGGATCGCAGTACTACGATACCGGATTTTCTTTTGGCAAAACAAATGTTACTTTATGGTCCTTTAAAACCCTACTTTATGTAAAAATATATGCGTGATATAGCTTGCAAAATAAGCAAATATGACTGTGGATAACAACATGGGGACTGTTTTCATCAAGAAATGAATTAAGTTTTTGTTTCTTTTCATTCCTAGTACCTTAACACTGGTATCGTGACCACCCGTGTGTGTGTTGACTCTTACGGGAGCTGCTCCAGTACAGTAAACAGCTGCTCCTTGGTCTCTGTCATCCCCGGAGTGAAATGCCTGTATTCCACTATCATCCACTGGTTATTATACCTAACACACGCACAGATACATACAAGTGACGGAATGCATTGATTCCAAAGGTAGACATTCTACGTGGTCTGGGGGTCTGTATTGAGGCCATTTGTGATGATTGATGAGACACTAGTTAGTATTTTAGGTTCCACTGTAACTCCCCTCTGGTGAGTAACATAGGCTGTTAACCGACAGACTATATATAGATATGCTAGAGATTGGCTAGAGAAGTAAAACATCTCAGAGACTGAGATAAGCTGTAGAAGACAGATTAAATAGCCCTAACTCTAACCCTACAAATCAATATTAGTAACCTTTGATTTCTGGGGACTTTGGCCTGAGTCGGCGTCACTGATAAGTCCCACGCCTTCCTTCCCAGCAGAGTTGGGGTCAATTCGAATGTAGGAATTGAATTCAATATATGAATTGGCCCCAACCTACGCCACAGAATGAAGAATTTGAATTGAGTTTGAATTGAAGGAAGTAGAATTTAATTAAAACCAATTAAACTCAGACGTGAAACATGAAAGGCTCATTCATTTGACATATGCCACTTATTCATGCAAAGAATACACAATTTAAAATATTAGTTTGATTATAACTCAAAGATGTCAAACAATATTTTTCTTTGTCGTGAGATGTTTTTTTTCTTCAAAAATATAAAAACATTAAGGGAATTATGATTATTATAGATAACCCACAACACAATCTTAGAATATTTCCAGACCAGTGTAATTATTTAAAATAGTTTTAGGAGAATGAGTTTTAAAAATTAAATGTTTCAACCTTATGCTACATGGTATTTGTAACCATACATTTTGTTAAAATTAACATTACTATTGTCACGTTCTGACCATAGTTCTTTTGCGTTTTCTTTGTTTTAGTGCTGGTCAGGACGTGAGCTGAGTGGGCATTCTATGTTGTGTGTCTAGTTTTCCCATTTCTATGTTTGGCCTGATATGGTTCTCAATCAGAGGCAGATGTTAGTCATTTGTCTCTGATTGGGAACCATATTTAGGTAGCCTGTTTTGTGTTGGGTTTTGTGGGTGGTTGTCTTCTGTCTTTGTGTCTATGCACCAGATAGGACTGTTTCGGTATGTTGTAGTGTTCACGTTTATGGTCTTTATTAAACATGTTGAACTCTAACCACGCTGCATTTTCTTCCTCCTCTCCTGCAACGGAAGAAAACCGTTACAACCATGATGTGTAGAATAAATAAGCTATTTTCATTTCATTGAATTAAATTCAAATTTAAATCAAATTCTGCTACCTTTGGGGGTGGCCAATTTCAAGAATTGAATTGGATACGAAGAGAAATTTGCAACTCAGTAAAGAATTGACTTAACTCTGCTCCCCCCCCCAAAAAAAATCTCACTCAGGTCACCTGACCACTCGTGATGTTATTTTTACTTTACTTAATTATTTAAAGGGATAGTTCCGTTCACTCTTCATCTCCTAGTGTCCTTTAAATGGACAGTTAAATATCTTGTTGAGGGTTTGTTTTCTGAACTGACAGGACTGGCGAGATAGGCATAGACATCCATAGGTCAATGAGAGTCTACAGGAAGAAAAAGAAAATGTTGCCCAGATTGCCTGCAGAGAGACATGTCTACCTGTTGTGTTTGCTGAAAATCTCTGCCCACTCCTTGCCGGATGCAGCCAGCGTATTGGCTACGATGTTCCTCAGCCACTCCATCACTGCTCCGGTTGGTTGAACAAATTTCCAGAGGGCGGGGTTACTGTTGTCGATGCTTGTCTCCAAGGTAACCTGTGGAGGGACATCTTTAAAAAATAAATACTACACACACACATATACTTTGTACACACATATTACACAGAGCTATCACTAGCCCGGTGCTAAGGATGTAGAAATCATCTCCAGAGAAAATGGACCCTGGGTAGGAGAAGGCCTGGGTTCCGCCAGGGATCGGATCACTGTCTGAGAACAGAACACAGAAATCAAACTCAGAACCATAAAATATAGAACTCTGAACCACATAACTCATGGTTGGCCTTTCCCAGTGTTCACAAGCAGAGTTTCCAGGAGTGCTTCATTAAGAGTGTGTATGTTATGGGGGAAAGGGGGGACATTAGGAGACACTGTAGGCAAAGTTAACTTATCCTTATGAGAGTTCTAGGGGTCAAAGGTTACCTGTAGGAGAGACACGGTAGGCGAACTGGTACTTCTTTAGGATGCGCAGCATGGCCTGGTAAATGTTCCAGATATCATGAGACACCAGCAGATCCTTGTTGCCAGGCAATATCTTGATGAGGGCGGAGCAGGAGTCAGAGCCCAGTGTCCGTGATTGGCTAGATTTGTTTAGGTCCCCCTCAAGATCCACCAGGCCTCCTCCCATCTGGAAAAGTCTGAATAGCCCACAGAGACATGTGACAGCATGGGCAGTGCCATTGAGGCCATCTCCATTTTGAAGTAGTACATTTTCTTATTTGTTACGATTGGCTGATCGCTCCTGATGACCTGGTTGCACATGACTCCAGCAGCGTCACCAGGAGGGATCAGCCAATGAAGTTGGAAGTCCCACTAAGTTGACTACATTAAAATGGCGGAAGCTCTCAATAGCTCTGGCCCTGCTAAAATGGCCATTTGGCCACTAGATGCCTCTATCATTCTCTATGGGATAGCCACAGAAGAATAGAGGTTTTGGTCATAGCTGTATAGCAAGGTGCACTTGATTTAGCTCACCCTAAAACAAATCCCCATTGGAACCCCTCACATTATTCCTGAGATGGGTACTCTTGGTGATTAAAATCAGGGGTGCTTACAGAAACTCACTGCTGCGCTGATCTCATAGAGAATGATAGAGGACTCTTCTTTGTATCTGTCCAATTATGCCGTCTGTGAGTGGACGGGCAGGACCATTGAGGCCATTTCCATTTTGAAGTAGTCAATTTTCTTCTTCTACTACTTCTATGAGTTGGTAAACAAACTGAAAGGGTGCATGCCACTTGCAGTGTGTTGTTTGAACAGATAAAGCTAAGATTGGCGATTTACTGCCACCTGCAGTTATGGAATGTTTGCTCACAAGTATTATTCATTGGCTGACCCCTCCTGATGACCTGGATGGAATTATGTGATGGAATTAAGTCCCACCCAGTTGACTACTTCAAAATAGTTTAAGTCCTGAATGGCGCTGCCCATGCTAAAATGGCTTTTGGGCACTAGAGTCCTTTATCATTTTCTATGGGGGAACTCTAACCCATCAGAGGTCACAGACCACACTTACAGGAAGCCGAAGGGGTTGAGAGTGAAAGGGCCTCTGGGAAATGACAGCTGATCATTGTAGCCATCTTTCAGACCTTTCAGCTGCAGCAACACCAACCACTCCTAAACGAGAGAAAGTCTAAATACAAAACGTCCTCTACTAAGGCGTTCTTATTAGTTCCCAAGTGTGTACTGAATGATCCACTCTAGTAAGTTATTTACTGTTTAGACACAGAGAAAAAGGAGTAGATACTTGGTGATTTAGCACATTGGCTGACACAGACTCAGAAAATACCTGGTGCCAGTAGGGACAGTGTGGATGCTCCTCTATCTGCTGTCTGACCCACTGCAGGTTGGTGGTGATGTAATCCTTCAGTCTGTGACAGAATCCTGACTCAAATGTAAATGGACTGCAGTACCCCATAAGTGTGTTCATCCAGTGCTTATAGATCAGCTATGACACAAACACACAAATAGATGAACTATAGATTTGGGTCGTGTTCCCCTGTTCAGATGTTGCATGGATCAACCAATGGTTGCTGTGTCATCGATTGTGCCGTTGGGCAGCAGACTGCTCTAATGTTTGTAAGATCTGGCATTTGTCAGCAATGTCAACAATGTCTGAGCAAGGGAACATGACCTTAGACCCCACTACCCCAGCAGGGTTAGGGTGACTGTCTCTCTACCTTACCTCAGAGCTGACTGCAGCTTCAACGGCCCCGGCAGCGTACACTTGGATGCTATCATTATAGCGCCCGCTAGTGGTCACTTCCAGATATGACCAGCTGAGGGAGAGAACACTTAGTGAATAAACGTACAAATGTATTTGGGTAAGGAGTTTTACCCTGATCACAACCTGACTTGCTAGGAAAGTCTTTGGGTGTCTACTCCAGCGGTTCCCAAACTAAGGGTATGAAAATGGGGTCGCAGACAAATTTCCACCCCCCAAAAATTGTATATATCTTCTGTGTATCTCAAAATCATTGTAATGTGGTTAACCTTTCAAAATGTAAAATAACATTTTTGAAATCTAAAAGATTAAATTCAACTAGAGAATGCCCTTAAGATCGTAGGAAAAGGCCGCACTTAAACGTTGCACTTGAATTGGAACGATACAAGTGCAACAGTCAACTGCGGCCTTTGTGATCTTGAGTTTAGAAGACAATCAGAAATACTGTTAGAATGTTTTTCAATTGACTGCTATAGCCCCAAATAAAAAAGTAAACATTGGCTGTTAATTACATACTTTTTTTCACATGGTTAAAAAAGTGATCAGATGAAGCAGATGCTAAGCTACAGGAATGTTTTGCTAGCACAGACTGGAATATGTTCCGGGATTCTTCCGATGGCATTGAGGAGTACACCACATCAGTCACTGGCTTCATCAATAAGTGCATCGATGACGTTGTCCCCACAGTGACTGTACGTACATACCCCAACCAGAAGCCTTGGATTACAGGCAACATCTGAGCTGAGCTAAAGGGTAGAGCTGCCGCTTTCAAGGAGTGGGACTCTTCAGCTTATAAAAAAATCCTGCTATGCCCTCTGACGAACCATCAAACAGGCAAAGCGTCAATACAGGACTAAGATCGAATCGTACTACACCGGCTCTGACGCTAGTCGGATGTGGCTACAAAGACTACAAAGGGAAGCACAGCAGAGAGCTGCCCAGTGACACGAGCCTACCAGACGAGCTAAATGACTTATATGCTCGCTTCGAGGCAAGTAACACTGAAACATGCATGAGAGCATCAGCTGTTCCGGACAACTGTGTGAACACGATCTCCGCGGCCGATGTGAGTAAGACCTTTAAACAGGGCAACATTCACAAGTCCGCAGGGCAAGACTGATTACCAGGACATGTACACCGAGCACGCGCTGACCAACTGACAGGTGGCTCACATCAACACCATTATCCCATAAACCCTAGACTCATTGCAATTTGCATACCGCCCCAACAGATCCACAGATGATGCAATCTCTATTGCACTCCACACTACCCTTTCACACCTGGACAAAAGGAACACCTATGCGAGAATGCTATTCATTGACTACAGCTCAGTGTTCAACACCATGGTGCCCTCACAGATCATCACTAAGCTAAGGACCCTGGGACTAAACACCTCCCTCTGAGACTGGATCCTGGACTTCCTGACGGGCCGCCCCCAGGTGATAAGGGTAGGTAACAACACATCCGCCACGCTGATCCTCAACACGGGGGCCCCTCAGGGGTGCGTGCTCCGTCCCCTCCTGTACTCCCTGTTCACTCATGACTGCACGGCCAGGCACGACTTCAACACCATCATTCATTTTGCCGATGACACAACAGTGGTAGGCCTGATCACTAACAACGACGAGACAGCATATAGGGAGGAGGTCAGAGACCTGGCCGTGTGGTGCCAGGACAACAACCTCTCCCTCAACCTATACAAGACTAAGGAGATGATTGTGGACTACAGGAAAAGGAGGACCGAACACGCACCCATTCTCATCGACGGGGCTGTAGTGAAGCAGGTTGATAGCTTCAAGTTCCTTGGTGTCCATATCACCAACAAACTAACTATGGTCCAAGCACACCAAGACAGTCGTGAAGAGGGCACGACAAAACCTATTCCCCATCAGGAGACTAAAAAGATTTGGCATGGGTCCTCAGATCCTCAAAAGGTTCTACAGCTGCACCATCGAGAGCATCCTGACTGGTTGCATCACTGCCTCATATGGCAACTGCTCGGCCTTCGACCTCAAGGCACTACAAAGGGTAGTGCGTACGGCCCAGTACATCACTGGGGCCAAGCTTCCTGCCATCCAGGACCTCTATACCAGACGGTGTCAGAGGAAGGCCTTAAAAATGGTCAAAGATACCAGCCACACTAGTCATAGACTGTTCTCTCTGCTACCGGAACGCCAAGTCATACCGGAACGCCAAGTCTAGGTCCAAGAGGCTTCTAAACAGCTTCTACCCCCAAGCCATAAGACTACTGAACATCTAATCAAATGGTTGCATCCCCCCCCCCCCCCCCCCCCCACACTCTTTTACGTTGCTGCTACTCTCTGTTATTATCTATGCATAAGTCACTTTAATATCCTACATGTATAAATTACCTCAATTACCTCAACTAACCGGTGCCCCCGCACATTGACTCTGTACCGGTACCCCCTGTATATAGCCTCGCTATTGTTATTTTACTACTGGTCTTTACATTTTTGTTACTTTTATTTCTTATTTTTCTTTAGATATTTTTCTTAAAAATACATTGATAGTCAAGGGCTTGTAAGTAAGCATTTCACTGTAAGGTCTACCTACACCTGTATTCGGCTCATGTGATTTGATTTGATACAGTATATGTGTTACATCCTGACCTTAGTTCCTTTTTTATGTCTCTGTTTTAGTTTGGTCAGGGCGTGAGTTGGGGTGGGAATTCTATGTTTTTGTTCTATGTTTTCTATTTCTATGTGTTTGGCCTGGTATGGTTCTCAATCAGAGGCAGCTGGCAATCGTCTCTGATTGAGAACCATACTTAGGCAGCCTGTTTTCCCACTATGGGTGTGGGTAGTTATTTTCTGTTTAGTGTTTTTGTTGCACCTTGCAGAACTGTTTGTTTGTTTGAGTATTCATCTTAATTAAAATTATTATGAATACGTACCACGCTGCACTTTGGTCCTCTTCTACAGGCGACAATCGTTACAATATGTGCGTGTATGTACAGTACATACCATGCTTTGTGAAGAAGTCTCGGAGCTCCTCTTCTGTGCAGGTTTAGGGCAGGTTCCTTGTGAAGAGTCTTCCTGTCTTCTTCATCTTCTTTCAGCTCCCTGGTGAATCTCCCTTTCTCCCACTTCTCCACCTGCCCGTCACACTTGTCCGAAACACCTCAATATAGAGCAACCTTTCGGACAAACACAAACAGTACATAACTTTTTATTCTCAGTGAGGATTACGAACGTGCGCACACACACACACACACACAGTCTGATTCTCACCCATGTAATCTTTGTTCTTCTTCAGAGACTTTTTCACCTCCTCTTCTGAGCGCAGATCCACATACATATACTCAGTTTTGTTGCCGGTGGCATTCTTGATGATTCGAATGGCTGCAGGCTTCAGAGTAGTCATGAACTCTCGCACTTGTTGCTGTTTATATCACATAAACAACCAAAGATGTCACACATAAATAAACCTTTCCCCACCTCTGAACTCCACATCAAGCCACACACACTCACCTCTTTGACGTTGAAGGGACATTCTCGCAGTTTCACTGTGAATTCAGTCTATGGGGCACAGAGAGATAGGGACACACACACACATTACCAAAGGGGATATGGCAATGAAAACCCTCAACCCTAATTTCACTGTCAGAATGATACACAATATGCCATTTTAAGTGCTATCCTCCATCAGTTCATTGGAGGTAGGATTTCAGTTTAAATCTACAGTCCCAAGGTTTGTGGATCAAGGGTGCAGGTCAAATGCTATGTGTTAAAGGTTAGGCATTTGCCAAACCTCCTGCTGTTTGACAGGCTTGCTAGGTTAGCCCTGGCTTTTATCCAGTGAAGGGACTGGTGCTTTGGCCCTCTGGATACCATCTCTATCCCCACTCTCATAGGCACTGTCTGTCTGCTGCATAGGGGCAGGTTCATCTTCCTCATCATCATCTTCATCCTCCGCAGCACCCCGTCTCTGTGCCACAGGTACTCCATATCAGACAGGCCAGACTTCAGAGCCTCTTTATTAGCACCTGACAATGAAAACACACTGTTTACACACACACATTTACCAGCATCTGTCAAACAAAGGGTCTATGTAGGCATGTGTACCTAACCTGGTCTTCTTCCTCATCTTACTCCTCATCCTTCGTCTTCTCGTCTGACTCAAAGTTGAGGTAATCAAGCTTCTTCTTCTGACTCCTCAACTGGCCAGTCTCGGGGGCTGCTGATTGGAGCAGAGAGTCATTGGCCCAGGTAGGCAACTGGCTGCGGTTATGATGCACCAACACAAACTCCTGGAAAGCCTCGTCACCCTCCAGCTAACACATACACACACAAGATAAAACAGAAACAAGATTAAACAGAACATCAATGTCAAGGAAGACAACACTGTGCATTTGAGCCATCTTACACTCCATCCATATGTATCCGCCAGGCAGATATGGAGAGGACCATGGCGTGATCTGTCAGGCAAGTGAATCACAATTAATTAAATGTTGGTATATAATCTGTGGTTGGCTATCTATCCATCTAACTAGTACAAAGAAGTCTGGATGGCTAACTGTCTCAACGTTACTTTGGACGTGTCCACAAATCTTTTATTGAAATGCTTCAGTGACTTGTCCGCATCTTCTTCAGTTTTGAAGCACACAAATCAGAATTTGTGAACTTGCCATCCTTAATAAACTTCATGCTGCAGTGTTTCAACGTTCTGATTGGCCAAAGTGATCAAGCCTCTGACGGGCCTCCGCAGTGCACACCAATGACGTACATTATAAAAACCCTGTTTTGCTGATGCTATGTATTGGCCATTGAGAGGCTTTGAAGCCACCGGTCGGCCATATTGGCACTCCCTAGAAGGAGCAGTCCTCCATAGGAATGAATAGATTGGAGTGAATCTATTGTGGCACAAAATAAAAATTAAATGATGTCATCATTTCCTCAAAGTTTGTACTGACCAATGAGGTATATAAACCCTGGATTACTGATGTATTGTATTGGCAAAGATTATGGATATACTGTACTGACAATATAGTTTGTTTGTGTGTTTTTTTTAAACCAGGCAAGTCAGTTTTAAGAACAAATTCTTATTTACAATGACGGCCTTCACCGGCCAAACCTGGACAATGCTGGGCAAATTGTGTGCCACCCTATGCGACTCCCAATCACGGACGGATTTGAAGCAGCCTGGATTCGAACCCTAATAATGGGAGTCGTTGTCCACAAAGAGGCACAGCGGGCTGTCTAGCTCCCGCCTATCCTTTCTTTGGATTGGTGGATACATCTCATTATTGTAATCCTTTTTTGAATATTCGATGAGGGTTAAAGATTTGTAATAATAATTGTAAGTGATGAGTAGGACTATAAGGCATAGGCAACAGATCTTGGTTGTGTTATGTTAAGCGATTGGAGTGCCCTTCGTGTTGCTGAAAGGACAGCGCCAGAATAGTGCAATGATATTAAAGTTCAACCAACTTGTGGTGCTGAAGGATAGCTCTGCCATTCGGCCAGTTCAGGAACAAACAACATAGGCCTACGACTAAGTGGTTTTTGCCTTTAGATTTCGAGAAAATTAACAACTAAGGAAGAATATATAAATTCTCCCATTGACTTGTCTAACCCCAAACACAGTCTTGGTCTGCTTCGCAAGCGTTCCTGGAAGTCTTGTGATGTTGCACCTCTTTCTATTTAGAAACTCTGTGCTTCAGCCTTCAAAAAGTCCTTACCGAAAGATGTATGTTGTGCTGTGCATTCTCATTCATAGGTTGAATTCACATCATTGGCTGTCCGTGGGAAACTGTAGGCTAAATTACGTATATTTCATGCAACGTACCATAACAAAATCTATAATCTATTGTTAAATTGGGAAAAGTCCAGCCCGAACAGGGACTTGAACCCTGGAACCTCAGATTAAAAAGCTGATGCTCTTCCACAGTTCTTCACCGATGTAAAATTAGTTTTATATTCAACATTCAACAGACATTCACGAAATTATTTAAAATGCATATAATTCTATTATCTGCAATAACCTTTTCATGGATTGTTTTAGAGACATTAAACAAAATGCTAATTATTCTAAAAGGCCCGCTTTCACAACCTTTGATTTGCATGAAAAGTAAAGTGTTGATTTGATAGAAATGCATCTAATCATAAAAAAAGGCTTTTAAATATCTTGTTCCAATAACTTTTTCAATGATTGTCATAGAACATTAAACAAAATGCTAATTGCAAAATGCTAATGATTCATTACACCGATTCTAATGCAAAACTTTCCATCAGTTGCAAAACGTGACGTAAAAAATGTTGGGTTCTTAAACGGAAGTTGTAGTTCATTTTAATTGTATGGTTTCCACTCGTTGCCATCGTTCTATAACAGCTCAATGGTTGCCATTCCAACTTGAATAGTCTACGAAGTGTTTGGCACAAGCTGCACATCTAAAAAGTTGATTATTCTGTGGTCTAGTGGAGTGAAGTCCGCAGGGTTCCTTCCAACTTTTTCCTGCTGCTTTTTTTTTTTAAGAGACACGAGTGAACTATGACATCCGTTTAAAAAACTAAACGGAGCTCAACAGCGTTTGGAGTAAATGGTTTATTTTGCTAAATGTTTTGCAACAGACGAATCGTTTGCAATATAATTGGTGTAATGACACCCCTGGCCTACTTAAACAACCTTTCATTTACATAAAAATGTGTGTTGATTTGATAGAAATACATCAAATCATTTAAAAAAAATGCATTTAAATCTCTTGTTTGCAATAACTTTTTCATGGGTTGTCATAGAAACATTAAACAAAATGCAAATTATTCTAAAAAGGTCTGGCTTACTTTTACAACCTTTTATTTGCATAAAAAAGTGTTGTTTTGAAAGAAATAGTTCAAATTATAAAGAATGCATTTCAATGTCTTATAAAATATTTTATTCGAAATGTAATAGAATCATCAAACAAAATGGAAGTGATTTTAAAAACATGTGGCCTTACTTCATAATGTTTGATTTGCATAAATAGTCGTGTTGATTTTGTCCGTGTAGAAAACATCTTGTCTGTTTGATTGAGGTCAACCATGAAAGTAATTTTACAGTCAACAGAGAAGATCCTTGACAAAGAAAATACTCCTCGCGTCACCTCCTTCTCAAAACCCATTGGACGAGAAAGCCAGAGGTCCCGTCCCTCTGACTTTCTCCTCCAATGGGTTTTGAGAAAAAGCCGGTAGTACGTAATTGATAGACTTTGCTAGCTAGCCAGCTAGCTGTTGACTGATATTATTTTTGAGTTCCAGGAATCAACGGAGACGCTCATAAAATCTACCTAACCATTGTTTAGTTTACTAAATTGACTAGCTAGCGACGCACAATTTCATTGTGATAGGCATTACATAGGCATTTGTAAGCTAGCTACATTAGCCAGCATAACATGTATGTCGTAGTGAATTATACACGAAGGTTACAGACCCTAGCATTTAATCTAGGGTCTTCGTGCTACCACCAAGGCGTCACAAGAGTTTCCATAACGTCACAGGACCGAAAATCCAGGCAAAACTTTAGCTGCTTTCGTTGGACTCATCTGATAACTTTAGTACATCAATATAGTACCCGAATTAGCAACTCTAAGGTAGGCTAACTAGCTAGCTAATGTACAGTACAGCATATCGTACACATGTGGACTGTGGTTGCAGTTTCTTGTTGTATTGCCCATGTTAATTTTTCAATCCTAGGTGCCCAGGGTAGCAACATGGGAGCCTGTATTGGAGAGCCAGCTACCCCCAGTTAGTATACTGTACTTTGTTAATGAAGTGATTTTTTATTAGCTTGTAAATTAAGCCAGATCAAATGGCTAACTGTTAGTGACATTGATAAGTTCTAACATCTAATAAGCATTTTCTTACAGCCTTGCCAAGTTCCTGTAGACCTTGTTGACAAATTGGAGCGACTAGCCCTGGTGGATTTCCGCAACCAGGAGGGGCTGGCCTGTCTGGAGAAAGCCATCCGATTTGCAGATCAACTCCATGTTGTTGACACAGATGGGGTTGACCCGATGGATTCAGTTCTGGAGGAAAGGTTAGACTCGGGCCAGGCAGATCCTGAAGCAGCCCCTAGCACTTGTGTTTGAAGGAATTGGGTAGTGGTAAGCCATTGGAAGTGTTTAATGGAAGGTTTGGTGGAGCAATCACATTTTGCTTACTGCCCTATCCAATTGCTTCAGATCTACAAAGACTGGGTCATTTTTGGAGAGGGAACCAATAAAGTTACCTACCTAACCTTAAGGTGACTTGTTTAGCCTCACAGATTGAAAACCCTCTGTTCTGTAGGGCACTGTATCTGAGGGAGGATGCCGTGGCAGAGGGGGACTGTGCAGAGGAACTGCTCCAGCTCTCCAAAAACACAGTGGAGGAGTACTTTGTGGCACCGCCAGGTGAGTATCTTGGCTACTGTTATCAGCTCATGAATTAGTTACTATCATTGTTCATTCTGAAGGCGGCAGTACCCCATTTTGTATATCATGAAACTTAAATGGCTCTTTTCTCTGCAGGTAACATTCCACTCCCGAAGAGAGAGGAGAGATCTGCCATGTTTAAGCACTCCGAGTTCTGATTCAAAGTATGTGCTCCGACTTTGCTGACAGCTAAATTTGACTGTGGTTTTCCCACCCATGTATCTTAAGATGAATGCACTAAGGAGCTCTGGATAAGAGCGTTTGCTAAATTAATGACTGGATACTGTATTTCATTTGACAGACCTCTGCAAAGAAATGCATGGCTAAATGATAAAGATTGACCAACCATCAAGAGGGTCAGGGCTTGGCATGTATTAAGGCACCTTCAAACCAGACAAACTGAAGCTAAATCAAAGAAAGATCCTCCAGTGTTGTTGATCTGTGTGTGTACTCCATGTATGCACTGTATTCTCTGAACAATATGTAGTGTCATTATGTTGAAAAAGCAGAACCATAACTCCCAATGGTACATACTTTGTGGGTGCTCTGCAAATGATTATCAAGGACTAAAGAGGCAGCCAATGAATGTACAATTCATGCATTCAGGAACTAAAACAAATAAACATACTAAGAGTCCTCACTTTATTTGAAAAAAATACCACTTTTTTTACAAAGATTATTTTGAGAACGGGGCAGGAGAAAGAAATAATTTCATTCTCACGTAAACTAAAAAAGAGGAACAAAATTGAGAACACTTGCGAGGCAACCATCTACAGGGCAGGCTAGACAGGCTGTTACAGAAACATGATAAAAATACAAAATAAACTACATTAAAGAGCTGTATTATGTTGTATTCCTCTAGTATGCAGTCTCCTTCACAAATATCCCTAACCAGCCATATCCTAGGTCTGAGAATGAATCAATGAGAATGTGAGGCAAATGCAGATCTACCCATCCGCTCTGTCTACACCATTTAAAAAGTCCTCTGGAGACAGTCCCCATAGTGGAATGCACATGACATACTTAAAAAGCAACACAAAGTAAAGTAATCGCCAGTCTTGGCGCCCTCTTGTAGGTAGACTATCGGTAGTGACGAGGGGGTGGGCTGCGGCTTGATGGGCTACGGTGTGCTGCAGAGGGGCGACGTGGAGGGGGGCTATGGCGAGACAATCTACGAGCAGGGGGCGACTGATAACGAGGGGGTGGAGAGCCGCGACCTTGATAAGCGGGTGAGTACCGTCCCCTGGATCTGGAACGGGACCGCGAGCGTCCTCTGCTGCCCCCCATCTCTCCATGGACTCGGATAGATGAAGTCTCCCCCTGAAAGATGTCCATGTCAGAGAATGTCCCGAAAACACATTCTTAAACACTGTATAGCTGAGGATCTGAGTGTTTAGTTACCTGGTGTGATCTGAACTCTGTCCTGTCCAGGCGCCGCATGGCATACTCCATGTCCTCTCTGCGCAGGAACTCCACCACCCCTTCACCATCCCGCTGAACATCTGTGAAACAAACATCTCCAGCCTCCCTCATGTGATCTTTCAAGTCTTGCCAGCTCCCAGTCGGAGGTAGGCCTGTGGGAACAGAGACCAAAACATTGAGAACTTTGGCCTCTCTAGGCAACGCTCAACAATACCAGGGTACATCTAACCTGCTGTAAATGGAAGGAAGAGGAGCTTTGAATTAAAAAAAACAAAAGCAGACTGTATCCACTTACCAGTCACAATAACTCTGAACTCTGATCTCCGAGTAGGAGGCCCAAACCTCCCTTTAGGACCACCGGGACCTCCGTCCCCACTCCCTCGACCACTACCACCCATAGAACCGTTGAATTTAGAGGAGGCAGAGCGAGGGTGCTCAACGCGAAGCTTGCAGTCTCCAAATCCATAACCATTCCTCCCATAGACTGCATCCTCGGCATCCCTGATACATAAAGACATGTCAATTTGATTAACACATTGCATATGTGAGTCAGTCTATTTATCTATCTATCTTAGCATCCCATTAGTGGAACGAGCTTCCCCCTAACGTCAGGACAGCAGAGTCCCTGCTCATCTTCCGAAAATGTCTGACACCCTACCTCTTCAAAAAGTATCTTACATAAACTAGATAGACTTTTCCACTTCACAATAACAGCACTTACAGTTGAACAGGGCAGCTAAGTCCCTGCTAGAGCAGCCCCGGTCAACTGTAAGTGCTGTTATTGTGAAGTGGAAACAATAGGTCGATCTATGAGTGGAAGGGGAGAGAGGGGTAGAAGTGTTTGTGGGGGAGGGATGGGGCGAGTATGCATCTGTTGACTGACAAAACACAGATTTTGCTTATTACGCACAATTCATCAACTGGGAATTAATTAAGATATACAGTACCAGTCAAAAGTTGACACCTACTCATTCCAGAGTTTTAATTTATTTGTACTATTTTCTACATTGTATAATAGTGAAGACATCAAAACTATGAAATAACACATGGAATCATGTAGTAACCAAAATAGTGTTAAACAAATCAAAATATTTGTATATGAGATTCTTCAAAGTAGCCACCCTTTGCCTTGATGAATCATGCCTTCATGGTCGAATTGCTGCAAAGAAACCACTACTAAAAGAACGCCAATAAGAAGAGACTTGCTTGGGCCAAGAAACACAAGCAATGGACATTAGACCGTTGAAAATGTGTCATTTGGTTGGATAAGTCCAAATTTGAGATTTTTGGCTCCAACCACTGTCTTTGACATGCAGAGTATGCAAAAGGTGACGCTGTCAGTGATTTATTTAGAATCCAATGCACACTTAACCAGCATGGCTACCACAGCATTCTGCAGCGATACGCAATCCCATCTGGTTTGCACTTAGTGGGACTATCATTTGTTTTTCCAACAGGACAATGACCCAAAACACACCTCCAGGCTGTGTAAGGGCTATTTGACCAAGGAGAGCAATGAGTGCTGCATCAGATGACCCGACCTCAACCCAATTGAGATGGTTTGGACCGCAGAGGGAAGGAAAAGCAGCCACCAAGAGCTCAACATATGTGGTAAAAAAAAAAGCATTCCGGGTGAAGCTGTTTGAGAGAATGCCAAGAGTGTGCAAAACTGTCAAGGCAAAGGGTGGCTACTTTGAAGAAACTCATTTTGATTTGTTTAACACTTTTTTGGTTACTACTGGTTACTACTTCCATGTGTTATTTCATAGTTTTAAACGTCTTCGCTATTCTACAATGTAGAAAACAGTACAAATAAAGAACCCTTGAATTAGTTTTACTGCTATTTTATGTACATATACACATTGATCAAAAATATAAAACGCAACATGTAAAGTGTTGGTCCCATGTGTCATGAGCTGAAATAAGATCCCAGAAATGTTCTATATGTGCAAAAAAACTAATTTCTCTCAAATTATGTGCACATCCCTGTTAAAGAGCATTTCTCCTTTGCCAAGATAATCTATCCACCTGACAGGTGTGGCATATCAAGAAGCTGATTCAGCATGATCATTACACGGGTGGACCTTGTGCTGGGGAAGGTAAAAGGTTTCTAAAATATGCAATGCCATAGATATGTCAAGTTTTGAGGGAGTGTGCAATTGGCATTCTGACTGCAGGAATGTCCACCAGAGCTGTTACCAGAGAATTTAATTTAATTCTCTGCCACGCCAGCCACGCCAGCTCAGGACCTCCACATCCGGCTTCTTCACCAGCAGGATCGTCTGAGACCAGACACCCAGACATCTAATGAAACGGAGGAGTATTTATTTCTGTAATAAAGCCCGTTTATGGGAGGGGAAACTAATTGGCTGGGCCTCGCACCCATGGCTGCGCCCCTGCCCAGTCATGTGAAATCCATAGATTTGGGCTGAATACATTTATTTTAATTAACCTTTAACATACATGGCTCATTAATCTATATGTTCTAAATAATTATATATGATAATGATATATAACAATTTATTGAGTTACCAAGCAATACGACTCAGTTATAATGGTGGGAGATTAAAATACGGGTACCTCGATGGACCATAAAAAGGTAATCACACTACAAATTATCACCCTCATGCACTTAAGGAAATCACAAATATTATGGATATGTTGGAACTAGTCAATATATGGAGGCTTAAATATCCTGACCTAGTGAGATATACATGAGAGGCTCAATCAAGTTGGTCGTCTTGACTATGTCATTTTCTCTGGCACCAAAAGTTTTAAAAGTGTTGATGGGGAGAGAATGCAGTCAGACCGTAATTGGTGTACAGATTAATCATACAGAATATCCACGAGAGTGAGGATATTGGAAATGTAATCAAAGCCTACTGGATGACAACTTGTTTCGAACCAAGAATTTATAACAGTCTTTATTCTACATAACATAGGTACTAGAGGTCGACCGATTATGATTTTTCAACGCCGATACCGATTATTGGAGAAAAAAAAAAAAAGATTAAATCAGCCGATTTAAAATAAATGTATTTGTAATAATGACAATTACAACAATACTGAATGAACACTTACTTTAACTTCATATAATACATCAATAAAATCAATTTAGCCTCAAATAAATAATGAAACATGTTCAATTTGGTTTAAATAATGCAAAAACAAAGTGTTGGAGAAGAAAGAAATAGTGCAATGTGTGCCATGTAAGAAAGCTAACGTTTAAGTTCCTTGCTCAGAACATGAAAGCTGGTGGTTCCTTTTAACATGCATCTTCAATATTCCCAGGTAAGAAGTTTTAGGTTGTAGTTATTATAGGAATTATGGGACTCTCTCTATACCATTTGTATTTCATTAACCTTTGACTATTGAATGTTCTTATAGACACTTTAGTATTGCCAGTGTAACAGTACAGCTTCCGTCCCTCTCCTCGCTCCACCCTGGGCTCGAACCAGCAACACATCGACAACAGCCACCCTTGAAGCAGCGTTACCCATGCAGAGCAAGGGGAACAACCACACCAAGTCTCAGAGCGAGTGACGTTTGAAACGCTATTAGCGCGCACCCCGCTAACTAGCTAGCCATTTCACATCGGTTACACCAGCCTAATCTCGGGAGTTGATAGGCTTGAAGTCAAACTGCGCAATGCTTGAAGCATTGCAAAGAGCTGCTGGCAAAACGCACTAAAGTGCTGTTTGAATAAATGCTTACGAGCCTGCTGGTGCCTACCACTGCTCAGTCAGACTGCCCTATCAAATGTACCGTGTCTGTAAAATGTATATAGTACATATAAACTGGAACTAGAAGCCTAGGTATCGCTGTCCTTTAGTTTAGGTAGGGTTAGGGGGAAAAAAACAGTAAATTATGCAAACAATTACTTTGATAGAACCCACAATATTTCTGCAATATTTAAGCTAAAAACATATTGAATAAAATAGCATTCCTATAGCATAACCTCTGCTTCTAATGACCATTTCACAATGGAGCAAGTCACAGGTACTTCCTGTTTGAGCTTCTGCTTGTAAACAGGAAGCAGGAGTAAGGAGCCATGATCTGATTTAACGAATGGCGGACAAGGGAGGGCCTTGTATCTTGTTTATGGGTAGAGTAACCACGGTCTAGGACTTTATTGCCCCTAGTTGTGAAGGAGACGTGCTGATGAAAGTTGGGAATCGTGTGTCTTAATGAAGCAGAATTAAAATTGCCGGCGACAAGAAAGGCAGCCGCTGGATGCAAGTTTTCCTGATTGTTTATAGCCTCATACAGTTCAATAAGTGGCAGCATGTTATATTTCATGATAACATCTAAAATATTTTGTGAAAATAAAGTAAACGCCAAAAGAAGTCGGGCGGAGTTCGCAAAACGGTGGCAATCCAGCACACTGCCATCTTTTCATTACTACTTGACTATGATATGTGGTTGTCTCATCTAGCCATCTTAAGGTGAATGCACTAATTCAAGTCGCTCTAGATAAGAGCATCTGCTAAATGACTAAAATGTCAATGTAAATCTGGTCTTATTGGTCAACGAGTAAGAATGCCATTCATGGACATGGACGTTTATCTTACCGTGGATCTTCAAAGCGCACAAAGGCAAAGGGAATAGTGCCTCTGTTGTTCTTCAACTCAATGTCTCTGATTTTGCCATATTTGAAGAATATATCCTCAATGTCCCTCTCTTGCACATCAGCTGGAAGGTTACCCACGTAGATCCTGCCATCTGCCATGATGTTAACAGAACTGATCCTGATGGAAAAAGAGAGAGCCTTATCAATACTGAACACTCCCTGAACTCAAATGTATGTTTTGACCCCTAATTTCTGCCATTCATACATGTCCAAAAATAGATTACCATTACAAACAACCCCCTACAAGTACATGTTATCAAGACTGCAACATATACACAACTCAGATACAGAGCTAGCTATTAATCAAACACCAACCCACACCCAATGGTTCAACCACCAGGGCCCGGTTTCCCAAAAGCATCTTATGACGAAGTTCATCGTTAGAACCTTCGTAGGAGCATCATTAAATATCAAAGCTTCCACAAAACCATCGGTATTAACTTTGCACTTAAACGCCCGTAATCTAACGCCTGCCTCAGACCACTCGTAGAAACGCTAACTACAGTGGGGCAAAAAAGTATTTAGTCAGCCACCAATTGTGCAAGTTCTCCCACTAATTTTCATCATAGGTACACTTCAACCATGACAGACAAAATTAGAAAAACAATTCAGAAAAACACATTGTGGGATTTTTTATGAATTTATTTGCAAATTATGGTGGAAAAAAAGTATTTGGTCACCTACAAATAAGCAAGATTTCTGGCTCTCACAGACCTGTAACTTCTTCTTTAAGAGGCTCCTCTGTCCTCCACTTGTTACCTGTATTAATGGCACCTGTTTGAACTTATCAGTATAAAAGACACCTGTCCACAACCTCAAATAGTCACACTCCAAACTCCGCTATGGCCAAGACCAAAGAGCTGTCAAATGACACCAGAAACAAAATTGTAGACCTGCACCAGGCTGGGAAGACTGAATCTGCAATAGGTAAGCAGCTTGGTTTGAAGAAATCAACTGTGGGAGCAATTATTAGGAAATGGAAGACATACAAGACCACTGATAATCTCCCTCGATCTGGGGCTCCACGCAAGATCTCACCCCGTGGGGTCAAATTGATCACAAGAACGGCGAGCAAAAATCCCAGAACCACACGGGAGGACCTAGTGAATGACCTGCAGAGAGCTGGGACCAAAGTAACAAAGCCTACCATCAGTAACACACTACGCCGCCAGGGACTCAAATCCTGCAGTGTCCCCCTGCTTAAGCCAGTACATGTCCAGGCCCGTCTGAAGTTTGCTGGATGATCCAGAAGAAGATTGGGAGAATGTCATATGGTCAGATGAAACCAAAATATAACTTTTTGGTAAAAACTCAACTCGTTGTGTTTGGAGGACAAAGAATGCTAAGTTGCATCCAAATAACACCATACCTACTGTGAAGCATGGGGGTGGAAACATGCTTTGGGGCTGTATTTCTGCAAAGGGACCAGGACGACTGATCCGTGTAAAGGAAAGAATGAATGGGGCCATGTATCGTGAGATTTTGAGTGAAAACCTCCTTCCATCAGCAAGGGCATTGAAGATGAAATGTGGCTGGATCTTTCAGCATGACAATGATCCCAAACACACCACCCGGGCAACGAAGGAGTGTCTTCGTAAGAAGCATTTCAAGGTCCTGGAGTGGCCTAGCCAGTCTCCAGATCTCAACCCCATAGATACCTTTGGAGGGAGTTGAAAGTCTGTGTTGCCCAGAAACAGCCCCAAAACATCACGGCTCTAGAGGAGATCTGCATGGAGGAATGGGCCAAAATACCAGCAACAGTGTGTGAAAACGTTTGACCTCAGGTCATTGCCAACAAAGGGTATATAACAAAGTATTCAGATAAACTTTTGTTATTGACCAAATACTTATTTTCCACCATCATTTGCAAATAAATTCATAAAAAAATCCTACTATGTGATATTCTGAATTTTTTTCTCTCATTTTGTCCATCATAGTTGAAGTGTACCTATGATGAAAATTACAGGCCTCCTCTTTTTAAGTGGGAGAACTTGCACAATTGGTGGCTGACTAAAAACGTTTTTTTGCCCCACTGTACATGTTAAGTGTGTTAGGTGCTTCCGCGTAAACATAAAATCACATGGTTTACCCGTCTCTCTGTGACCGCTGATAACTTCAGAACAGAAGTTTACTACAATTACGAAGTTGCCAATGTCGTTGCAATTGATACAAACAAGCGAAGTATAAAAACATCGGTTCATTTGAAGCATGACTGCTTTAAAATAAACAGTAGGCTATAGGTTTTTTTCAATCATATTGAAACGCACTTCATGTTAAATCAATTGAGTTTTATTTTGTTACATGTAGGCTGTTGTCTAATTTGTCACAATATCTTTAATTATGTGTAGCCTAACGTATGCAATGTGCCACCAAATCGGTGATTTGTCATTTTTATTGAGTAAGCGTTAGAATAAGCCGCCTTAATATTTGCAGCCGTATGTGGTAATGTCTCTAGAAGCGGATCCGTCGTCAGTATTGAGAAATAACTATTATGTTTAGGAATTATTTTAATGGAGAAAGCTGATCTGAGAGCAGCGCTCACCTTCTTTCGATCCTATGCTCTAACGACGCACTAGGCGACCATTCTCTCATTTTTTTACCACGCTAACTAGGTAAATCAGCGTGGTGCTTGGGAAACGGTTGTTACATTTTCGGCTGCTGTAGGAATGACGCAACGTTACGCCTAAATTCCATCGCTATCAGAAAACCGGGCCCTGTTGAGACGAAATCCTAGCCGGACAATAGTGTCTGATTGCGGCCCGCAATTCGAGGAGTTCCTGTATGTGGGCATTCATTCATCTGCAGGAACGCCCCCCACTAGCATCCCATCGGTTCCGGCTTTAACAGGCTTCCCACTCCCTCGAGCACGCAATATTCAAACTTGTGCGACACTTGATATTCTGGTTGTCTATTTGTGACCTAGCTAGCTAGCGGTGTCGCCCCGGCCCCCCGTGGAAGTGCGGGAAAGCATTGCCCAACAGGCGGAGGTGAAGGACACTGCCTACCAGTGTCCTCTACCAATAATAGACTAAAGAAGCCTAACGGGGTCTGTTTTTAAAGGATAATGGGCCTGTCAGCCAAATACTCCAGCTAAACGTGGATACATTTTCAATTGCAGTACGGTTCTAAAAACAAATATCTGCTTTCATATCACATCAAAAATGTAACAAAAGCTAAAGATACACTTACTGTTTTAACCAGTTTTAACACAGTTGCAGAAGACAGTATTTTTCAGTCACAACACGTTTGTGGCGTCTGTCTTCCATTTACACACCGGTGTTCCGAGACACAGAACTAGCACCAGTACGCCCGTCTTCCATAAATAAGCGCTGTAACATGGAAATATGGCTGTGTGGGATACCCTAACCATATAAAAACCTATAGTAATTAAACATTTGTTATGATTTCTCTATAATATGAAAGATAAGTTCCTTATGTTCCCAAACCGTACAGTAAGAGATGTTTGGTAACGTTTACAGAAAGCGGGGAGCTCTTAACGAAACTCCCCAGCCAGAAGATACGATCACCAATATATAGGCGCTAAAGGTAGTGTATGTGAATGGGCTACCGCCACCTAGTGTATTGGAGCGCCCCCGTATGATGCCCATTTTTAAAAATGGACCAATAGAAGTATAAAGAGGGGTTCCTGCATATCCAGGAACGCCCTGAATTGCGGGACGAAATTACACCCTTCTCGGCTCAGGTAGCTTGCTACGCTAAAACTAGCCTAGCTATTCATGTGATGTTTCATTAAAAAAATGGTAACATGGCTGGGGGCGGGATACAGTGGTTAGCTAACTAGTTTCAATATTTCAAACATAACACGTTTCATATCGCCTCGTGGTAGTTACCTGCCTGGATTCCCAATCTGTACTCACATGTAAAACCCAGATTAGCCCATTCATTCATTACCTAGCCAGCAAGTTGTCGACAACAAATGGCTAGTAGCTAATGTAACGTTAGCTTCAGTTGCAAGTTAGCATCTAGCTAGCTAACAAGTTAGCCTAGCTGACTCGTGTGCCATGTTTTGGGTTTGCAGAAGAGTACACGATAATTCACCTACCTTGCTGTGTTGCTGACCAGACCTGCAACCCCCGTGGTTGCTGTGATTATTTTATAAAGCTCGTATAATGTTATTTCTCGCTTATCTCCAGAGATCGGTACCCTCAAACCTTTGTCGGAGGATCTCTGCGCTTCTTTTAGCTAGTTAGGCTAGCCAGTTCCATCCACTGACTTCCGGTTCCGTCAAAAACCACCTACCATATCCAGCAGGTGGTGCCCCAGCACACAAATTGCACTGTTTATTGTCTGCATGTTTTCTTCTTCGTGTGGTTTTCCGGCAGACGAGACGCATGGTTGATTTTTGGTGCCTTTCACAGTTCGGAAAATGCATTGCACATTTGTTCACAAAAAAGGGAAGTGGATGAAAAAAGAAAATGACCATAGCAATAAACGCTAAGAACCCAACCTTACCAATGCACAAACTGTACGGGTCACTCTATACTGGCCTACTACTCACAGGGACCCTCTCAGGGACCCTCACCCTTTCCCCACCATCCGTTACTTTCCTCACTACCTCAGCAAGCATGACACTTTCTGCACTGCTCTCACCCTGGAAACTTCAACCTGTCTCACTCGCACAGGACATTTCTGATCCCCAGCAATATGGCCGCCCTAAAAATGTAAACACTGCGCTTTGAACACCAAAACCACACTCTCCTTTGAACTATGCTCTCCTGCACAATTCACACCTCAGAATCTCCCTCATTCATACTGCTGCAACATGACCATAAACTTGGCACCTGAAACACAATAGTGGGTTCGTGAAACAAAAGCTCTCACAGGATAACTGATATACCCTAGCATGAATTTATCTGGCAAAAACTACATCAAAACTCAGAAGAACAGACAGGGTCTCCTCAGTCTGGCGCTCCCCACCGGGTCTGCGTCTCACCAAACGGCGTGCATCACATACACCAGGGATCCTCAACTTCAGTCAATCCACCTCAACACTACCCCTGTTATCACTCCTTTCAACTGCGCTCTGCTCCAGAGAGAAAAGCAGGCCACAGCTTTCGTTCCGAGTCGGGAAACGTGAGTCCACTTCTGGATGCTTTGACCAAATTGACAGAACCCAACTCCTTCTTTACCCAGCCTGATTCCACAAACTTTTTTGATGCCAAAAGGCATGGATCCACTTTGTCCATGAATCATACTCCTAAAGGGCAGAGTCATCTCAGGCAATTTTCTGATCATTGGTGTGAGGCTTGGTAGCCTTCACCTCACCTGTTGGCACAGGCTTTTCCTGTTAGGTTCAATTTGAGAGAGTTCACTCTCTGTCGACTGTTCAGGGTTTTCAGGAGCGGAACATGGCATTATCTCTCCTGTACTTGACTCAAAGGAGAAAGTACTCTGCTTGTATTTCGCAGATGTCAGTTTGGGTTTGAACCTTGCACCCTTTTTTTTGTGCCTCACATCACCTAGTCATTTGCCATCTTGCCTTCTTTCAGTCGGCAGTCTCAAAGGTTACATCCGTTTCCAAAACACTGCCTCCATTATCTACCGGCTGCATGTCATGTTTTGTATTTCAAATAGTACCAAACTAAAACTTGAGATATTTTGGTTTGTTTGTTTTTAGTTTTTGTTTCTTGAGGCCTGTCATGCAAATAGAGTCCGCCTGAAAATTGTTGTCCCCCCCAGGCCCCATGAAATGTCTCTGAGACCCCCTGAGGCTCCCTAGTTGAGAATCACTGTTGTAGTGTAAGTATGCAATACATTTTCTTTGGTATACCTTCCCAATCTGACATCTTAGTTAAATTGGATCGTCTTACGCCATGACTGTAATTGCTGCTAGGTCATATGGCTAAAAATATGAACACCCAAGCATTCTCTGCTCTCATTGTTTATGACATAAATTAGAATGACCAATAATTCTGCCTCAAGGCACATCTGTAATGTAAAATGACTTTGTATTTTACTAACAGGACATCAGCGGTGAAAGGTGTCCTCACATACTTAGTGAGAGAATAGGCTAAGCTTCATGGGTTGGCACAGGAAACAACAACAAACTCTAAACACCTATACTTCTCAGAAGTCTACACCTGATTGAACTGCTTTTAACACCACTTCCCTCAGCTGACATGGTAGACATCAGTTTTGACTCATTAGAATTACATCAGTCAAATGCACAGAGGTCATTGACCCCTGGAAATATCCATAGAGGCAGAAATGAAAGAGGAGAACATAAGTTACTGGAGAATATAGAAGTAACTGTACATTCACTGGTTACTGTTTGTACTAGAGAACATTTGGCGAATAACTTTGGGTACAGTCTGACTAAGATGTGTAATCGGAAAGACATGATTCAACTACTGACAATATAAACATGTGTTGACATCATTTTGAGGAGGATGAGGCAGGGTATAATCTTTTATTTGTATTGCTGTTAAAATTCCCTCTGCACTCACAAAGGTATATGTCTGACTTATCACAAAATACCTGCAGTTCCTCATCATTGTCTGTATCATCTGGGCCTGGGTTTTCCCAATGAGGTTGGGTTTCATTGATAATGACATTAGGTTTCTCTTTCCTTTCTGGTGTTTGACATATCTGTGTTGAAAAATAGGGAATGCTCTAGAATGATAGGGAATGATCTAGAACCTGGTTCAATGGTAGGGAATGATCTAGAACAGGGTTCGGCAAAAGGCGGACTGCGGGCCAAACCGGGCCACTATAATTGTTTTGGGCTCCCCAAAGTTTTAGGTCAAAATAAGACTACAATCATCAGGAATTATGCAGAAATCTGTTGACCAAGTACTCCCACGAATAGAAAACTAGATGTGATCGTGTTTTAATGTAATCAAAGTATGAAATTATTTTTATTTATGAATACAATCTAATTTTTGGCTTAGTTGTGGTCAATTTGTAGTGTACAAATTATTATAATTATGATCTGACATCTGGATCATCCCCTCCGACAAAAATCGTCCGGAGGCTGAATCTATATAGTTGCCTACCCCGATTTAGAAAAATGAATTATATGGAATGGTCTAGAGCAGGGGTGTCAAACTCATTTTACCCCGAAGACCGGCTGACATCAAAAAAATATATTTCCTTGCCTCAAAATTATGAATTGTCGATGCTCCCCGGCTCTCTAGTGATTATTAGAGAGCTGGACAGACAGTCAAGAAACTGTAGTTTCATTTTTAGTCGCCGGCGAGCAGAATTAGAATCCCTCGCGGTCCGAATGTTTGACACCCCTGAGCTAGAGTGATCTTTGTGAATTTCAGTGTGATATGCATCAATTAAATCAATATTGGGCATACTTTGAATGGGGGCAAGTTGCCATTGGGCAATATCAAATAAACAATGTATTGCACTCAACTTTCTGCAAACAGCAGCAGACTACACCATTATTTTATAACAGAAACCGAAAGCTGCGCGGCAGAGAGGGAAAAACTAATCTCAATTTGAGGGGCGGGGCAGATCAGATGTTATATACATAGACTGCTCAGATGTACACTGACAGAACTATCACTATCTTTCATCGGATAAGTTTCAATTGTCAGCATACGGATTTACTAACAGTATTTCTTAAAACAAACTTGCAAGACTTCACAACAACAGCTTCTCAACAATATCTACTGAACATGTAAGTCATTTTCCATTATTAAGCTACAACAGACCTATTTTACAGAAATGTACTGGAGAAAAAAAGCTTAACAGCATATCAAGCAAATTATCTTATAATTTGTTAGTTATTACAATGGGCTGAATAAATGGTAATGTTAAAGCCTGTAGGTAAATATAAAAGTTGTAATGCATTGTACAGTATAACTTGTCATGAGTGTGTACAACGCCCTTATGTCTTTCAATCATCTCATAATGATTGTCATTATATACCAGCCATTTGAGTCAGCTGAAATGTTGGATAGAGACAAAACATGACATATTGTTAGCCTTATTATAAGGATCATACATGCTTTTAACAAGTTATAAAGCATTACACCTGTAGGCTTTAAGTAAAGTGTTACTAAACTAATTCATTCAAAACATTCAATTGAGCTACGCTAATGTAAGGCCAAATAAATAATACATGAATTCCTCTTTCAGATATCTATCATGGAACTCACTATAACGCTTTTGAACGGGAACTCACTTCCCCTGACAGTTCCGCCACACACCACCGTGGGGTCTCTCAAGAGTTTGATTCAACAACACTTTGAAGTGGCCACAACAAAGCAGAGGCTGTTAGGCGTCAATGGGAACAACATCAGTCTCAGCGATGATTCAAAAACTTTGAGCGACTATGGCCTGCATTCAGGATCTAAAGTGATGGTGCTGATTACGGAGCCCGCTCCTATCCAGGTGTTCCTGAAAAACGAAAAGGGCCAGACACACACATATGATGTGGTGCCTGGTGAGACTGTAACCCAGTTCAAAGCCAAGGTACAAAACAAGGAGGCAGTCCCTGCCAACCAACAGAGGCTGATTCATGAGGGTAGGCAGCTCGAGGATGGCCAGAAGCTGGAGAACTACAACATCAGAAATCAAAGCACCATCTATCTGACGCTCCGTCTAAGGGGAGGCTGAAGAAACCCAGTATCGACCTGAAACCACCTGTCACATGAAGCCCTTAACTTATTATGCATTCCATGTCTATAGAGAAAAAGCAATCAATCTTGAACAAAAATGTGAATTGTTCTACATTTGTATTCAATTGTAAACTTTAAATTAAGCATGGCTGATATAGGCGTATATTAATGAGATTGTTATCAAGTAATAAACATGTATAAAACAAAAACTGTCAACCATCATTGTCATGGCTCCAACTCAAAAGAAAAGTCAAAGCAACATAAGGTACTGGTCAGTTTCTTGTCCGTTGTGCTATTGCTCTCTTATTTGACATGATAGAGACAGAGTAGTAACATTTACAGTTGAGTTGACTCAAACTGAGACAAGGCAGTCCACATGAGGAAACTACAGGCCGGCCTTGTCAGCAACATACACAATGTTTCATGGTCTGATGAAAATCCTAAACGTTGCACGTTCAGATGGTTTTAAATGAGTTTGATTCAAGGCCGAAACAGTTACTATTATTCATTTCCTACAGCACTTTTGCTTTGTTTCATCTTAAACTATACAAATATAAATGTGTATCTATGAAGAATAGGTAACATGTATTTACCATTGCTCAAACCAAAATACACCTTGGCACAAAGGAAGCATACTCAAGTGTTTAAATTCATTCAATATTTTAAATATCAGTTAGAATACAATTAAGACGTATTATTTCAGTTATAGGTTATTTTGCATGTGAGCAACACATTGAATGTGTTAGGATTTTGTTAGTTTTGCACCTTGTGTAGCATTTGACCAAAGTCCTAAACACCCCCCCCTCCCCCCCCCCCCCCCCCCCCAGTCAATTTGCCTGGTTGTACCAGCTTGCTGCACTGGCATTCACAGGCCAGCCCTTGTAACATTATGTAACTCCTGAGGCACACACACGGTGCCCTCTTCATTCAGTCATTTGGGAGAAGATCTTGGGAGGCTTCACTTCCTCACAGATGCAAGCTAAGCATTCCAAAATAATGCCACCAATTTGGTAAACAGCACTCGAAACTGAAAACACAAAAACACAGATTGGCAACAGAGCACCACGGTATATTCTAAATGTATGCATCCTTAAAAGAAAAGCCAATGAGAACTGCTCACCTGTACAGGCACATAGTTGATGTTGATGAACTGGAAGGGGGTCCACACTTTCCAGTTCATCTTCAAGGCAGGCCAATAACTACTATTCACCTTTCTCTGGAGTCTGCCCCCCTCTTACCCTAAAACAGCATTAGAATGGATTCAAATGCATGTACAGGCATGACAATAGCTGTCTGTGCCCAATAATGTTTGTCCCATCTTTTGTGCTACTACCATATTGTGCTGCTGCCATGTTGTGTTGATAGAAGACTTCCCAAGGCCGAGAGAATGCCACTGAAAAACACGTAGACAGTTTATTTGTTGTCATGGTGGTGGTCAGAGTTGAAGAAAGTTTTCTTTAAGTGAATTCAAACAATGTAACTATGATAAAAGCAACTGTTGTCAGGAAAGACAAGGGGGGGTTCTCAGAGCAGAGGCTGATTGGCTGAAAAGACAGAGAGAAAAGTGGAAAGGGCTTGGCAAAGGACACATTTACCTTGGCATAGTTTGCAAATCAAAGTAGCCCCATATTCTTACGAGTCAACCACAAACAGGGCTGGGGTGTAATTGATTACATGTAAACTAAAAATACAGATACTTTTGAAAAACTAGATGATTTCTTCTCAGATTACTTTGAAATTCAGAAAGGACATTAGCAAAAAAATACATTATGAAACCTTTATTTTCTCAATAACATTCAATTTAATATTGAAAAAAGTTGCATGTGGGGCCTCCTGAGTGGCGCAGTGGTCTAAGGCACTGCATTGCAGTGTTGCGGCGTCACTACAGCCTGGGATCGAACACAGGCTGTGTCAATGCCGGATGTGACCATGAGTACCATGGGTGGCGCACAATCGGCCCAGCGTCATCCGGGTTAGGGGAGGGTTTGGCCGAGGGGGCTTTGCTTGGCTCATCGCGCTCTATCGACTCATTGTGGTGGGCCTGGCGCCTGCAGGCTGACTTCAGTCATCAGTTGAACAGTGTTTCCTCCGACACATAGGTGCAGCTGGCTTCCTCAGTCTCGCGCTCCCCTCCTGGTCTGCGTCTTACCAAACGGCGTGCATCACAGACACCAGGGATCCTCAACTTCAGTCGATCCACCTCAACACTACCCCTGTTATCACTGCTTTCAGCTGCTCTCTGCTCCGGAAAGAAAAGCAGGCCACAGCTCTCGTCAGTCTCAAAGGTTACATCCGTTTCCAAAACACTGCCCCCATCATCTACCGGCTGCATGTCATGTTTTGTATTTGAAACAGTACCAAACTAAAACCTGAGATATTTTGGTTTGTTTGTTTTTAGTTTTTGTTTCTTTAGGCCTGTCATGCAAACAGCGTCCGCCTGAAAATTGTTGTCCCCCCCAGGCCCCTTGAAAAGTTTCTGAGACCCCCTGAGGCTCCCTAGTTGAGAATCACTGTTGTAGTGTAAGTATGCAATACATTTTCTTTGGTATACCTTCCCAATCTGCCTTCTTAGATAAATTGGAGCATCTTACGCCATGACTGTAATGGCTGCTAAGTCATATGGCTAAAAATATAAACACCCAAGCGTTCTCTGCTCTCATTGACAGAAATTAGAATGACCAAGAATTCTGCCTCAAGGCACATCTGTAATGTAAAATGATTTTGTATTTTACTAACAGGACATCAGCGGTGAAAGGTGTCCTCACATACTTAGTGAGAGAATAGGCTAAGCTTCATGGGTTGGCACAGGAAACAACAACAAACACTAAACACCTATACTTCTCAGAAGTCTACACCTGATTGAACTGCTTTTAACACCACTGACCTCAGCTGACATGGCAGACATCAGTTCTGACTCATTAGAATCACATCAGTCAAATGCACAGAGATCATTGACCCCTGTAATTATCCATAGAGGCAGAAATGAAAGAGGAGAACATAAGTTACTGGAGAATATAGAAGTTACTGTACATCCACTGGTTACTGTTTGTACTAGAGAACATACGGGTGGATAACGTTGGGTACAGTCTGACTAAGATGTGTAGTCTGAATGACATGATTCAACTACTGACAATATAAACATGTGTTGACATCATTTTGGGGAGGATGAGGCAGGGTATAGTCATTTATTTGTATTGCTGTTAAAATTCCCTCTGCACTCACAAAGGTATATATGTCTGACGTATCACAGTTCCTCATCATTGCCAGTATCATCTGGGCCTGGGTTTTCCCAATGAGGTTGGGTTTCATTGATAATGACATTAGGTTTCTCTTTCCTTTCTGGTGTTTGACATATCTGTGTTGAAAAATAGGGAATTATATAGAATGATAGGGAATTATCTAGAACCTGGTTCAATGATAGGGAATGATCTAGAAAAGGGTTCGGCAAAAGGCGGACTGCGGGCCAAACCGGGCCACTATAATTGTTTTGGGCTCCCCAAAGGTATGTGGGCACTCACAAAGGTATATGTCTGACTTATCACAAAATACCTGCAGTTCCTCATCATTGTCTGTATCATCTGGGCCTGGGTTTTCCCAATGAGGTTGGGTTTCATTGATAATGACATTAGGTTTCTCTTTCCTTTCTGGTGTTTGACATATCTGTGTTGAAAAATAGGGAATGCTCTAGAATGATAGGGAATGATCTAGAACCTGGTTCAATGGTAGGGAATGATCTAGAACAGGGTTCGGCAAAAGGCGGACTGCGGGCCAAACCGGGCCACTATAATTGTTTTGGGCTCCCCAAAGTTTTAGATCAAAATAAGACTACAATCATCAGGAATTATGCAGAAATCTGTTCACCAAGTACTCCCACGAATAGAAAACTAGATGTGATCTTGTTTCAATGTAATCAAAGTATGAAATTATTTTTATTTGTAAATACAATCTAATTTTTGGCTTAGTTGTGGTCAATTTGTAGTGTACAAATTATTATATTTATGATCTGACATCTGGATCATCCCCTCCGACAAAAATCGGCAGGCGGCTGAATCTATATAGTTGCCTACCCCGATTTAGAATAATGAATTATATGGAATGGTCTAGAGCAGGGGTGTCAAACTCATTTTACCCCGAAGACCGCATTCGGTGTTCAACGACGTCTGGAGAGCGGCACTGACATCAAACAAATATATATTTCCTTGCCTCAAAATTATGAATTGTCGATTCTCTGGGTCTCTAGTGATTATTAGAGAGCTGGACAGACAGTCAAGAAACTGCAGTTTAATTTTTAGTCACCGGCGGGCAGGATTGGAACCCCTCGCGGTCCGAATGTTTGATTAAATTAAATCAATATTGGGCATACTTTGAATGGGGGCAAGTTGCCATTGGGCAATATCAAAGAAACAATTTATTGCACTCAACTTTCTGCAAACAGCAGCAGACTACACCATTATTTTATAACAGAAACCGAAAGCTGCGCGGCAGAGAGGGAAAAACGAATCTCAATTTAAGGGGCGGGGCAGATCAGATGTTATATACATAGACTGCTCAGATGTACACTGACAGAGCTATCACCATCTTTCATCGGATAAGTTTCAATTGTCAGCATACAAATTTACTAACAGTATTTCTTAAAACAAACTTGCAAGACTTCACAACAACAACTTCTCAACAATATCTACTGAACATGTAAGTCATTTTCCATTATTAAGCTACAACAGACCTATTTTACAGAAATGTACTGGAGAAAAAAAGCTTAACAGCATATCAAGCAAATTATCTTATAATTTGTTAGTTATTACAATGGGCTGAATAAATGGTAATGTTAAAGCCTGTACGTAAATATAAAAGTTGTAATGCATTGTACAATATAACTTGTCATGAGTGTGTACAACTCCCTTATGTCTTTCAATCATCTCATAATGATTGTCATTATATACCAGCCATTTGAGTCAGCTGAAATGTTGGATAGAGACAAAACATTACATATTGTTAGCCTTATTATAAGGATCATACATGCTTTTAACAAGTTATAAAGCATTACACCTGTACTGTAGGCTTTAAGTAAAGTGTTACTAAACTAATTCATTCAAAACATTTAATTGAGCTATGCTAATGTAAGGCCAAATAAATAATACATGAAATCCTCTTTCAGATATCTATCATGGAACTCACTATAACGCTTTTGAACGGGAACTCACTTCCCCTGACAGTTCCGCCACACACCACCGTGGGGTCTCTCAAGAGTTTGATTCAACAACACTTTGAAGTGGCCACAACAAAGCAGAGGCTGTTAGGCGTCAATGGGAACAACATCAGTCTCAGCGATGATTCAAAAACTTTGAGCGACTATGGCCTGCATTCAGGATCTAAAGTGATGGTGCTGATTACGGAGCCCGTTCCTATCCAGGTGTTCCTGAAAAACGAAAAGGGCCAGACACACACATATGATGTGGTGCCTGGTGAGACTGTAACCCAGTTCAAAGCCAAGGTACAAAACAAGGAGGCAGTCCCTGCCAACCAACAGAGGCTGATTCATGAGGGTAGGCAGCTCGAGGATGGCCAGAAGCTGGAGAACTACAACATCAGAAATCAAAGCACCATCTATCTGACGCTCCGTCTAAGGGGAGGCTGAAGAAACCCAGTATCGACCTGAAACCACCTGTCACATGAAGCCCTTAACTTATTATGCATTCCATGTCTATAGAGAAAAAGCAATCAATCTTGAACAAAAATGTGAATTGTTCTACATTTGTATTCAATTGTAAACTTTAAATTAAGCATGGCTGATATAGGCGTATATTAATGAGATTGTTATCAAGTAATAAACATGTATAAAACAAAAACTGTCAACCATCATTGTCATGGCTCCAACTCAAAAGAAAAGTCAAAGCAACATAAGGTACTGGTCAGTTTCTTGTCCGTTGTGCTATTGCTCTCTTATTTGACATGATAGAGACAGAGTAGTAACATTTACAGTTGAGTTGACTCAAACTGAGACAAGGCAGTCCACATGAGGAAACTACAGGCCGGCCTTGTCAGCAACATACACAATGTTTCATGGTCTGATGAAAATCCTAAACGTTGCACGTTCAGATGGTTTTAAATGAGTTTGATTCAAGGCCGAAACAGTTACTATTATTCATTTCCTACAGCACTTTTGCTTTGTTTCATCTTAAACTATACAAATATAAATGTGTATCTATGAAGAATAGGTAACATGTATTTACCATTGCTCAAACCAAAATACACCTTGGCACAAAGGAAGCATACTCAAGTGTTTAAATTCATTCAATATTTTAAATATCAGTTAGAATACAATTAAGACGTATTATTTCAGTTATAGGTTATTTTGCATGTGAGCAACACATTGAATGTGTTAGGATTTTGTTAGTTTTGCACCTTGTGTAGCATTTGACCAAAGTCCTAAACACCCCCCCCCCCCCCCCCCCCCCCCCCAGTCAATTTGCCTGGTTGTACCAGCTTGCTGCACTGGCATTCACAGGCCAGCCCTTGTAACATTATGTAACTCCTGAGGCACACACACGGTGCCCTCTTCATTCAGTCATTTGGGAGAAGATCTTGGGAGGCTTCACTTCCTCACAGATGCAAGCTAAGCATTCCAAAATAATGCCACCAATTTGGTAAACAGCACTCGAAACTGAAAACACAAAAACACAGATTGGCAACAGAGCACCACGGTATATTCTAAATGTATGCATCCTTAAAAGAAAAGCCAATGAGAACTGCTCACCTGTACAGGCACATAGTTGATGTTGATGAACTGGAAGGGGGTCCACACTTTCCAGTTCATCTTCAAGGCAGGCCAATAACTACTATTCACCTTTCTCTGGAGTCTGCCCCCCTCTTACCCTAAAACAGCATTAGAATGGATTCAAATGCATGTACAGGCATGACAATAGCTGTCTGTGCCCAATAATGTTTGTCCCATCTTTTGTGCTACTACCATATTGTGCTGCTGCCATGTTGTGTTGATAGAAGACTTCCCAAGGCCGAGAGAATGCCACTGAAAAACACGTAGACAGTTTATTTGTTGTCATGGTGGTGGTCAGAGTTGAAGAAAGTTTTCTTTAAGTGAATCCAAACAATGTAACTATGATAAAAGCAACTGTTGTCAGGAAAGACAAGGGGGGGTTCTCAGAGCAGAGGCTGATTGGCTGAAAAGACAGAGAGAAAAGTGGAAAGGGCTTGATTCAAGGCCGAAACAGTTACTATTATTCATTTCCTACAGCACTTTTGCTTTGCTTCATCTTAAACTATACAAATATAAATGTGTATCTATGAAGAATAGGTAACATGTATTTACCATTGCTCAAACCAAAATACACCTTGGCACAAAGGAAGCATACTCAAGTGTTTAAATTCATTCAATATTTTAAAAATCAGTAAGAATGCAATTAATTAATTATTTTGCATGTGAGCAACACATTGAATGTGTTAGGATTTCATTAGTTTAGCTCCTTGTTTAGCATTTGACCGAAGTCCTAAACACCCCCCCCCCCCCCCCCCCTCCAGTTAATTTGCCCTGTTGTACCAGTTTGCTGCACTGGCATTCACAGGCTGAAAAGACAGAGAAAAGTGGAAAGGGCTTGGCAAAGGACACATTTACCTTGGCATAGTTTGCAAATCAAAGTAGCCCCATATTCTTACGAGTCAACCACAAACAGGGCTGGGGTGTAATTGATTACATGTAAACTAAAAATACAGATACTTTTGAAAAACTAGATGATTTCTTCTCAGATTACTTTGAAATTCAGAAAGGACATTAGCAAAAAATACATTATGAAACCTTTATTTTCTCAATAACATTCAATTTAATATTGAAAAAAGGTGCATGTGGGGCCTCCTGAGTGGCGCAGTGGTCTAAGGCACTGCATCGCAGTGTTGCGGCGTCACTACAGCCTGGGATCGAACCCAGGCTGTGTCAATGCCGGATGTGACCGTGAGTACCATGGGCGGCGCACAATCGGCCCAGCGTCGTCCGGGTTAGGGGAGGGTTTGGCCAAGGGGGCTTTGCTTGGCTCATCGCGCTCTAGCGACTCATTGTGGTGGGCCTGGCGCCTGCAGGCTGACTTCAGTCATCAGTTGAACGGTGTTTCCTCCGACACATTGGTGCAGCTGGCTTCCGGGTTAAGCAGGCGGGTGTTAAGAAGCACGGCTTGGCGGGTCATGTTTCGGAAGCAAACACTCTACATCAAAACTCAGACGGACAGACAGGGTCTCCTCAGTCTCGCGCTCCCCTCCTGGTCTGCATCTTTCCAAACGGCGTGCAAATTACAGATACTTTTGAAAAACTAGATGACTACTTCTCGGATTACTTTGAAATTCAGAAAGTACTTTATTTAAATACATTATGAAACCTTTATTTTCATTATTTTCTCAAAAAAAGATGCATGTTGGACCTCCAACCGTTCTTATTGTACTAGTTCTTATTTCATCAACACTGTCAAGTACAAGTATATTAAGGTTATAATATTGTAGAGAACAATATAATTATTAATTATATGTAATTTATAATGACCAAGGTCACAGAAAACTACGTTTTGACATTCATTTCGTAGCACACTCTTGATTGCCCCGTTTTTCTCTACGTCATTAATAAGCAGTGAGTGAACGCCCAATTTACTAGGCTGGCAGCTAACGTTAACTACATTCATTGTCAAAGCACAATATTTGTTCAACAGTTGTGAAATGACAATTAGAACATCTATAAGAACAACAGTTAAATTGTGTATCACCATTTAATCCATGCTTAATAACATCAACAATGGTCTATCGTTTTGTAAACTAGCTAGCATACGCTGACATTTGCTTAAATGCGTTGCTAGGGTTACACAGTACCACAAATTGTCTTGAGAAGCATGTTTCTCAAAATAAACCAAAAAGTAAATGTTCTCCCCAAATAATTTTGATACTTAAATATGAAATGTTATCCCACATCCCAGGCTTGCATTGGTGCTGGCTGAATCCCTATTTCGGAAATTGTGGCGTTGTTGACAAGTTGGCTATTTTAATGTGTTCGGCCTATATTGTTTTTCCGTGATTCACTGCCATTATTAATCAAAGATCCGAAAGGAGGAGTATGATAATTCCGCCCCGGTGGTTTAAAGGCTCTTATTGGCCAAGACATATAGTGTCAGCTGTCCAGGGTTTCTAGACGTCATTGTTCCCGGCCCGCACGAGTGACCCTGCCGCCATCACTTCACAGTACCTTTTGGCTGGCACACTGCTGTGACACGACACAGGAAGCTGAAATAGTGAATATCCAATGATATACATAATTCTGAATTTCCCGTCCCTCATTGGCTCTCCGCTGAGAACCAGAACGGGTGGCTCTCCGCAAGCTTGTGGTGCTGAAATCTTGACTTGCTATGATAACGATGTAATGGCAATGAGACATTTCACTGTGGAACCCAATAAACACCACCAAAATGGACGATGATTTGTTCCAGTTAAGACAACTCCCGTGAGTGTATATATACAAAAACTTATTAATTTCTAATTTGATCGTAAATGGGTCATTTTGTTAAACCGACCCTTCGCCCACAGCCTTTCTTTCGTGATTGCTTGAATTGCAGCTGTTGGGTGACAATGATCTCTTGTCATAATAATATGTGCAACATTGTATTCCTATTTTGTGCTAGTCAGAGTACTCTACACGAATACAATGTGGCATGTCGAGGAACTGACGGGCGTTTTGTTTGAAAGCAAAGCATCAATGACCGGTAAACAGTAACCCTGACCCAAATGCTCATATGGGTGCTACAACAATGTCGGCTAGTATTTGTATTTATTTTTTACTGGTAGTGACAGTGTGCATATTTCCCAGGGGGTTCATTCACATCATTGCCTACTGTATATGCAGCTACTGCCTTGCCAACATCATTCGTCATGCCTTTGTTTTGGTCATGCATGAGTTGAACCAGTTTGTTAGAATGGGGTGGTTAACATCTAATATGTTACACAACATGTAGCCTATTTTCATTTTATTACAAATATTTCTGCTAGCAATGGCCACACATTTAACCTAACAATTACTGTAGGTATACTGTAGGTAACAGATGTATATGTCAGCCTATTACTAATTATTTAGTAGCAGCAAATATAACCATGATTTGGAATGGTTTTAGAATATTCATACTACAATTGTATCTATTGTGCATGAAAATCTATTACGTTCATTTATGTTTATTGACAAAAATACACACTTTTCACTGAAGCTGGTCGACCAGAGTTGTCCACACCTGGCTATCACCATCAATTTCCAACTATGTTTCTATTGAGACTCTCCTTTTTATGTGTAACATTCTCTTTACAATTGTTCCTATGCCAGTAAAGCAGTGACTTGGCAGTAGGCCCAGTTACTACCTAAAAATTGTAGAACTGAAATTGTGCAATGTGACTGTGGTAGCAAACTGTCTTTCTCCCCAGTGTGAACCTCAAAATAATATTTCCAAACAGGATCCATAGATCTTATGCTATTATGATGGTTGAGGCAATTAGGCCTCATTGCAACTTTCTTGCAGAAAGTGCAATGCCATCAACACAACGGTTTACAGAATCTGTCCATTGAGCAATGCCCTTCTCCAAGTCTATATGGGATAAATGTGGGATTGTTTTGTACAGAACTGAAAGAAACAGAACCACAGTAAGCAAGGCATGTTGATTTCTAGGCTCCTCACTGGGCGATCAGCTGTATTTCTTCTGCCCTTGGCAAATCTGTGTAGTAATCACTGTGATTAAGACATCACTGGGCTGGCTCCATGTTCCTTTTACAGTGTTCCACCCTCTATCAGCGGTCTGTCATCTTACAAAATGTGGAGTTTATAAGCTTGATGTACAGGTAACATACAGGTGTTTAAGGTATTGTCTAAATTTGAGAATTGTATTTTTCTTAACATCAAATCTATTTGTGGTCTACACACAATTATTAGGTGGCACACAAGTTTGTCAGTTGTGAACAGCAGTGCATAACTTACCTCTGTTTGCCTGGGAGGAACAGCTCATATCACCTAGGCAACAGCCTCTCATTCTCAGCTGCATTCAGCTGTGTTGGCACAAACTTCTTTACAGTAGGCTGGCAAACTGATCCAAGTTGATCTTCCTGGCTTTCTCTATTGCAGCGTGGTCAAGTTCCGTCGCACGGGTGAGAGCACACGCTCTGAGGATGACTGCTTGGGGAGAGACCAGGAAGTCCAGATCGATGGGAGGCAGGCTTACATGGAGTCTGTGGCACTTCACGATGGCGCACTAGTACCCCGGGAGTTTGCCAACCCAACTGATGGTATGACTGGGTCCCTCCTTAGCCATCACTCTGACTGTCCCATCCAAATTCAAAATAACTTCCATATGCATAAAATCGCCTTCCAAATCAAATCAAATCAGATTTATTTATATAGCCCTTCTTACATCAGCTGATATTTCAAAGTGCTGTACAGAAACCCAGCCTAAAACCCCAAACAGCAAGCAATGCAGGTGTAGAAGCACGGTGGCTAGGAAGAACTTCCTAGAAAGGCCAAAACCTAGGAAGAAACCTAGAGAGGAACCAGGCTATGAGGGGTGGCCAGTCCTCTTCTGGCTGTGCTGGGTGGAGGTTATAACTTTCCCCTCTCTCCTTCCACCTACCCCCTCAGGGGACTGGGATCTTATAATGGCCCTTCTCTTTATTGAGATTGACTACAGTTACTCATTGCGTACACATTTATCATAGTAACTTGCAATCCATACTTGCAACTCATCATCTGTATGTTATGTCATTTCCTACTTGAGTTGGTATAAAAATGTATTGTTAATTGGTTACACCTCTTATTCTCCTCAGACACTTTCATGGTGGAGGATGCTGTGGAGGCCATTGGTTTTGGGAAGTTCCAGTGGAAACTCTCCATCCTCACTGGTCTGTCCTGGGTGAGCAGCCATGCTTAAGACAGTTCGAGAGTAAAACATAACAGTTTCATAACATGTTGTGTATGTGCTGTATTTCAAACCTGTACATGTGAGTATAATGTATATGAGCGCAATTCACTGTGTCTTCATTGTTTCCTTTCCCACCGGTCCTTATGGCCACTGTTTGTTCAGATGGCTGATGCTATGGAGATGATGATTCTAAGCATCCTGGCACCACAGCTTCACTGTGAATGGAGGCTTCCAAGCCTGTGGGTGGCGCTACTCACCTCGGTAATGCCGGTCTCATTCTTACATTGATTACCAGTAACACTAAATGATGACTGGATTGGTGGGCTAACGGTAGTTAAAATCAAATGAAATGTTTTCGTCACATGCACAGTTTACAACAGGTATAAAAGGTGCAGTGATATGCTTATGTGCTAGCTCCCTCAACAATGCAGTACATTAATCAATAATAACAATGAGTTGTTGAGAAGGTGGTGCTGATTGTATGGACTAGTAGTGGTAGTGATGAGTGTAATAGCAGTAGCTATTGATGTTAATGCAGTCTTACACTGTCACATTTCATTACTGACAAGGCCTCTACATATGTGATATCCATTTCCTCTGTTTTTTTAACTCCAGGCGGTGTTCATTGGAATGATGATCAGCTCTTCCATTTGGGGGAACATATCCGATAAGTATGGCAGAAAAACAGTGAGTTCAACGGCAGGGTTTATTGTGGTGGAGGTCTATATCGAGTTCTACTTGGCATTTCACAGCAGTTGGGTCATTCCACTTATTCGGTGCCTTTTTAAAAGTGTAACTTAGTCCCCAAAAAAACCGTTTGATTTCACCTAAATTTTTACATTCTGTCTTAAAAAAACACATGTTCAACTTGATAAAAAAGAGGTTAAATAAAAAAATAACTATAATAATTTAAGTTTTAATGTCACATGCACAAGTAGAGTGAAATGCTTTTTTTGCCAGCTCTAACCCAAACAATGCAGTTTTCAATAACAATGTAATAAAAAAAAATAACAAGGTACAACAAAAACACACAAGATATAGAAATAAGAAGAACACAATAAAGTAAGTAAGCATACTATATATAGGGTCAGTTCCAGCACCATATTTACAATGTGCAGGGATATTGGATCGATAGAGGTATATATGTATGTAGGGTGACTTGGCATCAGGATATACATAAACAGAGTAGCAGCAGCGTATATGTTGATTGTATGTGAGTGGGTGTGTGTAGACTCAGTATAATATGTGCATATTATTTTTGCAAAGAGGCAAAAATATGAATAAAATACAAAGGTCAACTAAGATAGCAGTCTTACTGTATGGGGATAGCAGTGCCTTTTAAGTTCCAAATAAAGTCACATGGTTGACCATAACAGAGAGGAGAGGAGGAGCTTGAGTCTTATGAGGGGTTCATGGCTCTGTTTAAATTAATTTTTGATCATCCTGCGGAGGGCAGAGAGGGAGGTGAGCGTTTGCTTCAGCTCCAGCGGGGGTATCAGACGGCTGCTGAGTATGCGCTTACCTTCTGGACAGTAGCAGCTTCCAGTGGATGGAATGAGCCGGCGCTCAGCACGTTATTTAGAAGAGGTCTGCGCGAGGAGGTCCAAACGGAACTGGCCTGCTGAGATGACAACCTCACCCTGGACACAGCCATTGCGATGGCCATCCGTCTGGATAACCTCCTCCGGGAGCGTTGGCATCTACATCACTTCAAATCAAATCAAAATCAAATTAATTTATATAGCCCTTCTTAGATCAGCTGATATCTCAAAGTGCTGTACAGAAACCCAGCCTAAAACCCCAAACAGCAAGCAATGCAGGTGTAGAAGCACGGTGGCTAGGAAAAACTCCCTAGAGAGGCCAGAACCTAGGAAGAACCTAGAGAGGAACCAGGCTATGAGGGGTGGTCAGTCCTCTTCTGGCTGTGCCGGGTGGAGATTATAACAGAACATGTCCAAGATGTTCAAATGTTCATAAATGACCAGCATGTTCAAATAATAATAATCACAGTAGTTGTCGAGGGTGCAACAGGTCAGCACCTCAGGAGTAATTATCAGTTGGCTTTTCATAGGCGATCATTGAGAGTATCTCTACCGCTCCTGCTGTCTCTAGAGAGTTGAAAACAGCAGGTCTGGGACAGGTTTCACGTCCGGTGAACGGTCAGGGTTCCATAGCCGCAGGCAGAACAGTTGAAACTGGAGCAGCAACATGGCCAGGTGGACTGGGGACAGCAGGGAGTCATCAGGCCAGGTAGTCCTGAGGCATGGTCCTAGGGCTCAAGTCCTCAGAGAGAGAGAAAGAAAGAATTAGAGAGAGCATACTTAAATTAACACAGGACACCGGATAAGACAAGAGAAATACTCCAGATATTACAGACTGACCCTTGCCCCCCGACACATAAACTACTGCAGCATAAATACTGGAGGCTGAGACAGGAGGGGTCGGGAGACACTGTGGCCCCATCCGACGATACCCCAGGACAGGGCCAAACAGGCAGGATATAACCCCACCCACTTTGCCAAAGCACAGCCCCCACACCACTAGAAGAATATCTTCAACCACCAACTTACCATCCTGAGACAAGGCCGAGTATAGCCCACAAAGATCTCCGCCACGGCACAACCCAAGGGTGGGCGCCAACCCATACAGGAAGACAACGTCAGTGTCTCAACCCACTCAAGTGACGCACCCCTCCTAGGGATGGCATGGAAGAGCACCAGTAAGCCAGTGACTCAGCCCCTGTAATAGGGTTAGAGGTAGAGATTCACAGTTTTCTCCCTCTTTCGGCGAGTGTTCAGGATCAGAGCCTGAACCCATGGAGGAAGGGGTAACACGCCTTCCCGCGGCGGATCAACGGGCTGGGGTTCTGTACTGTGGCCAGGGAGGGCACAAGCGCCAGCGGTGTCTGTTACTTCAGAATCTGGGATCCACTAGAGCAGAGGGACTGTTACGTGACATTACATCCCCTGGAACAGGAGTGAGTATTCCATCTACTGCTCTTCCTGTTAGACTCTTTTTAGTACCATCACTCTGGCTGACTGTCCCGCATGTCCTGTGTCTACAGCTTTATGGATCAGACCCTTGCCTGCTCTCTCAATATTGCTACCTACCTGCTCTCCTTTCCTTTTCCGGTTCAAGGTCTTGACTGTCGGCCTCTAGGATCCGGAACCATCACACACGTCACCCAACCACTCACCCTCACCGTGGAGCCCAATCACCAGGAAAATATCCCCTTCTTCATCACCAGTACACCCGTTCACACCCGTTCCTCAGCCTACTTTGGCTTCAGCGCCATAACACTACCATCTCATGGTCGAGGATGAGAATCACCGACTGGTCACCTGAATGCCGGAAGACCTGCTTTCCTGTCCCCTTTCGTTCCATGTTGGTTGAGAGTCTGGTTGCCCTCCAGCCCAACATCCCGGAGGAATATCAGGATCTAAGGGAGGTATTCTCCAAGACTAATGCTACCTGTCTCCCTCCTCATCACCCCTGAGACTGTGCCATTCACCTGTTTTCCGGTGCTACACCTCCGCGCAGACACATTTACCCTCTGTCAGTGGCTGAGACCCAGGCCATGGAGAACTACATTCAAGATGCGCTCCAACAGGGTTTCATCCGCAGGTCCACGTCCCCTGCGTCGGCTGGTTTCTTCTTTGTGGCCAAGTAGGGAGGATTACGCCCTTGTTTAGATTATTATGGACTCAATGGCATCACCACAATGTATCGGTACCCTCTCCCGCTGGTGTCATCAGTCATCGAGCAGCTCTGCGGGGCCAGGTTCTTCACCAAACTCATTCGCATCCGGGAGGGGGTACCGACTGCCTTCCACACAATGTCTGGTCACTAAGGGTACTTGGTTATGCCCTTTGGCTTAGCCACTGCTTCGTAAGTGTTCCAGGCATTCGTCAACGAGGTGTTCAGGGACATGCTCGGACATCAGGTGGTTGTGTACATCGATGACATCCTGAACTTCTCGACCAACCTGGAGGATCACATCACTCACGTTTGAGCACTCCTGGAATGTGTCTTGGCTAACCACCTGTTCACCAAGGCGGAGAAGTGCCAATTCCACCAGAGGGCTGTCTCCTTCTTGGGCTACCAAATCATCCTGCAGGGAGTGAGAATGGAGGACAAGAAGGTAGATGCGGTAAGGCCATGGCCAGTCCCAACCACCATCAAGGGGTTACAACGGTTTTTGGGGTTTGCCAACTTTTACCGCCGCTTCATCAGGAACTTCAGCGCCATCGGTGCCCCTCTCACCTCCCTCCTCAAGGGTGGGCCTAGTAGGTTGGTTTGGTCTCCAGCAGCTGACAAGGCCTTTCATCTCCTCAAGGGGTGTTTCACCCCCGCCCCCTTGCTAAAACACCCAGATCCTACGTTACCTTTTGTGGTTGAGATAGACGCATCAGAGGTGGGTGTAGGGGCAGTTTTGTCACAAAGACAGGGGGACCCACAAATTGTATCCTTGTGCTTTCTTCTCCAAGAAACTGTCCCCCGCAGAGAGGAATTATGACATCGGCGATCAGGAGCTCTTGGCAGTGAAGTTGGCATTAGAGGAGTGGAGACACTGGCTGGAGGGTGCCAAGGAACCATTTGTCATCCTCACTGACCATCGGAACCTCGAGTATATACAGACAGCGAGGAGACTGAATCTGCGCCAAACCAGGTGGGCCCTCTTCTTCACAAGTTTCAACTTCACGCTGACCTATCTCCCAAGTTCTAAGAACGTCTATGCCAATGACTTTACCCGTAACTACGATTCGGGAAAGGGCACCCATAATCCCATCCTCCCGAGTCGTGTCCAGTGGTTTGGGACGTAGATGTGGACATCCACCAGGCTTTAGAGAGGGAGCCCGCACCCCGGAATTGTCCTCCCGCATGCATCTAAGTTCCCACAGGGATAACAACTCCTGTTCCGTGTGTGCTCAAATCAAGTCCCCCGGAATGCTCTAGCAGGGAAGCTCCTGCCGCTTCCCGTGCCTCAGCGACCTTGGTCCCATCTATCCATTGACTTTGTTACTGAGCTTCCCCCTTCTGATGGTTTCACCACCATTTTGGTGGTAGTGGATAGTCATGTCGCTTAATTCCTCTTCCTGGTCTTGCCACTGTTCTCCAGGTTGCTGAGGCACTCTTCCATCAGGTCTTCCGGCATTATGGCCTTCCAGGGGACATCGTCTCGGACCGTGGCCCCCAATTCACATCCTGAGTATGGATGGCCTTCTTGGAGAAGCTCGGGGTCACGGTTAGCCTCACAATCGGGCATCGACCTCAGTCTAAAGGGCAGGTGGAGAGGATGAATCAGGAGCTGGGGAGGTTCCTGAGGAGTCCTGGCACTCATCATTACGTGCACCCACACCTGGACTCCATTACCTTCATAATTTCCTCCCCATTACAGTGCCTTGCGAAAGTATTTGGCCCCCTTGAACTTTGCGACCTTTTGCCACATTTCAGGCTTCAAACATAAAGATATAAAACTGTATTTTTTTGTGAAGAATCAACAACAAGTGGGACACAATCATGAAGTGGAACGACATTTATTGGATATTTCAAACTTTTTTAACAAATCAAAAACTGAAAAATTGGGCGTGCAAAATTATTCAGCCCCCTTAAGTTAATGCTTTGTAGCGCCACCTTTTGCTGCGATTACAGCTGTAAGTCACTTGGGGGTTGTCTCTATCAGTTTTGCACATCGAGAGACTGACATTTTTTCCCATTCCTCCTTGCAAAACAGCTCGAGCTCAGTGAGGTTGGATGGAGAGCATCTGTGAACAGCAGTTTTCAGTTCTTTCCACAGATTCTCGATTGGATTCAGGTCTGGACTTTGACTTGGCCATTCTAACACCTGGATATGTTTATTTTTGAACCATTCCATTGTAGATTTTGCTTTATGTTTTGGATCATTGTCTTGTTGGAAGACAAATCTCCGTCCCAGTCTCAGGTCTTTTGCAGACTCCATCAGGTTTTCTTCCAGAATGGTCCTGTATTTGGCTCCATCCATCTTCCCATCAATTTTAACCATCTTCCCTGTCCCTGCTGAAGAAAAGCAGGCCCAGACCATGATGCTGCCACCACCATGTTTGACAGTGGTGATGGTGTGTTCAGGGTGATGAGCTGTGTTGCTTTTACGCCAAACATAACGTTTTGCATTGTTGCCAAAAAGTTCAATTTTGGTTTCATCTGACCAGAGCACCTTCTTCCACATGTTTGGTGTGTCTCCCAGGTGGCCTGTGGCAAACTTTAAACGACACTTTTTATGGATATCTTTAAGAAATGGCTTTCTTCTTGCCACTCTTCCATAAAGGCCAGATTTGTGCAATATACAACTGATTGTTGTCCTATGGACAGAGTCTCCCACCTCAGCTGTAGATCTCTGCAGTTCATCCAGAGTGATCATGGGCCTCTTGGCTGCATCTCTGATCAGTCTTCTCCTTGTATGAGCTGAAAGTTTAGAGGGACGGCCAGGTCTTGGTAGATTTGCAGTGGTCTGATACTCCTTCCATTTCAATATTATCACTTGCACAGTGCTCCTTGGGATGTTTAAAGCTTGGGAAATCTTTTTGTATCCAAATCCGGCTTTAAACTTCTTCACAACAGTATCTCGGACCTGCCTGGTGTGTTCCTTGTTCTTCACGATGCTCTCTGCGCTTTTAACGGACCTCTGAGACTATCACAGTGCAGGTGCATTTATACGGAGACTTGATTACACACAGGTGGATTGTATTTATTATCATTAGTCATTTAGGTCAACATTGGATAATTCAGAGATCCTCACTGAACTTCTGGAGAGAATTTGCTGCACTGAAAGTAAAGGGGCTGGATAATTTTGCACGCCCAATTTTTCAGTTTTTGATTTGTTAAAAAAGTTTGAAATATCCAATAAATGTCGTTCCACTTCATGATTGTGTCCCACTTGTTGTTGATTCTTCACAAAAAAATACAGTTTTATATCTTTATGTTTGAAGCCTGAAATGTGGCAAAAGGTCGCAAAGTTCAAGGGGGCCGAATACTTTCGCAAGGCACTGTATATGTCACTCTCCCAGGTTCACTAACCAGTTGTTCTTGTGTCTCGGCGTACTAACTTATGTTAGTGTCGTGTTCTTGGTTTTGTTGTTTTATTAAAAAGTTTCACCTGCTTCCAACTTACCGCATCATTACACTCACCTGCTTTTACACTATGATTTGACTATTAGCTGTTCAGTGTTTCTTTTGAAAACAATATGAAAAAGGAATAGTTTCACCATATTAAAATGTGAGTTCTGTTCACGTAACAGGATTTACCTTAAAATGAGGGACAGACTTAAATTATTCACTAATCACATGAAATAAATAGGTCTTTACATTGATGGTGAGAACTTGGAGAAATGTTCTGGTTAAGTGGATTTAAAATCTTCCTAGAAGTCACCAGAGGGCCCTCTTGTGTAAAATTATGCATTTTAGCAAGTCTTCATTTATATAAAAATCTGATTGAATTCTGCATGTGGTCCATATTAAAGAGCACTTCATTTAATATAGGCTTTTCAAATTCAATATTGGTGCACAATTTATACTTAATCTCAAAGGGATGCAAAATACACTCATTTCGTGGAATGACCTAGTTATGTGCTTTGACAGGCTTTCATGAGACATCAGTTTTATATCAACGTCTTGGGCAGAGATGGGGAATAGGGATATCCATGACAGTGTGATATGTGGTAGAGATAGTTAGGGTATTTTGCTGTCTGTGTCAGAGCTCACAGTTGTGGGTGGGTGTGTGTGTACACAGGGTCTGAAGATGAGTGTGGCGTGGACCATGTTCTACGGTGTACTGAGCGCCTTTGCCCCCGTCTATGGCTGGATCCTCTTCCTCCGTGCCCTGGTGGGATTCGGCATCGGAGGAGCCCCACAGTCGTACGTATCCCTTACTGTTGGCATTATAGAAATAGCTACAGTATACTGTAGTAAGACACAGTATAGGATTGGGTTATGTTATCTACCCAGTTATAAGTGGGCTACAGATTGACTCTATATTAATGACACACAATAATAGTTAATAGAAGTAGCATAATAGTCACATGTCCTTCTCCCTTCAGGGTGACACTGTATGCAGAGTTTCTCCCCATGAGGTCCAGAGCCACCTGCATCTTGCTAATCGAGGTATGACTTATCCTTTTCTATCACTTAGTAAGAGTTACACTCTAGTCTGTGGCCTGTCCAACTCAACTCCTCTCTCCTGTGCTTCTATCTCTCTGTCCAACTGTGCAGTCATCCTGTGAGGTCCACTTTTAACTCTGTCAAGTTTGTCATTGATTTGAGACATTAGCAGGTCTGTGAGGTACAAATTGATCCACTTGTTTGTGAGTGATCCTCTTGATGCCACATTTTTGGCCTTTCAGGAGCAGGATAGATCTCCACTGAATTGGATCAATGAAGCTGCTTCAATGTGCCAGGGAACTCATCATGCCAACCATTTGCTGTTCCTATTGCTGTGCCCCTGCAGATATTCTGGGCGCTGGGCACTGTGTTTGAGGTGCTGCTGGCCATCCTGGTGATGCCCACTCTGGGCTGGCGCTGGCTGCTCGGCCTCTCCACCATTCCGCTCTTCATCTTCGCTATCCTCTCTTTTGTGAGTATGCAGTAGTGTAAAGTATTTATGTAAAAATACTTTAAAGTACTATTTAAGTAGTTTTTGGGGTATCTGTACTTTACTCTGCTATTTTTGACAACTTTTACTTCACTACATTCTTAAAGAAAATAATCTACTATTTACTCCATACATTTTCCCTAACACCCAAAAGTACTCGTTATATTTTGAATGCTTAGCAGGACTGTAAAATGGTCCAATTCACGCACTTATCAAGAGAACATCCCTGGTCATCCCTACTGCCTTTGATCTGGTGGACTCACACATGCTTTGTTTGTAAATTATGTCCGAGTGTTGGAGTGTTCCCCCTGGCTTTCTGTAAATTAAAAAAACTATAATATGGCACCATCTGGTTTGCTTAATATAAGGAATTTGAAATTATTTGTACTTTTAGTTTTGATACTTTAAAACCAAATACTTTTACTCAAGTACTATTTTACTGGGTTACTTTACTTACTTCACTTTTACGTGAGTCATTTTCTACTAAGGTATCTTTATGAAATTGGGTACTTTTTCCACCACTGGTATGACAGTAACAGCTACTACCAATTCACTTGAATTAATTTATTTTACACTATTAAACGACTGACCCTTTGGTTTTGGAAACAGTGGCTGCCAGAGAGTGCACGCTATGACGTGTTGACAGGGAACCAGGAGAAAGCTCTGACTACCCTGAAGCGCATCGCCAAGGAGAACGGAGTCCCCATGCCCCTGGGAAAACTAATTGCTGCCAGACAGGTACAGCCCAGCACATTAAGATATATTGTATGGAATACGTACAGGGCATACTAAAGTAGTTTGGCTTGTTTCAGTTGTTTATCTGTCATGTCGTGTTTCTTGACTGTTTGTCAATTAGGAGGACCGTGGGAAGTTCCAGGATCTTTTCTCACCGCATTTTCGCTGGACCACAATTCTGCTGTGGTTTATTTGGTAAATACATTACTTTACATTTCCTCATTTCTAGATACAGGTAATTAAAAGTTAGTAGATCACATCTGATGACTAATTTAAAGTCTTACATACTTTGATTGAACATCTTCATACATTTTTTTAATGTAACCTTTATTTAACATAAGAGTTGCATCTTTAATTATCCCAGTTTTCCTCATGGGAATCCTTAGATTGACTGTTTTATCTCTTAAGGTTCTCTAATGCATTCGCCTACTATGGCCTGGTCCTGCTCACAACTGAGCTCTTCCAGGAGGGGGGCGCCTGTGGGGGTGAGTTACTGCTCCTTCTCCTCTGACATCATCAGTAACACTCACACAAACACTCTTAAGGATAGTATTAACCTGCTGAGCCCAAACCATCTTATTCAACTAAAAATGTATATTTTTGTAATGCTTTAACCAAGAGTAACTCCAATTGACCGCAGGTTACATTAGCCTTTAAGTCTCAAGGTCATTTCAGGACCTTGTGATTCTGGAGGGTTGCAGTGAGCACTGCTAAGTGTGCATCACGTGTTTCTTGTGTTATGTCTCGCTCTAGAGTCAAAAGGTAGTAAGAGGGAGCCCAGGTGTAGCCTGGAGTGTAAATACCTGACCTCAGACGACTATAAGGATCTGCTGTGGACCACCCTGTCTGAATTCCCAGGTATACATCTTCGACCTCCTGCTTTCAACTAATAGTCATAATACTGTTAAACACAATTGCATGGGGAGCAGGGTACTGTGAAATAAAGTAGGTTGTAAATTGTTCTTATTGATTAAAAAGACTAGTAGAATATCTGAATAGATTGGTTGATGTATAATGTTGGGCAGGCTTGCTGGTGACTCTGTGGGCCATCGATCGGCTGGGGAGGAGAAAGACCATGGCACTGTGCTTCTTTGTCTTCTCTCTCTGCCTTGTGCCACTCTACGCTTGTGTAGGGAGGTAAGACCATCCAATACAAAATGACAAAGTTATTACTTTTAGGATTCGCAATGCACTACTCTATGACTAACATAACACTGTGGTGGATCCGCAACTGACAACACAATAACAGTGTTGTTGTTGTTGTTATTAACATTGTTGTTGTTGTCTGTGCTTCAGGACCTGGCTGACAGTATTGATATTCATCGCCAGGGCCTTCATCGCAGGAGGTTTCCAGGCTGCTTATGTCTACACCCCTGAGGTGAGGTCATAGGCCATACAACCCCATGTACCCTGTGGCTACATTATCGACTCAATAGAATGCCAGCTCTTACTTTAAAAACAAAGATTATACTAAATCGCAGACGTCAGGTTTCTGTTCAGTTCAATTTCTTTGATAGATTTGTGACTAAACGAAGGGATAGTTATTTGGTTCGTACTCTTCTTCTCCATTGGTTTCTAATAAGTATTACAGTGTCAATATGGTACAAAGTAAATTATACTGTAAATAAAAATAATGCGTAAAACTTGACATTCCCTTTTGCGTAAACAGCATGAAGTGTCTGTTCTGAATGTTAATAAATTATGTATTCCCATGGTGTTCTCCTGACTCCTCAGGTATATCCAACAGCAACCAGAGCATTAGGTCTGGGCACTAGTAGTGGAATGGCTAGAGTGGGAGCCCTCATCACACCCTTCGTTGCACAGGTAAAATTGAAAAAAAGGTTACCACAACCAATATATAAAGAATATTTGTACATAATGTGTACTGAAAGACATTCACGCCATCACATAGAGAGTTATCCTACCTAGGCTGGTGATACGGTTTTCATTCCTCCCCCTGTTCTGCAGGTGATGTTGGAGTCTTCTGTGTACCTGACTCTGTCAGTGTACAGCATCTGCTGCCTGCTGGCTGCCATCGCCTCCTGTGCTCTGCCCATTGAGACCACAGGCCGGGGCCTCCAGGAGTCCAGCCACCGTGAGTGGGGCCAGGAAATGATGGGCCGGGCCCCTGCCAACAGCTCTGGGGGCATCCCACACTCCGACTCTGGGTCCCAGGAGGACGGAGCACATGCAAGAGGGTGGTGAAGGAGGGACGCTGGAGTGGAAGAGAGAGGCAATGAAGGAGAAGGAAGCTAGGCAAGCAGCCCTTGTCCATTCTCAGCTCAAATGTGTCATTACTGGTTTGTATATACGCACCACAGTGACTTGAGAGAGAGCCTGCCACCAAAATGTTATTCAAAAACATTTCTCTCTCATTTTAATCTTCAACCACTACCACTGTCATGATTTTTGCCAATGTAGGATAACCACACTCTGAGTGAGACAGAGCTCAATCGATTATCCTGAGTATACACTGGGTGGTAGCAGGGAGAGAAACTGTTCAGGGTGGGTTTGTCATTCTTATATCTCAGTATTTGAATTTCATATTATGAGGGAGAAGAACAGCGAGATTTATAGTAACAGTGAGAGTGATAGTGAAAGAGAGTGATAGAGGACATTGCTTTGTTGCATTGTTTCTATTAACCTGTTTCTTTTAAGATAGCCTTAAAACAATGGTTCTACTCAGGTCCTACCACTCAGTTTTGGATAAGGGACACATTGAGGGCTTTTGAGATGTGACGTCAAGGGCCCCAAAAAATCCATTATATTTTGCAAAGCTATAATGAAAACAATGACATGTAATGAATTGCTATCTAATGATACAATAATTACCCATTCAACATAATCAAATCTGTGCATCTGGGGTTGTTTGCAGATTCGCATCACCACGTTAACCATCCGACATGATGCACTTCATAGAGGTGTGAAGTCACAAATCTCAGTTACGCTTCAGTTTAGACACTTATATACTGAATACAAATAAAAACTCAACATGTAAAGTGTTGGTTTCATGAGCTGAAATAAAATATCCCAGAAATGTTCCAAACGCACAAAAAGCTAATTTCTCTCAAATGTTGTCCACAAATTTGTTTACATCCCTGTTGACATCTGGCTTCTTCACCTGCGGGATCGTCTGAGACCAGCCACTCGGACAGCTGATGAAACTGTGGGTTTGCACAACCAAATAATTTATGCACAAACTGTCAGAAACCGTCTCGATGAAGTACTGCAGTTTGGCATCGTAACTGACTTCAGTGGGCAAATGTTCACCTTCAATGGCCACTGGCACGCTGGTGAAGTGTACTCTTCACAGATGAATCCCGGGTTCAACTGTACCGGGCAGATGGCACCGTGTGTGCGAGCAGTTTGCTGATGTCAACATTGTGAACAGAGTGCCCCATGATGGAGGTGGGGTTATAGTATGGGCACTCATATGCTACGAATAACCAACACAATTGAATTTTATCAATGGCAATTGGAATGCAAAGAGATAGCGTGACGACATCCTGAGGCCCATTATCGTGCCATTCTTCCGCCGCCATAACCTCATGTTTCAGCATGATAACACACGTCCCGATGTTGCAAGGATATATACACAATTCCTGGAAGCTCAAAGTGTCAACGTTCTTCCATGGCCTGCATACTCACCAGACATGTCACCCATTGAACATGTTTGGGATGCTCTGGATCGACATGTACAACAGTGTATTCCATTTCCCGCCAATATCCAGCAACTTCGCACAGCCATTGAAGATGTGTGGGAAAACATTCCACAGGCCCCAATCAACAGCCCGATCAACTCTATGCGAAGGAGATGTGGCACACTGCATGAGGCAAATGGTGATCACACCAAATACTGACTGTTTTTCTGATCCATGCCCCAACCTTTTTTAAGGTATCTGAGACCAACAAATACATATCTGTATCCCCAGTCATGTGAAATCCTTAGATTAGGGCCTAATGCATTTATTTAAATGAACTGATTTCCATATATTAACTGTAACTCAGTAAAATCTTTGACATTTTTGCATTTTGCATTTATATTTTTGTTCAGTGTAAATGAGGCAATCAAAATAATTACGTAAAGTCTCTGTGCAGCTGGCATAAGCATTCATTAGCACTCATATTCTAGACCTGTCTTGAGAAGGTCGTAATGTTATTTATCATGATGACTATAGTTTATGTAAATTAGGAATATTGCATATAAGTACTGATGAAAGTTCATGCCAGGGTTCATGCCAGATGTTATAATGCTCATATATGCATTTTGAGGGTTTTATGTATATTCCATGAAACTGAAGTGCAACTGAAATATTTGAACTGTACTATACTTGATACTGTCACCTCTTAACATAGTCACCCAAAGTTGTCAGTCTCGTACAGTAGTAATTACACTACATGGGTGAAATCATTCAAAGCAAACATGATCACATGGTTTTTCAGGGTACACCCCATGACAGCTTTTGCTTACTGGGCAAAAGTAATCTCTGTATATACTGTACCAAAACCTGGGTTGGTTGTTGTTGTTTTTGTTTGTTGGTGCGGGGATGTCCCCTTGTAAAAATAACATGTGAAACAAGGTGTTGTTAAAAATGTTAAAGAACCTTGGTCTCCTACATGCCTGCCTTTGCGATTTAGTGCTGCATTAAGTGTCTGTGCACAGATTCTTATCACTGGATGTAAATGTGTATGATACAATAATAAATTATGTTTCAAAGGAGAAAGAATGTTGAATTGTGGTGGTATTTATTTATTTATTCATTTTCAAACCTCATAACTTATAGAACTTACAATAGTGTCATGTTTTATGCTAATAAGATTACTAATAATAACATTTTCGTTTGATATTGCAGTCCTATTCTTATGTCACATTTGTGAGATTTGCTTATTACATTTTTGGAAAACATTTGATTGGTTTTCGTATGTATATCAAAATATATATACAGTACCGGTCAAAAGTTTGGACACACCTACTCATTCAAGGGTTTTTCTTTATGTTTACTATTTTCTACATTGTAGAATAATAGTGAAGACATCAAAACAATGAAATAACACATATGGAATCATGTCGTAACCAAAAAAGTGTTAAACAAATCAAAATATATTTTATATTTGAGATTCTTCAAAGTAGACACCCTTTGCCTTGACGACAGCTTTGCGCACTCTTGACATTCTCTCAACAAGCTTCATGAGGTAGTCACCTGGAATGTATTTCAATTAACAGGTGTACCTTTTTACAAGTTAATTTGTAGAATTTCTTTCCTTCTTAATGGATTTGAGCCAATCATTTGTTTTGTGACAAGGTAGGGGTGGTATACAGAAGATTGCCCTATTTGGTAAAAGACCAAGTCCATGTTATGGCAAAAACAGCTCAAATAAGCAAAGAGAAACAACAGTCCATCATTACTTTTAAACATGAAGGTCAGTCAATCCATAAAATGTCAAGAACATTTACATTTCTTTAAAACGCTATCATGAAACTGGCTCTCATGAGGACCGCCACAGGAAAGGAAGACCCAGAGTTACCTCTGCTGCAGAGGATAAGTTCATTAGAGTTACCAGCCTCAGAAATTGCAGCCCAAATAAATGCTTCAGAGTTCAAGTAACATACACATCTCAACATCAACTGTTCAGAGGAGAATGTGTGAATCAGGCCTTCATGATCAAATTGCTGCAAAAAAAACAATACTAATCAAATGGCCACCGGACTATTACATTGACCCCCCGCCCTTCCCTCCATTTGTTTTATACACTGCTGCTACTCGTTGTTTATTATCTATGCACAGTCACTTCACCCCTACCTACATGTACAAATTACCTCAACTAACCTAGTTTTACTTTAGTTTATTTGATAAATAATTTCTTAATGCTTCTTGAACTGCACTGTTGGTTAAGGGCTTGTAAGTAAGCCTTTCACGGTAAGGTCTACACTTGGTTGTATTAGGCGCATGTGACAAATAAAGTTTGATTTGATTTAAAGGACACCAATAAGAAGAAGAGACTTGCTTGTGCCAAGAAACACGAGCAATGGACATTACACCGGTGGAAATCTGTCCTTTAGTTCCAACCGTCGTGTCGTTGTGAGATGCAGAGTAGATTAATGAATGATGTGGTTCCCACCATGACGCATGGAGGAGGAGGTCTGATGGTGTGGGGCTGCTTTGCTAGTGACACTGTCTGTGATTTATTTATAATTCAAGGCACACTTAACCAGCATGGCTACCAAAGCATTCTGCAGTGATACACCATCCCATCTGGTTTGCGCTTAGTGGGATTATCATTTGTTTTTCAACAGGACAATGACCCAAAACACACTTCGCATACACAAGGCTGTGTAAGGGCTTTGACCAAGAAGGAGAGTGTTGGAGTTATGCATCAGATGACCTGGCCTCCACAATCACCGACCTCAACTCAATTGAGACGGTTTGGGATGAGTTGGACAGCAGAGTGAAATAAAAACAGCCAACAAGTGCTCAGCATATGTGGGAACTCCTTACAGACTGTTGGAAAGCATTCCAGGTGAAGCTGCTTGAGAGAATGCCAAGAGTGTGCAAAGCTGTCACCAAGTTACTACATGATTCCATATGTCTCTTAATGATCGGCTATGAAAAGCCAACTGACATTTACTTCTGAAGTGCTGACTTGCTGCACCCTCAACAACTACTGTGATTATTATTATTGGACCATGCTGGTCATTTATGAACAATTGAACATCTTGGCCATGTTCTGTTATAATCTCCACCCGGCACAGCCAGAAGAGGACTGGCCACCCCTCATAACCTGGTTCCTCTCTAGGTTTCTTCCTAGGTTTTGGACTTTCTAGTGAGTTTTTCCTAGCCACCGTGCTTCTACACCTGCATTGCTTGCTGTTTGGGGTTTTAGGCTGGGTTTCTGTACAGCACTTTGAAATATCAGCTGATGTAAGAAGGGCTATATAAATAAATGTGATTTGTTAATTCAGAGTTTTGATGTCTTAACTATTATTCTACAATGTAGAAAATAGTCCATATAAAGAAAACCCTTGAATGAATAGGTGTGTCCAAACTTTTGCTTGGTACTGTATCTATTTTTAACATCACTTAAACAAAAATATAAAATTGGAACTTTTCAAAATAGATTTCACCGATTACCTAATAGTTACAACATTCAATAAAAGCTATCCTGATGGCTGGCATGTAACTATTTTAGGGCTGGCTGGTACTATTTGTGTTCCGAGTTAGCTGTTCTCGGGTTAATCAGGTACTTCACTATCTAAACTCTGATTTAGAGTTGTTCTCTTGCAAATATGAAATATCATCATTGTCGTCTGAAAGGCCCAGGAGTGTCCTCCTATTCGGGTTCCTCTGCAAACCGTTGTGATGTTAAAATGGTCTCATAAAGACATGTGAATGATGATGATGCCACTGCTGTTTAGGTAAACCACTTGTTTACAAACAAGACCTAGGCCCTCCAGTCCTTCAGTTTCAATATCTCCCTGAAGATCCTAGCTACCTCCTAGGCACAGCCTCGGTGGATGGTCAATCCGAACCCTCCATGGCCATGGATCACCTGAAAACAGCACATTCATATCAGTGTTATGTCTATGTACTACTTATCTGGAGCCTACAGGGTGCCTAACACTAATAGCCAGACAATCAATATTGGTTACTGAAGAAGTAGTAACCAGTATATTCTTGTCAAACATGGATTGTCCAGACAGCATTGTCTCCCTCTCCAATCAAACTTTACTGTGAACAGGCCTGAGCCCTGACCAGTCCTCCACTATCTGGGCATGCTGAGGAGACAGGGGAGGAGCCATGAATAAACAGGCAGGGAGGAGCTAATGTAGTTATTCTGTATCTGTACATTTATTTTGTCTACTCCATATCAACATAGGTGTTGGGATAACCCCTCTATTCAACATCTGTCAGAACAGGGATCAGGCTTGTTTCAGTGGTCTGTGACCTCTGACCTTGAGGCTGTGCTCCAGCTGGCACACCCCCTCCCAGACCTTCTCGTGGTCCTCAGAGTTGTTCTGCTTACTCCAGTTTCCCAGCTGGCAACACCCACCAACAACCACTGAACGACTCCTACAGAGACAAGGCATAAGTGCGGTAGCCGCTTGCTGTGCAGTAGCAGAGAGAACACTCTATGACTTGGAGTCTTTGACAATTTTTTGGGTTTTCCCCTGACACCGCCTACTATATAGGTCCTGGATGTCAGGAAGCTTGGCCCCAGTGATGTACTGGGCCATACGTACTACCCTCTGTAGCGCCTTATGGTCAGATGCTGAGCAGTTGGCATACCAGGCGGTGATGCAACCCGTCAGGATGCTGTAGAACATTTTGAGGATCTGGGGACCCAAATCTTTTCAGTCTCATGAGGGGGAAAATGTGTTGTCGTGCCCTCTTCACAAATGTCTTGGTGTGTTTGGACCATGATAGTTTGTTGGTGATGTGGACAACAAGGAACTTGAAACTCTCGACCCTCTCCACTACACTTCCCGTCTATGTTAATGGGGGCCTGTTCGGGCCTTTCTTTTCCTATAGTCCACAATCAGCTCTTTTATCTTGCTCACATTGAGAGAGAGGTTGTCGTCCTGGCACCACACTGTCAGGTCTCTGACCTCCTCCCTATAGACTGTCTCATCGTTGTCGGTGATCAGGCCTTCCACTGTGGTGTCGTCAACAAACTTAATGATGGTGTTGGAGTTGTGCTTGACCACGCAGTCGTGGGTGAACAGGGAGTACAGGAGGGGACTAAGCACGCACCCCTAAGGGGCCCCAGTGTTGAGGATCAGCATGGCAGATGTGTTGTTGCCTACCCTTACCACCTAGGGGTGGCCCGTCAGGGAGTCCAGGATCCAGTTGCAGAGGGAGGTGTTTAGTCCCAGGGTGAGTTCTGCCCACTCTCCGCAAGCTGAACTCAACAGGCAAGAAGGAAGAAAAGAAGAAACTTGGTTTAAAAAACAAATAAACACTCCTGATATTCATGAACAACAGGGGCTGTGAAAGCCCAAGCTTTCCCTCTCTATTTTTTATTGAATTTTTTATTTTACCTTTATTTAACTAGGCAAGTCAGTTAAGAACAAATTATTATTTTCAATGACGACCTGATCTGGTATATAGGATATTATTTACTGGATATGGAATATGAATACTTTCAGGATATTTCTCAAAAGTAAACACTGGATAAAACTAATACGGTTGAGCTGCACTTTGAGCATGAATACACTGTCCTGTGTAAGGCACTCCCATTGGGTAAGGAAAACACATGCGTGGATTAGATGGAAATTAAATAAGCATAGTACAATTACTGTCATTTGGACAAAAGAGGCCCAGAATTAGGGCCTCGGAATATACAGCACCATCTATCTTTATGCCCGTTGTAAGGTGGGAGTCAAACTTGCACTGTTCATTATATTAGTTCAGAACTCTCACCTATTTTTACCTCTGGTAAAATGTCACCCCTCTTCTGTAACCTAGAAACAACACATTGCCAGGTTGACTTGTATAAAGGTATATAGAAAATTAAGTAATACAGGGAACCCAAATTGCACTTATTGTTATGGTGTATAGACATTAGGCTGGGACCCAGCCGCTGGGTGCCAAAAGATAACATTCACCTTGAGAGATGATGAAACCACCATAAGATATAAGTAGAACGTTCTCTTTTGCATCCCCTTCCCACCAGATAAACCAAGTTCATCCCACAGATTTGCCAATATACAGTTATTCTCAAAGAAATCATGTTTGAACATTTGAACAGCTGTCCCCAGGAGAACCCTTTTTGACTTAAGGTGGAGACTTTTTTGGTTCCAGGTAGAACCCTTTTGGGTTCTTTAAAGGGTTATCCTATGGGGACAGCCAAAGAAACATTTTTAGGTACTAGATAGCACCCTTTTTTCTAAGAGTGTAAGCTATCTAGAGTCCAGCACATTATTGTTAAAATGGGGATTGTGCAATAAAAGAGAGTGGATGTATTTGTTACTCATCTATTTTTATTACCTTCCTTGACTGTGTTGGTTTACATTTGTGATGTAGTGGTTTCATTAATCCGTTAGCCTTGTGACAGACAGAGGGGCCTCAGTGGCCATGCCTTTAATAATTCCATTGACCTGTTTGTGGTGCTGGACAGTAGACTATTCAGATGGGCTGAGTGAATTGAGACTCTATTCAGAACATGTAAACTGAGTCAAGCCACTGCTACGATAGACCATTGCTACGCTGTAATGACACAGATGGAGGAACAGGAATTTTGTCTCAAGTTAATCTACTTCAGCAAAGGGATTATACAGTAGTAGTTGGACATTATAAACCAGGTAGTTTGGGTCCTGGATGATGATTGGCTTTTCATTTCAGCCGTGTGCCTATCAGACAATCTACCACGGGTATGACGCAAAAATGCTTGTTTACTGTTCTATTTATGTTGGTAACGAGTTTATAATAGCAATAAGGCACCTCGGGATTGTGGTATTTGACAAATTTACCATGATTAAGGGCTGTATCCAGGCAGTCTGCTTTGTGTTGTTCATAAGAACAGCCCTTAGTCGTAGTATATTGGCCATTATAAACTGGGTGGTTCGAGCCCTGCATGCTGATTGGCTGACAGCACGTTGCGTCGTGCCTAAGAACAGCTCTTAGCCATGGTATGTTGGCCATATACCACACCCCCTCGGGCATTATTGCTTAAATATACCACACCTCCTCGGGTCTTATTGCTTAAGGTATGGCTGCCATAATCCTGCAGGCCCATCGCTGGTGGACTGACTGACTGTAGAGTGGTAGTGCTCATAGATGCTCTGAGCCGTGGACAGGCCACTGACCCCAGCTCTGACACTGCCATGAGTTTGTCTGGAGATAACAAACACAGCAGTTATTGTTGCTTTTGTTATTATTATTTATCTTTAAAAAATCTGATTAGCCTCCATTCTGTGTGACTGGCTTGGTCCTGCTCAGAATCTGCTACCATTCCATATAACTTTGACAATGTAAACATTTCCATGTCCTTGAGTGTACCTGAACCTCTGACCCATCCAACTGTATGAAGTAACCAGAAATTGTACATCGTGTAATGTGTAATAACCTGAAATATAACAGTGACAAAAATACGAATGTAGATATATATTTAAAAAACAACAACAAAACAACATCACAGCAGTTGGCTTAAAAAAACATTATGCAAAGGTTACTCACATTCTGCGGATTGTGAGGGTTTGTGTAGTTGCATTACATGAACTGTAGCTAATATTATTTATTATTTTTAACCGACAGGCCAAGTGAAATACACAGTTTGAACTGGAAGAGATTCTGTCATCATGTAGGTATGTATTTGACAGAATTGGTAACCTAGCTAGGCTACAACATCCATCGGATCAGAATGTTTGAACTCAGCATCACTGTGTGGTTGGCTGGCAGCAGCTGACTAGCATAAGCTCGCATCCCCTGGTGGAAGCGGTTTTGTGCAGGCTAGTGAGAAAGCCGCAACATGGGGAACGATAAGTACATGCTCTGTACGTTCTTACTATGAAATTCGTCTATTTTTATTCGAGAAAATTCAAAAGGAACAACTGGCTTCCAGATTTTAGGACGATGGAAATTTAACGGCGATGAAATTCTCTGCTTCGACCGCTATAGACGTTGACACCAAGAAACAATTTCCTTAGGTTATTCACCCGGAATAAAGCTGTTCTCTGGACAGGCTACACCGGCCTGTGCAGTCTCTCTCAGCCATGGCTCTGGTTACTTTGCAGCGCTCCCCTACCCCAAGCGCTGCATCCACAGCCAGCACAACCACCACCAACGTGGGGGAGGTAAGCTTGGAAATAGCTGGAGAGACGTTTTTAGAAACGTCAACAAAGCGCAAGAAAACACCTAGGATACGTGGGAGTGACATAGGCCTAGCCGTGCTAGCTAGATATGTAGCAATGGGATAAGCTAACTAGGTAATGTTAGTAGCTATTATTAGCCTCAACTCAATCGCTACCGAGCTAACGTTAGCTGGTGTCTAGAAAAGCTAGTAAGCAAAGTTGTCAGTAACACACTGATATAACGTAATGCTATTTATTGCCAGTTAGTAAAGTTATTCGCTTGCCAGCTAACGTTAGCTAGCGTACAACACATATACAGTTAATCTAGTTAGCTAGCTTCTTGTTTGCCTTACTAGCTAGCTAATGAGCAACGTAACTGCTGTGGCATTAGCTGGCTATTCATTTCCAATAGCATCGTTTGCCTGATTAGCTAGGTATCTGGTTATCTGCCAGGTAGTTTCATGTAAGTCATACCCTAATGTCCTGCTGCTGAATGCAGTAAGCTAGCTAGTCAGCTAAGCAATCACCAGTGTACTGCAGTGGTGCCATACAATTTGGTACTCCCAAATATGAACATTTATCAAGTTAGTTGCCTAATATATCAGTTATTACCAGCTTATTTATTAGGCAAACTAGCTAGCTACTTGCCTATGTTAAAGTCAGTGTTATAGACAGCATGGGTTATTTTCTATGTTGTTCTGAGATGTCTTCTAAAAGGGACCAGTCAATGAGGTGAAATGTGACATGTACCTTCATACAGTCATGAGGTAGAGTAGTGGTTCCCAACCAGAGATACTAGGACCCCTGGGGGTACTTGGTGTATCCACAGTGGTACTTGAGAAGACTCAAAAGACTATATGCCTGCTGGTAAAATGCACATGAGGTACTTCATGGGTATGCTGGGCAGAGCAAAATTCATTTGGTGGTACAGTAACCGAAAATGGTTGGGAACCACTGTGGTAAGAGGCCTAGTCATACTTTCCATAAGAGTAAAGATAGTCTGCCAAAATCAAACTAGCATAAGTCAGGTGAGCTTTGAACACTTCCATGATGGCAAAATAAACTCTTGGTACTGCTCCATGTGCTTATTTGTTTATTCAGATTAACCAACAGCCAATGAATAAACCACAAGAACAATCCCATCTCAAAATGCAAATCAAACCAAAGTTTATTGGTCGCGTACACAGATTTGCAGATGTTATCGCAGGTGCAGTGAAATGCTTATGCTTCTAGCTCCAACAGTGCAGTAATACCTAGCAATTTTAAAAAACAACACACACATAATATAGGATGAGCCATGACTAAAATACAGTATATACATAAAGTGGGTAAAACAGTATCTAAACATTATTAAAGTGACCACTGTTCAGTGACTATGTACATACTGCAGCAGTCTCTAAGGTGCAGGGCAGAGTACCGGGTGGTAGCTGGCTGGAACATTGATTAAGGTTCAGGGCAGGGTACTGGGCGGAGGCCGGCTAGTGGTGACTGTTTAACAGTCTGATGGCCTGGAGATAGAAGCTGTTTCTCCATCTCTCGGTCCCAGCTTTGATGCACTTGTACTGTTTCCGCCTTCTAGATGGTACCAGGGTGAACAGGCTGTGGCAACAGTTTGGGGAAGGCCCTTTCCTGTTTCAGCATGACAATGCACACGTGCACAAAGCGAGGTCCATATAGAAATGGTTTGTCGAGATTGGTGTGTGGAAGAACTTGACTGGCCTGCACAGAGCACTGACCTCAACCCCATCGAATACCTTTGGGATGAATTGGAACACCGACGTCGAGCCAGGCCTAATCACCCAACATCAGAGCCCAATCTCACTAATGCTCTTATGGCTGAATGAAAGCAAGTCACTGCAGCAATGTTCCAACATCTAGTGGAAAGCCTTCCCAGAAGAGTGGAGGCTGTTAAAGCAGTAAAGGGGGGACCAACTCCGTATTAATGCCCATGCTTTTGGAACGAGATGTTCGACAAGCAGGTGTCCACATACCTTTGGTCATGTAGTGTAACAGTTAGTGCCTACACATCACAGTGACATTTAGATGTCACTCATGAAAGATAGCTACAATCGAAGTACTGTTTTTGTGCACCTTTTCAACCAGTTGGGGGTGCTAACTGTTAATAGAAACAGGAGTCACGTTTAATACAACAAAGGCTCTAGCCTACAGCAAGTTTTCTCCACTCGCCCTTATTGGGTAGATTTGTCTTGAAGATGACAACAACCATGGTTAGGCCTGAATCAATAACTGGTACTTGAGCATTAGCTGAACTTCCTTTTCTTTCGTTAGGCTGCTGCTTTACTTTTTTAGCTACTGAGTCATTGGGCCTGACGCATTACACCTGCCATTTGAAAAATTAAACGTGTAAAAAGAAACACCTTTATCGTGAAGATGGTTGAGCTGGCCTGACTGAGGACCAGCCTTCCTTGTCACTGCCTGCCACTCATTTTCAATGTGGGATAGAATTGACTGGCTGCCTGGCTGCTTCCAGGGCTCTTCCCAAGGGCCTGTCTGATGAGGAGCAGCCAAGCCCCTCAGGAAGCTGCTGCAGCTATGATGTCATTCTCACATGGAGGGTGGGGGATGTGGAGGGAAAGCGATGAGTGGAGGATGGTGGTGGGGTAACAATATGGTAGCTGTTGTGACGGTGTAAGGTAGGCTACATGATTTTGCCAACAATGGAGAGTTTCATCCCTACCCTACAAGGTGAAATTTGGCTATTGTCATGTGTCTCGCTGTGGGAGTATTATGGCTGGGATTTCACTTGTAGTGGCTGCAGGGCTGTTCAAGTCAATTATTGTATTACTCTCCCGGATGACCAACTGAAACCCATGTTAAACACAGCTTTTGACACGTCCCAGTTATGAGTTTCACCCTGATGCCCGTCCCCTGGTTGAATGGGTAGAGGTAGAGACCAACCTCAGAGGCCTTACCTCACCTTATCTGCACCGTTTGTTTAGATGGGGGGGAAAAATATTTTTTGCGTGTGTTCATAAAAATGTTAGGTTTGACAATGACGTATGTTCGCTGTTTTGAACCCATTCTGCTCATCACAAGTGTGATGCTCGCCCGATTTAGTTTGTTAGATACAGTAGTGGAAAGTGCCGTGTGTTTTTGGAGCTGAAATACAGTGTTGGATACATCTTGTCACAACATTTCCTCTTACTGCTGCAGTACCTAACCTTAGCAGGGACCTTGTGCTTCTCATTAGTAGTGCTTTGGTTGACAATCCTCAGGCTTTATTAGGTGAAACTTCTGGAGAATGGCCCACCTCCTCACAGTTACATGTTACTATAACCTGATACTCCCAGTCTATGATATCTTTCCTGGAACAATAACTGTTTTTAAGACATTTACTGTGGTGAAACTATCATAAAGAATGGCCACATTCCCTCCATTTAGTGGCGTTCACCTCTCTCATAAAGCCAGGTGGGTCATTCTCACGAAACTGTGAATGAATACATTTTTCACTAAATTTCCTCTTGAAACACTGATATTAGGATCTGTACTATTGTATAATTATAGTTTTTTTAATGAGATATTATGCATTTTAACAACATTTTCACAAAAGTCCAAAAAGTAGTGAACAAACCAATATTTATATTTTTATATATATTTTTTTTACATTGCTCCCCTAATGAAAATGAGTCAGTTAAACATCACACTGAAAATATAAATATTTCAAATTAATGATACAATTATAAAGTTAATCAGACTTTTTCCTCAATTTGAGCTCTTTAGCCGTGTCGGTAATGAGAAGGACAAGTGGAGTAAAGGGGGTGTTTAAGAATAATCATTCTGAAGGCATATAAGCAAATACATTAACTTGTGTTCATATAAGGACTACTCCTCTAGATGATGCATCATGGGTGAATACAACTTTACAGTACATTCGGAAGGTATTCTGACCCTTTGACTTTTTCTAAAATGGATTGAATCATCATCCCCCCCCCCCCCCCCCCCCCCCCCCAATCTACACACAATACCCCATAATGACAAAGCAAAAACAGGTTTTTAGAAGAAAAAAATGAACTGATATCACATTTACATAAGTATTCAGACCCTTTACGCAGTACTTTGTTGAGGAGATTACAGCATTGAGTCTTCTTGGGTATGACGTTACAAGCTTGGCACACATGTATTTGGGGAGTTTCTCCCATTCTTCTCTGCAGATCCTCTCAAGCTCTCTCAGATTGGATGGGGAGCGTCGCTGCACAGCTATTTTCTTTCCAGAGATGCTCGATTTGGTGTCCTTGGCCACGCAAGGACATTCCGAGACTTGTCCCAAAGCCACTCCTGCGTTGTCTTGGCAGTGTTCTTAGGGCCGTCTGAGGTCCTGAGTGCTCTAGAGCAGGTTTACATCAATATGCTTTGCTCTGCTCATCTTTCCCTCGATCCTGACTAGTCTCCCAGTCCTTGCCGCTGAAACACCTCCCCACGGCATGATGATAATGCTGCCACCACCACCTCTGGAGCTCTGTCAGAGTGACCATCGGGTTCTTAGTCACCTCTCTGACCAAGGCTCTTCTCCCCTGATTGCTCAGTTTGGCCGGGCGGCCAGGTCTAGGAAGAGTCTTGGTGGTTACACACTCTTCCATTTAAGAATGATGGAGGCCACTGTGTTCTTGGGAACCTTCAATGCTGCAGACATTTTTTGGTACCCTTCCACAGGTCTGTGCCTCAACACAATCCTGTCTCTGAGCTCTACGGACAATTCCTTTCGACCTCATTGCTTGGTTTTTGCTCAGACATGCACTGTCAACTGTGGGACCTTTATATATAGACGTGTGTGCCTTTTTCAAATCATGTAAATAAAGTATTTCTGTTTTTATTTGTAATACATTTGCAAAAAATTCAAAAAAACTGTTTTCGCTTTGTCATTATGGGGTATTGTGTGTAGATTGAGGACACTTTTATTTAATCCATTTTAGAATAAGGCCGTAATAAGGCTGTACGTTTTTTTTTTTTTTTTTAAGAGAAGGGGTCTGAATACTTTCCGAATGCACTGTTTTAAAGTTTTGACAGGAACTTAAACTGTTATGGTAATGAGACCAACTACAGCAATGTATTTGGTGTTTTATTCAAGTATGTTAGGTTTTTCTAAAGATGTAATATTTTATTAAAATAATTGAATCTTCCTTCTAACCCCCCACATTCTTTTTTATCTGAACCTGCACTTGGTTTGACCCCCTCCACCCTTAGTTCTGACTCTACTAAAAGCTACTTTATTGAGGAAAAATGTACTTTCTATGCCTGTGATATGTGGTTGTCCCACCTTCATCTTAAGATGAATGCACTAACTGTAAGTCGCTCTGGATAAGAGCATCTGCTAAATTACTTAAATGTAAAAAAAACAAGTCTAAATAAAAGTGCACGCTGTCTTTTTAAGACCTAATGATGTCGTTCAACACAAATTGAGAGCAACAGGAGAGACGTGACTGAGGAGAGGAAGACTAAGTTAATTAATAGTTTTTAGAAATGACTGTTTTTTGGTGACAATCCACTTTCAAATCAGTATATTTTGCATTATGGTTTTTATATTATCACAAACAAAGTACTATTGTAGCGAACTGATGTTAGCTTCAGCTGTAAGCTTGAAGCTACAGGTATTTCCTTGCATTGTAAAGGGTTCTAGCCTGTAATGGACTTTTGTTTTGCGAACAGTAATTAAGTGTGTTAGTTCCCCACTCATGCTGCACAGAAGTTAACATGATGCATCCCAGCCTCAGCCCATAGTACAGGGATTCCTTAGGACGAGCTAGTAATGAGCAAGTGGAGCAGGCATGGTGCCGGTGCGTTCACACTATATGGGGATGTCTGCTGCGCCGATAGACAGACTTGATCCTCTCTCAATCAGTACATGACACATTTAATAGAAGTACCGAAAGTAACAAATTCTATAACCTAAATGTTTTTTATGTTCAAGTATCGAAAAAGTACAGAAGTTTTGGTATAATTAACAGTAGTGTTGATTTGTTGGTGCGTTGGTAAATTTGTCTGTTCCAAGGTTAGCCTAGGTTAAATACATTTATGTGAACATTGAAACCTCAACATTGTGTATTAGACTAGATACACACAGTGTACAAAACATTAGGAACACCTACTCTTTCCATGACATAGACTAACCAGGTGAAAGCTATGATCCGTTATTGATGTCACTTGTTAAATCTACTTCAGTGTAGATTGTGAGGAAACAGGTTAAATAATGATTTTTAAGTCTAGAGACGATTGAGACATGGATTGTGTATGTGTGCCATTCAGAGGGTGAATTGGCAAGACAAAATATTTAAGTGCCTTGAACGGGGGTATGGTCGTAGATGCCAGGTGCACCAGTTTGAGTGTGTCAAGAACTGCAACGCTGCAGTTTTTTTCATGCTCAACAGTTTTCCGTGTTTATTAAGAATGGTGCACCACCCAAAGGACATCCAGCCAACTTTACACAACTGTGGGAAGCATTGGAGTCAACATGTGCCAGCATCCCTGTGGAACGCTTTCGACACCTTGCAAAAACGAATTAAGCTGTTCTGAAGGCAAATGGGGGTGCAACTCAATATTAGGAAGGTGTTTAATGTTTTGTACACTCTGTTTATTTTGGGAAACATTTCTATAATAGTTTTATAAAAGAATATTGACAATCTACCCCTGAATCCACTCAACTCTTCAATGAGTTGTGAGTAATGAGAATTAGGTTCCCCTCATCATATCCCTCTGTAGAATAGTAACCTACCTATCAGAGCTTATTATGAGGCAAAACATGTACTCTGAATTGTGGACAGATTAATGTCCATTTGATACTAATGGCTGCACTGTAGAGCTTCAATGTCTTGTAGTATCAGATTTGTAACTTTTGCTTATTTTTGCTCTGCCTTTTCTTGGTTTACAGGACTTTGGGAGTGATGATGAGCGCCGGCTAAATCAGAGGTAAGTGTTCTTAGTACTTACAGTACTAAAGATGGTCTTGCTAGGGTAGCTCAGAGCTGCTGCTCCTTTCTATCCATTATTTTGCATGGGGAAGCACGCTACAGCTACATATTATGCCAAATGGAGAGTAATAGGAGGACTTTTTTGTGATTTGTGTTTGTGGGTGGAGGTGTGGGGTAAGCGTTCCAGATCAACTGATGCCTTACCTCTGGGTTTGTGTAGAGTTTGGAGATACTGTATGTCCGGTCTGGTCCCTCTCAATGACAGCCACCACCAGGGGTAAAAGTAAGGCGGTACTGTCCGGTATGGTGTCCCGGTAAAATAAATAGTGGGTGTACCTGTACCGGTAAAATGTGAGCCTATCATAATTAATACAACATGGCCCCCAAAATATAGGCTATTGGTTGCAAGATCGAATCTCCAAGCTGACAAGGTGAGTTCTGCCCCTGAACAAGGCAATTAACCCACTGTTCCTAGGCCGCCATTTAAAATAAGAATTTGTTCTTAACTGACTTGCCTAGTTAAATAAAATAATTTAACATTACAGCATGTCAGCCTCATGAATGATTTGCTAATTGACTGGAAACTGGGTGGTATACGCTCCAAATTGCGTTGTGGTTTGAGGAGAACACTTACATTTTGTCAAGGTGGAGAAGTGGCTGAGACGCTCGTTGGCAAGGCGGAGATGAGTGGCCGAGACCGAGGCACGCGCGGACAACAGTGGATTAATAATTTTGGGCTACAAGCGTAGGCCTATTGACAATCGCAGAATGTCATTACAATGCACATGGTGTTTTGTAACATATGTCTCTTTCCATTCATCGAATTGTAGGTGCACAGTGCACTGTTGGGGTTTGGATGCTGAAATTATTTTGTGAGTGGACGAATGTGCCTACAGGGGCGAATGTGCCTATAGCCTACAGGGGCGCCTTTTGTTAAGTGATTGTTTGACAATCGGATGAAAACATCATGACTGTGTTTATGCCACATTAAGAGACAAAGACGGCTTGTCTATATGGCTAAGGGGACGCTAAGTTTTCCCTCAAGTGAATTGAATTAAATTGCCAAAATTATATAGCCTAATTAGCTTACTCCTGTCTATACAGAAATACATAAAATCATTCAAAATAGGCTACTACACCAGAAAACAGGATTTGGCCACAGAGGCTCATTAGCTGCTTACTTAAAAACATGTTTTTAAGTAAGCAGCTAATGAGCCTCTGTGGCCAAATTGCAAATACCGCGTTGCAAATACCAAATAGATGATTGTTGAGTAGCGACTGTCAGTGAAAAGCAGAGAGACCCAGCCAGTCATATTGCAATATTTAAAAATAAGGGAAAAACTGTTGTAAAGAGATTACAATATAAATACCCCAATCTGTCTTTCAGTTATCAACATTTTTTATTTAATTGAGCGAACGGTAGCCTATCATATTGGCACTAGAGGAGAACATCGGAAATATCCCCGGTGAGTGTGCATATTCACTGTCTTTGTCATTGGGTCAGTGCCACTTTAGTTTGTTTTTGGACAATCATTTCCTCCTCCAGGTTAAATGGATGTCATATTGTATTTGTGTCTCCCCTTTTCGTAGACCAATTATATGTATCAGACAACATCGTTTTTATTGATCTGTTTGTCAGTGTCACCAGAGTAGGCTACCCTGTAGTTTTTGTAGTATAAAAAAACAAACGCTCACTTGGGTGTCCCTACCGGTAAGAAATTAAATGTACTTTCACCTCTGGTCACCACTGTAGAAATTATTAAGAAATGTTGTCTGTCTATACAGGGTAGTCACCTATCTCTAATAGACAATTAGACAAAATATTGTCTTCCCTTTTTTGCTAGTCATTGTTGCAACAGGTGCTTAAAGGCCCAGTGCAGTAAATAACGTGATTTACCTGTGTTTTATATATATTTCCACACAGAGGTTGGAATAATACTGTGAAATTGTGAAAATTATGAAAATGTACTTTTAGTGTAAGAGCTGTTTGAAAAGAACAGCTGAAATTTCAGCCTGTTTTGGAATTTTGGCCTGCCTGGTGACATCACCAGAAGGTGAATTAGTTAATATACCAAGAAGAAAGAGTTCCAAATGTCTGCCAATTACTGCTCATTTTCAGTCTACCGCTCCCTCGCTCTCTTTTTCCACATTTTGTTACTTACGGCCTTATTCTAAAATTGATTAAATTGTTATTTTTCCTCATCAATCTACACACAATATCACATAATGACAACGCAAAAACAGGTTTTTATAAATGTTTGCAAATGTATATTTAAAAAACACTGATATCAGCCTTTACTCAGTACTTTGTTGACATTTGGCAGTTCTACAGCCTCAAATCTTCTTGGATGATACAAGCTTGGCACACCTGTATTTGGGGAGTTTATTCCATTCTTTGCAGATCCTCTCAAGTTCAGTCAGGTTGGATGGGGAGCATCGCTGCACAGCTATTTTCAGGTCTCTCCAGAGATGTTAGATCGGGTTCAAGTCCAGGCTCTGGCTGGTACACTCAAGGACATTCAGAGACTTGTCCCGAAGCCCATTCCTGCGTTGTCTTGGCTGTGTTCTTAGTGTCATTGTCCTGTTCAAGGTGAACCTTCGCCCCAGTCTGAGGTCCTGCTCGCTCTGGAGCAGGTTTTCATCAGGATCTCTCTGTACTTTGCTCTTTTCATCTTTCCCTCAATCCTGGCTAGTCTCTCAGTCCCTGCCACTGAAAAACATCCCAAAAAAATGATGCTGCAACCACGATGCTTCACCGTAGGAATGGTATTGGCCAGGTGATGAGCGGTGCCTGGTTTCCTACAGATGTGACGCTTGGCCTTCAGGCCAAAGAGTTCAATCTTAGATTCATCCGACCAGATAATCTTGTTTGTCATGGTCTGAGAGTCCTTTAGGTGCTTTTTGGCAAACTCCAACCGAACTGTCATGTGCCTTTTAGTGAGGAGTGGCTTCCGTCTGGCCACTCTACTATAAAGGCCTGATTGGTGGAGTGCTGCAGAGATGGTTATCCTTCTGGAATGTTCTCCCATCTCCACAGAGGAACTCTGAAGCTCTGTCAGAGTGACCATTGGGTTCTTGGTCACTTCTCTGACCAAGGTCCTTCTCCCCCTATTGCTCAGTTTGGCCGGGCGGCCAGCTCTAGGAAGAGTCTTGGTGGTTCCAAACTTCTTCCATATAAGAATGATGGAGGACACTGTGTTCTTGGGGACCGTCAATGGTGCATAAATGTTTTGGTTCCCCTCCCCCAGATCTATGAATCGACACAATCCTGTCTCTGAGCTCTACGGACAATTCTTTGACCTCATGGCTTGGTTTTTGCTTTGACATGCACTGTCAACTGTGGGACATTATATAGACAGGTGTGTGCCTTTCCAAATCATGTCCAATCAATTGAATTGAAGTTGTAGAAACATTTCAGGGATGTTCAATGGAAACAGGATGCACCTGAGCTCGATTTTGATTCTCTTATTCTCTTAGTAAAGGGCCTGAATACTTATGTAAATGAGGTATTTCTGTTATTTTTAATACATTTGCAAAAATGTCTAAACTTGTTTTCGCTTTGTCATTATAGGGTATTGTGTGTAGATTGATGAGGAACATTCTTATTTAATCCATTTGAGAATAAGGCTGTAACGTAACAAAATGAGGTCTGAATACTTTCTGAATGCACTGTATTTTGGCATTATCTGTATCTTGAAGCGACACTATCCGAACTGCCCACTTTGTGTAAATCCGTGTGAATATGGTGTCTTTTCCTATAAAACAAGGGTGCAACTTTCACTGGGGAAGGGGGGGTACAAATTTGATGATGTACCATTGTACCATTAACTAGCAGAGCTAGCCAAAAGTTGGTTATCCTATGCTAGCTAGCTGGCTAGCTCACTAAGTTGAACTACTATTTTTGCCTCAATCACACTAGACCTGACTCAAACGATGAAACTAGCTGCCAAACGATCGAAGACTGATATTCTGACATTTCTTCAGCACAATATGATTTTTTTTATTAGTCAGTATATCAATGTAACGTTATTGATCTGTCCGTTTCCCCAGCTAATTCCCTACTTTTCACACTGACACTATATAAAGGGCTCTACAGGCTTCACTGTCATGGTGAACAGTCAGTACACAACACTATGCTCATCATGTCTTACTAGATTAAGATTGTGACAGGTCTCCATGCAGGGTTAGACAGCCAGGGAAGACCAGTCTACGGAGCTCAGATGAATTTTCTAGTATATTATAACAATCAGTGAATGGATACAAAGTTCCATCTGGAGTTGATGGGTAGGCTAGACTCTGGGAATAATGCCAGTGAAATTGAAAATCATGCACACACAAATGTAGTTCTTCTGCTGGAGGTGTAAAACACAAAAGGGGACATATTTGCATATATTATGGTCTTGTGAAGGCTAGTTGAATTCTGGAAAAGAGTATGTAGACATGCTGAGATAAATGAACAGAGTCTGGCTTCTCCCTGTTGTTGTTTGCTTGGAAATGTTTATACTGGAGACATTTATCAGAAGAAATAAACTAGCATTTATAGCAGCTAAGAAATGCATTGCCATTTAATTAGGTTGGAAGAAATGTCACATTATGTATCATGCGATTTGATTTATTACAAGATTAAGGGTATACTGTGCAACTTTCATAAGGTCTGGATACCTTATATGGAATACTGTTTGACAAAAAATGTCTTGAATTAAAAACATGCGTATGTCAGGGGAGATTAAGGCAATCCCTAGCTGCTGGGCTGCTCAGTCCTGACCCTGGGGCTCTGCCATACTGTTGGTTGTCTCTCTGGCCTTGGACTAACACATCTAAAACCAATAGTGAATGTTTCACTAAGATCCTGAAGCTGAGGTGGGTGTGTTGGGTTGGGGAGCTGCAGGGCATTGGACCCCTAGGGGCAGGACAGGGTGACCCAGCTATATTGTGTACAAGTAAAAAGAACTCTACAGTACAGTGATATGAATTTATGGAGGGTGTACAGTTTCTGTTTGTTATTGTGTAGGTGTATGTGTGTTTTTATAAAACTTTTGTTTTCCAAACCTTTCCTTGAGACATAAAAAAAAGATGCAGAGGAAGTTGTTGGAGAGAGAGTGAGTTGAGTTATTGACTAGACTGGTGGGGGTCGGGCGTGCATGGGCGGTCTGGCTGAAATTTGATATGGAGGATCAAAGGTCTTCGTACTTTATTTGTAAGAGTTGTTAATTTGTTAGGCTATTGGTTAAAGGTGCAACCATATTGATTATTGAATTATCATGGATCTAGTTCAGTCTTATCAATCACTTAAACATATTTAATAATGATCTCTCACCTAGCTCGATGACTGGGTACTTTTGCTTGCTTTATGTTCTAAATAGAGACGCTAGAACGGCCATGGGTCATATTAGATTGCGTAGAAATGAAGGAAATTAGCTTTTGATGCCCCGGAAAATGGGAAGACCCCTCACCAAATTATGGGCCCCCCACTTCTAAAACCAAAGTTCTGCCCCTGCTATAATATGACATCAAAATTATTTTTTGCTTCAGGGCTGGGTTTTATTTGAATGTTACCAGCCACCAGCATGGCATTGTTTATTAATCTGAAACCGCTGCGAAGTTATTCCTCCTCGCGACTGAGATGCGCTAAACAGCCCTTGTTCACTTGGCCCCCTGAGCCATGGAGTAATTTAAATAGGGGGTGCAAATGTATATTTCTGCACCCCCACTTTTTTTTTTATAGAGTATTATCATAATCCATTGGATAATTTGTGTATGTTCACTTATTTTTTAAGTTAGTCTGTATTAAAAATATACAGTACCATTCAAAAGTTTGGACACACCTACTCATTCAAGGGTTTTTCTTTATTTTCACTTTTCTACATCGTAGAATAATATTAAAGACATCAAAACCATGAAATAACACACATGGAATCATGTAACCAAAAAAGTGTTAAACAAATCAAAATATATTTTAGATGCTTCAAAAGTAGCCACCCTTTGCCTTGACAGTTTTGCACACTCTTGGAATTCTCTCAACCAGCTTCATGAGGTTAATGCGTTAGTTGTGTTGTGACAAGGTAGTGGTGGTATACAGAAGATAGGCCTATTTGATAAAAGACCAAGTCCATATTATGGCAACAACAGCTAAAATAAGCAAAGAGAAACGACAGTCCATCATTACTTTAGGACATGAAGGTCAGTCAATGCGGAACATTTCAAGAACTTTGAAAGTTTCTTCAAGTGCAGTCGCAAAAACCATCAAGCGCTATGATGAAACTGGCTCTCATGAGGACCGCCACAGGAAAGGAAGACTCAGAGTTTTCTCTGCTGCAGAGAATAAGTTCATTCAGACTACCATCCTCAGCAATCGTCAATTAACTGCACCTAAGATTGCAGCCAAAATAATTGCTTCAGAGTTCAGGTAACAGACATATCTCCACATCAACTGTTCAGAGGAGATTGCGTGAATCAGGCCTTCATGGTCAAATTGCTGCAAAGAAACCACTACTAAAGGACACCAATAAGAAAAAGAGGCTTGCTTGGGCCAAGAAACATGAGCAATGGACATTAGACCGGTGGAAATCTGTCCTTTGGTCTAATTAGTCTAAATTTGATATTTTTGGTTCCAACCGCTGTGTCTTTGTGAGACAGAGTGGGTGAACGGATGATCTCCGCATGTGTGGTTCCCACTGTGAAGCATGGAGGATGAGGTGTAATGATTTGGGGGTGCTTTGATGGTAACACTGTCAGTGATTTATTTAGAATTCAAGGCACACATAACCAGCATGGCTACCACAGCATTCTGGAGAGATACACCATCCCATCTGGTTTGCGCTTAGTGGGACTATCATTTTGTTTTGATCCGAAACACACCAACAGGCTGTGTAAGGGCTATTTTACCAAGAAGGAGAGTGATGGAGTGCTGCATCAGATGACCTGGCCTCCACAATCACCGACCTTAACTCAATTGACATGGTTTGGGATGAGTTGGACAGCAGAGTGAAGGGAAAGCAGCCAACAAGTGCTCAGCATATGTTGTAACTCCTTCAGACTGCTGGAAAAGCATTCCAGATGACTACCTCATGAAGCTTGTTGAGATAATTTCAAGATTGTGCAAAACTGTCATCCAGGCAAAGGGTGGCTACTTTGAAGAATCTCAAATATAAAATATATTTTGATTTGTTTAACACTTTTCTTTGGTTACTACATGACTCCATATGTGTTATTTCATAGTTTTGATGTCTTCGCTATTATAATACAATGTAGAAAATAGTAAAAATAAAGAAAACTTTTGACTGGTACTGTATAAGTAGCCGTTGTCATTCTTCAGAGGTGAAACCTAAACATGCATTTCCTCTAGGACAGGAAATTAGATTTAAATAGTGGCATCAACTTCCTCTGGGGGCCTTTTAAGGCTTTGTCTTTGTCTATGAGTTCACTGTAGTAATATGGATCAGAGATGAGTGTTTCTTTCAGGTATTACAGGACCGAGTGACTGAATCATGTCAGAACTTGGGGATGACGTGGTGTTTGAGACGATTACAGGCAGAAGGCGATGAGCCTTTAAAGCGGAATCCTGCATTGAGCTTGTAAAGCTGAGTTTCCGGGGCTGGTTAAGAGAGAAAAGCTCAATGATGGATAGACTGATGAAATAGTATATATGCGTTGTTACTTTTTTACCTTTATTATTCTTTCTATTACAAACATTGAAGGTAAGAGCTTCTGCCGTTGAGACTTTAAAAGCGTCCCAAATATTATTGTCAAACTTGGAATTATGGATCTACTCCTCCTAAACCTGGAAAATGGATCATCCCTACCACCAAGGCAGACACATTTTTTTTTTTTTTATCTCTGAAGTTAAGTTGTTCTTTTGTTCTGAATTTATTATTTTATAAGCTTCACTAAAGTTGAATCTGTTTGGGGAGCTGTGCTCAGTTCTGATGTGTCCAGTGAAGCCTGCACTACCCATGTTGTACCCTTCTGGATTGGGAGAACCACTGACTCTTCAAATGGATGTCCTCTATCCACTATTTAGGAAATCTGCTATATTAGTTCATACAGTATATGGTCACTGTGTAAGTCATGGGTCACAGGTCAGACTTGCCTGCAGTCATTTCAAGGCAGCACACCACACCTCACCACTGCTAGCAATATCTCAGTTTCAATGGTCATGTGAGACTGTTTATAAAGGAGAAGGTAACTGAGAGTTGATACCCCAAACAGACTCTGAAAAATAGCCGTTGGCTTTTCCTTTGATCTCAGGCTCATACATATTAGTCAGGTATGTTTGTATCTATGTCCCATCTTTGTTCGCATCTGACTGACAAAGGAAGTCACAAATTAACTCTTGTTGGAATTTCAGGGTTTATTCATTACAGAAGAGACTGTATCTTGAACATTTATTGGTTTGAGCAGTCAATTTCCATGTCTTTATTTCAATCAAAAACTCACTGAAAGGATTTAGCCTAGTAAGAACCATTTAAACAATGTGTGTCACTAAACCAAAGTTGTTTTCCCCTTGTGAAGTAATCAGAGTTTCTAGTTCTGATTGGGTGTGAAGGGCAAGATGCACCACGAACCTGGAATACTTAATTTGACAGATTTTATATGAATGTAGAATCGGATGTTTAACTGAAGAGGGCACGATAACGCCTATTCCCCCTCAGGAGACTGAAAGGATTTGGCATGGGTCCTCAGATCCTGAAAAAAACTCTACAGCTGTACTATCGAGAGCATCAGGATGCTGGTTGCATTACTGCCTGGTATGACGACTGCTCGGCCTCTGATCGCAAGGCACTACAGAGAGTAGTGTGTATGACCCAGTACATCACTGGGCCCAAGCTTCCTGCCACCCAAGACTTCTATACCAGGCGGTGTCAGAGGAAGGCCCTAAAAATTGCAAAAAGCAGGAGAACGGGAAAAACGCTGGTTGACTTGGAAATATACAAGACGAACTGGCACAGAGAGACAGGAAACACAGGGATAAATACACAGGGGAAAACAAGTGACACCTGGAGGGGGTGGAGACAGTAAGGAGGACAGGTGAAAATGATCAGGGTGTGACATCTTACTATTTTTGTCCTCAATTCTTGTGCATGTGGGTCAAACATTAGTTTATTTTTTGTTTTAGCTGAAAACAGGATGCCTGAAAGAAGGCCATAGCTTCCTGCTCTACTGTGCCCCTTAACAAAGGGGGGAGCGTGGAGGAGTGGAGGCCGTCACCCGTCATACATAGTGAGAGATGTGGCTCTCTGGCTCCACAGATCAATAATCTTGGTCATTCATCACAAGGAGATTTACTGTTTACTGCATGAGGGCATGGAGTCAGAACAATCTGATTCTGCTGTGAAGTTCCACTGGTTTATTAGCCCTCACCCCCCATTAGTGACAAACCATCTCTGACCTGGAAACTATCAAACAGACGGAACACTGAGTGCGAGATGGAACTACACTGAACAAAAATATAAACGCAGCATGCAGAAATTTAAAAGATTTTTACTGAGTTTGAGTTCATATAAGGAAATCAATCAATTGAAATAAATTCATGACCCTGGGTCATGATCTATGGGTTTCACAGATTTCAAATGAAGCTTTGGGTAGCTGCGGGAATAGGGTTGAGGAGCGCATGCATCCAGAGTTTGGGCAAAATATCACCTGTCGCATAGCGAGAGCATGCTCCTCAAAAGTGGTTGACGTGTGAAACTAAACACGTGTTGTATTTATTTCTCACAACTGATGTTGCCTCTCCGGTATCATTGAAAAACGGACAGGCGGGAAAGCGTGGCCTTCATTTGCTATTTGAGTGCATATGGATCACATTTTTTTCCCCATGCCTCTTCCTGTCCATTTAATAATGGGCTATTCTAAATCTAAACTAATTTGACATAATTAGTAAAGATGAGATTACATTGAGAATAGTCTGATGGGTGAAAACATGATCGCTTGTTGAGAGAACAGCTGTTCAGCCTGAGGCAAGGAATGGAGTGCGAGCTTTTTTCTCTCGACTTTCTCAAATCATCAATAGCCTATAGCCATCATGCAGCCCAAATGTTTTGATTTGTAAGACATTCTACGGTTTGTATCGTTCACAACTGAAGTTACCAAGTAACTCCAAATCTAGCGTATAGGACCTGTTTCAAATGTTCACTTTTGCGCTTAGCCAATTCATACAGCCCACTTGCTCCGGAATGGGAAAAATATAATTTTCAATTTTATTCAATTGTTCTTACTATAAAACCATATAATATAAAATAATGGCATGGGATTTATAAGCATATCTTGTAAACTAAATGAAAAAGCCTATGGCATGGAGCATAGCCAGATAACATACAGTAGGCCAACTCAAAATACATGTTATTCATATCATAATGTTTCTTTAGACCTGACTAAAATAAATAATGGATTTGTGATGGCGTATATTAAATATAATTATTAGACTTTTTAAATGTACATGTTCCAAAGGTGCACATCAGCGGCTTGAATGCAGCTTGTATGCTTGGAGGCATGGAGATGCTAAACTTGTTAATTAACAGTCAAATCCCGTGAGACTGGCAGACTTTTGCATGACAATAACCGTCTGACAAAATGTAATGACCGCCACAGCTCCATACCACTTGTCAGGCATAGAGAACTGATAATGCGTACATGTTGGGATTGGTGTGGGTGGGGTTCCGTGGGTGGCTTTTAACCATTTCTTACCATGTTTTACTCATTGTTAGAAAAAAGTTAGATGTTAGGCACTATATCAGCGGTTTCCAAATGAGGGGTCGTGACCCCGTGTTGGTTTGCCTGATATGAAAATGGGGTCGTGGAATATTTCCAAAATCCTGAGATTTTTAAAATATTTTTTTTATGAAACCACGCACTATTGCAGAATCTTTTATATTACCTGCTGCAATTGATATGGTGAAAACAATGTATGGGGATGCAGAGGCACAGAAACTCACATCAATACTGTTGAACTAAGAATTTCGGCTATTGCTATCAATCAAGAGGAAACTCTGACTGAACAACTCAAACTCTCCAGCATATGCTCTTCAAATGGATGTTAGCTGTGAGGGCTGAGCTGCCCATGCATTGACTTTTGTTCGCAATACATGTCGGGGGATGCTATTCACCAGGACATATTGTTCTGTCTTACTATTCCCAAGTATGAATCGGCATATGGGATGTTGACTGTGCTGTGTGGCTATATTGATGAAAAACTGATTCTATATGGGATCGAATGGTGGGCTTTTGCACAGATGGCGCTCCGTCTGTCACGGGACGGCGGGCTGGCTGATCGAGCTGCCATGTGACCGAATGCTGCAGACAACGCACTCACGGGTCACTGCGGAGGAGTTTTGGTTCCTTACTCAAAGTGAATACCCTGTCTGCCTTTGAGCATTACTGCCGTGTTTAAAACAACTGGGAACTCGGAAATGTCCGACTTCAGTGCATTCAAAACAACAGGGAACTCTGAAAAAATTAGCTCCGACTGGGGAAAAATGCTTTTGAACGGTCATCCAACTCGGAATTCCAACTCAGGAACTCGGGCCTCTTTCTAGACTTTACGACCTGAAGATCACTGATGAGTTCTCAGTTGTCTTGAAAGCACCGTAATACTCATGGTAGGCTACTCTTCGCCAGCTCATATCTGTGTGAAGCTGGGTTCAGAGCTTTCGTCTGCATTAAAACCAAATATAGATTCAGGTTGGATGTAACAGCAGAGATGAGGTGCGCACTATCGACGATGCCCCCTGACTTTGAGAAGGTCCGATGTGACATGCATCATGCACACCCATCTCATTAGTGGGGGTGACATAAGATATATTATGTCAGACTAATTTGCAATTGACTACCTCCATTAAAAGTGTGTGATTGTGAGTTGAGAACACTATCAGAGGTACTGTTACATTTTTTTTTGATAACCCCAAATAAAAAAGTAAACTTTGGCTGTTCATTACATAATGTTTTTCACATGGGTGGTGGGGTCATAAGAATTTTCAGATGTTAAAATGGGGTTGTTGGCCAAAAACGTTTGGGAACCCCTGTACTATATATGTATTGAATATTTATATGAATCCTATAAATAAAAATGGCCAATTTGGGTGCAATCAATTTACTTAGTTTCTCAGAAATGTAATTATATCTCAACAAAGAATGTTGTAGGAATACTAATCTTATGTTTCTAACTACAGAATGATTTCAGATATATCTTAGATGGTGGGTGTCATGTCTTGCTGAAATGACTGGTTATGCAATTTTCAATTTTGGCACTCAAAGTGATGCACATACTCAGGAATGACATCGGTGAGATATGAGTTAAGGCCTGTCTTGCCTCCAGGTCTCATCGGTTCAGTATAGGACATAATACACTATATTACACAGCTTAAAGATATTCTCTGGTACTTTTGTATACAGTGCTTTTAGAAGGTATTCAGACCCCTTGACTTTTTCCACATTTTGTTACATTGCAGCCTTATTAAAAATTGATGAAATAAAAACAATTATTCAGCAATCTACACACAATGCCCCATAGTGACAAAACAAAAACAGGTTTTTGCACATTTTTTTTCTTCTTCAGAAAACCTTATTTACATAAGTATTCAGACCTTTTGCAATTAGACTCGAAATTGAGCTCAGGTGCATCCTGTTTCCAATGATCATCCGTGAGATGTTTCTATAACTTGATTGGAGTCCACCTGTTGTAAATTCAATTGATTGGATATGATTTGGAAAGGCACACACCTGTCTATATAAGGTCCCACAATTGACAGTGCATGTCAGAGCAAAATCCAAGCCATGAGGGCGACGGAATTGTCCGTAGAGCTCTGAGACAGGATTGTGTCGAGGCACAGATCTGGGGAAGGGTACCAAAAAATTTCTGCAGCATTGAAGGTCCCAAGAACACAGTGGTCACTCTGACAGAGCTCTGGAGGTTCTCTGTGGAGATGGGAGAACCTTCCAGAAGGACAACCATCTCTGCAGCACTCCACCAGCCAAGCATCTATGGTAGAGTGGCCAGACGGAAGCCACTCCTCAGTAAAAGACACATGATAGCCCGCTTGGAGTTTGCCAAAAGGCACCTAAAGACTCTGACTATGAGAAACAAGATTCTTTGGTCTGATGAAACCAAGTCTCAATGACATTAAGTGGCTCGGCCAGAGTCCGGACTCGAACATCTCTGGAGAGACCTGAAAATAGCTGTGCAGCAACGCTCCCCATCCAACCTGAGGATCTGCAGAGAATGGGAGAAACTCTCCAAATACAGGTGTGCCAAGCTTGTAGTGTCATACCCAAGGCTGGAATCACTGCCAAATAACTTCAACAAAGTACTGAGTAAAGGGTCTGAATACTTATGTAAATGAATACTGAATACTTATATATAAAAACCTGTTTTTGCTTTGTCATTATGGGGTGTTGTGTGAAGATTGATGAGGGGGAAGAAACTGTTTAATAAATTATACAATGAGGCTGTAACGTGAAAACCAAATGTGGAAAAAGTCAAAGGGTCTGAATATTTTCCAAAGGCACTGTACTTTTTAACCAGTAGTTCTGAAAGTAGCACAGACGAGTCAAAGTGGTCCCCGAAAATTGCGTTCTACCTCACAAATGCGCAGATGTGTGCACACGTCATTCTCTCTCTTGCTCTACTGTGTGTGCGTCTTGCTAGCTGTCACTCAAATGGTGAGGGACTGGAGTTCCATGGCTGAAACTCGAATTGCTAGGAAGCTGGCCCACATGGGGATAAATGTAGGGAAAATGGCTTCCAGAAAACAGTCACTTTTAAACTAGTGATTTCATGGCTAATTTAGGTAAGAAAGTAATTCTGCTCATAGACTATGTATGAACTGCACATTGACACATCCAGCCCAAAGCGGGAGGTTTTAAAAAAAAAAAAGACTTCCTAGCCGCCAAAGTACCGGAGCATGTCTTTAACTGCCCAAAAACCCTCTGCTTATGTAATGGTTAATGCAATGTATTGAGTTTTATTAGGCAGGTGGAGACATGAAATATTTTATTTTACGACTCAATCCACCACCTGACCTGTGAACATGTTTTACATAAAACATCTGGTCATCTATGTTCCTGGCATCTTTGTGTCGGTTCTATGTCTGAAGCATCCTAGAAGGGACCCAACAGAATCTTTGTGAAGTGTCCATGTTTCACAGTCTTTAACAAACAAACGGTGGGTTGTGGCCATTCCCTCTAGGGCTTGGTATTGTAGTTAGAACATGATGTTGTGTCTTTGATGGGCCACAACTCCTACAATGTCTTTAGAAAGTATTCACTGCCCTTGACGTTTTTCACATTTTGTTGTGTTACAGCCTCAATTTAAATTGAGATTTTGTGTCACTGGCCTACACACAATACTCCATAATGTGGAATTATGTTTTTCGAAATAAAAAATAAAAATGGAATGCTTAAATATCTTGAGTCATATTGTATTCCTTGTTTTGGAAAGCCAAAAGTTCAGGAATAAACATTTGCTTAAGAAGTCACGTAAGTTTTATGGACTCACTTTTAACTTGTTTTTTTGAATGACTACCTCATCTCTGTACCCCACACATACAATGATCTGTAAGGTCCCTCAGTAGAGCAGTGAAATTCGAACACAGATTCAACCACAAAGACCAGGGAGGTTTTCCAATACCTTGCAAAGAAGGGAACCTATTGGTAGATGGTAAAAAAAGCAGACATTTGAATGTCCCTTAGAGCATGGTGAGTTTTTTTAGCACTTTGGATGGTGTATCAATACATCTAGTCACCAGAAAGATACAGGTGTACCTTCCTAAATCAGTTGCCGGAGTGGATTGAAGCTACTCTGGGATTTCACCATGAGGCCAATGGTTACTTTAAAACAAGTGCAGAGTTTAATGGCTGTGTTAGGAGAAAATCTTAGTCCACAATACTAATCCAATTGACAGAGTGAAAATAAGTATTCCTGTACAGAATCAATGTATTCTAAGACATGCATCCTGTTTGGCCGTGTCAGTGGCACTGTATTGTCCTCAAAGCGGGCAAGACATCCTGGTCCGTGACGGGGCTGGTTTTCTTTTTGTAATCCGTGATTGACTGTAGACCCTGCCACATACCTCTTGTGTCTGAGCCGTTGAATTGAGATTCTACTTTGTCTCTATACTGACGCTTAGCTTGTTTGATTGCCTTGAGGAGGGAATAGTTACACTGTTTGTATTCGGTCATGTTTCCGGTCACCTTGCCCTGATTAAAAGCAGTGGTTCGCGCTTTCAGTTTCACGCGAATGCTGCCATCAATCCACGGTTTCTGGTTTGGGAATGTTTTAATCGTTGCTATGGGAACGACATCTTCAATGCACGTTCTAATGAACTCGCTCACCGAATCAGCGTATTCGTCAATGTTGTTGTCTTACGCAATACGAAACATATCCCAGTCCACGTGATGGAAGCAGTCTTGGAGTGTGGAATCAGATTGGTCGGACCAGCGTTGAACAGACCTCAGCGCGGGAGCTTCTTGTTTTAGTTTCTGTCTGTAGGCAGGGATCAACAAAATGGAGTCATGGTCAGCTTTTCCGAAAGGAGAGCGGGGCAGGGCCTTATATGCGTCGCGGAAGTTAGAATAGCAATGATCCAATGTTTTTCCAGCCCTGGTTGCGCAATCGATATGCTCGATAATCGACAATTTAGGGAGTCTTGTTTTCAGATTAGCCTTGTTAAAATCCCCAGCTGCAATGAATGCAGCCTCCGGATATACGGATTCCAGTTTGCAAAGAGTCAAATAGAGTTCGTTCAGAGCCAGCGATGTGTTTGCTTGGGGGGGAATATATACGGCTGTGATTATAATCGAAGAGAATTCCCTTGGTAGATAATGCGGTCGACATTTGATTGTGAGGAATTCTAAATCAGGTGAACAGAAGGACTTGAGTTCCTGTATGTCGTTGTGGCCACACCACGTCTCGTTAACCATGAAGCATACGCCCCCGCCCCTCTTCTTACCAGAAAGATGTTTGTTTCTGTCGGCGCAATGCGTGGAGAAACCAGCTGGCTGCACCGACTCCGATAGCGTCTCTCCAGTGAGCCATGTTTCCGTGAAGCAAAGAACGTTACAGTCTCTGATGTCCCTCTGGAATGCTACCCTTGCTCGGATTTCATCAACCTTGTTGTCAAGAGACTGGACATTGGCGAGAAGAATGCTAGGGAGTGGTGCACGATGTGCCCGTCTCCGGAGTCTGACCAGAAGAACGCTTCGTTTCCCCCTTTTATGAAGTCGTTTTTTTGGGTCGCCGGCTGGGATCCATTCCGTTGTCCTGGGTGAAAGGCAGAACACAGGATAATTTTGCACGCCCAATTTTTCAGTTTTTGATTTGTTAAAAAAGTTTGAAATATCCAATAAATGTCGTTCCACTTCATGATTGTGTCCCACTTGTTGTTGATTCTTCACAAAAAAATACAGTTTTATATCTTTATGTTTGAAGCCTGAAATGTGGCAAAAGGTCGCAAAGTTCAAGGGGGCCAAATACTTTCGCAAGGCACTGTACATACTACCGCAACACCGGTGACCCTGCACATTGACTCTGTACCGGTACACACTGTATATAGCCCCGCTATTGTTATTTACTGCTGCTCTTTAATTGTTTGTTATTCCTGCTTTCTGTTTTAATGCATTTTCTTAGAACTGCATTGTTTGTTAAGGACTTGTAAGTAAGCATTTCACTGTTATATTCAGCGCATGTGACAAATACCATTTGATTTGAGTTACAGTTTGACTTACATCTGCTTGAAAATCTAAGGCAAGACTTGAAAATGGTTGAAGATTGACAACTCAATGGACAGAGCTTGAAGAATTTTGAATAGAATAATGGGCAAATATTGTACAATCCAGATGTGCAAAACTCTTAAACTTACCCAGAAAGACTCAAAACCGTAATCACTGCCAAAGGTGATTCTTAGGTATTACATTTACATACAGTGCCTTGCAAAAGTATTCGGCCCCCTTGAACTTTGCGACCTTTTTCCATATTTCAGGCTTCAAACATAAAGATATAAAACTGTATTTTTTTGTGAAGAATCAACAGCAAGTGGGACACAATCATGAAGTGGAACGACATTTATTGGATATTTCAAACTTTTTTAACAAATCAAAAACTGAAAAATTGGGCGTGCAAAATTATTCAGCCCCTTTACTTTCAGTGCAGCAAACTCTCTCCAGAAGTTCAGTGAGGATCTCTGAATGATCCAATGTTGACCTAAATGACTAATGATGATAAATACAATCCACCTGTGTGTAATCAAGTCTCCGTATAAATGCACCTGCACTGTGATAGTCTCAGAGGTCCGTTAAAAGCGCAGAGAGCATCATGAAGAACAAGGAACACACCAGGCAGGTCCGAGATACTGTTGTGAAGAAGTTTAAAGCCGGATTTGGATACAAAAAGATTTCCCAAGCTTTAAACATCCCAAGGAGCACTGTGCAAGCGATAATATTGAAATGGAAGGAGTATCAGACCACTGCAAATCTACCAAGACCTGGCCGTCCCTCTAAACTTTCAGCTCATACAAGGAGAAGACTGATCAGAGATGCAGCCAAGAGGCCCATGATCACTCTGGATGAACTGCAGAGATCTACAGCTGAGGTGGGAGACTCTGTCCATAGGACAACAATCAGTCGTATATTGCACAAATCTGTCCTTTATGGAAGAGTGGCAAGAAGAAAGCCATTTCTTAAAGATATCCATAAAAAGTGTCGTTTAAAGTTTGCCACAGGCCACCTGGGAGACACACCAAACATGTGGAAGAAGGTGCTCTGGTCAGATTAAACCAAAATTGAACTTTTTGGCAACAATGCAAAACGTTATGTTTGGCGTAAAAGCAACACAGCTGAACACACCATCCCCACTGTCAAACATGGTGGTGGCAGCATCATGGTTTGGGCCTGCTTTTCTTCAGCAGGGACAGGGAAGATGGTTAAAATTGATGGGAAGATGGATGGAGCCAAATACAGGACCATTCTGGAAGAAAACCTGATGGAGTCTGCAAAAGACCTGAGACTGGGACGGAGATTTGTCTTCCAACAAGACAATGATCCAAAACATAAAGCAAAATCTACAATGGAATGGTTCAAAAATAAACATATCCAGGTGTTAGAATGGCCAAGTCAAAGTCCAGACCTGAATCCAATCGAGAATCTGTGGAAAGAACTGAAAACTGCTGTTCACAAATGCTCGCCATCCAACCTCACTGAGCTCGAGCTGTTTTGCAAGGAGGAATGGGAAAAAATGTCAGTCTCTCGATGTGCAAAACTGATAGAGACATACCCCAAGCAACTTAGAGCTGTAATCGCAGCAAAAGGTGGCGCTACAAAGTATTAACTTAAGGGGGCTGAATAATTTTGCACGCCCAAGTTTTCAGTTTTTGATTTGTTAAAAAAGTTTGAAATATCCAATAAATGTCGTTCCACTTCATGATTGTGTCCCACTTGTTGTTGATTCTTCACAAAAAAATACAGTTTTATATCTTTATGTTTGAAGCCTGAAATGTGGCAAATGGTCGCAAAGTTCAAGGGGGCCGAATACTTTCGCAAGGCACTGTATGTACATTTGATATATTTCTGTATTTCATTTTCAATAAATTAGCAAACATTTCTAAACATGTTTTCACTTTGTCGTTATGGGGTATTGTGTGTAGATGGGTGAGAAAAAACCTATTTAATCTATTTCGAATTCAGGCTGTAGTGCAATTTTTGTTTTAATAAGTCAAAGGGTATAAATAATTTCTGAAGGCATTGTACAAGATATTTGAAATGGGTTTAGGTTGGTCATAACAAAAAGTTTGGGCATCAAAACCACTGATGTAGGGCACCACTACTGCAGTTTTGCAATGGATGGGAGTGTATTAGCACTCGCTGCTCCCACCCTGCTGGACTTGATAAGGATGGCAAGACCAGGCCTTAGTGTAGCGGGCCAACATAAACACTGTAACATCCAGGTAGCAACGGCACTGTACCAACCAAAGATTTCACCAAACATACCAACAGGGTAGCAGAATGAGGCAAGAGCAAGTGTTTGAGGTTGAGAGGTGAGGTCTTCACTGGGAGTACATTTACTGAAACGTTGCACAAACGAGAGTGACAGTTTTATCTCACATATAGGAGAACTCCCGTCTGGCAAGTGTTATTTCACTCGGGTCTTGACTTGATGCAACATGCTGTGTTTGCTTACTTAGAAAATACCCTTATCTAGAGGGGTTTATGCAATTCAAATAAGTCAGCAAAGCATTTAGTTTGTGAACTTTGGGATTGTGGGCTGGGGCCCTGTGGTGGTTGGACAGATACTAAGAATTTTGATTTTGAGGTGTTTTTGTGTGCGTGAGTGTGTGCTGCCTATTAATAGGGAGCAGGCTGATGTCGTTGTTTCCTTTCCTTACAATCCATCTCCTCCAACTGACACCTGACTAGTTGAGGTTGTCCCCCTCAATACCCCCTACCTCCTACCACTTCTGTGGTGTCAGCGGGAAAACACCAATATCGGCTAGCCAGCCCTGAAAGGAGGCTTTACTTCCATTGTGCTGGTGTGTGCAGCAAGCCCTGGAGCCATGAATAACCCACCTGGCATGTAGTGACTCCCCCTCTGCAACCTCTCTGTGTGGAGAGTCCTCTTCAGAGTGTAAACACCTTGCAAATACCTGGTGATTCAGAGGAGATGATTACTGGCAGTTCAGACCGGTCCAACGTATCCTAGGCCCATCTGGCTGCATTAGTATTAATCGCCAGCAAAAAACTAATGTTCGGACAACTTTAGTGAACATTCCCTCAAGAGTGTCATTAGGTCATTAGCTAATGTTTTCATAGGAATGTTCCCATGATGTGCAAGGAATGTTTCGAAGAGACCGTTCTTTTAATGTCAATGGAACTTACCAAGAACGGGGTTACTATGTTCTCAGAACACAAAATATTAATGTTCTAGACACGTTAAATGAGAATGTTGCAAGAACATTCATGTGTCCAGTTTTATGTGGGTAAATAGAATATTCCATCAACTTTCAACCAAACATACACAGAATATGCTCAATAAAACAATTTCTTCAGCATACTTTTAACTGAGCTGAGAATGACTTCAAAGTGCGTTCACCATATTGCTTACGCCTATCATGTTGTTTCAGATCTACACAAGTATCTAGAGGTTTGTGGTTTCTTCTGGACAGGACCTAACTATATGGCTCAATAAGCACATGCTGTAAAGATACCCCTTATTGGGACAGTGGTTAGGGCGTTCGTCATTGGTGCTGGTGGCCTGGGTTCAAGATCCGCTAGGGGAGTCACACTACTCTCACTTTCTTAGCAATATACACTGAGTGTACACATCATTAGGAACACCTTCCTAATATTGAGTTGCACCCCTTTTGCCCTCAGAACGGCCTCAATTGGTCAGGGCCTGGACTTTACAAGAGGCAATGCATTCCACAGCAGGAGTTCCTAATGTTTTCAACACTCAGTGTAGACTAATGTCAATATTGCCGTTTTGAATTGTATTTTTCAGACATTTTGTTTATATGTAAATTTCACTTATAAATATTATTTATGCATCATAGTGTGTATACAGTCGTGGCCAAACGTTTTGAGAATGACACAAATATTAGTTTTCACAAAGTTTGCTGCTTCAGTGTCCTTAGATATTTTTTGTCAGATGTTACTATGGAATACTGAAGTATAATTACAAGCATTTCATAAGTGTCAAAGGCTTTTATTGACAATTACATGAAGTCGATGCAAAGAGTCAATATTTGCAGTGTTGACCCTTCTTTTTCAAGACCTCTGCAATCCACCCTGGCATGCTGTCAATTAACTTCTGGGCCACATCCTGACTGATGGCAGCCCATTCTTGCATAATCAATGCTTGGAGTTTGTCAGAATTTGTGGGGTTTTGTTTGTCCACCCGCCTCTTGAGGATTGACCACAAGTTCTCAATGGGATTAAGGTCTGGGGAGTTTCCTGGCCATGGACCCAAAATATTGATGTTTTGAGCCACTTAGTTATCACTTTTGCCTTATGGCAAGGTGCTCCATCATGCTGGAAAAGGCATTGTTCGTCACCAAACTGTTCCTGGATGGTTGGGAGAAGTTGCTCTCGGAGGATGTGTTGGTACCATTCTTTATTCATGGCTGTGTTCTTAGGTCAAAATTGTGAGTGAGCCCACTCCCTTGGCTGAGAAGCAACCCCACACATGAATGGTCTCAGGATGCTTTACTGTTGTCATGACACAGGACTGATGGTAGCGCTCACCTTGTCTTCTCCGGACAAGCTTTTTTTCCGGATGCCCCAAACAATCGGAAAGGGGATTCATCAGAGAAAATGACTTTACCCCAGTCCTCAGCAGTCCAATCCTTGTACCTTTTGCAGAATATCAGTCTGTCCTTGATGTATTTCCTGGATAGAAGTGCTATCTTTGCTGCCCTTCTTGACACCAGGCCATCCTCCAAAAGTCTTCGCCTCACTGTGCGTGCAGGTGCAATCACACCTGCCTGCTGCCATTCCTGAGCAAGCTCTGTACTGGTGGTGCCCCGATCCCGCAGCTGAATCAACTTTAGGAGACGGTCCTAGCGCTTGCTGGACTTTCTTGGGCGACTTGAAGCCTTCTTCACTTCAATTGAATCGCTGTCCTTGAAGTTATTGATGATCCGATAAATGGTTGATTTAGGTGCAATCTTACGGGCAGCAATATCCTTGCCTGTGAAGCCCTTTTTGTGCAAAGCAATGATGACGACACGTGTTTCCTTGCATGTTTGACAGAGGAAGAACAATGATTTCAAGCACCACCCTCCTTTTGAAGCTTCCAGTCTGTTATTTGAACTCAATCAGCATGACAGAGTGTTATCCAGCCTTGTCCTCGTCAACACTCACACCTGTGTTAACGAGAAAATCACTGACATGATGTCAGCTGGTCCTTTTGTGGCAGGGCTGAAATGCAGTGGAAATGTTTTTGGGGGATTCAGTTCATTTGCATGGCAAAGAGGGTCTTTGCAATTAATTGCAATTCATCTGATCACTCTTCATAACATTCTGGAGTATATGCAAATTGCCATCATACAAACTGAGGCAGCAGACTTTGAAAAGTAATATTTGTGTCATTCTCAAAACTTTTGGCCACGACTGTAGATTTATCCTCCCTGAATTTCTGGAACTTTGGCTACCAGCTTTGTTTCTTTGTGCACAATCTCTAGATGCTTTTTCAGGTTTGTGTTTCTGGATGATGAGATCAATGCAGCCTTTGCAGAATTTGCACTTGACAAAAATGTTGTTCTCTTTCTCCTCGATTAACAAACAATAATGGGAGCATTTCCACAAGGAAAAGGATAAGCGGGGTAAAAACACTTTACGATAGATAGCCTATTGGAAACGGGTTAGCCTACAGCATGAATTCCGTTAACATGAGCTTTAAAAAATATATATAACACGCTGATAGAGAGATGCTTCTGAAGGTAATATACACTTTGTCTAAACATCAGACCTTTACCATCGTTACTCTATAAATCGTCAGTCTGACCGAAGTCGCCCTAAGAAAGATGCAGTAGTCTCTACAAGCCAGAATGTTGAATAAAAAGTATTCAGACCCCTTGACTTTTTCCAAATTTTGTTACGTTACTGCCTTATTCTAAAATGGATAAAATATTTTTTCCCCCTCATCTATCTACATGCAATACCCCATAATGACAAAGCCATAACAGGTTTTACCATTTTTTTTTCTAATTTATTAAAAATAAAAAAACTGAAATATCACATTTACATAAGTATTCAGACCCTTTACTCAGTACTTTGTTGAAGCACCTTTGGCAGCGATTACAGCCTCGAGTCTTCTTGGCTATGACGCTACAAGCTTGGCACACCTGTATTTGGGGAGTTTTTATCCCATTCTTCTCTGTAGATCCTCCTAAGGCTCTGTCAGGTTGGATTGGGAGCGTGCGTCGCTGCACAGCTATTTCTTAGCCTTTCCAGGCTGTCATGTGCCTTTTACTGAGGAGTGGCTTCGATCTTGCCACTCTACCATAAAGGCCTTATTTGATGGAGTGCTGCAGAGATGATTGTCCTTCTAGAAGGTTCTCCCATCTCCACAGAGGAGCTCTGTCAGAGTGACTTTATATATGTGGGACCTTATATAGACAGGTGTGTGCCTTTCCAAATCATGTCCTGTTCATTTGAATTTACCACAGGTGGACTCCAATCAAGTTGTAGAAACATCTCAAGGATGATCAATGGAAACAGGATGCACCTGAGTTAAATGTCGAGTCTCATAGCAAGGGGTCTGAATACTTATGTAATATTTCAGTTGTATTTTTTTTGCATTTTAAAAAAACCTGTTTTCGCTTAGTCCTTTTTGTGTGTAGATTAAGATTAAATTGTTTTAATCAATTTTAGAGTAAGGCGTAACACGTAACAAAGTGTGGAAAAAGTCAAGGGGTCTGATTACTTTCCTAATGCACTGTATACTAAAATCGTGGAAATCAATCAATCCGCCATCATTAACAAAATGGAAAAATCGAATTATTTTTTATTGAAATAGTATGGGCGGCGAGAAAACAAATGATTACAATTTAAGGCCAAGTGGCAAACAATAATGCAGGCACTAGGGATGCGGGTGTGAGCATGTGGATCTGGGCAGATGTAGTTATTGTTTGGGTCTGTAAGTTGTTCGTATGTATAAGTTTGTATGTGGAGTAATAAATTAAAAAAGGGCGGAGGGATTTTTTTTTTTAAGGAACAAATAAAGACACGGACACAAGAATGTTCTTGCAACGTTCTGATGAAACGTGTCTATAACGTCAATATGTTATATTCTGAGAACATTGCAATCGTGTTCTGTGTATGTTTGATGTGACGTTGATGGAATATTCTCCTAATTCTCAGAGAATTGGACACATTAATGTTCTTTCAGATTCCCATAAAACCCAGCTGCAACATTTATGGTGTATATTCTGAGAAAATTGTAACCAATTTCTGCTTGAAATTAAGGGAATGTTCTCCTAAGTAACACCAAAACATGCAAAAAAAAGTTATCAGAAGGTTTTCCCCCTTACTAATGAATAACTGGACACTCAAACATTAGGAGAACATTACGTGTAATGTTACAAATACATTCTCTCTCCTTAGAATTGTTAGCTGGGTGCCCAGTCACATGGTTTAGGCCTGTGTTCTCCCTGTACTAAAGCTGTCCTCACTGGGCTGGTGACAGCACCACCTTCGGCTAATCCTTTCACTATTCCTGAAAATATCGATCACATGAGTTTTCCAGGAGTTTTGAAGGAGTTTTCCGGCTAGAGGTCGGTTTACTAGCTAGTAACCTGTTGGCTAGGTATTTAAATTTAACAAAAAAAATGTAACCTTTATTTATCTAGGCAAGTCAGTTAACAACAAGTTCTTATTTATAATGACTGCCTATCCTGGCCAAACCCTAACCCGGTCAACGCTGGGCCAATTGTGCACTGCCCTATGGGACTCCCAATCACGGTCGGTTGTGATACAGCCTGGAATCGAACCAGGGTCTGTAGTGACACCTCTAGCACTGAGATGCAGTGCCTTAGACCGCTGCGCCACTCGGCAGCCAACAGAGTTCTTCCTGTTGACGAGGAGATGGTGTTTTTTTAAAAATCTGTGTCCTAGAGCTCCTGCCTTTGTCGATGCCAGCAAATCCTCTCAGATGAGTTGAATGACGAGTGAGTGTGTGCGTATGTATGTGTGTGTTGGAGAAAAGAGGAGTCACACCATAACATAGGCCTAATACATACTCAACTCTTTCTAAAGTTCTCCCTTCCTAACCCCCAGTTCCACCCTGATCCATATATGACACAAGTGTGGAGTGCCTAACAATAACACTGTGTGGGACAGATGGGAACGGGAGTGTGTGACAGGCGGCAGTGGCCAGTCTTAAAGGAGGGAGATGGGTTTGTCCCTCCCCTGAGGTTAATGGGATTTGTGCAGAGCTGTGTGTGCCAGGCTCGCTGCCCTCCCCGTCCATGCTTGGTCCAGCTGAGTTCCCTGGCAGCGCTGGCTTGGAGTCAGTTGATTTGTTGGGTGGCATGCAACCTGCTAGCTAAGGAGATCAAGACATATATATTTATTTTTTGCAATTGAACAAGAAGCTTTGCTTGTCCCAGAGAAGGGAAGAAAGAAAGCCATTCTCTGAGGTGTTGGAGAGCAGGTTTCTGTTGGACAGCGGTATAAGATCCTGGATGAGGACCTTATTTTCCCCTGCTGAAGTGGAAACCTGTTGCTCTGCAGCTGAGAACTAGGACAGACACATTGTTTGGTGGTCTTCTTAGAATTGAATTGATTAAATAAGGATAGATTTCATGCCGGGGAAGAATTGATGCTGAGAAAAGAGGTAGTCCAACATCTGACATCCTCTTTAGTCGTTTATTTGTGCGTACGTTTGAGTCTGTGAGTTGGAATGTGTGTGAGAAATGAGGAGGTTTGATTGTGTGATAGTCTGAGTCTTTAAGAGAGTGCGCGAGAGAGGGCGAGCGAGAGAGATAGGAATTTGATTTTGTGATCGTGTGAGAGCGAGTGAGGGAGGCAGAAGGACACAAGCCTCTGCCTGCGGGTGGAGACAGTGCGCAGCAGCAAGTCTTCTTAGGCAGGAGCACTCTGACTTGGCTTGTCTTCACTGCTTTACTCAGTGCTACTACAGAGCAGCAGGCAGCCGCCTACCTACATCTCACAGAAGAGACCGGACTAAGTAAGTCTGTCACCCAGGGTTTGGGTCAGGCCGTGACGCGATCTCTCTCTTTACATGACTTTACTCCAACTCTGTTTCTTGGATCTAAAGACAAGGGCTGCTTAGCAGACGGGAGAGGCTAGAGATTTCTCTGGCCGGTCAACAGAATGCGTCTGGTGGTGGAGTCCCCTCAGTAGGTTATGCTAAAGATGCTGCCCTATTTTGTTGAGAACGCCGTGCTGACCCAGAGTGAGATATGCTGCATGTGAGTTTAGCAGAGTGCTTCTGTGTGGAGTGGGTGGGGACTTCTAAACCGTTCCCTCCATAGATGTAGTGTGTGATCTACAAGAATAGAAATGCTATAAGATGAACTGTGTGCCTGTGTGGCTCTAAGACAGGAGTGCACCCAGTGCTTCTTAGTTGTGTAGAATGTATGGATGTGTACGACTGGTAACTCAGTGGTGTACAAATGCATTCGGAAGGCTACTGGGATGTTATTGTGTACTTACACAATCTGTCCTAAATAATCTGAACAATACCTGCTAACTTGCCCATCCATCTTAAATGTTACACTCCCCTGTGTATGTATTTGGACCTAATGATCACTACATACAGCTTGTGACTCTACAAATGTGGATATTTTTACAGCTTGTTTTGGTTGTTTCGGATGATGTTTTTCCCAATAGGAAGTGAATGGTGAATAATGGGTTGTGTAATATGAGTCATATTTATTCTTTCTGAACACTTCTACAGTAATGTGGATGCTACCATGATTGTGAATAACCATGAATGAATTGTGAATGATGATGAGTGTGAAGGTTAAAGCGGAACAAAGATCATAAACCGCCCTTGGTAATGTGAGAGGTTAGCATGTTTTGTTGTAGTCTCTAACTTCCTCAATCATCATTATTCAATATGTTTTTCTTTAATAGTGCCATTACATTATCAGGATTAATTTAGAAGTGTTCAGAAACATCTTATCTACTCACTTTGAAAGAAAATGACTCCAGTCATCATTCACCATTCGGTTCTTATTGGGCAAAACATAACCCAAAACAAACTGCAAATGGATCCAATGAGTTTGTAGAGTCACAAACTTGATGTAGTCATTGCGTGCAAGGAATATGGGACCAAATACTAAACTTTTGACTACTTTAATACTATGAATACATTTGTCCAAACACTTATGACTTCAAGTGGGGGGACTAGATGTATAAAGTGTTTTAATTTCTAAACGGTAAAACATATGTTTGAAAATACCATTAAAAAAAGGTGACATTCTGTACTGTCTCCTCATATGACACATTTCATCTCAATTCCAAAAAATGCTGGAGTATAGATCCAAATGTAATGTTTTTGCTCCACTGTCCAAGTACACACAGTGGGGAATGTATATAGTCTAGCTACTGGCTTGAAACGTCCCTAGATGAACGGAAGAGCAATCATGGGATCAAGTTAATGCGCATAACAAACCTGATACTAAAAGTAGTCATACACTTGTGATTGTATGAATTCTGCTCATTCAGAGTGAAGAGCCTGTCTTCTTTTCTCTCCCAGAAGAATAGGTAGGCCTACTCTATAATCATAAGGGATCATTGAGGCTATTTGGCAAGCCTCTCTATCGTTGTCTTTGTGTGCCGTGATAGCAGATATATTTTTAGTCCTGGTGTTAGTGGAGAGGCTGATAGCAGGGTGGGTGCCGGAGGACTTGAGACACCAGAGTAGAGCAGAACAGAAGCTAGTTAATTTGACTGTCTGAGTATAGATGCTGGTGATTTACATGGCAGGAAAGGAGAGGACGGTTCAAATTCAACACATCCTCCGGTTGGTTTCTCACTGTGGTTTACGCATGCAGCATATTTCAATGGATCATACAGCATTGTATTTGTAGATTAAACTTTTATTTTGTTTTCTAGTAGGAGAGAAATACCGTATGTTTTCAATTCTATAATAGATTGATGTCCTGCCGAGAAATCACAGGTAATGCTGAAGGCAGCTCAAAGTGGTAAACTAGATGGAGGTGGAATTCATGGTTATTTGATGGGGAGTATCTCTAGTGGCTTACCCACAATGTAACTGCATATACAGAGTGACATGATGTTTGACGGAGGTTCTCCATTTCTTCCTGTAGACTTGGCTAGCTGCAGTTCTACCTCATATTCATCATTCCCTGACAGGAGTCTCCACACCGCCCCATACATTTTAAAAACAGGGAGAAAATAGGAGAGAAACAAAAGTCCAAAGTGAAACAAAGGATCTTGTGATTAGTGGCCGGCCACCCCCATGGGCCTGTCACTGTGGAACTTTGTCTCTCTGGTCGGGGGGGGGGGGGGGGGGGGGTAATTTTAGTGTGACGGCGGCACAAAGCAGAGCCTGTTGTTTCGGCGTTATTGTATGCTTGGGCCAGGCCTCTTCCTCCTCTGGCCTGGACACAGGAAGTCCAGTCAGGGACAGACAATGAAGGAGGGGGGTGGTGGACTGACTCAGGGATGGTTCTTGACCCTCACAGGGCTTAAATATGTGACCCCTGAATGTTTAGGCTAACCCCCTTTTCAACCAGACTTTTGTCATCAGCACAACCTATGGCATTTATTGTCTCACCTGAAATACTGGTTTAGACATTTAATAGTAGTTAGGCTTTGGTGTTGTCTAGTTTTCCTGTTAGGTGTTTCTTTTGTTCCTGTCTCTCATCACACCTGTACTTTCCAATGACATGCTGGTTTGCTAGACTGCACAAACAGGGTACATTGGGTATGTGTTCCGCCCTTCTGTCAGGTGGATTTATGAGCCTGGAGAGAGACTCATTCTGAAAGCACAGTGAAAAGGATTAATTGGAGCTGGCATGGAGAACAGCTTCAGCCCCACTTTGTCTTTCACCATCACCATTCTATATTCATTGTCACCTGCAGATTTCTTAGGAAGTCAACGAGAGGTTTGACATATAGCCGAGACAGATGAGACATATATAAATGCTGTGTGTAGCCCCCGAGGAATGCATTACAAAATACTGCAGCTAATTATTCAAGCTGTTTTGCATTTGTCTGGGCCAGCAGAGACCTGCCAGATCCCATCAGGATGCAGCAGCTTATGCAGGGGAAAAAGGCCAGATAAGCATTCAGGATCAAAGCTTGATTCATAGCTGCTGTAGGTTGAGGCTCCGGCTCCCTCTCAAACCTGTCTTACAGCTGGACTTTTCCTATTTGGTTTAGCGGCAGAAATAGTGGCAGCCAACACCCAAGATTTATCCTCATCTCAGTACCTGTCTGTGCCTCCTGACCTGAAGCCAAATATTAAACACTCTCTGGTCCCAAATATGACTTACCTAATCTATTTATCTTCATTCCCTCTAACATAGGGCTGTAAAAAGTGTAAGGGTTCTGTAACAGAACTGGAACAGTTTACACAGTGCTGAACTGTGAGTGACCATGTGGCTCAGTCTGCCCAGATTGTTGCTTGTATTTCATTAACCTTTGACTATTAGATGTTCTTATAGGCACTTTAGTATTGCCAGTGTAACAGTAAGGCTTCCGTCCCTCTCGACGCTCCTCCCTGTGCTCGAACCAGCAACACAACGACAACAGCCACCATCGAAGCAGCGTTACCAATGCAGAGCAAGGGGAACAACTACTAGAAGGCTTAGAGCGAGTGACTTTTGAAACGCTATTAGCGCGCGCTAACTAGCCAGCCATTTCACTTCGGTTACACCAGCCTCATCTCGGGAGTTGATAGGCTTGAAGTCATAAACAGGGCAATGCTTGACGCACAACGAAGAGCTGCTGGCAAAACGCACGAAAGTGCTGTTTGAATGAATGATTACGCGCCTGCTTCTGCCTACCACCGCTCAGTTAGATACTTAGATACTTGTATGCTTGTATGCTCAGTCAGATTATAAGCAACGCAGGACACGCTAGATAATATCTAGTAATATCATCAACCATGTGTAGTTAACTAGTGATTATGATTGATTTGTTTTTTTATAAGATACGTTTAATGCTAGCTAGCAATTTACCTTGGTTTACTGCATTCGCGTCTCCTTGTCGAGTGCAATGAGAGAGAGGCAGGTCGTTATTGCGTTGGACTAGTTGACTGTAAGGTTGCAAGATTGGATCCCCCGAGCTGACAAGGTGAAAATCTGTCATTCTGCCCCTGAACGAGGCAGTTAACCAACTGTTCCTAGGCCGTCATTGAAAATAAGAATGTGTTCTTAACGGACTTGCCTAGTTAAATAAAGGTAGAAAAAAAATAATCAGCAAATCGGCTCCCAAAAATACAGATTTGCAATTGTTATGAAAACTCGAAATCGGCCCCAATTAATCGGTCGATCTCTAATCCAGAGATCCTAACTGCTCTCTTCATCTGTTGTGCTTTTGCAGCCTGAGCGAGAGCTTCTTCATGGTGAAGGGTGCCGCCCTCTTCCTGCAGCAGGGCAGCAGTCCTCAGGACCAGAAAGCACATCCCCACCACAAACATGCAGGTGAGTACCTACCACACAACCAAAGGACAGGACCCAATGGAAGTTTGGGCTGCCAGGCAAAGTGGGTAAATGGTCCCAAAACTCAGACCAATTAACTTCATTACCCTGTCCATCTTAGAGAGTGTTGTTATGGTTTTGTCTGTTTAGCCTATTTGTTGCTTTGTCTGATGAGTGTCTCTACATGCTGTCATGGAAAGCACATCAGATGAGTGAGTGCTCCCAGAGTTGAGGTGAAGGGACAGTGTCCGGCTGATTATTAGCATGTTCCAGACGTGTCGTGTGTAGCTTAGGCAGATTAGTGGTTAAGTAGGCCTACAGTATGTGTGGCTTCTGGTTGTGCTCATTAGTAGGCCTACTTTTGTTCCATGTCAATCAAAACAGGACACTGAGGATTTGGCAGTAGTGCTGTCCCCTGTTCTTTCGACCAATCAATTTTTAAACATGTCGTTTTCCACACCCTATGTTTTGTAAAAAAAAATAGCTATATACAGTGGCAGTCAAAAGTTTGGACACACCTACTCATTCAAGGGTTTTTATTTTGTTGTACTATTTTCTACATTGTAGAATAATATGAAACAACACATATGAAATAACACATGGAATCATGTAGTAACCAAAAAAGTGTTAAATCAAAATACATTTTAGATTTTAGATTCTTCAAAAAATAGCTATACTTTGCTTTGATGACAACTTTGCACACTCTTGGCCTTCTCTCAACCAGCGTCATAAGGAATGGTTTTCCAACCGTCTTGAAGGAGTTCCTACATATGCTGAGCACTTGTTAGCTGCTTTTCCTTCACTCTGCGGTCCAACTCATCCCAAACCGTCTCAATTGAGTTGAGGTCGGTGATTGTGGAGGCCAGGTCATCTGATACAGCACTCCATCACTCTCCTTGGTCAAATAGCCCTGACGCAGCCTTGATGTATGTTTTAGGTCATTGTCCTGTTGAAAAACAAATGATAGTCCCACTAAGCACAAACCAGATGGGATGCCGTATCACTGCAGAATGCTGTGGTAGCCATGCTGGTTAAGTGTACCTTGAGTTTTAAAGAAATCACCAACAGTGGCACCAGCAAAGCACCATTACACCACCTCCTCCGTGCTTCACGGTGGGAACCACACATGCGGAGATCATCTGTTCACCTACTCTGCGTCTCACAAAGACACGGTGGTTGGAACCAAAAATCTCATCAGTCCAAAGGACAGATTTCCACCTGTCTAATGTCCATTGCTCATGTTTCATAGCCCAAGCAAGACTCTTCTTCTTGGTGTCCTATAGTAGTGGTTTCTTTGCAGCAATTCGACCATGAAGGCCTGATTCACGTAGTTTCCTCTGAACAGTTGATGTTGAGATGTGTATGTTACTTGAACTCTGTGAAGCATTTATTTGGGCTGCAATCTGAGGTGCAGTTAACTCTAATGAACTTATCCTCTGCAGCAGAGGTAACTCTGGGTCTTCCTTTCCTGTGGTTGTCCTCATGAGAGCCAGTTTGATGATAACGCGTGATGGTTTTTGCGACTGCGCTTGGAGAAACTTTCAAAGTTCTTGACATTTTCCACATTGACTGACCTTCATGTCTTAAAGTAATGATGGACTGTCGTTTCTCTTTGCTTATTTGAGCTGTTTTTGCCATAATATATCTTCTGTATACCACAACTACCGTGTTATAACACAACTGATTGGCTCAAACGCATTAAGAAGGAAAGACATTCCACAAATTAACTTTTAACAAGGCACACCTGTTAACTGAAATGCGTTCCAGGTGACTACCTGAAGCTGGTTGAGAGAATGCCAAGAGTGTGCCAAGCTGTCACCAAGGCAAAGTGTGTCTACTTTGAAGAATCTCAAATATAAAATATATTTAGATTTGTTTAACTTTTTTGTTTACAAAATGATTTCATTGTTTTGTCTTCACTATTATTCTACAATGTAGAAAATAGTAAAAATAAAGAATTTCTTGAATGTGTAGGTGTGTCCAAACCTTTGACTGGTACTGTACATTTGTATTTATTATGGATCCCCATTAGCTGCTGCCAAAGCAGCAGCTACTCTTCCTGGGGTCCAGCAAAATTAAGGTAGTTTATACAATTTTAAAAACATTACAATACATTCACAGATTTCACAACACACTGTGTGCCCTCTGGCCCCTACTCCACCACTACCAAATCCATGTGTATGTATAGTGCGTATGTTATTGTGTTTGTGTGTATGCATGTGTTGCGTCATAGTCCCAGCCGTTCCAGCGGTGTTTTTTTTTTATAATAAAAAAAATCTAATTCTACTGCTTGCGTCAGTTACAAAACAGGCACCAGTAGCACAATTAGAATGCAAATGGGAAGTTTATTAGGAGTTTTTGTACATGGGAATTCACCAGTCGCCTCACAGTCCACAACCTGTGAACATTGTCTGTTCCATTTTCCAGGGGTAGTCCTCACACTCGGGTTCTCAGCCAATCTGGTCTGGTACACAAGGGAGGTAGTCCGACAGTCCAGGTCACAACGGGTAATCACACAGATCTCTCTCTCTCTCTCTCTCTACCTCTCTCTCTATACCTCTCTCTCTATACCTCTCTCTCTCTATACCTCTCTCTATATCACTCGCTCTCTCTCTATACCTCTCTCTCTCTCTCTCTCTTTCTCTCTATACCTCTCTCTCTCTCTATACCTCTCTCTCTCTATACCTCTCTATACCTCTCTCTCTCTCTATACCTCTCTCTCTCTCTATACCTCTCTCTCTTTCTATACCTCTCTCTCTCTATACCTCTCTCTATATCACTCGCTCTCTCTCTATACCTCTCTCTCTATCTCTCTATACCTCTCTCTCTCTCTCTCTTTCTCAATACCTCTCTCTCTCTATACCTCTCTCTCTCTATACCTCTCTCTCTCTCTCTCTCTCTCTACCTCTCTCTCTCTCTCTCTATACCTCTCTCTATACCTCTCTCTATCTCTCTCTCTCTCTCTCTCTCTCTCTCTCTCTCTATACCTCTCTCTCTCTCTATACCTCTCTCTCTCTCTCTCTCTCTCTATACCTCTCTCTCTATACCTCTCTCTCTATACCTCTCTCTCTATACCTCTCTCTCTATACCCCTCTCTCTCTCTCTCTCTCTTTCTCTATACCTCTCTCTCTCTCTCTCTCTCTCTCTCTCTCTATACCTCTCTCTCTCTCTCTCTATACCTCTCTTGGTTCGCTCCTCTACCCCTTTGGACAGGTTGCTTCCTCTTTTATTCCCAAGCACTCACTGGCTTAACAGCCTCGTTGGGGTAGGAAGTCCATATAAGGCGCGGGGGTGGAGTCGGCAACCTCAATTACCACTCCCCTCACCTCTCCCTGCTGTCTGCAACAATATTATTAATATTAGCTCTCCGTGTGCATCCAAGGGCCAGCCGTGCTGCCCTGTTCTGAGCCAATTACAATTTTCCTAAGTCATTTTTTGATAGTGTTGTTAAGAAGGCAGAGCATTGCTCAGACTTCTCCCCATCTTAGCTGCTTCTGCGTCAATATGTTTTGACCATGACAGTTTACAATCTAGGGTTACTCCAAGCAGTTTAGTCCCAAATACAATGCCTTTAGTTGTAGAAATATTTAGGGCAAACTTATTCCTTGCCACCCACTCTGAAACTAACTGCAGCTCTTTGTTGAGTGTTGCAGTCATTTCAGTTGCTGTAGTAGCTGACGTGTATAGTGTTGAGTCATCCACATACATAGACACTCTGGCTTTACTCAGTCAGTGGCATGTCGTTAGTAAACATTGAGCTCGTCTGATGCTTTAAGCTTACGGTTTGATATGTTAAGACAAATGTCTCAAGAGGGCGCCACCTGACCCATCTATCCTCTTCCCGCTCCTGCTGGCTTTAGCAGATTTTGCCATTACTCTCCTGAAGTTGCTGGTAATAGGAACAAGGAATCTGCAACCTTTCTCATGTTGAATGCCAATTTATCTTACCATTTCTACCGATCTGCGTGCCAGTTATGGTTTTCGTATGCATATTTTCATGAAACAGTTTCATTTAATTTATAATAATGTCATATCTCAAAATCATTGTCATGTGGTTAATCAAAATTCTATGTTAAGGAAACTTATACAAACCTAAAAAGTAACTCACTTTCAAGTGGTTATCAAAAGGGAGAGAGCTGGAAAGAATTTTCAAATACATTGCGGAACTATTGTCATTCTTAATTGATGTAAAAACAGACTTTGCAATGGATTAGTTCACCGAGATGGGCGCAAATATATATACTGTATTTACAGTGCCTTCGGAAAGTATTCAGACCCCTTGACTTTTTCCACATTTTGTTACGTTACAGCCTTAGTCTAAAATGGATGAAATAAATACAAATCCTCAGCAATGTACACACAGTACCCCATAATGATAATGAAAACAGGTTTTTAGAATAAAGAAAACAGTTACCTTTATTTACATACTGTAAGTATTCAGACCCTTTGCTATGAGACTTGAAATTGAGCTCAGGTGCATCCTGTTTCCATTGATCATCCTTGAGATGTTTCTACAACTTGATTGGAGTCCACCTGTGGTAAATTCAATTGATTTGGACATGATTTGGAAAGGCACACACCTGTCGATATAAGGTCCCACAGTTGACAGTGCATGTCAGAGCAAAAACCAAGCCAGTATTGTGTCGAGGCACAGATCTGGGGAAGGGTACCAAAAAATGTCTGCAGCATTGAAGGTCCCCAAGAACACAGTGTCCTCAATCATTCTAAAATGGAAGAAGTTTAGAACCACCGAGACTCTTCCTAGTGCTGGCCGCCCGGCCAAACTGAGCAATCAGGGGAGAAGAGTCTTGGTCAGGGAGGTGACCAAGAACCCAATGCTCACTCTGACAGAGCTCCAGAGTTCCTCTGTGGAGATGGGAGAACCTTCAGGCCAATCAGGCCTTTATGGTAGAGTGACCAGACGGAAACCAATCCTCACTAAAAGGCACAAGACAGCCCGCTTGGAGTTTGCTAAAAGGCACCTAAAGACTCTCAGACCATGAGAAACAAGATTCTCTGGTCTGATGAAATCCAGATTAAACTCTTTGGCCTGAATGTCAAGCGTCACGTCTGTAGGAAACCTGGCACCATCCCTGTGGTGAAGCATGGTGGTGACAGCATCATGCTGTGGGGATGTTTTTCAGCGGCAGGGACTGGGAGACAAAGGATGAAAGACAAGGATTGAGACAAAGATGAACAGAGCAAAGTACAGAGAGATCCTTGATGAAAATCTGTTCCAGAGCACTCAGTACCTCAGACTGGGGCGAAGGTTCACCTTCCAACAGGACCACGACCCTAAGCACACAGCCAAGACAACACTGTGGTGGCTTCGGGACAAGTCTCTGAATGTCCTTGAGTGGCCCAGCCAGAGCCCAGACTTGAACCTGATCGAACATCTCTGGAGAGACCTGAAAATAGCTGTGCAGCGGCGCTCCCCTTCCTAACTGACAGAGCTTGAGAGGATATGCAGAGAAGAATGGGAGAAACTCCCAAATACAGGTGTGCCAAGCTTGTAGCGTCATACCCAAGAAGACTCAAGCCTGTAAGCGGTGCCAAAGGTGCTTCAACAAAGTACTGAGTACTTATGTAAATGTGATATTTCAGTTTTTTATTTCTAAAAACATGTTTTCATATTTGTCATTGTGGGTTATTGTGTGTAGATTGATGAGTAAAATAATATTTTAATACATTTTAGAATAAGGCTGTAACCCAACAATTTTGAAAAAGTCAAGGGGTCAGAATACTTTTTGAAGGCACTGTATATTTGTTACTGCTCGATTCTAACGATCTTGGTCAACCAACAGCCTAATGACCAAACAATCAACCAGTTGACAGTTGGGGTCAGCCCTATTTGGCAGTCATCTATTTTGTAACCTAGTCATCTATCTGCGAGTCTATTCAAAGCTTCAATGTCTTGCAAAGCCATATGGTAAACCATAGGACCTAGTATAAAAGGATATGAGTTTTATTTATTAAAAACAAAAAAAATGTATTCCCCCACCTTTATTTAACCAGGTAAGCTAGTTGAAAACAAGTTCTCATTTGTAACTGCGACCTGGCCAAGATAAAGCATAGCAATTCGACACATACAACAACACACGAGTTACACATGGAATAAACAAAACATACAGTCAATAATACAGTAGAACAAAATAAAACAAAAAGTCTATATACAGTGAGTGCAAATGAGGTAAGTTAAGGCAATAAATAGGCCATGGTGGCAAAGTAATTACAATATAACAATTAAACACTGGAATGGTAGATGTGCAGAAGGTTCCAGTGTTTAGCCACCCGTATAATGTAAAGTACGATATTTCAAGTATGATTCTAAGGCAAAGGTTTTAATTGGTTAAAAACAAGATCCTGCAGCTGCTTGGGAGAGCTTAACATGCACTCTCAATATCACAGAGAACCAGGTTTTTTTTTCTCCCAATGCTGTTCTACTTTTACTCTGTGAGCTAATATTTTGTTCATTTGATTTCAGTTGGTTTCTCATTTTTGGTTTCCATGTTGAAGTGAATTCAAATGGAATTTGGAATGGTTTGCGTCACCAAGTGAATTGACTGAACTTGAACACAATCAGGATTGACTGCTAGCCCGCATTGAGTGATTGAGTTGGTAGGCAGTTATTGGAGGATGCAGTCATGTGTTTCTTATAGAGAAAGTGCTGCATTCGGAAAGTGAACAGTCCATTTTTTTTTTAGGTTGTTTTCTGTAGGACAGAATGTTTTCAAACAGGATTGGATAATCTCCTTAGCCTGGCCTTTGGGTAATGTTTATCCTGTAGCCTACTGCCAGTGAACATTGCGCCTTGTAGTTAGAATACTTAGCGGTGCCCTCAGGTTGTGAGGTGACTGATTTCCGATCCATGAGCTGAGGCCACACTGTGCGGGTTCCTTCTGCCTGAGTAACCAACCATTGCTGGCCCAAATCTTACTGACCACTATCTTTTTGTTAGAGCTGTAGTAGTGGCAGGAGATGTCATGAAAACACCAGCCAGTGAAGAACTTGCAGAACTTCCAAAAACAAAAAGAAAGATACCTGCGTGTCAACTGATGTGGGCCTCAACCAAACCAAATTTAGAGATTAGCATTTGTCTCGGTTGTGAGTCTGAGCTGAGCTGAGAACTCCTGTAGCCCCTGGCTGTTAAGGCCCAGAACAGTTGCAGAGTAAAGTACTAACTTATTAATACATGTAAATGAATATATGTCTGAACGTGTCTTTATGAGGCGTCTACCTATGGATGCGCCATGAAGCAGGGGAACATGCCCAGAGCCAGCGTGGCGCCGACAGCTGTAATTACAGCCGCCCAGGAGGAGAGGACATAGTTTGTTTGCCAGTCATCAGAATACCTTGACTGACACATGTTTGGCTGCCACTCTTTACTGATCACTGTAGTGGTTAGGGTTGTCATTTAACGCCGCCTTATCGAGTAGCCCTCCCTTTTTTGCTGTCTCTCTTAATGTCTCCCTCTCTACACAACTTAAAAGCATACCTAATGTGTATTGGGGTGCACAATCGTGGATTGATTTGAAAACCACTAGAAGAGTCTTAAAATGTATTCTAAAACTCACAGGCAGCCAGTGCAGAGACTTTAAAACCGGTGTAATGTGTGCTCTCCATCTGGTCTTGGTCAGTACGCTTGCTGCAGCATTCTGTATGTTTTGCAGTTGACCAATGGCTTTCTTGGGTACACCAGACAGAAGAGCATTGCAGTATTACGCCGCTGTCCGTTCTGAAGCTGCAACGTAATTTTGGTCATTCTGACTGAAATGTTCTGTTACCGAAATCCCTCATTTGTTTTATGAAAAACATTCCCTATTCCCTCAACCCTGTAAGCATCGTATGCATGTAGGGCCTGACCTGTAGTCTATCATAATCACATCAGTAAATTGGTTATAACAAAATCCGAACACAGTAATGGCGACAGAAAAATGGATCCCGAGGATGTGAAAAAGAAAAACGGGGGAATGTTTACTGGTTGCTCAGGTGGGAAAGTGAAATTCAGAACTGTGGAAGACAGTTCACTTAGTTGTGCAAACTACTGGATATCAATAAAAAGGAGGGTATATGAGCAAGTGTTGAGTATTATGTGCCAAACAGGAGCTGTTTGATTACAATATTATTTAAAAAAAATGACCATTTAGAACAGTGTAAACCACTAAATAAGTGTACCAGAGAGAATGTCTAACGGGGAAAATATATATATATAATAATATATAACTAAAGCCTTTATTACAGCAGACTGAAAACAGTTGCATTCGTGAGTTGCGGTTTATTTATTGTTTAGACTAATTATTCAAAGCTCCCTTCATTTAATTTTAAAACTAAAATGCTTGACTGCATTTCACAGCATGAATGTCTCGTGTGATGACATAAACGAATGAATGTTTGATAAGGTAGAATTTATATTGAATTATAGGCCTAATGATAACTACGTTACTTATAATTATAAAGATGATCATAATAATAATTGTAATTATAACAATAAGAAGGAGATCAAGAAAAGGGAGGGAATAGGAGTGAGAGCTACTTGCATATTATGTGTGACAAACAGGTGCTGTTAGATTACAATATTATTTTTCTGCCTGTTTGGAACAGTGTAAACAACACCAAATAAATTATAAGTAATACCAATCCGTTCTAATATATTTTTTAAAGCCTTTATTACAGCATAGCAAAGATTTAAAAACAGCCGAATCTGTGAAATTGCTTTATCCAACATTTTGCTGTTGCATGAGGCTTGGTGCTCACGGAAACAGTAGGCAACAGAAGCAAGATCAGTCTTATTTATGTAGATATATGTGGATGATTTCTAAAGCCAGGCACATTTAACAGTTAGGCTTTTTATTATAGACCTTATTAAATCTCCTTAATTTTCTAAGACAATTAGGCTAAGGCAAGGGCTGTTTCCTCATCTCTGCTGCCTCCGCCGCTTTGTTCTCAATCCCAATTTGCCGGTTAACTTTGCTATTATGCACAAAACAACTTAGGGAAAGGCACCAATTCAAGGAAGATTATGGTTCAGAACCGCGGACAGCGACCGTATCCAACCCGGGAGAAAGCACATTTGTTATAAAATGATATTTGATTTATTAGTGTTGCACCATTATTTTTTGCATAATATAACCTTATACAATTTCAGTATCACATGTCTTAGAGTGATGGACTGTGCCGTCCCTGTGGTCTCCGCAATGGATTAGTCCACTGAGATAGGCGCGAATCAGGTGTCTTGTGCACCTTGACAAAAATAAAAATATTTGCGACTGCTCGACCAAAAACATCTTGGTCGACCAACAGCCTATTGACCAAGCAATCGACCTGTCGACTAAATGGGTTCAGCCATTGTCAATGTTCTAGGTGAATGGAATAAGGCGGAGTCAGACGCAGGACACGGGTATGAGTAAAGCCACGATATTTACTCAAATTCAACAATAATCCAACAAGGGTAAACATAAACAATCCAGATCACGTACACGGAACCACTTGACAAAAACAATCACGCACAAAACAACAGGGGAAGCCAGAGGGTTAAATAAGGAACACTGATAATGGAATGGAAACCAGGTGAGTATAATGAAGACAAAACAAAACGAAAATGAAACATGGATCAGTGGTGACTAGAAAGCCGGTGACGTCGACCGCCGAATGCCGCCTGAACAAGGAGAGGGACCAACTTCGGCGGAAGTCGTGACAGCCATAGTTGGCTCTAAGATCATTTAAAACTTTAACTAAGGCTGTCTGTGCTGTGGTGGGCACGGAAACCAGATTGGATTTTAAAAATAATTGGTACTTAAAAAATAATTTAGCTGTTTCAAAACCAATTTCTCCAGAATTTTGCTTAAGAATGGAAGGTTGGAGATGAAAAAGATGAAAATTGCTAAGAGCTGAAGAATCTAGATGACTTTTCTTCAGAATAGGTTTCACCATAGCAGTTTTAATGCATTGGGGAAAGTGCATGAACAGGGAGTGATTAACATTAGCTTGCACTTATTCAGATATGCAATTTAAAACCGTTTCAAAGACGTGGTGGGGATTAATTTTCCCTAAATTGTTTAGGCACTGAGCAAATTTCTTGTCTGCTCAACACAAACTTGAGATTTGTGAAAATTCGGTGAACACTGAGGAGGCTGTACTCGCTTTAAGTTACAGTTTTAACAGTGGCCATGTCGGCAACTGTGGCTATTTGATCATAATGTAGGCCTACCAGGGTGGCTTACAATAAAAAACAATGGAGAAAATGCATCCCATAACATTTTAACATGGAAATAGCTGTTCTATCGTTCAGCCTACAGTAGCAGCCAATGTTTGGTGTTCAATGTCGGCCTACATTCCATGAGACTTTTGGAAGAAAGAAAAAAAAAGCATGCAGGGGCTTGCGACTGCGGCTTGACATTGACCTGTGTATCCACTTGTCCTTCAGACAAGGAATTGACTGAAACTGTTGTTGTGTTGTTTGATGCAAGAAAACACTTTACAAAATAAAATATGTTATTATTACCATACCATTATTACAGAGAATCAGAAAAATGTTACTACCCTCTGCCTATTGGCTACTCAAAATACAAAACTGCCCATTTTAAGACAAAAAAATGCTCTTTACCTGACTCTCTTCAAAGATGTCAATACGTTTTGTGCTCTCTCACCTATGGCTGACTACAAATGATCTATAACTGAGCTAATGACTCACAAACTAGCAACGGACATGGCTACATGCAGCTCTCGCTTTGATCTCAAAACAAGTGCATCTACTCACGACTGCTCATGCTGTTAACACAGTCCAGTTCAAAGTAAATCGTACAGATCAATGGTCTATTTGCTTATAGATCTACTACAGCTCTGATTGTTTATGCCACACCGGTCTGTGTACAGTAGGGGCTAAGTAGTGCTTGTCAATGCAATAGAATCATACTCCGATGCGTTCTGCCTACAACAAAATCTCTTGCATAGTTAGATTTGTTTCGGTATGCTGCATTGAGAGTGGCTAATATTGTGTGGATTCGATATCAATGATCACAGTAAATGGAAACGTAGATAATGTTAACAGGGAAAACACGAACAGTGGTCACCAACCTTTTCTGAGTCAAGATTACTTTGAGTCAAATGCAAGCCGAGATCTACCGCTCGTAAGCCTATGCAACATTAACCAATTAAAAATAGTACTTTAGCAATGAGGTTTGTGCAGTAAGCTATAGGCCCAATACATTATCACCGCATATTGGCTTAGCTTGAATTGCCCTGCCAATGCATTGTTGTTTGGGCAATTAAAAAAAATAATATTTCAAAATTTAAGGTAGGCTATCTGATCACACCGGTAATAGATCCGTTGTTGTATTACTTGTGAAGCCCAGCTGAGTGAGCGTACATTTAAATAATTTGCTTTTTATTTTACTGGGCTGATGGTCACCTCTCAACATCCCTCCGCTCTACATTTCCTCCAATGACACTGGCCAAAAAGGTACACCGTCTTCCAGCTGATGGCAGAACTCGAGTCTCACCACATTATTTCTGCCTCAATGCCAAATTCATGTTGTTACTCCTATGAACAGAGAAAGTTTAATATTCATTTTACATTAAAAAAGAACCAAGCTGCTAATAATAACAACAAAGTAAAGCTATAGTTACACTTCCCTACTCATTCATTACTGCTGCAGTGCTTGTTGAGGCACTGAGTGGAAATGGAAGAACGTGCATTTAATGACTTATAAAAGTGTTGAATACGAAGTGTTGACAGTGCTGAGTGAGAACTGAAACATGAACTCACTCATAAAAACAGCAACACTTTGCTGTATTTGTTGACAGTCTCTCTCTAGTCATGGTTTTAAACGTTTTGGAATCTCACAGTATCAACTTAGCTGTAGCTTTCTTTTATGCCTGCTATGTTACTGCGGACATGGTCATCTGAGCCATACGATCAGTCAGCGGTAGGTTTATAGTGCACCTGATATGCTCTCTGGGCCGCCGGGAAGGCAGAGTTTATACCTTCAGACACATGAAATGGTTCAAAATGGCAACAGTTTTCCTACCTGGCATGCAGGGCAGCTGAATCGGGTGCACCTACTGTCAACAACCCGAGACAACAAAAAATAGGAACACAACGATCGTTTTTTTTTTTTTTTTTACAGAAATGTTCAAAGGCATGTGCAATGTCTGCTTTATTTTAATATTTACCCATCTACCAATAGGTACCCTTCTTTGTGTGGCATTAGAAAACCTCCCAGGTCTTTGTGGTTGAATCTGTGTTTGAATTTCACTGTCGGCTGATGGACCTTAAAAATAATTGTATGTGTGGGGTACAGAAATGAGGTTGTCATTCAAAAATCATGTTAAACACTAGTATTAAACACAGAGTGAGTCCATGCAACTTTTGTGACTTGTTAAGCAAATGTTTACTCAAAGGGGTTGAATACTTATTTACTTTTTTCATTTTTATTAATTAGTAAACATTTCTAAAAACATAATCCACCTTTGACATTATGGGGTATTGTTTGTAGGCCAGTGACCAAAAAAATCTTAATTTAATCCATTTTAAATTCAGGCTGTAACACAATAAAATGTAAAATGTCAAGGGGTGTGAACAATTTCTCCAAAACAAAATATATGTTGATATTAGTTGGCAGTGGTCTTTACGTCAACATTATTGTGTTTTTATGTATTTCTGATACCTTTTAAGATTTTTCCTAAGAGTCCTTTTCTTTCTGAATCCAGAAATCAGAGCCTTTACTTATGCCTAATTGTTAAGATGGACAATTTAAAAAAAATGTGGATATCCCTTCATTTCCCCAAAATATACGCTCTTAACTTTAATTTAATACCCAATTTGATATGCTCCTATGAACTTCACATGTGGATCCTTCACATGGATCCTTTTACATGGAAATGCCCAGTACCCAGTTCTGGAGGGCATTGTTCTCTGCTATGTAACCTTTCATGGCACTAGCAAATTGTGCCTGCAGTTGCTCACTCACTCAACGATAGAGTGCATTAAGTTGTCATTTATGTTCTCACTCAACATCCATTGCCCATGCCATGATGAGTGATGTTCAGTTTCCTAATGTCAAAGATTTATTTTATATGACTAAGATGTATTTATAATCACAATAAACCATGTTATCTGATGACACTAACCAACCAGGTCTTTATTTATTATTTTTAACTTTTTTTCCTGTTCTTCTCTTTCAACAGGAGACTTACCTCAGCACCTGCAGGTGATGATCAACATTCTTCGCTCGGAGGACCGACTCAAACTGGTAAGAGACAACACACACACTTCCCCACAACCCTGGCCAGTGACTAACCACCTGGCATCATGACATAGTCAACCTGCCTGAATGCTTTTTATTGTGTACTAAATACTTTCATTTTTTTTATTTCACCTCTGTGTACTAAAGACTTGTTTGCTCACTGTAATTATTAGATAATGAGAACATGTTTGAACTCACACAGAAGAGCATTACCAAGTGTTTCCATGGTGTCTGTGAAATGGAGAGTTTATTAGTTTATCTACCACTATGTTCTCACACTCCATTGGAATGATGCCTCCCATGTATTAACAAACTGTTTTTGACTGTAAGAGATTGCTTTATAAGATTTGTGTGTGTGTGTGTGTGTGTGTGTGTGTGTGTGTGTGTGTGTGTGTGTGTGTGTGTGTGTGTGTGTGTGTGTGTGTGTGTGTGTGTGTGTGTGTGTGTGTGTGTGTGTGTGTGTGTGTGTGTGTGTGTGTGTGTGTGTGTGTGTGTGTGTGTTATGCCCATGTCTTGTGCGTGTGGAATTACATGATGCAGCAGCCCGTGTGTACCCTCTATGTTCAGTCAGTTTGTATGACCTTTATATCAGATTCACATGTTGGGAGAGGTGCGTGGACAGGTAGGCAATGTAGCCTCGTTGTTTGTGAAAGAGTTGATGAAACTGTCACGTCCCCTGCTACAGGCGGTGCGGTTGGAGAGTGCCTGGTCAGACAGAGTGCGTTACATGGTGGTGGTGTACACCAGCGGACGACAGGACACGGAGGAGAACATCCTGCTGGGCATAGACTTCAGCGACAAGGACTGGTGTGTATGGGTCTGGGCCTGGGCCAGCGTGTGTGTGTACGTGTGTGTGTGTACGTGTGTGTGTGTACGTGTGTGTGGGTGTCTCTTTCCTCACTTGCTATGGTCGTCCTTGATGCCAGCTGTTAGACCCTTGTTGTTGTTGTAGCAGCATCTCCATTTGAAGTCAAACCAGGTGTGTTGATCTGCTGGGAACGTGTCTTTTTGTGTTGTTCCCAGTAAAAGCTGCTCCGTTGGCATGGTGCTGCCTCTGTGGAGTGACACCAAGATCCATCTGGATGGAGACGGGTGAGCGAGTCCCCCATAGACATACAATTGTTCTGTATCTGTGACCCCACTGTCAGACTACAGCCCCCTGCTGTACACTCTGGAGAGAAACAGCTCTGTTTGCGTAACTCTGTAATAACTGGAATACCAGTAACTGGAATAACTGGAATACCTATAACTGGAATACCGGTACAGAAAAAGACACTGAGCTCACCACAGACTAATGTGCTAAAATGACTTTGACCTCCACATGTGTTTTGATAGAGAGTTATGTTTTAGTGGTTACTAGGTATGAATCAGTGTGTGATCAGGGAGAGTCATTGCCTGTCTTGTGTCTCCCTCAGGGGTTTCAGTGTGAACACAGTGAGCCGGAATCATGTCTTCAAACCTGTGTCTGTACAGGCCATGTGGTGAGTAGACACAGCTGTAGGAATGACTGCTTAATACGTTGTTGTTAATGAAGCAATCCCACATCAATACATTGGCTGCTGAATTCATATCAGACCACACAGTTGAGGCATTTCAAAAATACTCCGCCAAATACTGGTGTAGAGATGCAGGTGCATGCATCAATCAATCAATCAAATGTATTTTATATTTCCCTTTTTACATCAGTAATTGTCACACAGTGCTTTACAGATACCCAGCCTAAAATGAATGCCATTTGTTCATGTGAATCAGCTCATTACCCATTAAAAGCCTATTGGTAGAAAATGATTATACTGCACCAAATTTCTCCCAGATTAACAAAGATGGTTGATTGAAGATAAATTGACCTACTTTGAACAGAGTCTCTTTCTAACCCCTGTCCCAGGTCGGCTCTGCAGATCCTTCACAAGGTGTGTGAGGTGTCCCGCAGGTACAACTACTTCCCCGGGGGCATGGCCCTCACCTGGATGGGTTACTATGAGAGCTGCATCGCCTCAGAGCAGAGCTGCATCAACGAGTGGAACGCCATGAGAGACCTGGAGACCTTGCGGCCTGACTCTCCCACCATGTTTGTCGACAAGTGAGTCTACAGAAATTGCAAATGGATATGAAATAACGTGAATAGTTTCACACAAAGTCAAACATGTAGAACGAGATGGACAGTAGAGGAAACGTGTGATGGTCTGCTGGTCCTGACTGACCCATTGACTGAGAGTAGAGTAGTGTGCTGATGAAGCCTGTGTGTCTGTCTTTGCTGATGCAGGCCCACAGAAAGGGAGCGGACAGAGTGCCTTATCAAAGCCAAACTCCGTAGCATCATGATGTTCCAGGACCTGGAGAACGTCACCTCTAAACAGGTAAGCAGTGGGGAGGGATGAACTAAATGCACACATTAGCTGCGTGCCCTCCCTTTATAGTGCACTGCTTTTGACCAGGCCAATAGGGCTCTGGTCAAAAGAAGTGAACAAAATATGGAATAGGGTGCCATTTGGGACACAGTATTGAAAACAAGCATCTTTGCATTACAGCCTTACTGACTTGAAGTGTAGTCTTCAGTCAATTTCGACCAGACATTATTTGATGTATTTGAAACTGTCGTCAGGAATATTACAAGTACAAATGGTAGAATATCAAATGGTTGGGAGTTGATGAGTTTGCTGTCCCCTCAGATCCGGACGGAGCTGGAGCAGCATATGAGCTGTAACCTGATGCAGTACAAGGAGTTCATCGACAACGAGATGCTGCTGATCCTGGGCCAGATGGACAAGGCAACACTCATATTTGACCACCTCTATCTGGTTAGTCACCTGGCAACAACTCCTTATCCAGAACTGCTTGGTACCGCTCAATCTCTAGCTTGGTCCCAGATCTGTCTCTGCTCTTCCGCACTCCATTGCTGTCATTGTGAGAAGAATTTGGCATGCTAGCACAAACAGACTGGCACTCAGGCTACTCAAACTCTGCTTAATCTGATGAATAAAGTGCATTTTAGAGCTTTCTCATTGTTTGAGGTCAGATTATCTATTGTCTCAATGAGATCTGGCCTGCTGAAGCCATGATATTTGGCTGATACTGCTAGAAAAAGTAGTACTCTGGAAGAGCCACACTTGGACAGCCATAACTGTTCAGCATGTGGAGGAATTGACTGTGTATTTATGTGCAGTTAAGTCTGACATTTTTCCACGTTTGTTTGCAGGGATCTGAATGGAATGCCTCCAATCTGGAAGAGCTTCAGGACACTGGGTAAGTACAGCCTTTTCCTCGCTTCCAAACATTTCTATTCCATAGAGTGAATCCATTATTGGCTGTCATGTCTCCAACACTGTCAATGGACTTTTTCAGAGGCATTAAAGTTGTCATGAACACGATTAGTTGTCACGAAGGTTGCCTCATCGATTAGAACATAGATTAGTCATTGGCGTGAGTCAGAATATTGTGGGAGTATTATGGGGTTGTGTCTGTCTCTTCACCAGGGTGGGCTATATCCTCAACGTCACCAGGGAGATAGATAACTTCTTCCCAGGAACATTCTCCTACCACAACATACGGGTCTATGATGAGGAGACGACAGACCTGCTTGCTCACTGGAACGAGACATACAACTTCATAGTTAAAGCAAAGTAAGTCATGTTTGCCTCAACAGGTAAGAGGGATGGAAAGGACAGAGATATTGCGAGGGATAGAGCTGATAAAGCAAGCTATTCTTTACCATAACACACATAATCCTTTTTTTATTCATACATTCATTTATTCTCTCTTGGTCAGAACCACGTTGGTTCATGTATCTTCCTGCTGTTTCATTTGAGGTACAGTAATAGTAGCTCACAGAGAACTGTGAGTGACTTGACTGGGGTGTAATTAGGGTAATTTGAGGCAGTGTAGGACCAAGTCTGTGACCAAAGTTGTCCTAGAGAAGGAAGCTGAAGATGGTTACCACTAGCAACACAAAGACTGTCATTATCTTTGCCACAGACAGAGAACAGTCATCTGAGTGACTGAACTGGCTTAGGATTCTAGTCTGATTCTCCTAACTATACATTCACGGTGTGTTAACCCTACCAGGAAGAACCACTCCAAGTGTCTGGTCCACTGTAAGATGGGTGTCAGCCGCTCGGCCTCCACCGTTATTGCTTACGCCATGAAGGAGTATGGATGGTCACTGGAGAAGGCCTTGAACTTTGTCAAGCAGAAGAGAAGCATCACACGCCCCAACACAGGCTTCATGAGACAGCTGGCTGAGTACGAGGGCATCCTGGATGCCAGGTACAGTCACACTCGACTACACCCCCTGTAATTACCATAGCCCAGATCAACTAGGGTAGCCCAACAAGGGATCAAAGCACTGAAATAGTGCCCTAGGTTATAGATTTTTCTGTATGTTCTATGTGTATTATTTGAGCATATCTCCCATGCTCCTCCTTGCCCACCCCCCCCCACCCCACCTCTTTTGTCCACTTCCAGTAAGCAGCGTCACAACAAGCTGTGGCGTCCTGACCGCCCCGACCCAGACTGTGACCTCCATGAGGGACTGCAGGCCCAGTGCTGTGGGGGGGAGTACCCAGCGAACCGGACCCCTGAGCCGGGGATGTCCCCCTGCTATGAGGAGGCTCTTGCGGAGAAGGGGGCGGCATGTCCCCTTTCCCCCTGCAGGATGATCAGTCTGGAGGTGGACCCCGCCTACAACAACTACTACTTCCGCAGGCTGTCTGACTCGGCCCTGGACAGTGACCCCTCCACGCCGGTGCGCGCTCCGCCCCTCCTGGACATGGAGCGGGTCTTCATAGAGATTGAGGACGTGGAGCGCGACGCCCTGCTGGATGACGAGGCCTTTGAGGGGCGGGAGGGCCTGCCGCTGCCACACTTTGGGCTGGCTGGGGTGGGGACGGCGGCCCAGACCTCTTGCCGAGGACCAGAGCCCCTGGAAGAGCTGCGCCTGCGTCTGGAGTTCAGCACCGTAGAGGAGGAGGATGAGGAGGAGGTTCAGAAAGATGAAGCAGAGATGGAGGCGTTAGCACAGCCAGGAGGAAGAGTGGGGAGTGCAGGAGGAGGTGATGGTGATGGAGAGGTGGAGATGGTTCAGGAAGAGGAGGGAGAGAAGGAGGGCAATGGGCTGGACCTCGTAACCCTGAACCAGAACTCCAACAATAACAACCACTTTAATACCCTGTCCAGCCTCAATGTAAGTGGGAGCGGTTTTCATTATGGTGTCTTCTGTCTCTGTAATATACAACCAATTCATATGTATATATAATAGCTCATAATAAATAGATAACTACATTAGTAAAGAGTAATGATTATTCTTTGTTTCTGACTTCTTGTTTCCCCTCTGTTTAGGACACTGCTCCTTCCAAAACCGCTCACCCAGTCAAGCCTTCAGCCCTCTCGCGATCAGACAACAAGCCCAGCCATAACATGGATTCACTGACCCAGGATGCTGATCTCTGCCTTAACCCAACACACCTCCCCAGTGTCTCTGTGGAGGTCCCAAGTGCCACTCTCCCTCTCCCATTTACCTCCCCCGACACACCCTGTTCCCCCAGCCTGCTGCACCCCTGTGGCCCTCTGTGTGACTGTGCCAACTGTGCTGCTCTGCCCTCTACACCTCTGCCTGATGCCCAGGACTCCCCCTGCTCTCTGACATCTGAGGACATGGCTGGTGAGGCCAAGGGTGAGGAAGGGAAGCTTTTAGGGGTCTCTGAACCTCTCCCAGTCCCAGAGCTGCTGGGACTGAGCCTGGAGGAGAAGAGGCCGGCGGTGGCCTGCTACGTGGCCCAGCAGCAGGAGACTCTTGTGCAGCTACAGAGGTCAGGGCTGGTCCGCCGAAGGGCAGAAAGGCTGGAGAGGCTGTCAGGTCTGTCCCAGGAGGGGCTTCATCCCTTAGAGCCTCTAGACAGCCCCCACTCAGGAGCCAGAGAGGGTCCTAGTCCTGTGGAGGTAGAGTTCTCAGCCTTCCCAGAAGACTTCCCCAAGTCCTCCACACCATGCCCAGTGCCCCTAGAGCTGCTGGAGGTTCCTCTGACTAACGAGGCCCTGCTGGGTGCAGTGGGGTCTGGGGGGCTGACGCCCAACTCTTCCCCCCATGGCTCCACACTGACACGTAGCTCCAGCAGTGACAGCATCCGCAGCGTCAGGGGCAAACCTGGCCTGGTGCGCCAGAGGGCTCAGGAGATCGAGACCCGCATGAGGCTGGCCGGCCTCACCGTGCCCTCAAGCCTCAAACGCTCCAACTCACTGGCCAAACTGGGCAGTCTCAACTTCTCGGCTGAAGACCTGTGCTCCGTCTGCTCCTCGGATGCAGGCACCCTCCTGCTCCTCTCTCTTTCCCCAGAGCCAGGCCTAGAATGGGAGTGCCCCTCCACCTCTTCCTCCGCCCAGCCCAGAGCACACAGGGACCAGACCACCCCAGAGAGAGCACTGTCCGGGGGTCCCAGGAGCTGACAGGAAGGATGGAGGGACACTCCTCCACCCATCCCTCCATCCCCCACTCTGAGCTGGGGAGGGTCACACAGATTTTGGAGAGGGGAGAGGGACAGTCTTAAAAAAACAAATGTGTATATAGAATTATACATGTATAAATAAACATTTGAATAATATAAATATATATTAATATAAATCCACATCATATTTAAGGAAAAATGAACAGAATCCAAATATTATACCATAATCCAGATGGTATTATGGTTAAAGCCTGCTCGGTATCTTGGTTAAAGGCTGCTCGGTATCTTGGTTAAAGGCTGTTCTTGCATGGAGCGCAATGAATGTGTGTGCAAAGATGAACCTCATACAGAAGACCTGGTCTCCATCAGGACTTAAAGTGGTTTTCATGTCTGATCCCCTGCATTTCTAGCTGTCCAGAGATCAGAGTTACAGCTTTATCATCATCATAATCATTATCATATTATCATCATCATAATCATTATCATCACCATCATATACCCTGCCTTTCACAAGCAGATACATTTTGTTTTTATCACAGACTTTATCATCACAATTTGTTGTTTACTTTGCCATTGGTTAATGTTAATTGTGGTGTATTTTGATGAAGTGCTGCCTTAGCCAGAGTTGATCATCAGATGATATTCATTTTGCTCTATCATTGGGCATAGTGCTCCCGAAGTTTCACCATGTGCTGAAAACAAAGGGGAGAAGTGGGTGTAGTTGTCTGTGTTGTATTTGTCACTGCTGTCTTGGGTTCAGTAAGCAGTATGAGACGCACATAGACTGTAAACTTGTCATAACACAAACAGCACCATTAATTCGGTGTGCATCATGTATTTTGGAGAGATGTCGTGATAGGTCAAATGTATGTGACATCATCATATCGGGTATGCTAAAACATTTTCTTCCTCTTGTCACCTCAGTGTTAATGACAATCCTTTACAGGTTGGAGGCTGTTACCAACGATGTGACATTAGAAATGTATTTAAAAAATCATACAAGCATAGAGTCTAGCTCCTCTGCTTCTGAGCCTGCATTGTATTTTGGTATTTGCATAAAAACGTTGATTCGTTTTGGATGAGCCAAATATATATCAGAAATCATTTTCAAACAATTCAGATCCCAAAACATAGAATACAAAAACAAAAAGACCATAGCCCCCTCCTGCAAGTACTGCAGTGTGATTCCACTTCTGTAAGAAAAGTAATTCCTTCATCATAGTCCCCTCCATTTCTGACGCTTTCATGGTATAATGTCCTCCAAGCTTCCAACATGTCCCTGTGTCAAAACATCCAGATATCATTCCAAGAATCTTATGGGACCATTCAACCTCTGTGACACCACGGTGATGTGGTGCTTTTCATTTTGTTCAAGTAGTTCTACAGATCCCGCTCTTGTCAGGTGAGAAGTTCACATGCTTTGTCATAGAGATCCTACATCTCTACGGGCTGTATGTTGTATCTATATAGGTTCTCTATGGGCAGTATGTTGTATCTATATAGGATCTCTACAGGCTGTATGTTGTATCTATGTAGGATCTCTATGGGCTGTATGTTGTATCTATATAGGATCTCTATGCGCTGTATGTTGTATGCAGGGTAGTCCGTAGTTGTCTGGTTTATAGTCTTAATAGGGTTGTCTCCTGAGCCCCCCATACTGTACCTGGACTCTCACCCGAGATTCAACAACAGTAGAGTACATTGAGAATGATATGATGACACAGCCGAAGGGGCTGGAGAAAAGCCATTCCCTTTACAACATCTTGCAGCTCCTTTCTACTCTCTCTTCCCAACATGGATTAGCCTATGTCTAGGCCTGGATTTACCCGTGTAGTTGTACAGGTCCTTTCTGAGACTCCCTACACTGAACGCTAATCTTATTAGGGGTTCAAGTATCGAAGCTGAGAGAAACCCTGTTGTATTTGTTGGCGTTCATTGTTATACCGGTTCTTTCTGCAAGGAAAATGAACATGCAAATTCCTGTGTGATGGTAAGGCTGAGGAGGGTACAACTTGGCATGATGGGAAAGGCCCATAGTCCACACCGTCTCATGCAATGCCACGCCAGGTCCTCATGGTGGAGCTATATCAGGCGCTTAAAATTTCACATTTTGAAAGGTCATGCCCCTTATCCCATGTGACCAAGAGTCCTGAAATTCAGTACACAGGTTTCTCTCCTCACATGGAACACATTTTCCTCAAGATCCCATAAGGTCCGCTATGATGGATTTTCTGCCATTTTGAATTTTTTGAAAAATACTTAAATTAAATCTCCTCCGGAACCACTGGTCCGATCAGGTTGAAACTTGATTTAGAGCATCTATGGACCAAGGTCTCTCAACGCAATATTTTCCTGGCTAGCATCTGAAAGAACACGGACCAATAAACATTCAAGTGGGCGTGACCTGGCACATAAATGCATAAAAATCTGACACGGTTATTCGTATTGTAACAACTTGCTATACATGTTCAAAACCCTGTCTGGACTTAACGTATGCAAGCAGATCGACCACACAGTGGCTATAATGGGCAAATATTTATATCTCTTGATCTGTTTGACTTAGTCGTGAAATTTGGCACACATGCTCAGGGAGGTGAGTCTAGCTAACCTGTAGAGTATGGTTCTATTTGGCCGCATGGGGTGCGCTGTTGGACATGAGAAATAATACATGCGAGCTCATTGGCTTAGCGGCCATATTGTTTGAGCTAGATATTCTTATTTGAAGACGTGTCTATAGATGCTAAATACCAAATTTGGTGCTGATCGGTCCAGCGGTTCTGGAGAAGATGTTTAAAGTAGTCAACATTTGAAAAGGTCCAAAATACATCAAAAGCATGTTGCATGATCTGTTGGATTTTGAGTTCTGATATTTGGAAAGCGTGGGAAGGAGTACAGAAGTGGCTCGCCCTAGGGTGACTTGTTTAATTTGCTCTGGGGCCATAGCTTGAACCCCGGCATGGCTGCTTGCAGCTATATGTTAAACTGCTCTCGGTCAGGTTTATAATTTGAGCAGGGAACTCACAGGATTCCCCACCTCCGTAACTTATTTTTGATCCATGATCCTTTATTGCATCTGAGAACTGAGTTGTGCTGCATAATTGAATTTGTGAGCAGTTGCATTGGGAGTTGTACAAAGTCTTCTTCAGGTTCCAGAGAACGTTTTTCTCTGATCTTTCCTCTGAGGGTCACACCATTCCTCATGCATGAAGTCACGAGCCATGTGTCATTTCACTTCCATCATTCTTCTTTCTCTCCCTCTTTCTGTATCACTACTGCTGTCCTGAAAGTGTCCCGCTGACTATTTCACATTCTATGTCACCCAATTCATTCCACTCAGCTTGTCTTCATCCATAAGTGAAAAGAATAGAGGTTCTTTATGCAACATCTTGCTACTTTGCCATATGTTTTTTTACAAAAATGTTGCAGTCAAATATTTTGTTTTGAAAATATTTTTTAAGTTCAGTATTTGTGTTTGTGCATGAGAGTGGCTACATGGTTACTGTGAACTATTTATGAGAAGTGAAAATAAACTTTAAAACACATGAATAGGTTCATATTGCACATGCATTTCTCCCACACGTATGAGAGCACATTAAGTATGTACTGTATGTTAATATGTATGTACAGTAGTTGATGATGTTGCAGAAGATACTGCTGTATAGTACTGTATGTATGTGTCTGGTAACATGGAGAGCACAGACTTAGTTCTTCCCAATGACTCCAGTTCCTGTGCGGACACACACACTGTTACTGCAAGCAGTGTCCTTCCAGTTTTAATCAGTTGTACTGTGTGTACTGTTTGTGTATGTATGTACATATGCTATTTTATTGAAATGCTGTGTCAGAGATGCCTGTTTCTTTTTTTTATGGTTCTATTGGGCACAACCCATACAGCCACTTACCGCTGAAATCTTGAATTGAAAGTGTCCAATTAGCTGGCACATTGCCTCTGTCTACCCAGGGTTCTCCCCAAAGAATGTAATAGAGGTGCTGTGCCACCTTGTGGACTAGCTGTGCCACTATGTAATATTTAGTTTTTAAGTCAATTAAAAATAAACATAGTACTTTATTTGTTATCATATACGATTTTTGGGGGGTCTAGATTGCAGTAAATGGCAGTTAAAGGTGTTAAAAAATGCCCAAAATCCTGGGGCGAACCCTGCTACCATGATTACATTTATGATGCATTATCAAGGAAAAGATACTGTGTAAATGTGTGTATTTAGTGTGGCACACAGAAACACTGATGTGCACATATACAGTACCTCTGTACTGTAGAGATGGCTCTGCAATGTTTCTCCCCAGTTTACACCCTTGCTGCTTTCATTACAAGATGAGGGTTTAGTTGCCGTTTCTCCTTCTCCGCTGTACAGTAGATCTCAGAAGGCAGAACGATGGATTTGCTTCCCAGGTGCAAGGCCAACATCTCTGGACAGCAGGGCTGTCCTATGGTGTGTGTGAATGTGTGTGCAATAATGTAATATGCACACTGTTTAAAATGTGAGTGGTAATCTGGTCCCTTTTAAAAATGTATGCCAACCTCTGTTGTGGGGTGTGTTCAGTTTGGCGTCTGATGCTGCACATGGCGGTCCTTAGTGGTATATGAGTGTGTGAGCCATTAGTCCACATCCATTTAGGTTTGATTTATGGACACACAAGTGCCTTAGCCGGGAGACCAGAGGTATAGAGCTGTGTGTGTGTGTGGAGCTGCCAGTATTGCAGAGGGTTTGGATGGAAGGGTAGGGTAGATGCATGATGGGACACTCCTTGGCTAGACTTCCCTTTTGCTTTAGTAGAACAATGGCCCTGCATTTAGTCTCAGTTCTTTCATTGTTGTTATTTCTAGTAATAGACTTAGATGTGAAACAGGAATCTGAAACCTGGTGTTCCTTTTTTTTACCTTCTGGTACATTCTTTGATTTGAAGAGGAAAAAAACTGAATCTCCTCTTCTCTTCCTTATCACGTTCACATGTCCATCAGGGTTGCCGAGATGGGATCTTGACTCCAAACTTGTTTGTGCCCTTTAAATGTGGAAGAAGATCAAAGTTCTATCCATGGGTGTTGTCACTAAATAGAGACACCATTGAAGCTGTTAAAAGATACAAAATGAGAATCAGAATGTCTTTTATTTATGTGTGTCTGTGATCTCTGTTACATCTTATGTATTGCACTTTTGGGAGAAACAGAAGTGATACAGTGGAATCATCCGCATTGTGTCATACCGATAGATGAGTGTTCCTATCACTAATGGTTTATGAAGCTTCTCATAGGCTTAAAGTCAAACCAATTTGGCAAAGATCACAGTGATAGGTTGCTCCACAGATTTTTGTTAAAGTTTATCTTTTTTTATATTGAAGTATGCAGTCATTTTTTTGTACTGTAATTTTGCTGTAGTTTGAATGCATATTGCACTTTTTTTAAAACATTTGTTAAGATAATGTACTGTATCTGTTTATGAAATTAAATGTTTTTTCATGCTATCACAGTATTACATTTTTCTTAATTTTTTTTGTTGTTGTCATATCTCCAAACTATTACTGTTTGAGACATTAGATCCACAACATAGCCTTTGATTTGCTAATTCACAGACAAACAGCAGGGAGAGGAGGCATGTGGTATCACAATCCCTGTCTTAGGATATATTTAATTTCTCCTGACATTGAACATGAAGTCACAAAGAGAGATGTGATAATAAATTGTCTCCCAGTGACAAAGCCTGTCCTCTGATTGCTACAGACCCACTGTGAGTAATGAAATATTTCATAGAGGGGAGGGGTTGACGTTGCTAAATATTGCTAAGTGCTTGGGTCAAGACTGCACGATTGACTGTAGTGGCCCACATCCTGAAATGAAATTGCATAATGCCCCCATCTGTATACCTTGGCAGGAGAGTGGCGTTATAATAACCAGATTATGTAGCGCTTGGCTTGACAGTCCCAGTTTGAAGCACTTTTGCTGCCGGCTCTGGTTGCTCCTGGCCTGTATGGTAGTGTGCGTGACTAATGATGGACCGTTCTTCATGAAATGGCATGTGTGTGGGGAGGAGGGGAGTGGAGTCATTCTTGCATTGCTGCGCTGTTACAGTGGGGTAAGTATTTAGTCAGCCACCAATTGTGCAGGTTCTCCCACTTAAAAAGATGAGAGAGGCCTGTAATTTTCATCATCGGTACACTTCAACTATGACAGACAAAATGAGAAGAAAAAATCCAGAAAATCACATTGTGGGATTTTTTATGAATTTATTTGCAAATTATGGTGGAAAAAAAGTATTTGGTCACCTACAAACAAGCAAGATTTCTCACAGACCTGTAACTTCTTCTTTAAGAGGCTCCTCTGTCCTCCACTCATTACCTGTATTAATGGCACCTGTTTGAACTTGTTATCAGTATAAAAGACACCTGTCCACAACCTCAAACAGTCACACTCCAAACTCCATTATGGCCAAGACCAAAGAGCTGTCAAAGGACACCAGAAACAAAATTGTAGACCTGCACCAGGCTGGGAAGATTGAATCTGCAATAGGTAAGCAGCTTGGTTTGAAGAAATCAACTGTGGGAGCAATTATTAGGAAATGGAAGACATACAAGACCACTGATAATCTCCCTCGATCTGGGGCTCCACGCAAGATCTCACCCCGTGGGGTCAAAATGATCACAAGAACGGTGAGCAAAAATCCCAGAACCACACTGGGGGACCTAGTGAATGACCTGCAGAGAGCTGGGACCAAAGTAACAAAGCCTACCATCAGTAACACACTACGCCGCCAGGGACTCAAATCCTGCAGTGCCCCTGCTTAAGCCAGTACATGTCCAGGCCCGTCTGAAGTTTGCTAGAGAGCATCTGGATGATCCAGAAGAAGATTGGGAGAATGTCATATGGTCAGATTAAACCAAAATATAACTTTTTGGTAAAAACTCACCTCGTCAATGTTTGGAGGACAAAGAATGCTGAGTTGCATCCAAACAACACCATACCTACTGTGAAGCATGGGGGTCGAAACATGCTTTGGGGCTGTTCTTCTGCAAAGGGACCAGGACAACTGATCCGTGTAAAGGAAAGAATGAATGGGGCCATGTATCATGAGATTTTGAGTGAAAACCTCCTTCCATTAGCAAGGGCATTGAAGATGAAACGTGGCTGGGTCTTTCAGCATGACAATGATCCCAAACACACCGCCCGGGCAACGAAGGAGTGGCTTCGTAAGAAGCAATTCAAGGTCCTGGAGTGGCCTAGCCAGTCTCCAGATCTCAACCCCATAGAAAATCTTTGGAGGGAGTTGAAAGTCTGTGTTGCCCAGCAACAGCCCCACAACATCACTGCTCTAGAGGAGATCTGCATGGAGGAATGGGCCAAAATACCAGCAACAGTGTGTGAAAACCTTGTGAAGACTTACAGAAAACGTGTGACCTCTGTCATTGCCAACAAAGGGTATATAAGAACGTATTGAGATAAACTTTTGTTATTGACCAAATACTTATTTTCCACCATAATTTGCAAATAAATTCATTAAAAATCCTACAATGTGATTTTTTTTCCCCTCATTTTGTCTGCCATAGTTGAAGTGTACCTATGATGAAAATTACAGGCCTCTCTCACCTTTTTAAGTTGGAGAACTTGCACAATTTGTGGCTGACTAAATACTTTTTTGCCCCACTGTATGTGAAAGCCTTTAACACAACATGCTTCTCCTGAGGCTGTCAGTAGGACAAAAAATGCCATAACAGTGTGAGCTTAACAAGTATCAAAGCTTTTTAGGTTCTATATATACTGAACAAAAATATAAATGTGAAATGCAACAGCTCATATTATGAAATCAATCAATTGACATGAATTAATCCGGCCCTAATCTATGGATTTCACATGACTGAGCTAAGGCGCAGTCGGGTGGGCATGGGATGGCATAGGCCCACCCACTAGGGAGCCAGGCCCAGCCAATCAGAATTCGTTTTTCCCCACAAAAAGGCTTTTATTACAGACAGAAATACTCCACATTTTCATCAACTGTCCTGGTGGCTGGTCTCAGATGATCTCGCAGGAGAAGAAGCCGGATGTGGAGGTCCTGGTCTGGCTTGGTTGCACGTGTTCTGCGATTGTGAAGCCAGATGGACGCACTGCCAAATTCTCTAAAACAAGGTTGGAGGTGGCTTATGCTAGAGAAATGCATTTTTTATTCTCTGGCAAAGCTCTGGTGGGCATTCCTGCAGTCAGCATGCCATTTTCACACTCCCTCAAAGCATGAGACATCTGTGGCGTTATGTTGTGTGACAAAACTGCTCATTATTAGTGGCCTTTTACTGTCTCCAGCTCAAAATACACCTGTGTGATGATCATGCTGGGTTTTTTTACCCCCTTTTTCTCCCCAATTTTGTGGAATCCAATTGTTAGTAGTTACTGTCTTGTCTCATCACTACAACTCCTGTACTGGCTCGGGAGAGACGAAGGTCAAGAGTCATGCATCCTCCGAAACACAACCCAACCAAGCCGCACTACTTCTTAACACAGTACGCATCCAACCCAGAAGCCAGCCGCACCAATGTGTCGGAGGAAACACCGTACACCTAGCGACCTGGTCAGCGTGCACTGCGCCCGGCCCCCCACAGGAGTCACTAGTGCGCGATGAGACAAGGATATCCCTACCGGCCAAACCCTCCCTAACCCGGACGACACTAGGCCAATTGTGCGTCACCCCATGGACCTCCCGGTCGCGGCCGGCTCCGACAGAGCCTGGGCTCAAACCCAGAGTCTCTGGTGGCACAGCCTTAGACCACTGCGCTACCCGGGAGGCCTCCTGATCATGCTGTTTAATCAGCTTCTTGATATGCCACACCTGACAGGTGGATGGATTATCTTGGAAAAGGAGAAATGTTCACTAACATGGATGTAAACAAATTTGTGCACAAAATTTGAGAGAAATAAGCTTTTTGTGCTTCAGAAAAATTTCTGGGATCTTTTATTTCAGCTCATGAAACATGAGACCAACACTTTACATGTTGCGTTCATATGTTTGTTCAGTGTAGTTGTCTGAAAACAACAGACTTTAATATTTTGCGCTATGTTTTTTTTTTTACACTCCCTTAAAACATAAATGAGATCAGATCTTCAGCCTCCAGTATTTATGCTGCAGTAGTTGATGTGTCGGGGGGCTAGGGTCAGTTTGTTATATCTGGAGTACTTCTCCTGTCCTATTCGGTGTCCTGTGTGAATCTAAGTGTGCTCTCTCCAATTCTCTCTTTCTCTCTTTCTTTCTCTCTCTCGAGGAGGACCTGAGCCCTAGGACCATGCCTCAGGACTACCTGACATTATGACTCCTTGCTGTCCCCAGTCCACCTGGCTGTGCTGCTGCTCCAGTTTCAACTGTTCTGCCTTATTATTATTGGACCATGCTGGTCATTTATGAACATTTGAACATCTTGGCCATGTTCTGTTATAATCTCCACCCGGCACAGCCAGAAGAGGACTGGCCACCCCACATAGCCTGGTTCCTCTCTAGGTTTCTTCCTAGGTTTTGGCCTTTCTAGGGAGTTTTTCCTAGCCACCGTGCTTCTACACCTGCATTGCTTGCTGTTTGGGGTTTTAGGCTGGGTTTCTGTACAGCACTTTGAGATATCAGCTGATGTACGAAGGGCTATATAAATACATTTGATTTGATTTTGATTTGAGGTAACTGTAACTCATTTGAGCTCCATGATAATGTTCTGTGGTGATTTTGATGGGAGGCCGTTAAAGGTGGTAGACAGCGTCAAATGTCATCCTTGGTCAGCAAACAGGTTAGCAGTCTCCCTTTGACTCCCTTTGCAGTTGGGCCGACTGCTATGCTCACAGATTTCAGAATGGTGAGAGGTGGATTGTGTTGATGAGGAGTTGGCATAATTTTGCAATGACGCAAACTCCCTAGAGTGTAATATCACACTATTCAAACACAAACAGGCACCGGTTGCCAGTGGCTCTGGCCCTCAGACTCAATGCTAGCTGGCTGTCGGCTGGCCCTTCTTCCCCTGCTCCTGCAGCATATGTTGCTGGTGAATTCTTGGCTGCCATACCTCCCCCTTTGTTTTATTATCTGAGTAAGTATCCTGTTTTGGAAGTTACTATGGAGACCGGGGGAAAACAGAGACATTTCTCAGCTATTGTTCATCTCTCTTGCCTCCCTCCTTGTTAGTCAGGGGCCTTGGGTTGCCATTTACTGCAGTCATACTCCACACAGAGGAGAGGAACTCACCCTCTGACCCTCTCACACACATAAACACACACATGCACATTCTTTCACGCTCTCCCTCTTTAAAACAGTCTTCTGGCGTGTATTCATATACGGCAGGCCATGGTAGGAGTATGTAAACACAATTGGGTAAGGAAGAGGACGTTCATCTTAACAGTCTGTATAGGTTAAGGAGTTCTATAGCTCATGGTGTTGAGATTAATCTGCTGAACCAGACCTCTCATGCTGTTTCCTAGGAGACTAGCAACTCTGCTCTGAAAAATCACCTCACAATCAAAGCCTACTCTGTCTGTGCCCTATTGAATATCCCTACAAGTGAAGATGACGCTCTGAGATGTTTCTAAATTTGGGTCTTCAAAGGCACAGTGCAGATAAAAATGAGATTTCCCTGTGTTTTATATATATTTCCACACTATGAGGTTGGAATAATACTATGGAAATTATGATAATGCCCTTCTCACGTAAGATCTGTTTGAAAAGACTGCCTGTTTTGGTGGGATGGAGTGTTGGCCTGCCTGGTGACATCACCAGGTGGTAAATTAGTTAATACACCAATAAGATAGAGAGTTCAAAACCTCTCTGCCAATAACAGCTAGATTTTCAGTTTTCGCCTCCCCACTCAGTCAGTTCTACCAAAATTCTTGTTTGAGAAATTGCTCTTTGCTAACAAGCTATTTTTGTTTATTTTTGTGTAGGCCTATGCTTTGTTCCAACTTATACCTGATGTGTTGTGGATGCACTATACCTGACCATGATAAGGGGATATCAGACGTTTAGTAAGGAACAGAACAATATGTCCAGAATTGAGGGAAAGGTGCTCTAGAACACAACATAAACACATCTTGAATTAGTTGATGAGGAGTAAGGCTCTGCATGGGGGATTTATAGATTTTACAGTTTTCAGTGTGTTTAGTATCTCACCACAGCATGGAAATGAGAAACTGGGAGTTTGGCCTTAATTGATAAACCTTGACGAGACACTTATTGTATTAGGCAAATGTGCTGTGACGTCCCAAGGCTGGAATATAAGCCTCCCTTGCTAGTGCAGTTGAGGGAGGACTCAACATAACCAACCAACAAAGAGTGCTCTGTCAGTCCTGGGAGAGCAATCGGCTGGGAGACAACTAACCGGTGAGTGTCCGTCTCGCTCTTACACAAACACACACAGGACAGATCAAAACTACATTCAACACCTCACTGTAGTGACTGTAAGGAGCCAGGCCTAACCCTGGCTGCCTCTCCAGTCAGACTGGTCTCATAGACTATACGTAGCATAGTAAATGTAAATCCGGGACACTCAAATTAGTATGATATGTTACATTTGGTATGGTTCCATGAGACAGGTTACTTAAGGGAAAAATGAAAGTAGGGTCATTGGTTGGGGTTGATGGATGGGTGTATATCGTGAATGTCTAGAAACCCAAAGGTTGCATGTTCAAATCTAATCACGGACAACTTTAGCAACTACTTGCTATTTTGCAACTACTTAGAATGTTAGCTAACCCTAACCTTAACCCTTGAACCTAACTCCTAACCCCTAGCCTAGCTAACATTAGCCACCTAGCTAACGTTAGCCACAACAAATTGGAATTCGTAACACATGTTTTGATTTTTTTTTGTGTGCATACTGTACAGATTGCAATTTGTAACATCATACGAAATGGATGATGGACATACACAAATGAATACATACCATACGAAACGTAACATATCATACTAATTAGAGTGTCATGGATTTAAATGTACTATGCTACCCCTGAGTCCAGGTTGCACCACTCAGCTTACCAGAGTGCTGGGAATGGGTAGCCTACTGTAAACTGCCTTTATTAAGGATGCTACTGTAAGACTATAATAACTTTTTTTGCATGTGCTTCCTGGCTTGTTGTTGGTTTGACTTCCCTTTACTCAGGGTGTATTGGAGCAGCAGAACACAAGGCGATCAAGTGATCTGCCTTGGGCGTTACGGCTGAAGGGTGCAGGACAATGGGGTAGTTGTAGCCAGCGATGGGCTGCCTTGAGGCAGGGGTCCTCCTCATGGTGCTGATGGGGCCTGCAGGACTCTCAGGGGTCTGAGCTGAGGGTGTTTTTAGGGTGAGCCTTTGTAGTAATCAGTGTTCACATGATTGTAGTGTGATGTAAGGAAAGTTTTTTTTCACACAGGAATTATTTTATAAAGTCTACAGGAGTTCAGTTTAGCTGTGACTCCATAGTGAGTTTGATGTACAGTGCCAATGCTGTAGAAACAAGTCTGGAACCTTCTCTCTCTCCTCTCTCTCTCTGATGGTAGGCTACACTTCTTATCTTCATTTCAGCTACAATACTCTAACACTGGACTTAGAGCTGAGTGAGAGATATATATATATATATATATATATAATGTATATACCATGTAATGTAAACATGTATTTCAACATTTTGATATATTGTTCTGTCATTTTCATTTCAAATTGCATGCATACACGCACAGAGAATTCAATGTTTTTACAACGTTTGTATTTCTACACAGCGAGTGAATGTTAGATAAGATGTTCTCACCCAGTCATGTCTCTGTCTGTCTGGTAAATGTTCAGCAGTCATATGATAAGGAAGCAGCAGCCACAGCAGTGATAGACAGGGAAAAGAGAAAGGGGGCATTGACAGGAAACAGACTCTTGTTCTAGAGCTCTGTCCATTGTGCTTCATTATTTTCTCTGCTTACCCCTGCAGTTCAGTGTGAGAATTAGCTCTGTAGCATGGCGGACAAACTGACATACTCTAGGGTAGCAATGGTAGCTATTGGGACGTAGTCATGTGCAAACAACTAAAAATATTAGCTAAACACACAAGAAACAAACACCAGAAATACTTTTTAAGATTGATAATACCCCTACAACAGCCTGCTAAAGAGCAATGGATGGAATACTGGAATAACAAAGAGAAAAGCAAAATGTATAAGCAGTAGGTTATTGTATGAAAATCCTGCTTTAAAATATGTGAAATACAGTATTGGATTTATAGAATAGGTCAACTACTGTTAGCGAGAGCAAATATCCGGTGATTGGTTGAATTGCCACAATCGAACAAAAATAACTTAATCCAATCTTGGGAAAGACATTTTGTTCAGAAAAGGCAGAAAATAGTCTCCAGCAACTTTATCAAAAACTTCATAAACTCCCAAAGAGAGAGAGAGATTATTTTCATTGTGGCTTTAGATATTGAATGGCCTTATGTGCCTGTGCTTCATCTGCAGTCAAATCAGGTTTCCCTCTGACCATCTAAGAGCCTGGAATCAAAGGCCTATATCCTGCATTCTGTTCACCCTAATATTATATATTATTTCAGAATAATCTAATCGCTTTGTTAGGCTGCTGTTTCATTCACTAATATCCTACCTCCACATTTGCATAGCCAGGATTGTCAAATTCTGATGTAAGGTCCTACGTGCTGACTACTGACATGATCACCCTCAGAGGGAAAATGAGGGAGGTTTCAGTTAAATCTTGTGACTCCAATGTATTTTTCTTAAGTTGACCCAATACGGGTTAACATTGCAAGGACATGAACAATCTGTGGTCATAAGATGCTTAGCCAGAGCAGACCATGTAAATGACTTCTTTTTAGTGTGACTTTCTGCTCTCCTTTAGCTCCCATAATGTCATAGTGGTATATAATGTCTACACTGTGTCTACACATGGTCAGATTTGAGCTATTTCACAGTAAATGAATCTGGCGTTGTGCCTGATATCTAATTACACTGCTCATTTTCCTGTCTCTACCTCATGTTTCCAGCTGATGTTTCCACCTCTGCCTGTTCTCAGTGGGACATGTATTTATTCATACACTCTGCTGTGAAATAAAGAGATGGAGAGAGTGGTTGTGGGAGAGCAGGGCACAGTGTCTACAGTTAGGTAAACGCTGGTGGACTGGCATGCCAAAGCCTGTTGTAGACTGCTACTTAAGAGTGAGGATGATAATGGCTTGTCTTTCTCCACAGACTAGCATGGGGCAGAATCAAGATAAGGTGGAGGATGAACAGGCCCGCGGTGGAGAAGCGGAGGAGAGGGGGCCCTGCATCGACCTGGAGGATGCAAGTGGGGGCACGGGCGTTGCCATGGAGGGAGGAACCCCCCGTGAGGAGGCCGGTAATGCCGGGGAGGATCCAGGGAAAGCAGCCGCTGAGAATCTGGATGAAGGCCCAGGCAGCGAGCCAACAACACCTTCGGCAGAGAAAAACCTTAGCACTCAGAAAAGGGTGAGTCCTTCCATGGAGTGGGAGGTGAGAGAGGAAGGGGCTGGAGGAGAGGAGGGAGGCAGGACTGTTCTACTGACTCCACAGGATCCGGACAATAGCCAGAGCCCAGAGAGTCACACACAGAGTGAGGTGAAGGCCAGAATACCCAGACAATCCACCCAAAACGAGAGGGATAAGGAGAAGAAGGAGGGTAAAACTGCCAAGATGTACCGTCGAGATGAGAGAACAGCTTCACATCAGAAAAACCTGGAAGAAAACCTCTGCTCTGCTTTAGGGGAAGTTACTGGGCAGATAACTGATGCCACTGTTTCAATGGGTGAGGCCACCATGGAATACAAGAAGGAGGGTTCTGTAGAAGTTGGCATGGGTGGGACTAATACGGGAACTACTGATGACGTCGAACAAGAGGGAGGAAGAAAGAAGTTGCCTGTTCAGAAAGACCAGGAAATGAAAAATGGAACCTCCGAGGCCGTTGAGGATGAAGACACCGAGTGCACTGATGGAGCTGTAGGTGGTTTGAGAGAATTGAAGGGTCCCTGTAAGACTAAACGTCAATCATCATTGAAAAAGACCAAAGGGAAAAAGTGTCTGTCAGTTGTGGGTGGGACCTTGAACCATGACCATCCAACAGTGGGAAAGGTAAAGCCACATGACAATGAAAACAAGGGTGACATTGAGAAAGAGAATAAAGCGTCAGAGGCAGCAAGATGTGACATCAAGTCTGGCCTGAATGATAATCACAAACAAAGTGAGCTGGACAGGGCAGGATCCCCTACAGTTGACCCTCCCAATCAAGGGGACAAAGAAGACCTGTCCATGGTGCCTACAGTAGGGCCAAGCTCTATTTTGGAGAAGCTACTGAAAAGAAACAAAAATGAGGCATCTCCAGATCTCACCAAAGTTAGAAAGGTGGTCTCTGTGTCAAGGGACCAGTCTGACGACCATGACCAGCTGAAAACATCTGAGACAAAGCCTCCTTCACAGGGTGTTGAGACAGGGGCGATATCAACACCAATATCAGCAGTGAAGGAAACAAAACCAAAACATGTCGTAATGAAAACAACACCAAAATCATCCGCTGATGTTGCAAAGACAGCTCCATCAGATAAAAATATCCCTGAATTACAGTGCGATGTTGAGGAAGAAACCATGTCGTCATCATCCTCTGTATGTGCAACAGAGAGACCCCCTGGAGCAGAAGTTAACACCAAGCCCTGCCATGAAGAGGATCATCCACAAAGTCTGACAAAGAGTGAGCAGGCAGCGAAAACTGCTCAAGACTCCACAGATATAATCTGTCTACCAGCTTCACTTCTAGAGACTGAATCTGTCACTGAGCGAGAAGCGAGGACATCCTCACCAATGGATGAAGCTGACTGTAAAGATTCAGAGCAGGATTCAGCAACAACAGTTGCCTCGCACCAAAACGTGGAGAAGACGATGGAAAATACCCCCCCAGCTGAAACGCAGTCACCAGAGAGCTCACAGAGTCCACATGTTGAGGGCAGGCCCTCCTCGAGGAGTGATGTGGATGAATCCCCCAGCACTATCCCTGTCACTGAGATTCCATCACAAACAGAAAATATCACTGCTGGGAAAACAACACCTAGCCTATGCACCTCAGAGGCCTTGCATGATGATTCTATGGAGGAGGCTAAGACCAATAAGGACCCTCGTCAAATTACAGACATCCCAGTTGTAGTGATAGAGGCTACCCTGGCCTCGGTAGGAACTGGGATGGCTCTATCAGAAGAAAGCCAAGGGAGTATGGATGAGAAGCTTCAGTCTCAAAATGAGACTTTAAAAACAGAGCCTCTGTCACAGCAAGTCACAGAGCGCACCACTGCAGTACATTATGATGAAAAGTCTACCCAGGACAACGACGAAACTGCCTCAGAGTGTGACAAACACCAGGATACTCCTAAATCAAGGCCTGTTTCTGAACTCATAAAGGAGAACATTCTACTACAAGAAAAGCTGAAGCATCCAGATTTGACAAAGCCATTGGAAGCAAAGCCTGATTGGGTTTCGGAGCAAGCCCAGTCTGTGAAGGTGGCTCAAATGTTGGCGGCTTTTGACTTCCCCAAGAAGTCCCCAGAGAAGGCACTGGAGAGGAAACCATCTGTGAGAAAAGGTAGGAATCATCTGAAATGTGCATTATGTGACAGCCTACTGTAAGTGGGGATGAATAAAGATAATATGGCACCATGGGGATGAATGAGAAATGTACAGTGGTGGAAAAAGTACCCAATTGTCATACTTGAGTAAAAGTAAAGATACCTTTTTAATAGAAAATGACTCAAGTAAACGTGAAAGTCAGCCAGTAAAATACTACTGAAAGTATTTGGTTTTAAATATACTTCCGTATCAAAAATAAAAGTACAAATCATTTCACATTCCTTATATTATGCAAACCAGATGGCACAATTTTCTTATTTTAATTTACGGATAAGCAGGAGCACACAAACACTGACAATTTACAAACAAAGCATTTGTGTTTAGTGAGTCCGCCAGATCAGAGGCAGTAGGGATGACCAGGGATGTTCTCTTGATAAGTGTGTGAATTGGGCCATTTTCCTGTCCTGCTAAGCATTAAATGTAATATGTATTTTTGGATGTCAGGGAAAATGTATGGAGTAAAAAGTACATTATTTTCTTAAGGAATATAGTTAAGTAAAACAATGCCAAAAATACACTGCTCAAAAAAATAAAGGGAACACTAAAATAACACATCCTAGATCTGAATGAATGAAATATTCTTATTAAATACTTTTTCCTTTACATAGTTGAATGTGCTGACAACAAAATCACACAAAAATGATCAATGGAAATCAAATTTATCAACCCATGGAGGTCTGGATTTGGAGTCACACTCAAAATTAAAGTGGAAAACCACACTACAGGCTGATCCAACTTTGATGTAATGTCCTTAAAACAAGTCAAAATGAGGCTCAGTAGTGTGTGTGGCCTCCACGTGCCTGTATGACCTCCCTACAACGTCTGGGCATGCTCCTGATGAGGTGGCGGATGGTCTCCTGAGGGATCTCCTCCCAGACCTGGACTAAAGCTAAAGCATCCGCCAACTCCTGAACTGTCTGTGGTGCAACGTGGCGTTGGTGGATGGAGCGAGACATGATGTCCCAGATGTGCTCAATTGGATTCAGGTCTGGGGATCGGGCGGGCCAGTCCATAGCATCAATGCCTTCCTCTTGCAGGAACTGCTGACACACTCCAGCCACATGAGGTCTAGCATTGTCTTGCATTAGGAGGAACCCAGGGCCAACCGCACCAGCATATGGTCTCACAAGGGGTCTGAGGATCTCATCTCGGTACCTAATGGCAGTCAGGCTACCTCTGGCGAGCACATGGAGGGCTGTGCGTTCCCCCCAAAGAAATGCCACCCCACACCATGACTGACCCACTGCCAAACCGGTCATGCTGGAGGATGTTGCAGGCAGCAGAACGTTCTCCACGGCGTCTCCTCTGTCACGTGCTCAGTGTGAACCTGCTTTCATCTGTGAAGAGCACAGGGCGCCAGTGGCGAATTTGCCAATCTTGGTGTTCTCTGGCAAATGCCAAACGTCCTGCACGGTGTTGGGCTGTAAGCACAACCCCCGCCTGTGGACGTCGGGCCCTCATACCACCCTCATGGAGTCTGTTTCTGACCATTTGAGCAGACACATGCACATTTGTGGCCTGCTGGAGGTCATTTTGCAGGGCTCTGGCAGTGCTCCTCCTGCTCCTCCTTGCAAAACGGCGGAGTTAGCGGTCCTGCTACTGGGTTGTTGGCCTCCTCCACGTCTCCTGATGTACTGGCCTGTCTCCTGGTAGCGCCTCCATGCTCTGGACACTACGCTGACAGACACAGCAAACCTTCTTGCCACAGCTCGCATTGATGTGCCATCCTGGATGAGCTGCACTACCTGAGCCACTTGTGTGGGTTGTAGACTCTGTCTCATGCTACCACTAGAGTGAAAGCACCGCCAGCATTCAAAAGTGACCAAAACATCAGCCAGGAAGCATAGGAACTGAGAAGTGGTCTGTGGTCCCCACCTGCAGAACCACTCCTTTATTGGGGGTGTCTTGCTAATTGCCTATAATTTCCACCTGTTGTCTATTCCATTTGCACAACAGCATGTGAAATGTATTGTCAATCAGTGTTGCTTCCTAAGTGGACAGTTTGATTTCACAGATGTGTGATTGACTTGGAGTTACATTGTGTTGTTTAAGTGTTCCCTTTATTTTTTTGAGCAGTGTATAAATAGTCAAGTACAGATATCCCAAAAAATTACTTAAGTACAATTACTTTACACCAATATATATTTGAAGGATTTCTATGCTGAAAGCATTTGGTAACCACAGGCTTTTCTGATCCATAAGTCCAATATATACAGTACCAGTCAAAAGTTTGGACACACCTACTCATTCAAGAGTTTAAAAAAAACCAAATATTTTCTACATTGTAGAACAATAGTGAAAACATCAAAGTTATGAAATAACACATGGAATCATGTACTAACCAAAAAATAGTTGCACAAATCAAAATATATTTTAAAGTAGCCACCCTTTGCCTTGACATCTTTGCACACAGCTTGGCATTCTCTCAACCAGCTTCATGAGGAATGCTTTTCCAACCGTCATGAAGGAGTTCCCATATACAGTTGAAGTTGGAAGTTTACATACACTATAGCCAAATACATTTAAACTCAGTTTTTCATAATTCCTGACATTTAATCCTAGTAAAAATTCCCTGTCATAGGTAAGTTAGAATCAACACTTTTATTTTAAGACTGCAAAATGTCAGAATAATAGTAGAGAGAATGAATTATTTCAGCTTTTATTGCTTTCATCACATTCCCTGTGGGTCAGAAGTTTACATACACTCAGTAAGTACTTGGTAGCATTGCCTTTTTAAATTGTTTAACTTGGGTCAAACGTTTCAGGTAGCCTTCCACAAGCTTCCCACAATAAGTGGGTGAATTTCAAAATCAAATCACATTTATTTGTCACATACACATGGTTAGCAGATGTTAATGTGAGTGTAGCGAAATGCTTGTGCTTCTAGTTCCGACAATGCAGTAATAACCAACAAGTAATCTAACCTAACAATTCCAAAACTACTACCTTATACACACAAGTGTAAAGGGATAAAGAATATGTACAGTGCCTTGCGAAAGTATTCGGCCCCCTTGAACTTTGCGACCTTTTGCCACATTTCAGGCTTCAAACATAAAGATATAAAACTGTATTTTTTTGTGAAGAATCAACAAGTGGGACACAATCATGAAGTGGAACGACATTTATTGGATATTTCTAACTTTTTTAATAAATCAAAAACTGAAAAATTGGGCGTGCAAAATTATTCAGCCCCCTTAAGTTAATACTTTGTAGCGATTACAGCTGTAAGTCGCTTGGGGTATGTCTCTATCAGTTTTGCACATCGAGAGACTGACATTTTTTCCCATTCCTCCTTGCAAAACAGCTCGAGCTCAGTGAGGTTGGATGGAGAGCATTTGTAAACAGCAGTTTTCAGTTCTTTCCACAGATTCTCGATTGGATTCAGGTCTGGACTTTGACTTGGCCATTCTAACACCTGGATATGTTTATTTTTGAACCATTCCATTGTAGATTTTGCTTTATGTTTTGGATCATTGTCTTGTTGGAAGACAAATCTCCGTCCCAGTCTCAGGTCTTTTGCAGACTCCATCAGGTTTTCTTCCAGAATGGTCCTGTATTTGGCTCCATCCACCTTCCCATCAATTTTAACCATCTTCCCTGTCCCTGCTGAAGAAAAGCAGGCCCAAACCATGATGCTGCCACCACCATGTTTGACAGTGGGGATGGTGTGTTCAGCTGTGTTGCTTTTACGCCAAACATAACGTTTTGCATTGTTGCCAAAAAGTTCAATTTTGGTTTCATCTGACCAGAGCACCTTCTTCCACATGTTTGGTGTGTCTCCCAGGTGTCTTGTGGCAAACTTTAAACAACACTTTTTATGGATATCTTTAAGAAATGGCTTTCTTCTTGCCACTCTTCCATAAAGGCCAGATTTGTGCAATATACGACTGATTGTTGTCCTATGGACAGAGTCTCCCACCTCAGCTGTAGATCTCTGCAGTTCATCCAGAGTGATCATGGGCCTCTTGGCTGCATCTCTGATCAGTCTTCTCCTTGTATGAGCTGAAAGTTTAGAGGGACGGCCAGGTCTTGGTAGATTTGCAGTGGTCTGATACTCCTTCCATTTCAATATTATCGCTTGCACAGTGCTCCTTGGGATGTTTAAAGCTTGGGAAATCTTTTTGTATCCAAATCCGGCTTTAAACTTCTTCACAACAGTATCTCGGACATGCCTGGTGTGTTCCTTGTTCTTCATGATGCTCTCTACTCTTTTAACCGACCTCTGAGACTATCACAGTGCAGGTGCATTTATACGGAGACTTGATTACACACAGGTGGATTGTATTTATCATCATTAGTCATTTAGGTCAACATTGGATCATTCAGAGATCCTCACTGAACTTCTGGAGAGAGTTTGCTGCACTGAAAGTAAAGGGGCTGAATAATTTTGCACGCCCAATTTTTCAGTTTTTGAGTTGTTAAAAAAGTTTGAAATATCCAATAAATGTCGTTCCACTTCATGATTGTGTCCCACTTGTTGTGGATTCGTCACAAAAAAATACAGTTTTATATCTTTATGTTTGAAGCCTGAAATGTGGCAAAAGGTCGCAAAGTTCAAGGGGGCCGAATACTTTCGCAAGGCACTGTACATAAAGGTATATGAATGAGTGATGGTAGAGAACGGCATAGGCAAGATGCAGTAGATGGTATCGAGTACAGTATATACGTATGAGATGAGTAATGTAGGGTATGTAAACATTATAATAAGTAGCATTGTTTAAAGTGGCTAGTGATATATTTTACATCAATTTACATCAATTCCCATTATTAAAGTGGCTGGAGTTGAGTCAGTGTGTTGGCAGCAGCCACTCAATGTTAGTGGTGGCTGTTTAACAGTCTGATGGCCTTGAGATAGAAGCTGTTTTTCAGTCTCTCGGTCCCTGCTTTGATGCACCTGTACTGACCTCGCCTTCTGGATGATAGCGGGGTGAACAGGCTGTGGCTCGGGTGGTTGTTGTCCTTGATGATCTTTATGGCCTTCCTGTGACATCGGGTGGTGTAGGTGTCCTGGAGGGCAGGTAGTTTGTCCCCGGTGATGCGTTGTGCAGACCTCACTACCCTCTGGAGAGCCTTACGGTTGTGGGCGGAGCAGTTGCCGTACCAGGCGGTGATACAGCCTGACAGGATGCTCTCGATTGTGCATCTGTAGAAGTTTGTGAGTGTTTTTGGTGACAAGCCAAATTTCTTCAGCCTCCTGAGGTTGAAGAGGCGCTGCTGCGCCTTCTTCACGATGCTGTCTGTGTGGGTGGACCAATTCAGTTTGTCTGTGATGTGTACGCCGAGGAACTTAAAACTTACTACCCTCTCCACTACTGTCCCATCGATGTGGATAGGGGGGGTGCTCCCTCTGCTGTTTCCTGAAGTCCACAATCATCTCCTTAGTTTTGTTGATGTTGAGTGTGAGGTTATTTTCCTGACACCACACTCCGAGGGCCCTCACCTCCTCCCTGTAGGCCGTCTCGTCGTTGTTGGTAATCAAGCCTACCATTGTAGTGTCGTCCGCAAACTTGATGATTGAGTTGGAGGCGTGCGTGGCCACGCAGTCGTGGGTGAACAGGGAGTACAGGAGAGGGCTCAGAACGCACCCTTGTGGGGCCCCAGTGTTGAGGATCCGCGGGGTGGAGATGTTGTTACCTACCCTCACCACCTGGGGGCGGCCCATCAGGAAGTCCAGTACCCAGTTGCACAGGGCGGGGTCGAGACCCAGGGTCTCGAGCTTGATGACGAGTTTGGAGGGTACTATGGTGTTAAATGGTGAGCTGTAGTCTGAACAGCATTCTCACATAGGTATTCCTCTTGTCCAGATGGGTTAGGGCAGTGTGCAGTGTGGTTGAGATTGCATCGTCTGTGGACCTATTTGGGCAGTAAGCAAATTGGAGTGGCTCTAGGGTGTCAGGTAGGGTGGAGGTGATATGGTCCTTGACTAGTCTCTCAAAGCACTTCATGATGACGGAAGTGAGTGCTACGGGGCGGTAGTCGTTTAGCTCAGTTACCTTAGCTTTCTTGGGAACAGGAACAATGGTGGCCCTCTTGAAGCATGTGGGAACAGCAGACTGGGATAAGGATTGATTGAATATGTCCGTAAACACACCAGCCAGCTGGTCTGCGCATGCTCTGAGGGCGCGGCTGGGGATGCCGTCTGGGCCTGCAGCCTTGCGAGGGTTAACACGTTTAAATGTTTTACTCGCGTCGGCTGCAGTGAAGGAGAGTCCGCAGGTTTTGGTAGCGGGCCGTGTCAGTGGCACTGTATTGTCTTCAAAGCGGGCAAAAAAGTTATTTAGTCTGCCTGGGAGCAAGACATCCTGGTCCGTGACTGGGCTGGTTTTCTTTTTGTAATCCGTGATTGACTGTAGACCCTGCCACATACCTCTTGTGTCTGAGCCGTTGAATTGCGACTCTACTTTGTCTCTATACTGACGCTTAGCTTGTTTGATTGCCTTGCGGAGGGAATAGTTACACTGTTTGTATTCGGTCATGCTTCCGGTCACCTTGCCCTGATTAAAAGCAGTGGTTCGTGCTTTCAGTTTCACGCGAATGCTGCCATCAATCCACGGTTTCTGGTTTGGGAATGTTTTAATCGTTGCTATGGGAACGACATCTTCAACGCACGTTCTAATGAACTCGCACACCGAATCAGCGTATTCGTCAATGTTGTTGTTCGCCTCAATGCAGAACATATCCCAGTCCACGTGATGGAAGCAGTCTTGGCGCGTGGAATCAGATTGGTCGGACCAGCGTTGAACAGACCTCAGCGCGGGAGCTTCTTGTTTTAGCTTCTGTCTGTAGGCAGGGAGCAACAAAATGGAGTCGTGGTCAGCTTTTCCGAAAGGAGGGCGGGGGAGGGCCTTATGCGTCGGGGAAGTTAGAATAGCAATGATCCAAGGTTTTAACAGAATTTTGGCCCATTTCTCCTGACAGAGCTGGTGTAACTGAGTCAGGTTTCTAGGCCTCCTTGCTCACACACGCTTTTTCAGTTCTGCCCACAAATTTTACATAGGGTTGAGGTTAGGGCTTTGTGATGGCCACTCCAATACCTTGACTTTGTTGTCCTTAAGCCATTTGCCACAACTTTGGAAGTATGCTAAGTGTGTCATTGTTCATTTGGAAGACCCATTTGTGACCAAGCTAACTTCCTGACTGATGTCTTGAGATATTGCTTCAATATAACCACAGAATTTTCCTCCCTCATGAAGCCATCTATTTTGTGAAGTGCACCAGTCCCTCCTGCAGCAATGCACCCCCCAAAACATGACGCTGCCACCCTCGTGCTTCACGGTTGAGATGGTGTTCTTTGGCTTGCAAGCCTCCCCCTTTTTCCTCCAAACATAACGATGGTCATTATGGCCAAACAGTTATATTTTTGTTTCATCAGACCAGAGGACCTTTCTCCATAAAGTACGATCTTTGTCCCCATGTGCAGTTGCAAACCGTAGTCTGGCTTTTTTATAGCGGTTTTGGAGCAGTGGCTTCTTCCTTGCTGAGTGGCCTTTCAGGTTATGTCGATATAGGACTTGTTTTACTGTGGATATGGATACTTTTGTATCTGTTTCCTCCAGCATCTTCACAAGGTCCTTTGCTGTTCTGGGATTGACTTGCACCTTTCGCACCACAGTACGCTCATCTCTAGGAGACCGAACGCGTCTCCTTCCTGAGCAGTATGACGGCTGCGTGGTCCCATGGTGTTGATACTTGCGTACTATTGTTTGTACAGATGAACGTGGTACCTTCAGGCGTTTTGGCTCTACAGTTATTTTTCTTATGCCTTGGCTGATTTATTTTGATTTTCCCATGATGTCAAGCAAATAGGCACTGAGATTGAAGGTAGGCCTTGACATACATCCACAGGTAAACCTCCAATTGACTAATGCTGTCAATTAGCCTATCAGAAGCTTCTAAAGCCATTACATCATTTTCTAGAATTTTCCAAGCTGTTTAAAGGCACAGTCAACTTAGTGTATGTCAACCTTTGACCCACTGGAATTGTGAGAGTGAATTTTAAGTGAAATAATCTGTCTGTAAACAATTGTTGGAAAATTACTTGTGTCAAAGTAGATGTACTAACCGACTTGCCAAAACTATAGGAGTGGTTGAAAAATGACTTTTAACCAAACTGTGTATGTAAACTTCCGACTTCAACTGTATATGCTGAGCTCTTGTTGGCTGCTTTTCCTTCACTCTGCGGTCCAACTAATCCCAAACCATCTCAATTGGGTTTAGGTTGGGTGATTGTGGAGGCCAGGTCATCTGATACAGCATTCCAGCACTCTCCTTCTTGGTCAAATAGCCCTTACACAGCCTAGAGGAGTGTTTTCGGTCATTATCCTGTTGAAAGACAAATGATAGTCCCACTAACCGCAAACCAGATGGGATGGCATATCGTTGTCGTAGCAATGCTGGTTAAGTGTGCCTTGAATTCAAGACACAGTGGTTGGAACCGATTTGGACTCATCGTATTTCTTGGCACAAGCAAGTCTATTCTTCTTATTGTTGACCTTTTACTAGTGGCTTCTTTGCAGCTATTCGCCCATCAAATCAAATGTTATTGGTCTCTTACACATGGTTTGCAGATGTTATTGCGAGTGTAGCGAAGTGCTTCTAGTTCTGACAGTGCAGCAATATCTAACAATTCCACAACTACCTAATACACACATCTAAGTAAATTTAATGGAATAAGAATATATAAATATATGGATGAGCAATGACAGAGCGGCATAGGCAAGATGCAATAGATGGTATAAAATAGTGTGTGTGTGTGTACACACACACAGTGGGGCAAAAAAGTATTTAGTCAGCCACCAATTGTGCAAGTTCTCCCACTTAAAAAGATGATAGAGGCCTGTAATTGTCATCATAGGTACACTTCAGCTATGACAAACAAAATGAGAAAAAAAATCCAGAAAATCACATTGTAGGATTTTTTATGAATTAATTTGCAAATTATGGTGGAAAATAAGTATTTGGTCACCTACAAACAAGCAAGATTTCTGGCTCTCACAGACCTGTAACTTCTTCTTTAAGAGGCTCCTCTGTCTTCCACTCGTTACCTGTATTAATGGCACTTGTTTGAACTTGTTATCAGTATAAAAGACACCTGTCCACAACCTCAAACAGTCACACTCCAACTCCACTATGGCCAAGACCAAAGAGCTGTCAAAGGACACCAGAAACAAAATTGTAGACCTGCTCCAGGCTGGTAAGACTGAATCTGCAATAGGTAAGCAGCTTGGTTTGAATAAATCAACTGTGGGAGCAATTATTAGGAAATGGAAGACTAATAAATAGGCCATGGTGGCAAAGTATTTACAAAATAGCAATTAAACACTGGAATGGTAGATGTGCAGAAGATGAATGTGCAAGTAAAGATACTGGGGTGCAAAGGAGCAAGATGGGATCGCAGTGGTGGGTGGTGCCTTACCTCATTTGCACACACTGTATATAGACTTTTTCTACTGTATTATTGACTGTTTGTTTATTCCATGTGTAAGTCATTGTCGAACTACTTTGCTTTATCTTGGCCAGGTTGCAGTTGTAAATGAGAACTTGTTCTCAACTAGCCTACCTGGTTAAATATATATATGTATATATGTTTTTTTAATACAGCCCAAAAGGATGCTCTCAATTGTGTATCTGTAAACATTTGTGAGGGTTTTAGGTGACAAGCCACATTGAAGAGGCGCTGTTCCGCTGCCTTCACCACACAGCCTGTGTGGGTGGACCATTTCAGTTTGTCTGTGATGTGTACGCCGAGGAATTTAACTTTCCACCTTCTCCACTGCTGTCCTGTGGATAGAGGGGTGCTCCTTCTGCGGTTTCCTGAAGTCCACGATCATCTCCTTTTGTTTTGTTGACATTGAGTGAGAGGTTGTTTTCCTGACACCGCACTCCGAGTGCTTTCACCTTCTCCCTGTAGGCTATCTCGCCATTGTAGGTAATCAAGTCCACTACTGTTGTGTCATCTGCAAACTTGATGATTGAGTTGGAGGCGTACATGGCCACGCAGTCATGGGTGAAAAGGGAGTACAGGAGGGGGCTGAGCACACACCCTTGTGGGGTCCCAGTGTTGAGGATCAGCGGGGTGGAGATCTTGTTTCCTACCTTCACCACCTGGGGGCGGCCCGTCAAAGTCCAGGACCCAGTTGCACAGGGCGGGGTCAAGACCCAGGGTCTCAAGCTTAATGATGAGTTTGGAGGGTACTATGGTGTTGAATGCTGAGCTGTAGTCAATGAACAGCATTCTTACATGGGTATTACTCTTGTCCAGATGGTATAGGGCAGAGTGATGGCGAATGCATTGTCTGTGGACCTATTGGGGCGGTAAGCAAATTGACGTGGGTCTAGGGTGACCGGTAAGGTGATATGATCCTTGACTAGTCTCTCAAAGCTCTTCATGATGACAGAAGTGAGTGCTACGGGGCGATAGTAATTTAGTTCAGTTACCTTTGCCTTCTTGGGTATAGGAACATTGGTGGCCATCTTCAAGCATGTGTGGACAGCAGACTGGGATAGGGATTGATTGAATATGTTCGTAAACACACCAGCCAGCTGGTCTGTGCATGCTCTGAGGACACAGCTAGGTACGCCGTCTGCAATGGCAGCCTTGCGAGGGTTAACATGTTTAAATGTCTTACTCGCCCTCCCGGGTGGCTCAGTGGTCTAGGGCACTGCATCGCAGCGCTAGCTGTGCCACCAGAGACTCTGGGTTCGCGCCCAGGCTCTGTCGCAGCCGGCCGCGAACGGGAGATCTGTGGACGGGAACGGGAGATCACGCTAACCAAGGTTGCCAGGTGCACGGTGTTTCCTCCGACACACTGGTGCGGCTGGCTTCCGGGTAAGATGCAGTGCGACTTGGTTGGGTTGTGTTTCGGAGGACGCATGGCTTTCGACCTTCGTCTCTCCCGAGCCCATACGGGAGTTGTAGCGATGACACAAGATAGTAATTACTAACAATTGGATACCACGAAATTGTGGAGAAAAGGGGTAAAAATAAATGTCTTACTCGTGTCGGCCACGGAGAAGGAGAGTCCCTGTTAGTGGGCCGCGTCGGTGGCACTGTATTATCCTCAAAGCAGGCAAAGAAAGTTTGTCTGGAAGCAAGACGTCGGTGTGCGTGACGTGGCTGGTTTTCCTTTTGGAGTATGTGATTGTCTGTAGATCCAGCCACATACGTCTTGTTGAATTGTGACTCCACATTGTCTCTATACTGACATTTCGCTTGTTTGATTGCTTTGCGGAGGGAATAACTACACTGTTTGTATTCAGTCATATTCCCATTCACCTTTCCATGAGTAAATGTGATGGGTCGCGCTTTCATTTTTGTGTGAATGCCGCCATCTATCCACGGTTTCTGGTTAGGCTAACTATTAGTCATAGTAGGTACAACAGCTCCAAAACACTTCCTTATAAACTCACTCACCAAATCAGCGTATACGTCAAAACATCTTGGTGTGGATTCCGGTTGGTCAGACCAGAGTTGAATATCCCTTGAAACGGGTACATCCTGTTAGAGTTTCTGCCTATAGGAAGGGAGGAACAAAATGGAGTCGTGGTCAGATTTGCAGAAAGGAGGGCCTTGTATGCATCGCAAAATTTAGAGTAGCAGTGATCCAGTGTTTTACCAGCGTGAGTACTACAGTCAATATGCTGATAGAATTTAGGTAGCCTAGTTCTCAAATTTGCTTTGTTAAAATCCTCAGCTACAATAAATGCAGCCTCGGGATGTATGGTTTCCAGTTTGCATAAAGTTCAGTGAAGTTCCTTGAGGAACATCAGGGTATCTGCTTGAGGGGGGATATGCACGGCTCTGACAATAACCAAGGAAAATTCCCTTGGTAGATAATAGGGTCAGCATTTGATTGTGAGGAATTATAGGTCAGGTGAACAAAAGGACTTGAGTTCCAGTATGTTGTTACAACTACATCATGAAACATACACCCCCGCCCTTCTTCTTCCCGGAGAGATGCTTATTCCTGCCGGTGCGACGCACAAAGAATCCAGGTGGCTGTACCGGCTCTGACAGCATATCACGAGAGCCATGTTTCTGTGAAACAGAGTATGTTACGATCCCTGATGTCTCTCTGGAAAGCAACCCTTGCCCTAATTTTGTCTACCTTTTTTATCTAGAGACTGGACATTAGCAAGTAATATACTCAGAAGTGGTGGGTGTTGTGCGCACCTCTGAAGTCTGACCAGAAGACCAATCCGTTTGCCTCTTCTCCGGCGGCGATGTTTTGGAATCAGTTCAAATGCCCTGGGTGGTTCGACAAAGGATCCGCTTCGGGAAAGTCGTATTCCTGGTCATAGTGCTGGTAAGTTGATGTCTCTCTGATATCCAATAGTTCTTCCCGGCTGTATGTGGGCTAACAATGTAAGAAATAATACATAAAAAAACAAAATTCTGAAAAGTTTGCTAAGGACTATTTTTTTATTTTATTTAACCTTTATTTAACCAGGCAAGTCAGTTAAGAACAAATTCTTATTTTCAATGACGGCCTAGGTGTCGGCTAGAGATGAGTTAATGAGTGGGTTAACTGCCTGTTCAGGGGCAGAACGACAGATTTGTACCTTGTGGGTTTGAACTTGCAACCTTCCGGTTACAGGTCCAACGCTCTAACCACTAGGCTACCCTGCCGCCCTAGAAGCGAGGCAGCCGTCTCTGTCTGTGGCTGTCTGGCATCTTAAGATGGCCTGATTTCACGCTGTCTCTTCTGAACAGTTGATGTAGAGATGTCTGTTACTTGTACTCTGAAGCATTTATTTGGGCTGCAATTTCTGAGGCTGGTAACTCTAATGAACTTATCCTCTGCAGCAGAGGTAACTCTGGGTCTTCCTTTTCTGTGGCGGTCCTCATGAGAGGCAGTTTCATCATAGCACTTGATGGCTTTTGCGACTGCATTTGAAGAAACTTTAAAAGTTCTAGAAATGTTCCCTATTGACTGATCTTCATGTCTTAAAGTAATGATGGACTGTTGTTTCTCTTTGCTTATTTGAGCTGTTCTTGCTATTTTACCAAATAGGCCTATCTTCTGTATACCACCCCTACCTTGTCACAACACAACTGATTGGCTCAAATGCATTAACGAAAGAAATTCCACAAGTTAACTTTTAACAAGGCACACCTGTTACTTGAAATACATTCCAGATGTCTACTTCATGAAGCTGGTTGAGAGAATGCCAAGATTGTGCAAAGCTGTCATCAAAGCAAAGGGTGGCTACTTTGAAGAATCTCAAATGTAAAACATTGATTTGTTTTACACTTTCCATGTGTGTTATTTCATAGTTTTGATGTATTCACTATTATTCTTCAATGTAGAAATTAGTAAAAGAAAGAAAAATCCTTGAATGAGCAGGTGTGTCCAAACTTTTAACTGGTACTGTATATAAATCATTTGTTTACATGTTTTTTTTACTTGTTATGCAATGTATCCCAATACCCACAGATCTACCTTCATCTAGTGGCCCTAAACAATGTGGCTCGGGTAAACATTTGGTGTGCTGATAGGATAAAGCTGCTATTTGTAATACTTGTAGAATGTGGCTTATTCTGCTAAATGTGGCTTTGTAAAATGATGCCATCTTGTGGCAATTAGAAAAAAAGTCATGAGGTCCATTATTTAAATAAATAATTGACAACTCTTTTTCTCCCCAATTTCGATCTTCAATTCATGATCTATTAAATCTAATAACTAAAATACCTGAAATAATATTTTGTCAACAGCTGCAGAGGTAGCAGTTATAGTAACACACCACACCATGTGTCTGGATGACATTTGCATAGCTGCAGTTCACCAACCACTCCCATGCCTTCAAATTGTTTAACGTCTGCCATTAAAAGAAAAGATAGAGGGGGGATTATGTCAATGGTTTTTGCTCCACAAGTTTCTGATTTTTGCAGGCGTTAACATTTATCACACTGAAACATTATACAGTATGCTGTATGTATGTATTGTAAACTGGGTGGTTCGAGCCGTGAATGTTGATTGGCTGAGAGCCGTGGTATATCAGACTGTATACCACGGGTATGACAATTTATTTTTACTGCTCTAATTACGTCGGTAAACAGTTTATAGTAGCAATAAGGCACCTCGGGGGTTTGTGATATATGGCCAATATACCACGGCTAAGGGCTGTATCCAGGCACTCCGCGTTGAGTATAAGAACAGCCCTTAGCCGTGGTACATTGGCCATATACCACACCCCCTCCCGCCTTACTGCTTAATTATACCAGACCCAGCTCTAACAATGATTGGTGGCTTTGGCTGTTGCTCACCTATAGAATACCACAGTATGAGTCATAATACCCATAAAACATAGCAGTCAAACAAGGAAATAGTTCCAATTGTTTTTACATCATACATTTTTCCCATATGGGAATTTATTAACACTTAAAATAAGGGCCGTGTTTCCTGGAGGCTTACACTGGAGTGACGTTTTGATAACTGTGTATCTCTCTAGGACAAAGTGACTTCAATTTATTTGCCTGTATTTACCCTCCAAAAATGAACTGCTAATTTGCTGATAATGTGGCTACCATAAAGAACTACATTTGTCATTATGATCTGGACGAGACTGGCGAATTGAGGCAAATGTAAGAGTCTCTGGATCAACTATCTAAAAACTAAATGTAATAATGAATTTTGTTACATTTCTTTACATGGACAATTATTTAACTGGCTTGTGCAAGTTTTAAATTGACACTACCATTTAGCAAAGGTGTCGGCTAGAGATGACGTGCAGGAGTTTGCATAAGGTCTACTTCGATACTAATTGTCAAATCTGAGAATAAAAAGAGCTGAATATATTGATAAAAGTCACCTTGTCCGAGAGAGATTTGATATTGTTATCAAAAACGTCATGCCAGGGTAAGCTTACACGAAGCACAGACCTTATGTTAGGTGTTCCTAAAATTCTCTAAGGGAAAAACGATTGGCCCTATTTCCAGTTTGACCGCTAGGTTTTATGGGTATTATGACACCACTGGGTGCTCTTGTCCAAAAATGCCTGGGCAAGCCATAACTGAGGCGGGGATAGGGGGCGGGCGGTGTATCCGGTGCAGCAGTGACAGGGGAAAAGAGAGCACTAGGCGAGTTGTCAGCGGCTTCAGCTGGATAAACGTCGGGAGTCCTATTTAAGATAATTCAACAGTCAGGGATATTTTTTTTTTACTTTGATCTGGAAGGTACGTCTTGTTGCTTTATGTTGACTAATATTGTATACACAGTTAGCGATATTCCTGCTTGGTTGATTGTATTCAACTGTGCCGTCTACGCTTTAGTTAAGTGACGTTAGCGAGGCAATTGCTTGGGTTCAGTTAAGAAAGCTAACGTTAGCTAGCTAGTACAATTAACATTGGCTAGCTGAATTAGGATCGCCACGTTTTCAACGTCAATGAGTTTGCTACCTAGCTAAGTTAGGTGATGTCTGCTAGTTAAGCTACCTTGTTTCTCTAATATTTATGATAGCCTCCATGCGGAATGAATGGCCAGTCCAGCAGCCAGTTGGGGTGGGGTATATTAGCCACGACAACGTCATCGTATCTGATGAACCAAACTAACCGGCGGTTCCACTAAAAAGAAGAGGATGAAGACGGTAATGTAATTTAGCGTCAAACTCAACGAAATTAGAGAATATTTAGGTAACTGGAAAGTCTTGATTCAGAGAGCTTCATTCAGCGTTCAACACGCAATGTAATTTGGGTGTGTTTGTAACAATTTTGAGTACAATCAATCAAATCAAAGTATTTTGTCCACCGATACAATAATTCCCTGACGGAAGCGCATTGTTCCCGCAGAAGTGTCGTTCATTTTTTAAGAACATAGTTGCAATGATTGCACCACTTTATTTTAAATAGTTCGAGGAATAGGCTAATAACGTTACGTTTAATTGTGACGGAGCTTTCTTGAGATGAGACTTGTCTTATGTTATGTCTGGAAAAATAATATTCTGTAATTCTAATTTGTTTGGTGTAGTCAGGAAGACCAAGGGAGAAGGAATAATGTACTAGCCAGTATAACGTTACTTGCAGCTGAATAATACTCTGCAAAAGGGACGGGGGGGGTCAAGGCAAAGCATAGCTGCGCTACCGACACCGCTATGTTTCAACGATCGATTGGGTCAAATTAAGTGGATGAAGATATATTTTATTGAGACCATAAAGACGTTATGATTTTGTATCTGATTTATCTGTATTTTTGTATCCCCATAAACATTCCTCTATTGCTTACCTTCTAGCAGCAGCGGGCGCGCGGTGATGGGTCACCATGAATGGCCATGTATAATGCCAACCTACTTGTGTGACTTGGCTAGATGTGTTGAACAGCCATAGCTTTTATCAGCATTTACACTTTTCAGTCTGTTAAGTAGCATTTTGACCTTTTAACAGGCCATTTAGATTTTTACTGGATTTTGGTTTTCAGAACAAAGTGACTTGCCTATAAATTATTAGCCTTCATCCCCCTCAACACACTTTTATTCAAATAGTTTTGTTCGTAAGTAGCTTGGGAGTTCCCTTCCTTTGGAGAGATTGAGTGTGAGTCGTGGGTGCAGGACTGGCCATTGCTAGCTGTCAGTCGGACCTGAGGGTCGCATGTTAACACCACGGTCATGTTTGGTCTGGATGTCAGGACACATGAACTTCGGGCTGGCTGGCCCCTCGGATCACACCGTCGTTTCCTTAGAAGTCTCTCCCCTGCCTCCTATAGCTCTGCTGGGAGAGGAAGTGGGTCAGAATGCAGAGGGAAATTAAGTGTGAGATGCAAGGAAGTGTTAGGCTACAGAGGATGCAGCAGGGAGAGGGGTACTGAATCCCAAATCACTCCCTTGCACTTCCATTTGCGCATTCATGTGCGCCTCCACCATAATGCACAAGTGTCCCAAAGCTGAGTGAGTGAACATTATCGAGGGTTATAATTAGACCCTCCGATAGCCTCTTCCGCCAAGCCATCAAGGCTGTAGGCTACAGAGCTAAGTGCTATCCCGGCATGCACTGCGATGTGGTTGGAGTTTAAGCAATTTGATACAAAAGAATGGAGAGGCGTGCCTAATAATGTCACATGCATTTGTTAAATCATAAAACAAGTATGACATTTTAATTAAAAGTGGAACATTAATTGCACCATTCAAGTAACGATGTGTCCCGAAGTTGATTGGTTTATTGATCCCCTTGCCACTCTCTGGAAGTCACCACCCTGTGAGTTCAGTCAGCAACACGTGACAACGAAGGGCCCTCTGAGAGATTTGGTAGGGGCGTGGGGGTGGTTTGAGATTCGTGGAGAGAGGACTCAATGTCGCCGACCCCACTAATACCCCTCTTCTCCATCCGCATTTGTATGAATGGATTCCAAGATGAAGGTCCTTAAGAAATTCATGAGAACACAACAAGAGCACACATTTTCAGGTAGCAATTCTGTCTATTGGTAACTTAGAATGCAAACCTCTGTTAATAACATGTTCTACATTAAGTTAGTGTCAGGTTCTCTGTGCAAGGTGCATCTGAGTCCACATCACCAAGGTGATGAGGTTATGCCTTCCTCCTGAGACGACAACTCTACAGGAAAATTAAATGATTAAACTTTTAAATAGGATTTTGATAACGATTGGGAGTACACATAAGCAACTAATTAAGCCTACAGCCCTACACATTACTTTTGGTGGTTTATTCAGCCAATTTCTTTCTGCCCTGTGGAGGTGTCAAATCATCATGCACAGTTCTTGCTGGTTGTTTATTTGTAGACTAACACAGATTTATTATATTCAGATGTTTTTTAAACCAAACGGGCATGTTTTATATACAGAAATACCACTTGTTCAAATAAACAGACTAGGCAACTTGTAAAAAAAAAAAAGCATAACAGACAAAAGGTGATTTAATCATGGATTTAAAGTACAAATATGATTTTTAAAGACATATTGTTTGTTTAGATTTGACTTTCAGAGATTTTGTACACAATGTTACTAAAGATTCAAAGATGGGATTATCACACCCAACACCATTAATGATTCAGTCATGATGCACTATGACAAACCGTTTTTATAACTCCTAACCCTCACACAGGTGCATGATAAATGTATCCCATCCAGTGATTAACATTAATAGCAGGAGTTTTACATAAGTGCTTAAAATAGGATGAAGACTGTCTCTTTGTTTGTTTAGGCACTTGGACCTTGGTGCTGTAAACATGACACATCATGGAAAGGTGTTGGCGTCTTGCCAATAGTATCCTCTTTTGTGGGACGCCAAGTTTAATGCTGCGTTTTTAGATGGTATTAGATAGACGGCGAACCAGATGTCATTGTTTTCATGAGCCCACGTGGTAAATGCCTTCGAGGCTGGCGGTGAATGCCGTCAGCCGGCACGGTAGATGGGACTTGCCGCCAGTTCAAATATTTCAACTTTTGCCATCTGCCATAACGATGTTTTCTACTGGATGTTGATTTGCACTGTTTGTTTACTGAAATCACCATAGCAATGCATACAGTTGTGCTGGCTTGCTTTTGCCGTCACCCTCTCTATTGCTTTCTTATCCCGCTATACAGACTGGTATGATGGTTTTTGCATCCCTCATCTAAACGCAGCATAATGGTCTTTTTGTCCCCTGCATTTCCTTTGCCCTCTTCTGTGTGCTGCCAAACCTGCTCTGAGATTTGTTGAACTTGAGGGTGACGCCAAGATAGCATGTGATGTGTCTAACTACAGTGTCTTCCTAAAGTATTCACACTCCCTGACTTTTTCCACATTTTGTTTTTACTGCCTGAATTTAAAATGGATCTTTTGTCACTGGTCTTCACACAATACCCCATCATGTAAAAGTGGAATTATGGTTTTTAGGTTTTTACAATTAAAAATGAAAAGCTGCAATGTTAAGTATTCAACCCCTAAATATGTTAAGAATACATTTTTCTTTAGTCAGAATAAGTAGGATGGAGTTTTGAACCACAGCCTAATTTCTGTACCCCACACATGCAATTATCTTTAAGGTCCCTCAGTTTATCAGTGAATGTCAAACACAGATTCAACCACAAAGACCAGGGAGGTTTTCGAATACCTCGCAAAGAAGGGCAGACATTGAATAGCCTTTTGAGCATGGTGAAGTTATTAATTACACTTTGGGTGGTGTAGCAATACACCCAGTCACTACAAAGATACAGGTGTCCTTCCTAACTCGGTTGCCAAAGAGGAAGGAAACAGCTCAAGGATTTCACCATGAGGCCAATGGTGTTTTTAAAATGGTTACATAGTATAAAGGCTGTGATTGGAGAGAAACTTAGGATGGATCAACAACATTGTAGTTACTCCACAATACTAACCTAAATGAGAGTGAAAAGGAAGCGTGTACAGAATACAAATATTCCTGTTTGCAATAAGTAAAACTGCAAATAATGTGGCAAAGAAATCAACTATGCCCTGAATACAAAGTGTAATGTTTGGGGAACATCCAACACAACACATCTCTGAGTACCGCTCTTCATATTTATAAGCATGGTGGTGGCTGCATCATGTTATGGGTATGCTTATCATCCCCAAGGGAGTTCAAACTGAATAGAGCTAAGCACAGGCCAAACCTGGTTGTCTGCTTTCCAACAAACACTAGGAGCCATTTACCTTTCAGCAGGGCAATAACCTAAAACACAAGGCCAAATATACACTGGAGTTGCTTACCAAGATGACGTTGAAAGTTCCTGGGTGGCCTAGTTATTGTTTTGAAATAAATCTGCTTAAATCTATGGCAAGACTTAAATGGCTTTCTAGCAATGATCAACAACCAACTTGACAGGACTTAAATAATAAAAAATAAAAAAAATAATGCAAATATTGTCCAATCCAGGTGTGCAAAGCTCTTAAAGACTTACCTTGAAAGACACACAGCTGTAATTGCTGCCAAAGATGATTCTAACATGTTGAATACTTGTAATCAAGGGTTAGGGTTAGAATGTTTTTCACTTTGACCTAGAGTATTATGTATAGATCGTTGACAAAAAATTGACATACATTTAAATCCCACCTAACACGTGTGGGAAAAATCAAGGTGTGTGAATACTTTCTGGATGCACTGTAGATGTGACTTATTTGGTAAGTGACCAGGATCATGCATGGGTTGGATGAGCACACCATTCAGCATGATTTCTGTGGTGTATTCTTCTGGTCAAAAATAATTGTTTCATCACAACTATTGCCCACAGCTTTTTAATTATTTTTTTTTTACCTCATTTAATGGGGTTCATTGTCTTGGTGGATGTAACACAACAGAACCTTGCACCTTTAAATCCTGTTCTGTGATGGTAACATTTAACCTAGGCCTAGGTGGTCTGTCTAAAGCCTGTCCTGATTTAAGTAGCTTTATAGGATTGGTGGCGTGGGGGCTCATGTCTTGGAATGAAATGGGATTAGTGCATGCTTAGACGAAGGCCTTCATTTGAGACATTTTACATATTTCATTGTTATAGTTTAGGCTAGACCCTGGCAAGATCCTGTAACGGATCCTGACGTTCCAGTTTAAAAAATCAAGGTGAAATGGCAAATGCTGCCTTGTCCTTACTTGACATTTGATATGCCATTTGACCGTTGTTTGAAATGTCTGACTCGTCCAAGCCTAGATAATGTCTGACTCGTCCAAGCCTAGATAATGTCTGACTCGTCCAAGCCTAGATAGGTAGGGAAATGAGTGGATCAGTTCCAGTGTCTCGTCTTTTTGCACTGGCTTTGTCTGTATTTTGCAGGATACATTATTCTTGGCCTTTGTCCTCCCAGTCCCATGTTTTGTCAAATAATTCAACATTCCATTGAACTGCGCTGCAGACACTGTGCCCGCATGGTATTTTACAACAAGCAGAGCACAGGCCACATGGTCACCCAGGGGCAGAGAGGGGTGAAAAAGCAGCACCTTATCTTATTTAAGAAACGCGGTGGAATGTAGATGGAATTGGATTACAGTGGTTCACTGTGGCTTTGGTTACAGGAAAGGGATTTCATGTTTGGTATCTCCATGCGTTCTGCGTGGCAAAAGTACATGGAGAGCATTGAGGTGATGGTACAGAAAGAAAAGCCTTGGGACAACATGGATGGCAGACTCTGTGGCAAGAGAGGGGCCTCCACTCCAGTGTGGTGGCTATGTGGTTAATTGTTGGTAAGTTAGTTAATTAGAGATACTTAATGTGCACTCACTGACAAACAGATGGCAAACAAATACCATACAGCTATAGCATGTGGTGTAGTTATTATGCATTTCATCATCAAATAGGTTGTGGGCTTTGCTTTCCTTAATGTCATAGCCCTTTAGCTCGTCCTGTCAGTTGAGGACGCGAGGCCTAGTATCTGTCAACAAAATAAGCTCTCTCTGCTTAACTTTGTAAATCACTAGTATCCTCTGGGCAAATAGCTTTCAATTGACAAAATTACCAAATGGAACATATTTCATAACTTGTAAAGAACACACACAGTCCTGGTTAAATTCTGACATGTCAGGTGTTTGAAAAACATGGTCATTGCTCTTTTCCTTCCTCTGTTTCTGTGCCCTATTTTATTGGCCACTTTTGGCAAGTTTTTCTCTCTTGAGTTTGAATCCGTACCAACGTGTGATGTGAATATAGCCTAGTGATTGAACAGATTCCAATTTTGATGCTGTGTGTTATGAAGTGGTTCCATCATATTTGGTCCTTTTCTAATTCTGATCTCTTTCCTTGGCTGACTTTACCCCTCTCTTCTTCACATAGAGCCTGGGTGTGTTGTTGGGATTTCCTGGTCAAATCCTGCTGGTGATCCCTGCAGTGAGCTATGAAATTGAGTGCTTGATAACATTAGCACCGGTCTGGTTCCCAAGTAACCACTATGTAGTGAGGGTATGTTGAAAGAAAATTGTGAAATCTATTTGGATTGACATTGTTCACCTTGGCTTTGGTTGACCTCCTGCCAATACCCCATGTACTGTACCATGTACTTTTTAAAATCCCTTCTCTTATATTGTCAGTGGCTCTCACGTGTAGAGAGGGAGAGACATGCTGGGACTTTAAAGCAGAGAGGATGCTGACCTGATCTGTCAGTGTGGGTGGGGGGATTGGGATCCAACAGGATATGGCCCTTCCTCCTCATTTCCATGTCTGTGTACAATTTCCCTTTACTCAGGATTCAGATTGATCAGTAAACCAACCTTTCCCCCAGCCTGATACTGTCTCTATTTCCTTGTTTGTATTGTTTTGCAGCGATCCCTGTGGAACATTGTCTGGGTGGGGCAGTATTAGCGTTGCAGGCTTCTTATTGACAAACCAGTTTTGGCACTGATAGCCGTAGACAGAATGAGGTAACCATGTTGTTAGAACAGGGTTTTCTTCTGCATCAAAATGGGGCTTAGGTGGTGGGTGTGACTGGGCGTGGCCAATGGTGCAATCACTGATCAGTGTTTGTCACTCCTGTTAGCTGCAGTGACAATGTAGCTGTTTTAAAGCCTATTTCCTGCAATAATACATTATGCCATGCCGTATGTGATCTGAGTGACTCAAACATTGTAATTTTTTTTTTTTTTAAATAGCCATTTTAAATTCTCCTTGTCTTGCTTTTGTTTTGGTGACTTAGTTCACAAAGATCTTATTTAAAAAATAAATGGATCCATTTTATATTTTCTACATCTGTCTGGGTTTAGTCTTAAGTTTAAACTTTTCCATCCCAAATTAGTTTTGCTGTTCGGACAATAGGCTGCCTGCCCGAGAATTTCTATGCAGAAAACAACCTGTAGTAGTAGGCCTAATTGTGATGCATGAACATAACCATGTATGGAGTTAGATTGTGACTGAGCTGCAAGGGAAATAAAAGGCGTTCCCTCTGGGCAACTACAAGGTCTCGCGCTCCTCTTTTTGACTCTCTTCACCTCTTTTCAGTAACTGCTTCCCAGCCTTATGTCAGAGCATAACAATGTGCCTTGGTTTAATAGAAGGCAGCAGTCCCCACTCCCCAGCACTCCGCTTTGACTGTTTGGTAGAGGGGAGAGGAGTCCTCTAACTTTCTGTGTTCTCAAGGAAAGGGGGAATAGGCTGAAGTAGTGGTATGCAGAGAAGGATTCAAAAAAGTCACACTGGTTCCATTTCCTGCTAGTCATTTCCTCAGGCTGAGGGTCCTGGCCTATCAGTGGCAGCCAAAGCCATGGTGTGATCCTTGGTGGTCCTCCTTTCTGTCTCTCAACATCAGTTGATGTTGAGAGACATCTGACATCTCCGTGATCTGACTGGCCTGTCCTACGATCAGTGAACCACATGACCCAGGAGACAGTAGAGGGAATGACAAGGCACCCTCAGGAACAGTGACACATGGCTGAGACTCGGATTGGTAACAACCCTCTGTCGCCTCGCTGGTGGGGTTACTAGGCAGATGAGGCCCAGACTAGCCGGCTCAAACCACTAGTTAGCTTGATCCATCCAGCTTGGAGCTGATCTGTCATCAGTATTGTGGAATAGTTATAATGTTAAGGCTAGATTTTAATAGCGCTGCTCTCGGATCAGCTTTCTGTCTTTCAATCCTATCATTATTGACACATACTTCAACGACACACTTAGCGAAGGTTCTGTCCATGTGGTGTTTTGGGAAACATGTTATCTTCGGCCATTGTTGGAACGATGCATCCAATTAAACACTCGTAAGCCTATGTTCCATCGCTATCAGAGAACCCAGCCCTGGCTAACCTTTAGAGGGATACTTTGGGATTTTGGCAATGAGGCTCTTTATCTACTTCCACAGAGTCCGATGAACTCGTGGCTGCCACCTTTGTCTGTCCAGTATGAGGAAGTTTAGGGCCTCATTGACAAAATTCCAAAGGATCATTTTAACCTATCAAGCACCAGTACCTCTACTCATGTTGGTGCTCTATTGTATTTGTTAACCTTGACATATGCATTCAGATGAGACCCCTTGAGGACTGAATACAGTAGTGCAGGTCCAGCCTGGGAACTGGTTGATGTAATCTATCTACCACCAGTGATGACTGAGGATGCTGTGTGGAGCAGGAAGTATGTGATATCCTCCTGTAGAGGATAGGATAGCCAGGCTACGGTGCTCCGTCATGCAAGACTGTCTGACCGAGCTCTGTTACACACCTAACCTCCCCTGCCCACTCCGCTATCACTGTCACATACCACAGTTGTAAAATCCCAGTGTGCCTTAAATGTTCATTTTTGGAATTTCTTTCCTCCTTAATGCGCTTGAGCCAATCAGTTGTGTTGTGACGATGTAGGGGGGTGTACAGAACAGCCCTATTTGGTAACAGACCAAGTCCATATTATGGCAAGAACAGCTGAAATAAGCCAAGATAAAATACAGTCCATTACTTTATGACATGAAGTTCAGTCAATACGGAACATTTCGATTTTGAAGGTTTCTTCATGTGCAGTCGCAAAAACCATTTAGTACGATGATGACCCTCTCATGAGGACCGCCACAGGAATGGAAGACCCAGAGTTACCTCTGCTGCAGAGTTACCAGCCTCAGAAATTGTTAATAAATGCTTCAGAGTTCAAGTAACACACATCTCAACTGTTCAGAGGAGACTGTGAATCAGGCCTTCATGGTCAAATTGCTGCAAATAAACCACTACTAAAGGACACCAATAATGGTGGTGTTATGGTGTGGGTGTGCTTTGCTGGTGACACTGTCTGATTTATTTAGAATTCAAGGCACACTTAACCAGCATGGCTACCACAACATTCTGCAGCGATACACCATCCCATCTGGTTTGGTCTTAGTCCCACTATCACCACTATCATTTTGTTTTTCAACAGAACAATGACCCAACACACCTCCAGGCTTTGTAAGGGGTATTTGACAAAGAAGGAGAGTGATGGAGTGCTGCATCAGATGACCTGGGCTCCACAATCCCCCGACCTCAACCAAATTGAGATGGTTTGAGATGAGTTGGACCCCAGAGTGATGGAAAAGCAGCCAACAAGTGCTTTGCGTATGTTGGAACTCCTTCAAGACTGTTGGAAAAGCATTCCTCTTGAAGCTGGTTGAGAGAATGACAAGCTATCATCAAGGCAAAGGGTGGCTGTTTGAAAAATCTCAAATATAAAATATATTTTGATTTGCTTAACACTTTTTGGGTGACTACATGATTCCAAATGTGTTTTTCATAGTTTAAGTCTTCACTATTATATAATGTAGAAAATGGTAAAAATAAATAAAAACCCTTTAATGAGTAGGTGTGTCTAAACTTTTGACTGGTACTGAATATCACATCAATCTACTGACAGTCCGGCTCTCTGTTGTCCTCAGAGCAGTAGCCTAATGTAGCCCCTTCAATGTTTTCTTTTACATGTGGAGAAGTTTGCATAATGCCATGAAACAACTTTTTTTCCTTAGTTTTAGAGGGCAAATAGCCTTTTTATCAAAACGTTCCTGGTCTTTTTGTTTGGAGAAAAGTGATATCTGTGTGTGGCCTAATTCATGGCATGAAGTTGGGCATTCCGCTCTATGTGATATAATACCTGTTAAACAGAACTGATCTGACAGCAGCTTGCCTTCAAATACTACTCCTGGACATAGGGTTTAATTCACTGTGCTGTTTGTCTATGGCTGCACCTTCTCTCATAAATGTTACGTTTTAAACATTCCTTGGCTGGTATTTTACTGATGTTGCTAAGCAGCGTCTCAGTGTTTGTAAACATGGCCTGGAGACCTTGCTGTGACTTGGCAGGGCGTCCAGTCTCAACTAAGTCTCAACTATAGGGATGGCTGACTCACAAATTAGGCTAAAACTGACAACTGGTTCATTTGGCCAAACAGAGCCAGCCTGTCAAGCACGTCCTTACTGAACTGAGAAAACGCTTCTCCACTCTTGCTGTCTCAGTCAAAGATGTTCCAGCCTCAGCTAGCGCGCAGCATATCTGCCAACTGCCAATATCTGTAGCCATGGCCCTGCATTGACCCCTGATGCAGGGGCCGTAACGCATAGCAGAATGTCCCAGCGTGAATTGCTCCTCGCCAGGGATGGAGATTGTGGTCATTATGCATTCAGGTCAGGCAGACTAGTGTGGAGACCAAACTGGAACAGCAGGGTGTTTGTCTGACTATGAGGGGGGTCTATGGTTCATTGGGTTGGACAGACGAGGCCTGTGATGAGCAGGAGGGTAGCTGGGGCTGCTCTGCTGGTGGAGGTCCTGTCACTGCAGGAACAAAACGCTCATTATCCATGCATCGTTTCATCCTACTCATCCATCTGTGGATGATGTGTAGTAGACCTGGAAAGTGTTGTCTGTTAGCAGCAGATGAGTCACTGCCGACGGAGAGGAACCCTGTTGACGTTATTTATTTAACCGTACTTCTGTCGTAATGGAGCAGGTATCAAATGTACCCACTTGGCATCTATGCGCTCTAACGAGACTGATTTTGGTTTACTGTGATAATTAGCCATGGTCCCTCACACATTCTGGGGAACAACCAGGCTCTGCTCTGACTGAGCCAGGACCCTGGTGAGCTCTGCTGTTCACAGTGGACTACCAGTCAATGATTGCCTCCCCATTCTAGAGTTGGCTTCCTTCAGCCAAGGGACCATATGGTGCCATCAGACCCGGTGTGAGGAGAGTGGCTTTAATTGAACACTTGGAGTGGCCCTAAATTAGTATTTCCTTCCCATTAAACATGGACACCACGGTTTGTTCCTGAATAAAGCTGTTTTGTGCACAATTTCTACCACACTGACAACTTGGCACCATAGAGGACTAAAATGTCTGGCGTCTACATGTCTTCCTTTATCATACCTTCTTAAGATAGTGTTATTTCTGGAGTTGGCGTGTGTGTGATCTGCATTGGACCAGAAGCTGTCCGTATTGAATCTGCAGATTCAGGCAGCTTGATGGAAACTCATACAGGTTGCTGCAATGCTCTGTACTGGGCTGCTGTAAGCAGGCTGTTTCCACTCTGTGTTCCCTCAGTCTTGGATAATGAGAACATACGAGACTGGGGTCTTGTATGTCCTCAGCTTGGTTCGAAGAGCTGTAGGCCTACTGCGCTAGTACAGTATGGTCTAGATCGGCATGATGGTGTGAAAAAGGGGAAAACTGCCCGCTGTGACTGAACCTAAAGCTGATGGGTAACCTTCAGACCACACCAAGAGGGCTCAAACTGTGCAGGCCAACATGGCCGCCATGCCAAAATCTCAAACGTCATTAAGGACATTTGAGGCATTTTTTCTCTCCAAGTTTGTCTAAATTCTGTGGTTATTCCCTACAGCTCCCAGTTGGCTTAATGCCTGTCCTAGCTCACTCACTACAGTGTGTTTATGCTTTTGGCAGGACAATACGCTTGATTGTTTACATTACCTGTTTTCTTTTTTTCTTTTTCACTCAATCAGTTTATATATCAGCAGCACACAATCATATTGTGTGAAAAGACAGAGGAGCATGGAACAAATCTTGAAGCGTTAGCCAAAGTGTTGTGTTGTGGCCATATTGTTCCATACAGCTGTTATGGCATCACTTTATACAGAGTTTTGTGTGGAAAAAGCTGAATAAGCATCATGTTATCCATGCATGATAACCCTCCTTATAGCGTCGTCCTTGCTCTTCTCAGTCTCTCAGAACGCACACACTCAACGGGTTTGTTTTGTGTATGTTACTGTTAGACATGCTCTGGTGCCTTTGACGTACTAAGTTTAAAAAAAATGTTTTTTTAACCTTCAGCTTTGGGCTGGATGTATCAATGTTTAGTTCATGCATGGCTAATCTATGAGCATAATTACTTATATCCCTACTTTAAAGGCGACTGTTTTCTGGAAGCTGTGCAGCGTTCCCCCCCCCCTCCCCCCCCCTACATTTACCCTGACGTGGGCCAGCCCCCTAGCAATTTAGTTTAGCCAATGAGCTTCAGCCCCTCAACATTTGAGTGACAGATAATAAGAATCACACAGTGCCAGAGAGCGTGCAATGACGTGGTGCACACTTTTGGCTCGTGGGCTCTACTTTCAGAACTACTGGCTAAAAAGTATACAAAAGTATCTGAAAATATCTTTAACGTACTATTCCCTACAGGGGTGGCCTCGGCTGAGCCTTAAGCATGAGAACAGAGGGGATCAAGGGATCAACAGGAGAAGGTGCTTCTGTTTGGGTTGGTTATGACTCTGTGGATGAGGGATTGGACAAGAGGAAATGGTGGTTGATTTGTGTATGTTTCCACTGTTGGTTGCCCTGCTGCCAAGGTTCTTCCTTCCTTTATCTCCAGCATGGGGCGGGCATACGTGGGCTGTGTGCCTGAATGCCTCTAGCATGTTGAGGCTGGTGATGAGAGGTTAAGTCTAACCTAACCTACACCAGGATCTGAGCTTGTATTCCACAAGGGTTATTATCAGTGGAGTAGTGTTGCATATCTGCCTGTCACTGTGTGCCACTCCCATCCACATAAATAACTTCCTGCCTGACAGACACCACCACCACCACCACATGCCCTTCTTCGCAAGACAATTAGAATGGGAATGGGTAGGAAAGTGTGTGAATTGTAGATAGCCTGGTGCTGCCAGGCAGTCTTGCATCATATCAGCAGATCAGAGCTAGACTACACAGATCTGAAGTTCTCCTGTAGAATTCTCCGATACAGAGCTGAATTGTTCCTTTTATTCAGGCAAGTCATCCAGATCCTGAGGCAGCAAAGTGTCCCCAAACCATCACACTTCCTCCACTCCGATCCCAATTGAGATGTTGTGGCAGAACTTGAAACTAGAAGTTCATGCTTGAAAACCCACATGTCGCTAAGTGAGAACAGTTCTGCATGCAAGATCGGGCCAAAATTCCCCCACAGCAATGTGAGACTGATCAACAACTACAGGAAGCATTTGGTTGTTGCAGCTAAAGGTGGCACAACCCGTTATTGAGCGTAAGGTAGGGCTGGGCGATATGGCCAAAATATCATATGGTATTTTTCAAATTTATCACGCTATTTGACATTTGTTTTTTATGTTTTTGATTAATACAAGTTCTACATTTTCTTTGAGTAGTGCGTGACCCTATTCTACATTTTTTCAATGGGTCTTTATCCATTCGGAATGTTTTATACTGTTCAATTCAACTTCAACCTAAAATAATTTCCTGCGTTCCCATTCATTTCTACATTCCCTTCGCTCATTTGAGAATTTCCACACTGCCACGATTTGGGCAAAAATACTATGCCTTTAACCGAATGTTGCAATTGTGATTTCGATCAAAACACTTGGGTGAGCTTTTGGAATCATGGAAAGAGAATGTTTATTATAATGCTATATTTAGAATATAAATAATAGTGGGCTCTTTGAATACAGTGTTTGACATGACAACGAATGAAAATGCCATGGATGAGTTATTGTGACAGAATAGGATCCAAAGTGATGTTCAGGTTTTAAATTTAAAAAAATTCTCCTTTATTTAACCAGGTAGGCTAGTTGAGAGCAAGTTCTCATTTACACCTGTGACCTGGCCAAGATAAAGTAAAGCAGTTATTTATATATATATATACACACACACACACACACACACACACACACACACACACACACATACACATACACACACACTGCCTTGCGAAAGTATTCGGCCCCCTTGAACTTTGTGACCTTTTGCCACATTTCAGGCTTCAAAGATATAAAACTGTATTTTTTTGTGAAGAATCAACAAGTGGGACACAATCATGAAGTGGAACGACATTTATTGGATATTTCAAACTTTTTTAACAAATCAAAAACTGGTAAATTGGGCGTGCAAAATTATTCAGCCCCTTTACTTTCAGTGCAGCAAACTCTCTCCAGAAGTTCAGTGAGGATCTCCTGAATGATCCAATGTTGACCTAAATGACTAATGATGATAAATAAATACAATCCACCTGTGTGTAATCAAGTCTCCGTATAAATGCACCTGCACTGTGATAGTCGCAGAGGTCCGTTAAAAGCGCAGAGAGCATCATGAAGAACAAGGAACACACCAGGCAGGTCCGAGATACTGTTGTGAAGAAGTTTAAAGCCGGATTTGGATACAAAAGATTTCCCAAGCTTTAAACATATCAAGGAGCACTGTGCAAGCAATAATATTGAAATGGAAGGAGTATCAGACCACTGCAAATCTACCAAGACCTGGCCGTCCCTCAACTTTCAGCTCATACAAGGAGAAGACTGATCAGAGATGCAGCCAAGAGGCCCATGATCACTCTGGATGAACTGCAGAGATCTACAGCTGAGGTGGGAGACTCTGTCCATAGGACAACAATATTGCACAAATCTGGCCTTTATGGAAGAGTGGCAAGAAGAAAGCCATTTCTTAAAGATATCCATAAAAAGTGTCGTTTAAAGTTTGCCACAAGACACCTGGGAGACACACCAAACATGTGGAAGAAGGTGCTCTGGTCAGATGAAACCAAAATTGAACTTTTTGGCAACAATGCAAAACGTTATGTTTGGCGTAAAAGCAACACAGCTGAACACACCATCCCCACTGTCAAACATGGTGGTGGCAGCATCATGGTTTGGGCCTGCTTTTCTTCAGCAGGGACAGGGAAGATGGTTAAAATTGATGGGAAGATGGATGGAGCCAAATACAGGACCATTCTGGAAGAAAACCTGATGGAGTCTGCAAAAGACCTGAGACTGGGACGGAGATTTGTCTTCCAACAAGACAATGATCCAAAACATAAAGCAAAATCTACAATGGAATGGTTCAAAAATAAACATATCCAGGTGTTAGAATGGCCAAGTCAAAGTCCAGACCTGAATCCAATCGAGAATCTGTGGAAAGAACTGAAAACTGCTGTTTACAAATGCTCTCCATCCAACCTCACTGAGCTCGAGCTGTTTTGCAAGGAGGAATGGGAAAAAATGTCAGTCTCTCGATGTGCAAAACTGATAGAGACATACCCCAAGCGACTTACAGCTGTAATCGCTACAAAGTATTAACTTAAGGGGGCTGAATAATTTTGCACGCCCAATTTTTCAGTTTTTGATTTGTTAAAGTTTGAAATATCCAATAAATGTCGTTCCATTTCATGATTGTGTCCCACTTGTTGTTGATTCTTCACAAAAAAATACAGTTTTATATCTTTATGTTTGAAGCCTGAAATGTGGCAAAAGGTCGCAAAGTTCAAGGGGGCCGAATACTTTCGCAAGGCACTGTGTGTGTATATATAGGTAAGATTAGGGAGGTAAGGCAATAAATAGGCCATGGTGTGCAGAAGATGAATGTGCAAGTAGAGATAAATAAATACAGTATGGGGATGAGGTAGTTGGATGGGCTATTTACAGATGGGCTATGTGCAGTGATCTGCGAGCTGCTCTGACAGCTGGTGCTTAAAGCTACTCACTGTAGTGAGTGATTTTTGCAGTTCGTTCCAGTCATTGGCAGCAGAGAACTGGAAGGAAAGGCGGCCAAATGAAGTATTGGCTTTGGGGGCTGCTGGAGCGAGTGCTGCTATGGTGACCAGTGAGCTGAGAAGGCGGGGCTTTACCTAGCGGAGACTTGTAGATGACCTGGAGCCAGTGGGTTTGGCGACGAGTATGAAGCAAGGGCCAGCCAACGAGAGCGTACAGGTCGCAGTGGTGGGTAGTATATAGGGCTTTGGTGACAAAATGGATGGCACTGTAATAGACTGCATCCAGTTTGTTGAGTAGAGTGTTGGAGGCTATTTTGTAAATGACATGGCCGAAATTGAGGATCGGTAGGATGGTCAGTTTTAAGAGGGTATGTTTGGCAGCATAAGTGAAGGATGCTTTGTTGAGAAGTCTGAAGCGCATTCTAGATTTAATTTTGGATTGGACATGCTTAATGTGAGTCTGGAAGGAGAGTTTACAGTCTAACCAGACACTTAGGTATTTGTAGTTGTCCACATATTCTAAGTCAGAACCATCCAGAGTAGTGATGCTGGACTGGCGGGCAGGTGCGGGCAGCGATCGGTTGAAGAGCATCCATTTAGTTTTACTTGCATTTTAAGAGCATTTGGAGGCCACGGAAGGGGAGTCGTATGGCATTGAAGCTCGTCTGGAGGTTCGTTAAGTGTCCTAGGGGACCCTATAATCTTTGGCTACATTAAATCGTTATTCATATAGCCAACATTCATGCTTTGTCTATTCCTCTATGATTTTAGGAGATACTGTTGCACAAACGACATGCTGATTTAATCCTCCACCAGTACTGGTATTAGCTAGCTACGTTTGCTCTGACTCAGCTGGCTAGCTACACTAGCTAATAAAAGTACTAACTAGTGATTAGCATTAGTGGCTAACACAATTTAGCTTAACTTGCTAAGAAAATACTAACTAGCTGTTTGCAAATGTAAGAAACCCAAACTAATATTGGTAATTAACATCAAAGTGGAAACAACATTGTTGTCATCAACATTGTTGCATGTGCTGTATTGACCATGCAGACTGAAGTGTATCGTGGTCAAGCAACAACATATGTGCTTCTTGAGTGAAGGGGTGGGACTAGGTCTGTGGAAAGAGAGCGTAGATGGATGACTGAGTAAACTCTAAAAATGGATGTTACACACAGCGTATCACTTTTAACAAACCGAACATTCAAATACCGTTATAGAAGGCAAGGTAAAAACCCAAACCAGTCCGTGCATAAATACCGGTGTATAGTAAAATACAGTATATCGCCCAGCCCTAGTGTGAGGGGGCAATTACTTTTTCACACAGGGATATTGGGTGTTGGTTAACTTTGTTAATGAAATAAAATAAATGTTATTTGTAAACTCATTCCCTTTATCTAATATTAGGCTTGGTTAAAGATCTGTTAACATTCAGAATCAAAAATAGAGAATCAGAAAGGGGGCCAACACTTTTTTTCACGACACTGTATCTGAGAGGTTGAAGATGCCCTTTAAACCCTGTCAAACCAAGACTTATCTCTTGGTCTTATTAGACTGTGATTACACTTTAACCTGTGCGGTTAAAGTTTACAGATTTAATGCCCAGCCCTACTCTCAGCGTTCTGCAAGTTGACCCTAATTATCTGGTTCCTCGTTGCCAGTGTATGAGGAAGTACACAACAGCCAATGTAGGCGTAGTTCTTGTATTTCTGGTGGTGGATCAAAGGAATGATACAGTTATGCTCATTGCTCAACTCTAAATAATTTCCCACGCTGGCTCGTGTCTGCTGAATGTCAGCCTGGTCGTATGACAGAGGAATGGGGAAGGAGTGTTAGTCTGATCTGCCACATGGTTCCTCTGTCTGTACTGTAATGCTGCTGGAGAACCTTACATTAGTTTGCATCCCAAATTGCACCCTATTCTCTATATAGTGCACTACATTTGACCAGGGCCAATAGAGAGTAGTAATGATGGGGGTGGGATCAATACGGTTACATATCGGAATATTTTTTGACTACATATCGTATCTATCGTTTTGACATATAAATTATTTTTGCGCTAGTTGGCTGTACCTGCACCAAAACTCCAGTATTTTTCCTTCATAGCTTGATCTCCAACTTCTTTTTAAATAGGGAGTCCATTTGTTTTCAGCACTTTTTTTATTTTCAATGACTGATCAAAGCTTTGTTCCCCATTGTCCCTCTGCAGTATATGACGAGCAGTATGTTTGGAATATGGAATCTTAATACAATTACAGTATAGAATCGCAATACATTGTATCGTGATTGTATCTGGAGGTCCCTGGCAATTGCCATCCCTAGAGATTAGGGTGCAGTTTGGGATGCATACGAGGCTGAGCCTCATATCTGGGAGGGGAATGGGTACAGGGCTCAGAGTAACCAGGGGAGAGAATTTCCATTTCATGTGATTTTAGATTTTATAGGCCTAGATTCTTATCCTAAAATAATTTGCTTGGTTTTGTCTTTTATATCCTTGACCGTGACCACTTTGAAACTAAACCCCAAATTTCTCTCCAACCCCCCCCCCCCCCCCCCCCCCCCCCCTTCCTTCCACTGCCCAGATATGTTCAGGCGAGTTGTACGAGCGAGCAAATTCCGTCATGTCTTCGGCCAGGCGCTGAAGAATGACCAGTGCTACGACGACATCAGAGTGTCGAGGGTCACATGGGACAGCTCGTTCTGCGCCGTCAACCCCAAGTTTGTCGCTATCATCATAGAGGCCAGCGGAGGCGGGGCCTTCCTGGTCCTCCCTCTTCACAAGGTGAGTCTGGGGTTATTGACTATAAACACTGCATTGTGTGGATCTGTCGGTGGGTTTCACAAGGAAACCTGTGTCAAGCGACAGAGGGTTTCTACATTCATATGGGCATGTGCACTTTCTGCCTGAACAGATTTGGTCTATGGCCTAGTTTGACTGATCCTCACTGTCTGTGGCTTTGAAACATACTTCAACCCTGCTCCATCCCACACACTTTGGCCTGGGCCAGGCTTTCAACGCCCCCTGGGTATTCAACACGCCCTTTCTGTAGGGAACAACCAGGCCTGTCACACATAGCACAATTTACTGCTGACATACTCACACACACCCAGGGGAAATCACACATTGGCCACCTACAAATTCCAACATTGCAGTTTAAAAATGCGTTCATATTTTCCTTAATCATTCATGAGGATGAAGTAACAGCATCTCGGAGGCATGTTTCAGGCTGTGGTTGAGGACCGACAAGACGGGGGGATTTCGAGCTGCATGACTGTAGTCTCTGGTGGCCTGGGTGAGTGGGTGAGATGGAGATGGTTTTTGACAGGCTGGGTTGCTTAGCAGTGCAGGCAGCAGTACCTACTTGTGGTGGTCAGTGGAGAGAGACTGCAGACTGACTGGCCCAGATGTGAGAGACTGACACTTTGGTACAAAACTCTATATTCTGGGGAAGATCCTATAGAGCCCTTTCTGTGTTTGCAAACATTGCCGCACGAGGTGGATGCGTGCAAGTTGTTGGCAGAACACAGGGGAGTTCTTGTAGAACGCCAGCAAAAAACCGCCTCTGTTCCAACAACTTTTGGATTATAATTGGATTTTAAGGCTCGTATGAATGTCCTGCTTAATATAATGTTTGTCATCGTCAACCAACTGCATTATACTTGTGGGGAGGTAGGTTGCCTAGTGGTTAGAGCGTTGGTCTAGTAACAGAAAAGTTGCACGTTCGAATCCCCGAGCTGCCAAGGTAAAAATCTGTCGTTCTGCCCCTGAACAGGGCAGTTAACCCACTGTTCCTAGGCCATCGTTGAAATAAGAATTTGTTCTTGACTGACTTGCCTATTTAAATAAATAAAAATACACTTAAACCGGTAAAATGGCTCTTTGGCTAGCTTTTGCTACAGCCTATGTCAGTGAGCATTAGCTTTCTCGCTAACAACTGCTGCAGCCATAATGTATTTTGCAACGATCACAAGCAAATTATAATCTTACACTGTTCAAGCAAGAATCAGAACTTCATTGTGAGCGCATGAGACTCCAAGAAGTGATTTTGTTTAGAGGTAATAACGTAAATCTAGGCTATGTTGAATGGGCGCAGATAGCTTTCTTACTGCAGCCTAGAGTTGTGTGTGACGTAAGTGTGTCGTGTTCTGGAAAGGGGTCTATTAATGCTGTCTTTGTATCAACTCATTTTCTTAATAGTAACTTGTTTTTTTTTTTTCAACTCTTCTACATTTTGAACAGAAAGAAGCCCCTGTCAGCCCAGAGGCAGTTCAGCTTTAATGACAGGACTCTAAATGACCCCGTCTTAAAAGATTCACAGTTCATTTTCAAATATGTAATTTATCGTCTTCCCTCAGGGTGGGACAAAACAGTACCGTAGAATGCTGTAGCAGCTATCATTCAACTTTTTGTTCGTTGTGCCTGTAGGCCATCTCCTACGTCCTCAGTGGCGGGATGACACGTGTTAAAGTGTCTGAAGTAAGAGGATCATATTACTTAAGGGGTGTTAGGGTATTTTCAGAGGAAAGCATCCAAACTGGGGTCAGATATTTGATACAAGCAGGATGAGGAAGAGATGACGTCTGAGACATGGACACAATATGAATGCGAACATGGGAGGACAGGGCGAGAAGTGTTACAGTGCCTTTGGAAGCTAGGGTACTCCACATGGACAGCAAAGGCCATCCAGACAAGCTTTTGCTTTCAGCTTTGCCCTTTTGTAGCAGCAAGGTGGTTTTCCATTGAATGTCTGTTTTGCATACAGTAAATAAACATTGGCATTTCAGATTTCGTTACAGGGAGAACAATGTTAGTGTCTGTACCACTGGGATGATTGTCAGCTCTCCCTGAGTTGAGGGTTAGGAAACCTCACATAGGCTGGCTGGCTCTCTCATTTATCATAGTGTTGTGTACAACACAAACTGAACCAAAGGCCTCTGGGGACGGAACCTCCCTGTTCTGCTCACCTCCATATAAGGGTCCTTGAAGAGCTCAGACCACTTGGGTCAGACACTCGTTGAACCCAACGGGGGTAAGGGGGGGACTTTGGTCTGGAATGTCCCTCTGTAACCCCATTAGGTATTATTATGTTGTCATTAGTGTTCAGTAGTCTGGTTGCACCAGACATACGCCCACCCACATAAACATTAGAGGTCGACCGATTTATGATTTTTCAACGCCGATACCGATTATTGGAGGACCAAAAAAAGCAGTTTTTATTATTTTTTTTTATAATAATAAATTGTAATAATGACAATTACAACAATACTGAATGAACACTTATTTTAATACATCAATAAAATCAATTTAGCCTCAAATAAATAATGAAACCTGTTCAATTTGGTTTAAATAATGCAAAAGAAAGTGTTGGAGAAAAAGTAAAAGTGCAATATGTGAAATGTAAAAAAGCTAACGTTTCAGTTCCTTGCTCAGAACATGAGAACATATGAAAGCTAGTGATTCCTTTTAACATGAGTCTTCAATATTCCCAGGTAAGAAGTTTTAGGTTGTAGTTATTATAGGAATTATAGGACTATTTCTCTCTACCATTTGAATTTCATTAACCTTTGACTATTGGATGTTCTTATAGGCGCTTTAGTATTGCCAGTGTAACAGTATAGCTTCTGTCCCTCTCCTCGCTCCTACCTGGGCTCGAACCAGGAACACAACGACATCAGCCACCATCGAAGCAGCTTTACTCATCGCTCCACAAAAGTCGCGGCCCTTGCAGAGCAAGGGGAACAACCACTGCAAGTCTGAGCGAGTGACGTTTGAAACGCTATTAGCGCGCACCCTGCTAACTAGCTAGCCATTTCACATCGGTTACACTAGCCTAATCTCGGGAGTTGATAGGCTTGAAGTCACAAACAGCGCTGTGCTTGTGAAGAGCTGCTGACAAAACGCACAAAAATGCTGTTTGAATGAATGCTTACGAGCATGCTGCTGCCTACCATTGCTCAGTCAGACTGCTCTATCAAATCATAGACTTAATTATAACATAATAACACTCAGAAATATGAGCCTTGGGTCATTAATATGGTAGAATCCGGAAACTATTATCTCGAAAACAAGACGTTTATTCTTTCAGTGAAATACGGAACCGTTCCATATTTTATCTAACGGATGGCATCCATAAGTCTAAATATTCCTGTTACATTGCACAACCTTCAATGTTATGTCATAATTATGTAAAAGTCTTGCAAATTAGGCGGCCTAAACTGTTGCATATACACTGAAGTGACACAATTTCACCTGGTTAATATTGCCTGCTAACCTGGATTTATTTGAGCTAAATCTGCAGGTTTAAAAATATATACTTCTGTGTATTGATTTTAAGAAAGGCATTGATGTTTATGGTTAGGTACACAATGAAGCAACGATACGCACCGCATCGATTATATGCAACGCAGGACACACTAGGTTAACTACACATGGTTGATGATATTACTAGTTAACTAGTGATTATGATTGATTGTTTTTTATAAGAAGTTTAATGCTAGCTAGCAACTTACCTTGGCTTCTACTGCATTCGCTTAACAGGCAGTCTCTGCGTGGAGTGCAATGAGGCAGGTGGTTAGAGCGTTGGACTAGTTAACTGTAAGGTTGCAAGATTGAATCCCCCGAGCTGACAGGGTGAAAATCTGTCGTTCTGCCCCTGAACGAGGCAGTTAACCAACTGTTCCTAGGCTGCCATTGAAAATAAGAATGTGTTCTTAACTGACTTACCTAGTTAAATAAAGATTAAATAAAGGTGTAAACATTTTTTTAATAAATTGGCTAAATCGGTGTCCAAAAGTACAGATTTCCAATTGTTATGAAAACTTGAAATCGGCCCTAATTAATCGTCCATTCCGATTAATCGGTCGACCTCTAATAAACATATGCGCATACCCACATAAACATACGCACAAACGCACTGCTTGGTGGTGTTACTGTCTTTCTGGTCCAGCAGTGCCCCAGTGTCAGCCAGCCAGGGCTTGATATACCCTGTGTGACATACAGTAAGTTATTTTTTTTGTGTCTGTCTGATGTTGACAGGTCTGTGAGCAGGGCAGTGGGCCTTGTCATCTGACTCTGGCTTTGACACAGCTTTACAATCCAGCTTCCGCCTGCCTGTCCCACTCCCAGGTCCCAGATCAGCTTCTGATTCTCTGACTTCTGACAGATGATTCTGCTGTGGGTTTGTCTGACTTTGTACAGTAAGGGTGTGTTGGCAGAACATCGTCTGCTTTGACTGGTGGATTAAAAGTGAACTCGTTTTCAGATCTGCCTAGAGACTGTCTGGCAGTGTAACTGGTGTGAAATGGCTAGCTAGTTAGCGGTGCGTGCTAGTATTGTTTTAATTGGTGACGTCACTCGTTCTTAGACCTTGAAGTAGTTGTTTCCCTTTTGTGCAGCGATTAGGTAACGATGCTTCGTGGGAGGCAGTTTGATGTGTTGAGGGTCCCTGGTTCGAGCCCAGGTGTGTGTGTGTATGTGTGTGTGTGTGTGTGTGTGTGTGTGTGTGTGTATATATATATTTTTTTTGACCTTTAGTTAACTAGGCAAGTCGGTTAATTAACTTCTCTAGGGTAGGGGGAAGCATTTGGAATTTTGGATGAAATGCCTGCCCAAATTAAACTGCCTGCAACTCAGGCCCAGAAGATGGGATATGCATATAATTGGTATGATTTGGATAAACACTCTAAAGTTGCAAAAACTGTTAAAATAATGTCTGAGTATAACAGAACTGATTTGGCAGGCAAAAACCTGAGATTTTTTTTTTTTTTCTATTCAATGCCATTACAGTATCCATTGACTTAGGACTCAAATTGCAGTTCCTATGGCTTCCACTAGATGTCAAGTCTTTAGAAATTGTTTCAGGCTTGTATTCTGAAAAATGAGGGAGTAAGAGCAGTCTGAATGAGTGGACCCTGCAGTGTCACAGAGCTTTTTCATGCGCACGACCGAGCGTACCTTTCTCGTTTACCTTTTATATTGACGACGTTATTGTCCGGTTGAAATATTATTGATTTATTTAGGCTAAAAACCACCTGAGGATTGAATTAAACATCGTTTGACATGTTTCTATGAACTTTACGGATACAATTCGGATTTCTTTGTCTGCCTGTTGTGACTGCGTTTGAGCCTGTGGATTACTGAAGAAAACTGAGGTTTTTGGCTATAAAGGGACTTTATCAAACAAAAGGAACATTTATTGAGTAAATGAATGTTTTCTGAGTGCAACCATATGAAGATCATCAAAGGTAAGTGATTCATTTTCTCTATTTCTGACTTGTGTAACTCTTCTACTTGGCTGGTTACGGTTTGTAATGATTTGTCTGCTGGGCGATGTTCTCAAATAATCTTAAGGTATTCTTTGCCGTAAAGCATTTTTTGAATCTGACACCGTGGTTGGATTCACAAGAAGTTAATATTTAAACCTATGTAAAATACTTTTATTTTTTCAGAATTTTTATAATGAGTAATTTTTATAATGAGTATTTCTTAACCCTAGTGAGGTTAAGAACTAATTCTTATTTCCAGTGACGGCCTAGGAACAGTGGGTTAACTACTTTGTTCAGGGGCAGAACGACAGATTTTCACCTTGTCAGCTCGGGGATTCGATCTTCCAACCTCTCGGTTACTATTCAAACGCCCCAGTTGGGGCGAGGAGAGGGACGGCAGTAACACTGTTACAGCTGCATGGACTAATCTCCTTGGAATCTTGTGGGAGATTTTCCTTTAATGTCCTATCAACAGGCCATGCGCTGAAACTCTAAGAAGAGTTAATATTGTTTCAAATTGCCATTTTGTGTTTTTAAATATTTGGCTTGTGGCTTTTGTTTCCACAACATGTCAAAATGAAACGGGACAGTAATCTTTTAGAGAAAGGACGGGTCCATCTGGCTGCTATCTCCAAATAAGCTTAGAGAACGCGCATCTCTATGGCAGTGTGGAAAATGTTACTCTGCCAACAGAGAAGTTAGACTGCATTAATATAAACACTGCAGTTTCAGGGTTGTAAATGGCTTTTTGACTGGGATAAAACCCCTACACACCATGATGTTCAGAGGTAGCCTGTAACTTCTCAGCCTCATAGCAGGGTTCAGATCAATTTGTCTACGTATATCTGTCCGACACAAACACTGCCTTCTCTGCTCTTTTGCTGGGTCACACACACGTACTCACACTAGCCCATGTGACAGTGCATCTGGCTGGCTGGCCCATCTGCCCATGCTGTGCTGTTCCCGGTCTGTGTGGGCAGCCAGCTGCTCTGGGCCTTTGTCCCAGGCCTACTCCTAGCCAGGCTCATTCGGCCGGGGGGGGGGGGGGGGGGATCCAACCCCCAGAGTATGACCCTTCTGAAATGCACTTTGTGGCTCTTCATATGTTCTACATCCACATCCAGTATTGTTGGTGGTAAGTCAGAAGAACCACAGCAACCCTCCAATTAACTTTAGGTTTGAGCTTTGATTAATGGGCTTTTAGATTCACACCCAGTACTTTCCTGGCACTTTGCCTATTGTCCTAAGTGTGAGTGTGCTCGGACACGTTGGCCTGTGCTTGAGCTTGTGGAGCGAGGCTGTGTGTGAGGCCCGACGGTGATGGGGTTTGGCCTGTGACTTGGGCTGGGGCCTGTGCTATTGGTCAGTCTAGCGCCGGGATGGGCTGGGTCTGCCGTCTGTTTCTGTCTTGTGGTTCTGTGTGTAGGAGGGGGATCCTGTGGCAGGCCAGGTTGACTTAGCACCTCCCTGTTGCTGCCTGCCTCTTTGGCTGCATTGTCTCCTGTTAGGACAGATGGGGGATGTGTCTGACTAAACGCATGTGGTCTTCAACCCTCATGCTTTCAATCTCCTCCTTTCTGCCTCTGCGCCTGACGCTCTGTCATTTATTCCCTCATTTCCATGTGGAGGAAGCAGTGGGCGACTGAATGCTGTAGGAACTGTGCAGCGAGACATTCCTGCTTATTCCTCTCAATCTGCCGGGCCCTACTCTGGAGGAGAGGGGATATATCTCAATGAACCACAAGTTCTGATTTATATTCCCAAGCCTTGGAATCCCTCATTTTGATTCAGTCAAGCAGGAACTTGTTGAATTCTTTTTGGTGACTGGCTATTTTGTGTACTTGTGTTAAAAGACAGTTATTCAGACGTATTGAGGCAATAGGTTTAATCTGTCAATCTTTTGGGCTAAAACTACAATATGGGCTCATGTTCTAAACCAGTGGTTCAAACACTCATATTTGACCATGTTCTGTTTGGACCAATCCTCAATCTTTTAGCATCAGAAATCCCTGGGTGTGTGGACTGTGCTCACACAAATAAGTACTTTTTCACACACGCGTACGCAAAGGGTGGTATTATAAGGGTCTGCTGCTCAATCTTTATTCCAGGATCCATATTCTGCTACTGCTGTCACCACTGCTGCCGCTGTCCTGCTGACTGCAGATTTAACCATATATGGCCATTCACTGCTCCCCGCCTGACTTCCTTCCAGGACCATTTCCTCCCTGCCTTTCAATTGGCTGCTAGCATTGCCAGTTCTCTGTGATTTCAGGGATAGTCTGGAGAGGTAAGGGGGGGCCTAGATGAGAGATTCTTGAATCAAGTGGTGTCTCATTGCCATGTTCTGTTGGTTATCAGGGACACTATTAGCGTCATTGGTTTTCTAATCGAAGGTTTAGGACTATGCTTGCTTGTTGCAAATTTTTATTATTTGTAAGAGTTTCTGAATTGGATGGCAGTTAAAAACTGGGAGTTCAAAAATACATTTTTTTAACGCACTGAAATGGGAAGTCGGAGATTTCAGAGTTCCCAGTTGTTTTGAATATGGCATTAGTCTCAGTGGAGAGAGGGTGAGAGCAGCCGAAGGGTCTGTCTCTCTTGGTCCATGCTCTCTCCTTTCCTCCGGTGAGACAGACCAGAGCGAGGGGACACAGTCTTCCACCTGATGGTGGAACTCAAGTAGCATCTGCCTCGGGCACAATTTCACATTGTTCCTTTGACCAGATACTTTGACCAAATACTCCTCTTTCTTAAAATAGGCAGAACAAGCTGCTAATATTAAAAACACAGGGCTATCGATACACTTGGCTACTCATTCATTGCAAGTAGAGAAGCGTGTTATATTTTGTAGTAGTGTTGAATAAAAACAGTGATCATGCTGAATATAACATGGACATGAACTCACTCGTAAAAACAGTGCCCATGCTGAATATAACATGGACATGAACTCACTCGTAAAAACAGCTCTTAGCTTCTCTGGTCATGGGTTTAAAAATTAAGAAATCTCACGGAGGCCAGAATCAAAATTTGCTGTGGCCAGGGTCGTGGAAACTGTAGGTAGGCTCGGGGATTTGAGCTATCCAATTGGCCAGTGCAGTAGGCGCTCTCGATTTAGCCACATCTCCCGGTCCACCGTGTAGGCAGAGTTGGTCTTTTCAGACAAATTTAATTTCTTAAGGCTGAGATCCTGTTAACGGGATCGATATGACAACAGCCAGTGAAAGTGCAGGGCGCCAAATTCAAACATCTCATATTTAAAATTCCTCAAACATACAAGTATTATACACCATTTTAAATATACTTTTTGTTAATCCCACCAGTGTCCGATTTCAAAAAGGCTTTACAACGAAAGCACACCATCTGATTATGTTAGGTCAGTACCTAGTCACAGAAAAACACAGCCATTTTTCCAGCCAAAGAGAGGAGTCACAGAAATCAGAAATCGAGATAAAATGAATCACTAACCTTTGATGATCTTAATCAGATGACACTCATAGGACTTCATGTTACACAATGCATGTATGTTTTGTTCGATAAAGTTAATATTTATATCCAAAAATCTCAGTTTACATTGGCGTGTTACGTTCAGTAATGTTTTGCTTCCAAAACATAGTGATTTTGCAGAGAGCCACATGAATTTACAGAAATACTCATAATAAACATTCATAAAAGATACAAGAGTTATGAATGGAACTTTAGATAAACTTCTCCTTAATGCAACTGCTGTGTCAGATTTCAAAAAAGCTTTACCGAAAAAGCACACCATGCTATAATCTGAGTACAGTGCTCAGAGACCAAAACAAGCCATACAGATATCCGCCATGTTGTGGAGTCAACAGAAGTCAGAAATATAATTATAAATATTCACAGAACTTTGATCTTCATCAGAATGCACTCCCAGGAATCCCAGTTCCTCAATAAATGTTTTTGTTCAATAAAGTCCATTTATGTCCAAATACCTCCTTTTTGTTCGCGCCTTTAGTTCACAAATCCAAATTCACGACGTGCAGGCCAGACAAAGTCAAATTCCATTACAGTTCGTAGAAACATGTCAAACGATGTATAGAATCAATCTTTAGGATGTTTTTAACAAATCTTCAATGTTTCAACCAGAGATTTCTTTTGTCTTTAGAAATGCAATGTAACGCAGCTACCTCTCACGGGAGCACTCCTGAATGAGCTCATGGCACTCTACCAGACCTCTTACTCATTCAGCTCTCATTCTCTCCTCCTTCACAGTAGAAGCCTCTGAAGACTGTTGACATCTAGTGGAAGCCGTAGGAAGTGCAATCGGACCAAATTTACACGATCTTGGATAGGTTAACGACAAACCTCAGATTTCCCACTTCCTGGTTGGATTCTTTCTCAGGTTTTTGCCTGCCATATGAGTTCTGTTATACTCATAGACATCATTCAAACAGTTTTAGAAACTTGTGTTTTCTATCCAAATATACTAATAATATGCATATCTTAGCTTCTAGGCCTGAGTAGCAGTTTACTCTGGGCACCTTATTAATCCAAGTTACTCAATACTGCCCCAAAGCCATAAGAAGTATGGTTCAAAATGGGAACAGTTTGTTTGCCTACCCGGTGCACAGGACTTCTGAATCAAGTGCACCTAGCAGCGGTACCGCCAAAAGCGGTAGGTGATCAACTAGGCATGCCTTAAAGATCAACCAGTCGCAATCGACCGGTTCGTGACCACTACTATAAACATTTTTGTTAGTGGGCTTTGTAAGAATGGTGGGTCCAGGAGTCGTTCCTCTTGATCTCTATGACAAACACTTACTATGAGCAATAGATGTCCAGTTTCTTTCTCTCTCGCACTCCCTCTGTGTACCTGCAGGCTCTCTCCCAACCTGACTGGGACTGGGCAACCACATGTTGGTCTTGGCTCCTACCCTGCCGTCACTCATGCCTGGCCAGCTGTCCTCTGCTTTACCCCTCCATTACTGTGTTAAAGCTGGAGCAGACTTCCAGCCATTTAGTCAGAGCAGAGAGAGGGCCCAACCGTGGTGTCCAGTCTGACTGTACTGTACCCTCCCCTCTGTGCTGCAGTAAATCATGGAGACCAGCCTGGGGTCTGACTGGGCTGCAGCTGTGCTTTCAAGGCCATAAACTCACAACGTGAAGTGGAAAAGTAAAAATAACCATGGTGCTCTGAGGGAAGCATGCTCTATAGGAGTGCTTTTACACGCGTCACGTTCTGCTTGTAAGGATGCGCTTGTGCGTGACGCCTCTTTGATTTAGGTATTGAAAGTGTTATTTCTGTCATTCATTGTCCATTAAAAAAAAGGTTCTTGTTATGAGGTTCAAGCACATTTTGTGCAGCTTCACTTGTTGCTATGCAACTGGTCTGCTTGCTTGACACACGTTTTCTCACAGGATATTATACAGCACAGAGTCTAGTCCAGGTCCCTGGGTGTTCTGGTCATTAACATCAAAACACGTGTAGACCGTTAGGGACTGAGATTAGTCTTGAATGCTTAATTCAATCTAGCCTAGGCTTTATTTAATGGGTTGCCTCAATTTCGCATCAAGATTGACTGTGCTATTCAGCCCTGTTCTACTCAACAGGCTGTCAAATATCTCCACTCCCACCTCGTCTACATGAACCACACTCCTTCCCTGTCTCCTGTCTCTCCCACCGGGCTGGTTGCCATGGAGATGATGATCAGCGGTCTTGTCTAACCATTCCTTGCTCTGCGGGTTTGGTCTATCTCAGGAGTAACTCTTTGTGCTCCTTGTGTCGTGGACGTGTTATGTGATGTCACTTTAACAGGCAGGCATGTAAAGGGGCTGCGCCAAGTAACTATCTGTTCACTGTGTTCCTACATGTAGGGATTCTTACAACTGCCTGGTCTCTAGCTTAGAGCACTATTCTCTCTACTTCTTCAGCGCCTATCCACTCACCTTAACTTCAACTTTGGCAAGTTCTGACCTTGTACCTTTTTTCTCCGGACTGTTTCCAGTTCCACATAGTTCCTGTGGTTACTGGATGACATGGGGGTAAATATTATGACAGTGTAATACGATTCAGGGCTGGCTGTGTCTTTGATACTGTACCTGCCAAGGTAGGTTGCCACAGGCCAGTCCTCCTACTGCTCCTTATTATCTCAATGATAATGTAGCGTAGTTACCGGTGTTAACCTGAATTTAGCAGTGGTGGAAAAAGTATCCAAATGTCATAGTTGAGTATAAGTAAAGATAACGTAATGGAAAAGGACTCAAGTAAAAGTGAGTCACCCAGTAAAATACTGCTTGAGTAAAAGTATTTGGTTTTAAATATACTTAAGTGTAAATAGTTTCCAAATCCTTATATTAAGCAAACCAGACGGAGCCATTTTTTTTGTTGTATTTACGGATAGCCAGGGGCACGCTCTCACCTTCAGACATAACTTTCAGATGAAGCATGTGTTTAGTGAGTCGGCCAGATCAGACACAGTAGAGATGACCAGGGATGTTCTCTTGATACGTTTGTAAATCTGACAATTTTCCCATCCTGCTAAACAATCAAAATGTAGCGAGTACTTTTGGGTGTCAGAGGAAAATGTATGGAGTAAAAAGTACAAAGTTGTCAAAAATATAAATCGTGAAGTACAGATACCTAAAAAAACAAACTACTTGAGTAGTACTTAGAATGTAAAAGATTGATTTGTTTAATGTAAGCCTGTTTTTCATTATGCGTTGAACAGTCGTGGTCTAAAGAGTAAGATAGCCTACGTGTATGTACTGTTATCAAAAAAGGCTGCATGGTGGTGCCTGTACCTGCCTTAGAAATGTTGAAACATTTTTGGCTGTGATCTGTTGATTGCCAGTTCTTTCCTAACCATCCGTGACCTCACCGTACACAGGCGTTCCAGTCTTATGTAGATAATCACAACGCTATCAAATAATATATATTCAGGCTTGAAGCGAGATCCTCATGTACTTCCCTCGGACCGTGGAATTCCTTATTGTGTATAGCAGACACAAACAAGATTAACACCGCTGGACCCTCTTGCTCTCATTAGTCACAGCCATACCAGAGCTGCCTGTGGCTGAGGTGGGGAATGTCTGGAATGACAGGCTCTCAGGCCCGCTGGACGGCACTGTCGGCAGCCCTGTGAACCCGGGGGGAGGGTAACAGGCCTGCAAGCAACCCTGTGAACTGTGGTGGAAACAGGCCTGCAAGCAACCCTGTGAACTGTGGTGGAAACAGGCCTGCAAGCAACCCTGTGAACTGTGGTGGAAACAGGCCTGCAAGCAACCCTGTGAACTGTGGTGGAAACAGGCCTGCAAGCAACCCTGTGAACCGGGGGACGGTAACAGGCCTGCAAGCAACCCTGTGAACCGGGGGACGGTAACAGGCCTGCAAGCAACCCTGTGAACGGGGGACGGTAACAGGCCTGCAAGCAACCCTGTGAACCGGGGGACGGTAACAGGCCTGCAAGCAACCCTGTGAACGGGGGACGGTAACAGGCCTGCAAGCAACCCTGGGAACTGGGGACGGTAACAGGCCTGCAAGCAACCCTGGGAACCGGGGACGGTAACAGGCCTGCAAGCAACCCTCTGAACCGGGGACGGTAACAGGCCTGCAAGCAACCCTCTGAACTGGGGACGGTAACAGGCCTGCAAGCAACCCTCTGAACTGGGGACGGTAACAGGCCTGCAAGCAACCCTCTGAACCGGGGGACCACCTGTGGTGGTAACAGGCCTACTGCAGTCCTAGAGCAAGTTTGGCCCGGCTAACTCACACTCTAGTACACTCAGAGACCGAACACACAGGGCTGCCATCACTGCTTCTGGGCTCAATGTCCTCTCTTCACAAGCCAACCATGTAGAGTATGTTGGTTGGGTGAGAGCCTGTACTGGACTGGTGTTTTTTTTGTTGGTAAAGAGCAACAAAAGAGTGTTGACAAAAGTGTATAATTTGAACAAGGGTGTGAGATGTCTAACAGCCAGATGTGAAATGTTCTGAGGAATATGAGTCTGGAGTAGAGTGGTGATGTTCTCCCCAGACCCTGTGCACATGGCACCCTATCCCATATCTAGGGCCCAAAGGGCTCTGGTCAAAACAAGTTGTGCACTATAGGGAATAGGGTGCCATTTGGGGCACAGCCTTAATCTCTCTGGGGTCTGTGGACCAGGCAGGCACCTAGAGGACACAACTATTTTAAGCAGGAAATACCAGTGAGCCAGGCAGGCAGAACTACAGCACTTATTGGATACTACTGAATAATATAGCAGTGTTTTGTCATTCACAGTCAGCACATATAGGCCAATCTACTGCACACACCCAGGTCATAGTCTGCCATCTCCATACCTTTGTCCCTGTAAATAAACATTCAGGTCTACTGGCAACTGCAGGGCTCCCTTGCAAAAATGAGACATTTGTCTCAATTGGGGTTCTGTGCTAAAATAAAGGTCAAATAAACTACTAGAAACCTGCAGCTCGACATGAATGACCCACTGTGCTGTTTACTTTCTGCATCTACGTCATATTGTCTACCTGGGCAAGGCCTAAGCAGGAAAGAAGAAATGGATGTACTGAGCAGTGTCCTTGTATAGGCCTATATCCCTCTGTGACTCCTGGTCCTCTGCTGATAGAGGTTGAGACAGCCCTTTCCCCCCACCCCCCAGCAGCCTACGTCCCTCCACACGGAGTTCTGGCTTTTGTTGCTGCACATCCTGCTGCTTACAGCCCCCCCCCCCCCCCCCACACACGCACACTTTCAGGCCACTGCTGCAATATGGGCCACTTTGCTTGGAACCATGCCAACCTTTCTCTGACTCCACAACCGACTCCCTCCCTGCTCTGCTTGTCTTCCTTCCTCTCTGGCTAAGTATTCAGAGAAGCTTATCCCTGACATGCTGACCACACCGCCCGCGTTGCGTGCGTGAGTGTTGCACAATAAATGTACACGTTGTTCAATTTCATCCAAACTGCCCATGCTTGTCAACGAGAGTCTGCCTGATACGCTTAGTCCCGCCTCATCTCCTCGTTGGTTTTTAGGCGCATATACCCACGTGGGTGATTTAGAAAGATGAACTGAGGTCCTAAAGTTGGTTGGCAACTGCCATATGAAGTCCAAAGAAGGAGAGATTATTAGATACTAACTTGGTTTACCTTTTTATCTGTGGATTGTCATAGTAGGGAACACACAATTTTGTGTCTCAATGGGTCAAAATTCGAATGAAGTTCCAGAAAAAAATGACCTTGTACATTTGATATAATAACAACCAAATGTTTATCCCAGGACAAATTAGCTAGCATCAGCAGGTTTCATGTTTCGACCAGTCCCCAAATGAATCTAGTTGGTTCAGAGTTCGTTTTGATAGTTCAACCTGCGTGTCCTGACTGCGTCTAGACGCGCGTTTCCCGGTCTAGTCAGCATGTTACTCACAGGCCCAGAACAGGAGCTTAGTATTTCCGGGAGTGTTCTCTGGACAAGGCGGGGCATGGAGTCATGGACGAGGTCTTGTCATTTTTGACGCACGTATAGCAAACTCCCGTAGACTGGACTTTGGTCACTGAGCTTGGAGTTTGAGTATGTGTCATAGCCCAACTCTGTCAGTCAGGTGATGTTGTGAGGGAGTCTGAGCTGTCGGGAGGACTGTCCGTCATCTATGGACTCGGTGATTTGTCCCCATTATGTCCATCTCTGGCACTCCCAACATGAAACCCCTTTCTCAAAATTAGTGGTTGAACTACTGTGACTCACTGACCACTTGTAATCAGGTTTTAACCTAATAGGCTCGTATGGTTCCTTTATTTGAGAAACATTAATAATTCCTGTGACTAACGGAGTTAATATATTTATTTATTTATTTATTTATATAGGCCAGTTTAACAAAACAACTACCCAGTGTCATATAATCTAGTCCTTGCCAAATCGGACAGTGAGTCAGTCATGTTGATATTACTAAGCAACAGGACTGTATTGTGACATGTGAGCAGCAGAGTTGAACTGGCCAGTCCTTTGTTTTCCTCAGTGGCACAGTAGGCAGGGAAAGGATGGGGGAGTCCTCCGACAACATACTGACTCATATCCTGGTATGGAATGGCTGTCTGAGTCCTAGTGGCCAGTCTACTGCCTGCTATTACACAAGCATTTAGACATAGGGCCTAGACTGCCCACTCATTGTTTGTAACCTCTCTCTGTCTACGTACGCCTCTAGTACATCTCCACGAGGACAGAGCTTCTTCATACTTGAATCTGGTTGTGTTTTGACTTCACACACTTAAGTTATCTGAATGGCCATTCTAAACATTCGTCTTGAGTTTTGATGAAAAACTAAAGGCTCTAGTATGTAACTAAAAACAGGGCCTGTAAGGATTGTCTGTCTACAGAGAACTGGAAAGCTCCTCTCGTCCCGTGAATATGTAGCGCTTATATTTAGCCCCTCTGAAATCATTGTTGTCATGGTGCTGGAATGGCTGTGGGCAGTGAGTGATATTTATGATGCAAATCCATTATACTTTAATTAGGGCTGCCGCCATTACAGCAGGGCTCCCTCTGCCTCAGTGACATCATCTGACTGTCAGGCCCTATGGTGGTCCAGCTGGGGATTCTACAAACAGGCATGTCAGTCTCCCAAATCCAACCCTAACCTCCACAGCATTTTCAGAGCTCACGTTACTCAGACTTCACACTGTGGAGAGCACCTGATCCTCCAATCACTTGGGGTCAGAGGTCAAGATAGAACCCGCCCTCCCAGGCTAGGCTGATGTAGTTAGTCAGCTGGGTGGCCAGGAAAGCCTTCCGTTTGTCTGGCTCCTTTTGTTGTATGACAGCTGGTTATTTCTGGTCATCTGGCCTGTTGTATAAGGGTGTTATATAAGGGCTCAGATTCAAGGTTATCTCAGGGTTTCATTTTAAAGAGCAGAAACTAAGCATCTGCTGGCATGTCTATGAGGATGTTATTACCAACAACATGCCTTCATTTTAGGGCTGTTCCCAACTAAAAATAAACATTGTTCAACCGAGAGTCGTCCTGTTCTTTAGACCAATCGAATTGTTCTAAATTGAAACAAAATGTTCCATATACAGTGCCTCCGGAAAGTATTCAGAGCCCTTTTTCCACATTTTATGTTACAACCTAATTCTAAAATGGGATATATATTTTTTTAAGTCCTCACCAATTTACACACTACCCCATAATGACAAAGCAAAAACAGGTTTTTAGAAATCTTACCAAATGTATAAAAAAAAAAAAAACGTATTTATTCAAACCCTTTGCTATGAGACTTGAAAATGAGAACATGTTTATCCTGTTTCCATTGATCATCCTTGAGATGTTTCTACAACTTGATTGGAGTCCACCTGTGGTAAATTCAATTGATGGACATGATTTGTCTATATAAGGTCCCACAGTTGACAGTGCAGGAATTGTCTGTAGTGCTTTGAGACAGGATTGTGTCAGGGCATAGATCTGGGGAAGGGTACTTAAAAATGTATGCAGCATTGAAGGTCCCCAAGAACACAGTGGCCTCCATCCTTAAATGGAAGTATGGAATTACCAAGACTCTTTTCTGGAGCTGGCCGAACTGGGCAATCGGAGAAGGGCCTTGGTCAGGGAGGTGACCAAGAACCCGATGGTCACTCCGATAGAGCTCCAGAGTTCCTTTGTGGAGATGGGAGAACCATCTCAGCAGCACTCCACCAATCAGGCCTTTATGGTAAAGTGGCCAGACGGATGCCACTGCTCAGTAAAAGGCACATGACAGCCCGCTTGGAGTTTGCCAAAAGGCATCTGAAGACACTCAGACCATGAGAAACAAGATTCTGTGGTCTGATGAAACCAAGATTGAACTCTTTGGCCTGAATACCAAGCGTCACATCTGAAACCTGGCACCATCCCTACAGTGAAGCGTGGTGGCAGCAGGAGGTTTTTCAGTGGCAGGGACTGGAAGACTAGTCCGTATCGAGGGAAAGATGAACGGAGCAAAGTACAGAGAGATCCTTGATGAAAACCTGCTCAGGACCTCAGACTTGGGGCTAAGTTTCACCTTCCAACAGGACAACGACACTAAGCACACAGCCAAGACAACGCAGGAGTGGCTTCGCGACAAGTCTCTGAATGTCATTGAGTGGCCTAGCCATAGCCCAGACTTGAACCTGATCGAACATCTCTGGAGAGACCTGAAAATAGCTGTGCAGCGACGCTCCCCATCCAACCTGACAGAGCTTGAGGATCTGCGGAGAAGAATGGGAGAAGCTCCCCAAATATGGGTGTGCCATAATATTGTAGCGTCACACCCTAGAAGAATCAACGCTGTAATCGCTGCAAAGGGTGCTTCAACAAAGTACTGAGTCAAGGGTCTGAATACTTGTGATATTTGCAAAAATGTCTAAACTGCTTTTGTTTTCATTATGGTGTATTGTGTGTAGATTGAGGGGGGGACAATTTAACCCATTTTAGAATAAGACTGTAACGTAACAGTGGAGTAAGTCGAGGGGTCTGAATACGTTCCGAGTGCACTATAGACCCACACCCTAAGTGTTTCAATAAAATCAATTACATATGTACTGAGCCTGTCTGATTTAAGCACACTTTGTTTGATGTAAATAATTAATATACACACAAATTAATCAAGAATGGCCACACTGTTTAAAAAATAAAAAAAGGCTGTGCCTTTGTGACTGGTGCATGTTGTCTCGCTCTCCTCCCTACTGCAGAAAAAAAGGCACCAGAGAAAAGCAAATGTTTATTGCGCTGTCCGTGCTGCAGCGGCATCATCAATTTGGCGATTTTTGGTTTCTTGTTTCTGATTGAAAAGTTTTGTTACCGAAATCTCATTTGTTTTACGAAAAACATGGCCAATTCCCTCAACCCTTGCTCTCTTTATGTGAAACATGTAAACATTGCATGCATTTGACCAATAGGCTATAGGTCAGGCCTTATCATAATCGCATCAATAAATTGGTTATAATAAACCATGAAAACGGTAATGTCGACAGCAAATGGATGCGGAGGATGTGGGGAAAAAAACTTGAAACGGGGGAATGTTTACTGGTTGCTCAGGTGGGAAAGTGAAATTCAGAACTGTGGAAGACAGTTCACTTAGTTGTGGAAACTACTGGATATCAATAAAAAGGAGGGTATATGAGCAAGTGTTGAGTATTATGTGCCAAACAGGAGCTGTTTGATTACAATATTATTTTCAGACCATTTTGAACAATGCAAACATCACTAAATAAATAAATGCACTAGAGTCGTGCCTCAATTTTCTAATACAATTAGGCTAAGGGCTTTTTCCTCGTTTCTTCTGCTGCCTCTGCCACATTGTTCTTAATCCCAATATGCTGGATAACTTTGCTAGTATGCACATAGCAACATAGGGAAAGGTGCTAATTCCGTGGGCAGCGACCGTGAGAATCACTACATATTGGCACCTAAGTATCGTGATTGTATCGTGAGGTCCCTGGCAATGCCCAGCCCTAGTCAAAATGTCTGGTTTGTACCTGATAGAGCGCCTTCTCTTTTGGTTGGAGGGGTATTCCTGTTTTCCTCGCCTCAGTCACTGGCCTCCTTCACACAGCAACAGTCACAGGGCTATGCATGGTTTCTTCACATCTGCGCATCTCTTTCTCCCCCTCTCTTTTGTGGAGGTTGAGAATTCAGTCTCCCATGCCCCCCCCCCCTTCTCAGGCTATGCCACAGGTGTATTTGTCTAACAATGATTCTGCCCAAGGATTGAATGATGGGGAAACTACATTTTCTAAGAGGGAGAATGTGAATTCTGTCTCTCTGTATTTCTGTGTGGTTGGAGTGTCTATTGGTTTGTACATAGTCTCTGATTGGTCACTCTCACCCTGTGATTTCATGGTTCCAGTTCAGCTGAGGTCAGGTTGGTTCCTCAGATCACCACTGATCATACACCTCAGTGTTTCTGGTGTTTTAATCTCATGCCTCTGTGTGTGTTCTCCACAGTCGGGCCGCATTGACAAGGCCTACCCCACAGTGTGTGGTCACACGGGCCCTGTACTGGACATCGACTGGTGCCCCCACAATGACCAGGTCATCGCCAGCGGCTCGGAGGACTGCACGGTCATGGTAAGGTTTACGGTCACGCCTCTGCAGAGACTGTTCCTCTCGGTGTAGTTCAATAATGTTTGTTTACACTTTACCTGCATATGTACAGTGTATACACCCTCTCACCGACTCCAACTGACAGAGGACCGGTTTTGATTGTGAAAGGCCAGACACTGATAGCATAGGGATGGGTGCAGAATTAGATGGTGGAAGGGTAGCGACGGGTACGTGCAGGCAGGGCTTGCACTCTAGTCTGGATTAGATTAGACCCAGAGAGAGACTTGGGGAATGATTTAGCCTTTTTATAGGGCTGAGGTCACTAACTTGTTTGAGGCTGGTGCTATACTATATGTCCTTATTTGGGCTGTGAATGGCAGTGATCAGAGTGTGTGCTATGTTCTTAGGTATTCTTCTATCACTTCCCCACCTGTAGGCATTGGCTTCCCCATGCAACTCTCTGAACGGCAGAAACAGACCTCCGTCTGTGAATAGATGCGGTGTTCCGTGTATTTACAGAAGTTGAACCGCCGCAGGTTCCTTTCTTCAGAACATTTTAGATTGCGGCTATAAATGCACTCTGAATAGGTTCTCTAAAAGTAATGTTGACTTTAGATTAAGTGCTGTGATGAACTGTTTTTCTGTTGAGATTTCTGTTTCCATAGTAACCTATTGCAGCTAGATTAGGAGCTCTGATAGTGTAGCGGTGTGACTACTGTCTCAGTCTACTGCTGTCAGGGTTCGTAGAGATAAAGACTTTTTAAACTTCAGTCTTAATTTCCGTAGGTACATTTTTTGATTCTGCAATGTTTACCATATTTGCGTAGGCTACTGGCTGTATTCTCACTAGGAAGTAAGCTACTCACTATATGTACATAAAAGGTAGCACTCACTTTTGTCATCATGAAGTACTTTGAGATGCTAGTTCAGGACCATACCCATCTCTCTCAACATCCAACAAAACAAAGGAACTGATCGTGGACTACAGGCGACAACACAGAGAGAGAGCACACCCCCATCCACATCGACGGGGCCACAGTGGAGCGGGTCACAAGCCTCAAGTCTGTCGCCATGCACATCACTGGACCTGAAATGGTCCCTTCACAGAGACAGTGTGGTGAAGTGCAACATCGCCCCTTCATCCTCAGAAGGCCAAAGAAATTTGTCTTGGCCCCTAAGACCCTCACGTACTTCAACAGATGTAGCATTGAGAACATCCTATGGGTTGTAATCACCACCTGGTATGGCACTGTCCGCAAACGCAAGGCTCTCCAGAGGGTGGTACGGTCAGCCCAACGCATCATCAGGGGCACACTCCCTGCCCTCCAGGACATCTACAGCACCAGTGTCACAGGAAGGCCAAGAAGATCATTAAGGACCTCAGCCACGGCCTGTTCACCCCGCTACCATTCTAGAACGATGATACTACATCAAAACTGGGACCAAGAGACCGCTTCTATTTCCAAGCCATCAGACTGTTAGTCACCACTAGCTGGCCTCCGCCCAGTACCCTGCCCTGAACTTTAGTCACTGTTCTAGCTGCCTACCACCCAGTACTCTGCCCTGAACCTTATAGACTGCTTCATTATGTACATCGAGTCATTGAACACGGGTCAGATTTATTTTACCCACTTTATATGTATGTACTGTGTTGTAGTCATGGCTCATCCTATATAACTACTGCTATACACACCTTTTCTATTCATAGACTGTCTACACACACCATTATATTTATATATTCTGGTATTGTTCTTTCTGATATTTCTTTATTTTAACTTTTTAGATTTGTGTGTGTGTGGCTAGGTATTATTACTGCACTGTTGGCGCTTGAAACACAAGCATTTCGCTGCACCTGCAATAACATCTGCAAATCTGTGTACATGACCAATAAACTTTGATTTGAAAACGTCAGAATGATGAGTAACCTTGGGTCTCTGTTTCCCCCTTCAGTCTCTTGGTTGTAAATGTGATCTACTGACTTCATGTCACAGTGATGCCAATCTAAAAGACAAGTCGGTTCATGTGAATGTACTGCTTTCTGTGTTCCTGCAGTTTAGATCTTCCTGACACAGGCTAACAGCAGAGAAACTGCAGACATCAGTATAATGATCCTATGATGACCCTAGCTATGTCCTGGTCCTGACCTTTGACCCGTGTCTGTCTGCAGGTGTGGCAGATCCCTGAGAACGGGCTGGTTACCGGCTTGTCTGAGCCTGTGGTGGTCCTGGAGGGACACTCCAAAAGGGTTGGCATCATCACATGGCACCCCACGGCACGCAACGTCCTGCTCAGTGCGGGTGAGTGGCGTCCTCCTGTCCATTTTAAAACCCTTCTCGTAACATGTCGTGACTGGGTGGCTTGTGTGAGGTGGACATCTTACATGTTATCATTTATAGTTCTGGTTCAGCCTCTGTGCTCTCTGCCCCCCTTAATCTTCTCCTCGCTATGAGAGAAGTGGCAACCTGCTGTGAGCTTGCGTCATTTCCCCTAAACACTGAGATGCCTGATCAACGCACATCTGTCCTCATTGACTTTAAAATGACCGTTTACCCTGTTTTTATCCTCCATGTCGAAACAAAACCAGAATGAGCTACGACTTGTAGATGGTATTATCTTGTCAAATCAGTGCTATTTGGTGTTGTCCTTTTTCTATTGTGTAGTACGTGTATATTAATGTGTGTATATTAAATGTGTGTGTTCCTCTCTACTCAGGCTGTGACAACCTGGTCATCATCTGGAACGTGGGGACGGGCGAGGCCATGATCCAGTTGGAGGACATGCACCCTGACGTCATCTTCAGCGCCTGCTGGAACCGCAACGGCAGCCTCATCTGCACCGCCTGCAAGGACAAGACCATCCGCGTCATCGACCCCCGCAAGGAAGAGATTGTAGGGGTGAGCACCACTGACTAGGTTTGAGTATTTTCCCAAGAACAATTGTTTGGAGAAAATTGCTACCGTCCTGGTACCATCTCGGTATTCCCGTTAATAAAGGAAATGTTATTTAAAGGCATATAATACCAGCGAAAATGATTATACCACAGTCAATGGAGAAATATGGACTAGACTCCAAAGGTTTCTTGTTGTAGCCTAGTTTATATGAAGGCCTAAAATATTGAGGTTATTACCCTACAACCTAGTGAAAACGACATTTAGTTTTAGCGTAGCTTTGACTGAAAGATGTCAGCCAGCTTGTTGGCCCTTTTCGCTTCCCTTGCACCTGGCTATCAGGGGAATTTCCGAAGATTGTTGCTGTTGTTACTTTATGATAACCAAATCAACGTTTATTGTCACGTGTGCTGAATACAACAGGTGTAGGTAGACCTTACAGTGAAATGCTTACTTACAGGCTCTAACCAATAGTGCAAAAAAGGTATTAGGTGAACAATAGGTAAGTAAAGAAATAAAACAGTAAAAAGACAGGCTATATACAGTAGCGAGGCTATAAAAGTAGCGAGGCTACATACAGACATCGGTTAGTCAGGCTGATTTGAGGTAGTATGTAGATATGGTTAAAGTGACTATGCATATATGATGAACAGAGAGTAGCGTACAAGAGGGGTTGGTGGGTGGCGGGACACAATGCAGATAGCCCGGTTAGCCAATGTGCGGGAGCACTGGTTGGTCGGCCCAACCCGCTTATTGTGGTGACCTTGTCACAGGGAACATATCCGATTCTCCGCTAAACAAACAAGTGAATAGGCCTAGTAGTGTTGATTCAGCACCATGGATAGCGCCACGATTGATCAAACCCTCACGAATCTGATTAGTCAAGATTCATTCACTCGCTTGTATTATTGGGTAAGTACATTTGAATTCAATCACGTTTTGACAGCATCCCTTTTGATTTAAACAACTTTCCATATGTTTGCCCATGGAAGAAGTGGTCAGTGATTTTAGAGCTGAATGCTAAAACATGCAGGAGATAGAGGTGCTCAAAGTTGACCCATTTTGCATCCCATACCATGAGACATCCATGTCCTCATCGCTGTAAAAGATCAACTGTTTGTCATTTTAAAAGCTATTTGATAATTTCTTGAATATATATATATTTATTTTATAGTCTTGTGTGTGTGTGTGTGTGTATACTGCTCAAAAAAATAAAGGGAACACTAAAATAACACATCCTAGATCTGAATGAATGAAATATTCTTATTAAATACTTTTTTCTTTACATAGTTGAATGTGCTGACAACAAAATCACACAGAAATGATCAATGGAAATCAAATTTATCAACCCAGGGAGGTCTGGATTTGGAGTCACACTCAAAATTTAAAGTGTAAAACCACACTACAGGCTGATCCAACTTTGATGTAATGTCCTTAAAACAAGTCAAAATGAGGCTCGGTAGTGTGTGTGGCCTCCACGTGCCTGTATGACCTCCCTACAACGCCTGGGCATGCTCCTGATGAGGTGGCGGATGGTCTCCTGAGGGATCTCCTCCCAGACCTGGACTAAAGCATCCGCCAACTCCTGAACTGTCTGTGGTGCAACGTGGCGTTGGTGGATGGAGCGAGACATGATGTCCCAGATGTGCTCAATTGGATTCAGGTCTGGGGAACGGGAGGGCCAGTCCATAGCATCAATGCCTTCCTCTTGCAGGAACTGCTGACACACTCCAGCCACATGAGGTCTAGCATTGTCTTGCATTAGGAGGAACCCAGGGCCAACCGCACCAGCATATGGTCTCACAAGGGGTCTGAGGTTCTCATCTCGGTACCTAATGGCAGTCAGGCTACCTCTGGCGAGCACATGGAGGGCTGTGCGGCCCCCCCAAAGAAATGCCACCCCACACCATGACTGACCCACCGCCAAACCGGTCATGCTGGAGGATGTTGCAGGCAGCAGAACGTTCTCCACGGCGTCTCCAGACTGTCACGTCTGTCATGTGCTCAGTGTGAACCTGCTTTAATCTGTGAAGAGCACAGGGCGCCAGTGGCGAATTTTCCAATCTTGGTGTTCTCTGGCAAATGCCAAACGTCCTGCACGGTGTTGGGCTGTAAGCACAACCCCCACCTGTGGACATCGGGCCCTCATAACACAATCAGTGTTGCTTCCTAAGTGGACAGTTTGATTTCACAGAAGTGTGATTGACTTGGAGTTACATTGTGTTTAAGTGTTCCCTTTATTTTTTTGAGCTGTGTGTGTGTGTGTGTGTATGTATATTTTATTTATTTATTTATATATATATATATATAAGAAACATGAGTATTCAATCCTCAAAGAAACTATCTACAAACTATATTAAACAGAAATGGGAGGAGGAACTTAACATTGAAATAACTGATGAAACATGGTTGAACATATTAGAGACTCAACAAAGCTCCACCAACTCAAGGTCATGGAGAGAATTCTGTTGGAAGAATGTTATACGTTTCTTCATAACACCTAAGCTGACATCACAAACAGACCGGCTCCCTACACCCTTGTTGGAGAGAATGCAGGCTGTCACGGCTGAACGTATGATGTGCGCTGTAACTGCCAGATCTTTTTTGCTTCTTTTACTTTATTTGTACTTTCTTTGTGTTCCTCAATAAAAACGGTGTGTTTATGTGCGTTTTTTTTTTTATTACTAACACTAATCATATGCAACTGCTAATGTGTTCTATATTTGACTCTTATGTATCCTGATACCTAGCCACTATACCCTGCCTTCATGTACATACAGTATCTACCTCAGATGCTTTGTTCCCCTGCACATTGATCTGGTGCTCCATTCTTGTTTTATTCCTTGTTACTATTTTTCATTTTTATTATATATGTTTTACTCTGCATTGTTGGGAAGGGCTCGGAAGCAAGCATTTCACGGTGAAGTCTAAACCCGTTGTATTCGGAGCAGGTGACAAATAACCTTTTTGATTTGAATTTAAATGTTATCAATCTCAACTTTATATTTTTCAGTGACGTCCCATGGTATGGTGGGGAAATCAGGTCCAAAAAGTCATTTTCCCGAGCACTTCTTCTATAATGGGCAAATATGTATTGAAGGTTTCAGTCAAATCAAAAAGGGTGCTAAAGTTGTGATGACTGTTCTGATGAATGACGCCAGAGACTTGATATGTCCGGTTCATGCAGTTATTCGCAAGTGCAAGTTTTGTATTTTTGCATTAGTGCGGCATAAACATTTTAGATTATTGGTCCATGGGACTGCGATCATTTTTCTAGGGAAACTGGAAGGAGTTGGTCGGGAAGTCCCGGGATACCGCTTACCAGTATTCAACTCTACCACTGACAGGACTTTTCACGAACAAACCTGCTGCTCTATAGGGTGGTCAAATTCCAGCTTTTCCTGAAATCCCGGTTGGAATATTCCTGGAATCAGGACGGAATAAGTAGGAAATCCGGGAATCCTCCTCCTGGGAATTCTGATAAACCTGGACATTTTGGGAAAATTACTGGAATTTTGTAACCTTACTAATGTTTCCACTCATCTCAACAACTTGTTACCATTTGCCTAGTTTAGTAAACCCAGCCCTAGGCAACAGCAGTGACTAGGGTCTGGTAGATATGACGGACTCTTTTGGTAACTTTGAGAGAGAGAGAACCATTTTGGGTTGAGTCCTGCCAGAATGTCGTGATTCGAAACTAAAGTTTGCAGGCAAAACCTTTTGCGGTGGTGTTACTGAAGTTAGTTGACGCGAACTAGACACTTTCAAAATGCACTCATTAAAAATAACCTCCATCTTGCTAGCTACTATTTTGTGTTGGGATGTGGTTAAGAAGTGGGTACAGTGACGTCGTTCCTCTATGCCAAACTGCCGTTTTATTACAGTACGTGCTGACGTGTATGCTGGAACATTGGAAACATTGTGGGAGGCGACCCATCTGCCTAGGGAGACGACTCTTTTCCTAATTTGAAAGGGATCTCTTTGAGGAGATGATTTAGGATGTACCCCCAGTATGTTGACTGTTGACCCTCTGTGTCACAGGAGAAGGAGAAGGCACACGAGGGGGCGCGGCCCATGAGGGCCATCTTCCTGTCGGACGGGAACGTGTTCACCACAGGCTTCAGCCGTATGAGTGAGAGACAGCTAGCCCTGTGGAACCCGGTGGGTCACCTCGTCCTCCTCACCATCACTACTCCTGGGCTTTGTCCCAAATGACACTGTATTCCCTTTATAGTGGACTACTTTTGACCAGGGCCCATAGGGGCACTATATAGGGAATAGGGTGGCGTTTGTGACGCAGCCCTGATTTTTAAAGATGTTAATGCACTGCTCAGTAACTAACTGTCGCTGTTTCATTTACAGCAAGCCATGGATGAGGCAATCTCAGTGCATGAGATGGACACCAGCAATGGAGTCCTCTTGCCCTTCTATGACCCAGATACCTCTGTGGTTTATCTGTGTGGTAAGGTGAGTGGAGTTTTTTCCGGCAAATGTTGCATACACATCCATTTGATCTGCTGTGCATGTAACTTACAACAGGTCTCGGATCCATGAAGTTAGCCATGATGAATTGTTAGCTATAAAGGCATTACTAAAACGTTGTACTGTTCCAAACACTAAAACACTAAAGTTACCTTGTTTCTGTGGTTTGTAGGGTGACAGCAGCATTCGCTACTTTGAGATCACGGACGAAGCCCCTTTCGTCCACTACCTCAGCACCTTCACCACCAAGGAGCCCCAGAGGGGAATGGGATACATGCCCAAGAGAGGCCTGGACGTCAACAAGTGTGAGATCGCCAGGTACGGCTCGCTGGATAAGGAAACGGATCAGCCATTTTAGGGCTGCTCATCTGGTTATTATGCTTTGATGGGCACACCACTGATTAATTTCAGCAATGTCTAGTTGAACCAGGTGTTTTGGTGCTTGGCTGGGTCTATGATGAGGGTCTAAGAGGAAGACATGATTTGTGATGTGAAGCTATTGGCCAGCTATGTCCACCAGGAGGCAGCACAGAACCAGATGTTGAAGGGGAGCTCTCTCGTCTGTGTGCACCTCAGGCCCTGCCAATCAGAATCATGTACAATGCCTTTATACAGCTCCATGTTTACTGAAGCTGCCCTGAGAGTATTGCCAGTGTCATGGAAGTAGAAGTGCATTCGGCTGGGCTGCGGTGTGTGAAAGAATATTAGACGGTAAGTCTGTTATGTGATGTTGTGGATAATATGCTGCTTTGACCTTCTATGTTGACAGGTTTTATAAACTGCACGAAAGGAAGTGTGAACCGATCATCATGACTGTGCCAAGAAAGGTGAGCTTCATTCTGATCTAGAGACACTCAATATACGAATGATTTCAACAATCAATGCCACATTTAACTCCAACTCTGTTTTGAGGCCAGGCTCTATTATATGCATTTGGTCCAGTGTTCTCTAACAGCTGTATCTATACCCTTCTTTCTCTCTCCCTGCAGTCTGACCTGTTCCAGGACGACCTGTACCCAGACACGGCAGGACCAGACTGTGCCATTGAGGCGGAGGATTGGTTCGAGGGGAGGAACGGCGAGCCCATCCTCATTTCCTTGAAGAACGGTTACGTCCCTGGCAAGAACCGCGACCTCAAGGTGGTCAAGAAGAACATCCTGGACAACAAGCTGAGCAAGAATGCGGAGAACACGGGCACAGTCAACAAGTCTGCCTCATCCACTCCATCCATAGTGAGTACTGCTGTCTCTCTTTCTCTCTTGGGAGGACTCTGCCTGGGTTGTATGCTAGAGACTGTTACAATCTTGTGTGCATACAATTCGGTGAACAAAGTACTACTCACAGAAGAATATCCTGGCATCTGATATGTGCCATTTGAGTGAAAGTTGAAACCAGACTGGATCAGTATACCAACACTACAGTAAGTATGATTACAGTGCTTTCTCAGGACTAGTCTGATGATCACCATGCCTACCCCGTCCTTCACCACTGAAACGTAGTCATTAATGGCCTTTAGTTCAGCCCTGGCCTTGGCACATTGCAGCTAGGAACATGGAAGGCTCTATTCTAACAAACCTAATGCCAGTGGTGGGAAAAATACCCAATTGTCATACTTGAGTAAAAGTAAAAAATACCTTAATAGGAAATGACTCAAGTGAAAGTAAATGAGAACTTGTTCTCAACTAGCCTACCTGGTTAAATAAAGGTGAAATAATGCAAATAAAAAGTGAGTCACCCCAGTAAAAACTACTTGAGTAAAAGTATTTGGTTATAAATATACTTAAGTATCAAGGGTAAATGGAATTGCAAAAATGTACTTTAATATCAAAAGTATAAATAATTTCAAATTCCTTATTAAGCAAACCAGATGGCACAATAGTTTTTTTTATGTGTGGATAGCCAGGGGCACACTCCATCCCTCAGATCATTCTGAATCAAAGCATTTGTGTTCAGTGAGTCCGCCGGTAGTAGAGGGATGTTCTCTTGGTAAGTGTGTGAATTGGACCTTTTCTGTCCTGCTAAGCATTCAAAATGTAATGAGTACTTTTGGGTGTCAGGAAAAATGTATGGAGTAAAAAGTACCTAATTTTTAAGGATGTAGCGAAGTAAAAGTAATGTACAGATACTCCAAAAAATATACAAATATTTTAAAGTACTAGCGTATGTACTTTACACCACTGCCTAATGCAGTGGTCAATCTAAGCTCTGGGCGGTAGCACTGTAGGTCCAGGGGTGTTAGCTAAAATATTTGAGCTATTTTCACAAGCACAATTATCTGCTCTGGTGCGAAAGGGCTGGGTTTTGATGTGTCGAAGCTTGGCCCCTCACTGGCGAATCAGAACGTGCTCCATGGCTAAATAGTGTGGTTGCTTCAAGTTGTGTATTTGTGTTTTTTTAATGTATTGCCTTAGAATCAACTCAAATTCCAATGTTAGTCCATTTACAGTTTGCTGAACAGCTTACAGAAACCTATCCGCTAAATATGTTAACCTGAACCTGTTTTCAGTCCACATTGTTCTAAGTAATTGCGTAGCTTCAATGTGGAAATAAATGCATAGAATAGTGTACATTGCATTATGGCTGAGCATGGATGTGCCAAATGTTGTCAATAAGCAAGATTAAATTCACTAAAAAGAGCAAATAATTTGAATCAAATTCTAAACAAAATGTAACGACTTGTTTTAAAATAGGCTGTCTAAATACACTAACAGGCACCATAATTGCTTTCCATGGTCATACAATATTAAAACACAGACCATGGAGGGTTTTACACACATCCTAACGTTTCACAGTAGCAGGACAAAGATCCAATATAAAGAGAAAGAGAGGATGTCCACTCACCTTTATAACGCTCCCAAATATGCCTGTTTTATGAACATGATCACAACCATCTTGGAGGTCAGATCGCATTCACACATCTCCAGAAGTTGCATCACAAGCGCGCCGCAGACGTTGTCACCATAATTCCAGGAAGGTGAATCAACAGTGTTGTAATTTCATTTTATGAAAAACAAGCGATTTTTTTTTATTTTTTTTGTTTGTTTTTGTAAACAACAATGAATAAAATGTAAGATGTAATGATGTGATGAACAAGACAGACATTGCTGTTGAATCTGCCTTCCCTACAGTAGGCCTAAGGGAGGGCTTTTTAAACATATGAAACGGAAAACAAGCCATTTCTACAGCTTATAGAAAAAAGTCTAAATTCCCCTCTCTTTTCGTGAGGGGCATGGACACACAGCCTGCATCACGGGCGGGACCGGCATGGCAAAAATGTGGGCCTGCCTATAATGCATAGATAAAAGGGAATGTCAGCTCACTGTTTTACTCTTAACAAACTTGATATTTTAATAAAGCTTTGGTGACTAAGATTTATTTCCAAACGTTCTCAGGAGAGAGCCAAACTCTTTTTCGACAGTCTTGACTTTTTCGCGATTGCGTTGGGCAGACAAAGAAAAAGCCTTCATTGAGAGGGGAGGCTATACTTGGTTTATAATCAAATAAAACAAAATGGTGGTAAACAGTAAACAGGCACCAAAAGCACAGTAAGCTACTCTTGTTCCATGTTCATATGGGCAGTGTGCGTCACGGCTGGATAGGCTGCGTTTCCACGGTCACACTTCATGACATAACCACTGCGTTACTGCTAAAACCAGCTTTTGGTTGGTCCTAAATATCCTTATCAGCGCTGCCTGAAATGAGCATTCTGGATAATTTCTACCCCATCCATCTGAGTGAGCAGGGTGCTGCTAGAAGGCCGGTGAATTGCTGAACATGGCTTTAGGGCTGGAAAATGCCAGTGTGACAGTTTTTATATGACAAAATTGCAAACTAACATGCGTTTGACACTAGCGCTGCCTTAACGCCAGATGAAAATGAACTCTGTGGGCTCTATGTTGGCAGGGTGTGATTTAGAAGGGGGCGGCTGCCTGACTTCACAAGGTGGTTACTAGAAGTCGCCCCCCCGCCCAGAGGCAGAGTGCTCTGGGCGTCCTGCCCTACCTCGTCCACAACACAGACGCCCGCGTGGGACCCAGCCCTGGCCTCAGCTTCTATCTGCAGCTCTGGCCTGTAATCATAGCAGACTGGGCAGGCACGCCATGTTAACCTCCAGGGTGCCACAGGGTACTAGAGCCCTGCCTGCAGCATAGCCTGCCTGCAGAGCAGACGGCAGTGATAGACTCTGATGTGAGGATTTAATAAGGATCTGGGGAAATTCAGTGGATATAAACCGTGTATGTTGGTTTTTAGATGACAATGTACCAAACCTAACTGGGGGGAGAGACTGGCACAAACCTCTCCAGAAAGGGTATCTTATGTCTTGCTCCTTTCTCTGTATTCCTCAGAAAAACGAAGGCAAGCTGGAAGAGATCTTGAAAGAAATCAAATCCCTCAAGGACCTGGTCAGCAGTCAGGAGAAGCGAATCATCCAACTCGAGGAGCAGATGTCCAAGATTGCCATTTAAGGACCCTCCCCTCGCCCCGCCACAATTCAGGACGATCCGTTGGCTGGGAGGTGGGCGGGACACGTCACTGGCAATCTAGACGAGTGTTCCGCCTGAAACCTGCCTAGTAACGATCCCAGGCAACATTCCGAGATTAACTTTTTTCTTAGCCAGCCCCTAACCCTCAGATAAAACAGATGAAATATGGCAAACCATTCCTTTTAATAAGCGGCAGTTTAGTTTTGTTTGTATGAAAATTCTTACAGATTCCTTTTAAGATTGTGACCAAGAAAATTCCAATGTGAACAGTTCCTATGTTTTTATATGTAGGTATCAGTATTTTGTCTCCCCCATACCCCAACTTCTTATCTTGCCAAATTTTTAAGCAGTTTTGTTTACACACCACCTTGACAGTATATATTTTTTCTTTTGTTTTCACTTTGTTTTCTGGGAAGATTCAAAATCCGAACTATAAGGAACAATGCAATACGCTGGTAATGCAAGGAGCAGGATTTCAACAATCAATCAAATACTGTAAAAGACATCAATGAGAACAGACCACTAAACACTCAGAAATTGATCCTGATGTATCATAGAGCGTTTAGATATCAAAGACAACAGAAGTACTGAGGTATACAAGTGGTGACATCATTCATGCTGTAAGTATTGTATGAAAGGTTGCCTTTTGTCTTTTTTTCCTACATCGTAACGGGACCACTGTCTACACTTGCTAACATCGCCTGACCAGAGTTAATGCATGCAATAGATATTCTACTCGAGAGAAATTCTCCGTCTTTGGTCTCTAGCTTGTCTTACTAAGCAAGCAGCAAACAGTCCTTTCATATCATTTGATACCTTCTATAACGTATGTATGCATCTTTCGCAGTAAACAACTTGAACAACGTTTTCATCATCTCCATCTATTTTGTGTCACAGGAACAGAAAGGGTATTAGTGAACTAGATAAAAATGACAGGTTAGATGTCATCTGTACTTCTCGTAGCCTTTAGATTTCACCTTAAACAGGTTTCTTGTTTGTAGTTTACAATGCACATGCCCCAATCCAAAAATAATTTTCAATAATTTCGGTGACCACTGTGATCAACATCGTTAGTTCCAGTCTTATGAAACAGAGGTTTGTCAGTATGTCCCCACTCCCTCTGGCCCTGTGACACAGATGGTATGTATGTACTGTAAGCTCTGCACTGTAAGTCACAGTGCTACTGACTCATGACATGCAGTCACCTGGGGTGCTTCTTTTGTACAGGTTCGTGTGGCAATGACCTGTGTGCTGCCCAGAGAAGGACCAATGGAATTGTGGGTTATGTCGCTGGTTAACATTTTCACATGCTTTCAGTAGTATATCAGACTTGTTCTGCCTCTTGAGGTGTTTGTGTGTCGATTGTGCAGTCATAAACCCCAATGTTGAACCATGCCCTTGTGTTCAGGGTCCGTGTGCTAGGATGCTCACTATTCACCATCTCATTGGCCCATATCCGTACAGCCGACCAGAGTGAGTGACGGGTGTGTCTGAAACTAAAACAATTTGATCCTGTTTTGAACCTCTGTTGTTTGACAACGGACGACAAGATGTAACGTGGAGAGGCAAGGCTTTCAGGATGTGCGAATATGTGCCTCGTATTACTTTGGCCTTGTTGGAGTTTTTTGTTTCCCCAGATAGGGAATGTGAGAGGGATTTTGGATATTAAATGGATTCACCGTAGGGTGTGACCAAGGTTCTGGCCTATGATAACAGAATTAGATGGTGTGGTGGTGATGATAGTCATTTAAATACTGTATGTTTTAGTCTTGCTTCCTTCTCCGGCTCTCCCATTGCAGATATCCCACTATGTACTTCCTTAGCAGAATTTTAAATAGCTAAATACTCTGTCACATCACTAGAGAATCAGAGGAACAAGGAGTCGTTTGGATCATCTGAATATTTGATGGTGTTGCCAACTACGATAATACAGTAGGTTCTGTTGTCATGCTATTTTTGTTTATTTTCCAGGCGGGGTGGGTTAAGGTTCAATATTAGCCTTTAAAGTTTGTTACCACTGAATAGATCAGAAAGTGCCGTAGAGGTGTGCACAGGAAGTGCTTATGGAAGACAGGGTTTGAGAATGGTGTGAGTTATTTAGCAGGATAGGGAGTGAATGGGCTGCCTGAGTGGCTAGAAAGCACTGAGAAATGTACGTTTTCATCAATCCATCTTGGAATCCAAGTATCTAAGATTATAACCAAGGATGCAATTGGACACAGAGATATGGATTGGCCAGGGCCAGGGGAGGTTGTCTTGGGTCTTGTGTCCTGTATGTACATCAGTGCTTCTCCTGGGCCTCCTTGGACCACTCAAGGCAGTGAGAGCTGTGGACACGGTAGGTTGGTGAAATATGTAGAGATGTATGTGATGTTTGGAAATAAAGGCCTAGAATATGATTGAAAGCTTTGTAAATAACATGACCATGTAATTGTATTTTTCTTTGTACTTTTTCTTATTCATTTGTTTTGTTTTTGAGCTGAAAGAGGGTGTTTGTTTATGGTGGGTTTTAAATGTTTCCTCTTGTCTGCGTTCCCTGCCCTTGCCATAATGCATCATGACAGAACAGAATCTCCATTCTGTCACCGGTATTATAGATACAAAAAGAGCTCAATGAATTACAGAAGAAAAACGAACAAGAATTCAGCCTCTTGTGGAGGTCTGTTCAACATTTTTGTTAATTTCTCCTGCTTCATGTATCAACAACTCATTGATTATCAGAAAAATTAATAAAGAAATGAAAAGTTTGTCATCTGGTGTCGAGTTCATGGGTGAGGCAGAGGACTGCAAGAAACAAACGTGACTTGGCCATCTTCAAACAAGAAATATCTGAGATATGCCAAGGTATTTAGTGTTTTCTCTCAGACTTGTTATTCTTTATCAGGAGATTCTTGCTTTCATTGTGTGAAACCATACCCCCATTCCTCATTTGTCAGTTTGACATTTGTCAATGTTAAAAAAAAAAGTATAGTTACTACAGTCTCCACTTATTGATTTCTTTGGTTTTGTCTGAAATGCTGAGGGAACATTACAACATCACTGGTGGGGTAGATTGACATATGGTTGTATCAGATGATTATTTCAGTCACTGATATTCTTTGTAAAGGAAATGGATCTCTTTCCAGAGGCTCAAGTGATGTAATGTTGATGAGCAACACGAGCTTAAATATGAAGCAAATGCATATTGCAAGTACTGGGTAATTGTGCTTGGCAGGGCAGTGTTCTGTATCACAATATATTACAGAATAGTAAGTTAATCATCACATTCTCATAACATGGTTTGAATTGGGCACATCTATGCCTCTTAAAGTTTGGTGCTTGTGATGAATGTCTGTGTGCAAGGAAACAGTTGTTCAACTCGGTCTCAATATTTGCTGTTGTCGTTTCACTTGACAGATTTCCACTATATTTCCCCCAAGGCCTGGGAGATGTCCAGCTCTTGTTTTACTGCTCCTTCTCTCAAGCAAGGCTGTATCAAAATATCTACAGGGAGGTAGCAACCCATAGACCCCAAACCTGTCTGAGCTACCACATCAAACAACGCCCCTTGTAGCCCTCACCAAAGACCTGCCAGAAAACACAAGTCTCCGTAACCCAGCAAACAATGAGAACTGAAACCTTTGAGACGGGCCATGAGACTGAGATCGCCCACACCACTTTGAGCAGTAAACGAACACCCATCTCAACAGCCCTGCATCCAACCCCCTACCCTACCACTGCCTTCAACTCCTCCACAGAATGGATGTCAAAATCCTCCAGGACATCCAGTGACTGGTAGGTCTCGGTGCCTGATCACCAATGACGTTGTTCATTGTCAGCACCGTCATCCTGACCAAGCTGAGGGGCAGCAGGTACAGACACGGGCCAGCAGCTACAGGGGCAGAGCACAGAGATGGTGTGCAATGGTCCCCACCAGTACTACTGATTGAGGCCAGGGGAGATCCAGACGTCCCCAACGTAACCCTGATGTCCAGCAGAGGACGGGGACAACCTCACTCTCAACAGCTCCATCCCAGACCTTGACAGAGGCTTGTAACACTAGTCAAACTCACAATATATACCACACTAGAGCTTTGAGTCTGTCAACTACATAGCAAATGTTTTGTTCTCATACAGAAAAAGCATTAACTTTCAGCATTACTCTTGAGAAATACAAATCTATCACTATGGCCAAGCAAGTGTACACCTGACCTTCCCTGTACTTACTGAACAAAACCTTCAGAAAATAAATCAATAGGGGGAGAAAAAAATATCTGTTGAACTGAGTTGTTCAACCTATGATTTAAAATCTTCTTATGGCAAGGCTGGACCACGAGGTGCTCCAAACAGGCGTGGGCAGAACAAAAGCCCTGCAGCGCCAGCAGGGATGTGAGAACTGAGGTATGTGTTTATAGCAGACCATAAAATTTATATGTTAGATTTGTATGTGTGATATGATGAAAGACGGGCCCTGTGCCTGTGAGCTGGTCCTGTAGGCCGTGTGGAGACGGGCTGTAATCTGGAGCACGTAATTAGAGGATTCCGTGGGAGGCAGAGAAACCTAGGGACTCGCCCTGTGGAGAACTAAAATACCCACTAACCTTCAAAATGTACAAAGAATAAGTGTTATTTTCCATTTTAGAGAATACTGATTCAACTACGAGTGAAGGTAAGGTGTTTTATTTTCATCTTTGATAATAAAGTCCCTCACATATTGCACTGCACTAACATCTACAACACCAGAGCAGAATTTTGTATTTGACCTCATTGCGCAACTTTCAAGATTGCCACATGAACCAGTGAATCAGGGATTGTGAATAATTAGAAGAATATATTAGTAGTGGACAAAGATGTCCCAGTCCCCCTCATCAATATCTCCCATCATATGTAATGTTTAGGAGCAGGCAAGGAAAATATATTCAGTATGGCAGCCCCTAACTGTCCCCCCTCTCTAGACTGACCAAAGCATCCACCAAAGTATGTGAGCATCCACCAATGTCCCTCTGCAAGGAGAGGAGGATTTGGGGGAGGTAGCAGGAGAAGATGGAAATGTAGAGGGATGGACATCTTTCTGCAATCAGCAGGCTTTGTTTTTTTACAATTGGAGAAATAACTTTCAGTATACTTCAAGTTATAGGAGAAGGGTGGAAACTTGGAAGCTCTCTCTTTCTCCCTCAATTTCCTTCTCTGCTCTCTCTCTCTCTCTCTCTTGCACTCCCTCTCCCCTTCTCTGCTGTTAGAATCCCAGTACCATTCAGTCCAGAGGAGACACCAGCCAGACATACAATCTGTAAGTACTGACCTTTCACATTTTTGTTCAGTTTAATTCACGGTTAGAACATGTATAACAAGAATCAAGTTGTTTTGATTGCTGTAGACTGTACAGTGATGACAAACCTGTCAATTTAAGGTTTAGAGACTGACAGAGAAGGAGATGTTTTCTTCTTGTGGAAATCGCATTTACATGCCTTTTTCGTTTGTCATCTACTAACAGTTGTAGACTTCCTTTTTTAAGGGAAGACATCAGAAAATGTTTTGAGAAAAGTGTAGCGTTAACATGATAAGCATAAAGTCCCTCATATATATATATCTCTCTCTCTCAAAGTTCGAGAAGTCAAGACCTGGAGCGAATAGAACCTTTAACGAGATGTTATAGAGAGCTGGTATTAATAATTACAGGGGAAAAAGTCACAATCACACTTGTGTGATTGGTAACCCTAGCTGTCTCCTGGCACAGACCTGCACCTTAGTGACTATTAGCACGCGGAGACAACCTGCCCTAGAGATTATATATACATCCACACATCCAACCCTTACATACAAGCACACACAGTCAACTCTGCTGTTCTATTATATACTATGTATTCAACTGCGCGATCAAGATACTACCCACTTTATAGTTGTAAATACAGTCATAATTGACACAGCACATTCAGTATCTATTATGCTATTGTATCTATACTGTATATTATACCGTGTACATAAAAGGATATTACTACGACACTACCTCTTCTATTACTTGTTATTTTGTATTTGACTCGCATTTATGGATATTGATTATTGTACTGCAATGTTGATGGAACTGGCACAAAAGCATTTCGCTGCACCTTTTATACCTACTGTGTACATGACCAATACAGTTGTTTTATTTGTGGTTCTTGTAGCTTGTAGGTGAAGATGGAGAGAGGAATTCAAGATGATTCTCTTTAGATGGTCTTTCAGTGGAGGGCCTTACAGTGATTATATTCCTGAAGATGTAATTATGGCTGGTTAATACCATGGTCCAGTCCGAGTGCATGTGGCTCTGTAGCCACCCTGACTGCACATGCATGTGTGGGGAGATCAAGATAACCATCCATTTTAGTATGACTGTGGTTTACAGTACATGCATATTCATGACCACACAATCAGACATGGGCACAGCATTTACAGGAAGGAGTAAGGGAGCAGAGGTTGATTGTAACAAGCGGCTGATTAGAAGCCAGTCATCCTCATGAGTGAGTAGTAATTACACTACATGTATTTCCAGACACAGAGAAGATGCCGGGTTACAGATTTGAGTTCGGCTCCGTTCTATGCCTTTTTAAACACTTCAATAGTTGATTTTCAAGTCTCTAAATATTCTTATTATAATTTCACCAGAGCTAAAGAGAGAGGCAGAAAGACATTACATTTAGAGAGAGCTTGGACTGCGAGGTAATGTTGAGACTGAATTTGAACTGCATTAGATGCTCTAGACACTTTGATTCTTTGTCTGTAGAGCATACTGTAAGTCCACCCGTTCCTAAGGCAGGCTGAATGCAGGCTTCTATATGAGCAGAAATAACCCATCAGATCCTTGCCCGTAACCTGTCGTTAGCCTGCTGCAGCCCAGTGTAAATATAGAGGCCACAGTCACAAGTCTCCCACGCCTCCCTGCTCCTTGTGGCATATATAGCTTCCTCCCCTCTTTGGTGTGGTGGATGGGTGGCCTCCCTTCTCTATGCAAATTAAAACCTCAAACTGACGGACTCCACCCCAAATAAGTAATGACTACAGACAGTTAAAATAGATGTAATACAAGATGTGAAATGGGAGAAATATTGTGGATGTTCTGTAGTGATTAAACTTAGATTCCGCTTTTGCTGCTGGTGATTCTCTGATCCACCTCTACGCAGACGACACCATTCTGTATACTTCTGGCCCTTCTTTGGACACTGTGTTAACAAACCGCCAGACGAGTTTCAATGCCATACAACGCTTCAGTGGCCTCCAACTGCTCTTAAATGCAAGTAAAACTAAATGCCTGCTCTTAAACTGATCGCTGGCCGCACCCGCCCGCCCGTCTAGCATCACTACTCTGGACGGTTCTGACTTAGAGTATGTGGACAACTACAAATACCTAGGTGTCTGGTTAGACTGTAAACTCTCCTTCCAGACTCGCATTAGGCATCTAAAATCAGTTAACTATTTCGCAACAAAGCCTCCTTCACTTATGCTGACAAACTTACCCTCGTGAAACTGACCATCCATAGCCTCCAACACTCTACTCAGCAAATTGGATGTAGTCTATCACAGTGCCATCCGTTTTGTCAACAAAGCCCCATATACTACCCACCACTGCGACCTGTATGCTCTCGTTGGCTGGCCCTCGCTTCATATTCATCGCCAAACACACTGGCTCCAGGTCAGCTATAAGTCTTTGCTAGGTAAAGCCCCGCCTTATCTCAGCTCACTGGTCACCATAACAACACCCACCCATAGCACGCTCTCCAGCAGGTACATTTCACTGGTTACCCCCAAAGCCAACTCCTCCATTGGCTGCCTTTCCTTCCAGTTCTCTGCTGCCAATGTCTGGAACAAACTGCAAAAATCACTGAAGCTGGAGACCTATATCTCCCTCACTAGCTTTAAGCATCAGCTGTCAGAGCAGCTTACAGATCATTGCACTTGTACACAGCCCATCTGTAAACAGCCCACCCAACTACCTTATCCCCATATTATTTATTTTTTTGCTCCTTTGCACCCCAGTATCTCTACTTGCACATCATCTTCTGCACATCTCACTCCAGTGTTAATGCTAAATTGCAATTATTTTGCCACTATAACCTATTTATTGCCTTACCTCCCTAATCTTACTACACTTGCACACACTGTATATAGATTTTTTTCTATTGTGTTATTGACTGTACGTTTGTTTGTGTAACTCTGTGTTTGTGTCGTACTGCTTTGCTTTATCTTGGCCAGGTCGCAGTTGTAAATGATAACTTGTTCTCAGCTGGCTGACCTGGTTAAATAAAGGTGAAATAAAAAAGATTGATCTGGTCATTGGGAAAATCTGCAACACCAGGGCTGTTTCTACTTTGTTCTGAGTTATGACACAGAATCCCTCATCACACTGTATCAGACCATTTGATGAATGTTTCTTCATACTAATACTAGAAACCCAACTGCCGCTGCATTCCTAGTTGAGAGGAAAGGAGTTGTGTTGTAGGCCTACAGTAGCTGCTGTAATACAGAGGCAGAAAATGAAAGCCTATCTTTAAATCATCCCAAATATTAATTAATTTGACATCACATTTCTAAACCATCTGCAATTTTAATAAATGTTCTTTTGAAAGTCTCCCTCTTGTCTTTGCAGGATTCTGAAGGAAAGATGAGGCACCACTTGATTCTTCACCTGTCATGCGTGAGTCTGGTTATGCTCTGGGGCCATGGCTGTGCCAGGCATGTGCCAATGGTCTACAGCATTTCCATGGATGGCAGTGGTGACGTAGGGGAGACGGATCTTATATTCCCCGTTGATAGCCCCCACCACCCTGTCTCCCCCACCGTCGATGTGTCCCCCACCGTCGATGTCAGCCCCGTTGATGTCTCCCCTGTCTCCCCCACCACTACCCTAGCCCCCACCCTGGTCAGCACCATCACCAACACCATCACCACCACCATGATCCGCCTTAAGGACTTTATGGTCACCCGGGTGGTGGACTTCCTCCAGGATAATATGCTGATCATCATCGTGGTCACCTCCCTCCTCATTGTCATGATCTTCATCATCTGCTGTGCCGCTACCATGAGCCAAAAGCGCAAGTTGGAGGCCTACAAACCTCCTGCCAACTCACCCAGCAAGTATATGGACCACACGGCAGAAGGAGTCAAATCCTCCAGTGAGGTCCAGAGTAGGGTGTGCGGCGGGCCTGACTCAGCCAGGAGGGTCCAGATCCAGGGAACCCCCAAGAATCTACGCACCCCTTCTGTTGCGCTGGTGGGGGAAAAGGTGGGCAAGGAGCCCAAACCGAAGGAGGTCCAGAAAGTGAACGATGTAGAGGAGAAGGAGACGCGGAGGGTGGAGCCTAAGCACAAAGGGCAGAAGGCTGAGGAGGTGCAGCAATGTTCCAGCTCCAGCACCAGCCAGCCTATGGTCTGCACCTGCCACCTGAGGAAGGCCAACCACTAAGTATAGGTTGGGGCTCCAACCATGTAAACTAGCAAAAAAAAGGAGACAGAAACCTTTTCTTGTGCGGAGGGAACTCCCTGGGTACGTCCGCTGCTGTGTGCCAAACTTGTATGTGGAATCTGACCTTGTGGATACCTTTTAGCATACAGATACTGTACAATTAGGTCTAAAGAGCATACAATCAGGCCTTAAAAACATAAGGAATTTCAGCCCTGACTGTCCTTTTTGATATATCTGATAAATTATTCCTCCTATACTTACCTTGTTGTAGAAAAGTCATTGTGAAATATGAGATTTTGTTCATCAATTGATAGCTTTCAAAGCGACATGTCAAAACATATACCAAGACCGTGCTTATAGGATGTTTGCATGTTATTACTGTTGGGAAATTGTGCTGCTCAGTTAAGCTTAACTAAAAAGATGTAGATCACACAGAAAAAAAGAAAGTTATCTTCTGTGAACGAGAGAAAGCCAAGCGTATTTCTGTTTGCTAACTCTATGGCGATAACCTGGCCAGTTGATTTCAACACAGTAAATGATTGATGTGAGAAAATGTATTTTCTTTTAGCAATGGACTCCTTTTTTTCTCTTACTTCATTAGAAATGTTACAATTATATACATGTCACATGGGTGCTTTGTGGATTAATATTGAAGAGAATTTGCTCATGCTATATGGATAGACGGTAGAGCTGCTTTTTTTGTATTACATTATCTATTTTTTTCCGAACATCAAAATAACTGTGATTTGCAGGTGCGGGTATGTGGTTACAAAGGTCAGTGCAAGTTTTTATTAAAAATGGACTTACATTACTCAAGTAAATTAAAATCCCCAAATTCTCCTGAGTCCCTTTAAGGATTGTTTTACAGTGACCCTCAGTTCTGCTGTACATTATGGTAATTTTGTTTGCGTAATGGATCTTATTTAATTTTTGTCCAGCTTCAATAGAGATTTTGTTGATATATGTTTTTCTGGAAATTGTAAGTGTAAAAGACAGGCAGTGAGTGTGAGATTTCACCATGTTCATTAAGTGTTTCAAAAACATACACAGAACAAAAATCTAAACGCAACCTCTAAAGTGTTGGTCCCATGTTTCATGAGCTGAAATAAAAAAATCCCTGAAATTTTCCATACGCACCAAAAGCTTATTTCTCTCATGTATTGTACACACATTTTTCACATCCCTGTTAGTGAGCATTTCTCTTTTGCCAAGCTAATCCTGACAGGTGTGGCATATCAAGAATCTTTACACAGGTGCACCTTGTGCTGGGAAAAATAATGTCCACTTTAAAATGTGCAGTTTTGTCACAATACAATGCCACAGATGTCTCAAGTTTTGAGGGAGCGTGAAATTGGCATGCTGACTGCAGGAATGTCCACCAGAGCTGTTGCCAGATAATTTAATGTTAATTTCTTTACCATAAGCCACCTCCAACCTTGTTTTAGAATATTTGGCAATACGTTCAACTGGTCTCACAACCGCAGACTACATGTAACCACGGCAGCCCAGGACCTCCACATCCAGCTTCTTCACCTGGGAATCATCTGAGGGGAGGGGGAGCTGAGGAGTATTTCTGCCTTTTGTGGAGAAAAACTCATTCCGGTTGGCTGGGCCTGGCTCCTCGGTGTGTGGGCCTGGCTCCTCGGTGTGTGGGCCTGGCTGCCAAGTGGGTGGGCCTGGCTGCCAAGTGGGTGGGCCTATGCCCTCCAAGGCATGCCCAGTCATGTGAAATCCATAGATTAAGGCCTAATTAATTTATTTCAATTTACTGATTTTCTTATATGAATTAAAGTTAAATATTTTGCATATATATTGTTGTTCATGATAAATTGCCATATGGAGTTTGGCCATCTCTGAATGTTAGTATTGGGAAGTTTGGCCACGGGGTGTGTAAAAACAGCCTTGGAAGAAAGGGATGAGGCATACTGCATGTACATTAAATACAACTTTGGAGCTCCTCATTTTCATTTATTTCTACCCAAGAATATGTTTGAAGAAAAGCTGTCTGGTTTATGTCTGTTCTCAAATTTCAAAAAGAAAAAGGACAATTATGCACATCACTGCATGTACTTTGTCTGCATTGACAGATGTGCCTACAGTTGTATGTTCATGTTATATATATATATATATATACTCTAAATATTTCAGCAACAAACTTTGAAATACTCTGTCCACTCACACATTACATGGGAAATGTGTCCGTAGTGTCACCTGCATATCCACATTGGTGATTTGCCAGTTCAAGGAGGCTGGCACCACCATGTAATGTCATGCCCAAACACAAAGCCAGTGAAAGGGACCAGAGCCTCGATCTCTTGCCCCCTAGCTTCCTTACAAGATTCAATCAATATTTCAACAGCTGTCAATCCAACAACATTATATACTTTGCATTGAAATGGAACATGAGTGTATTTGAATACAAGACACTGATTTGTACACACAAGCTCATATCATGTCAGATCACTTCTACTGTATATGATTTTGTGCCAGGGATTCTTAAAGGTAGGCAAATGCTGCCCTCCTGTGAATGTTTTAAGTATTGTAAGCACTGGCTGTTTACATTGCCAGACAGAACATAGTTAAAACGTAAAGATAAAGTATTGATTTCCATCTTTATTTGAACAGAACATAGTTAAAACAGAGAAAGAATCGATTACCATCTTAAACGTTTGTGATTTAATGATCATAAAATATCCTACCACAGAAAGGGGGTGAATGATTGACAAATACAACATTTGTTTTCAAAGTGAAAGTTTGATCCCAGTTAATCAGAGCCATTTTACCGAAGAGCAAACATCGAAGATGAAGGCAGAACAGCCCAAAAGCAAGTGCAAACCTTGTAGAGCCTGAAATATGAGCCCCGAGGGAGCCTCGCACCAGGGTCAGATTCCCTCTTTTTCAACAAGGTGCTAAATAATCCTGCAATATACTACACCTGCACTCTCACTCTTTCTACCGGGAGTACGGAAGGCACACAGCCGCGTCTCGGTCTGGCGAGGCTTCATTTAGTGCAGCTTCTCAGAGTGGCAGGACGTTGGAGGATGTCCTATGACCTGGATGTTAGTCGTAAGCTGGACGCTACCTGAGGGAAGTCTGCTCCTGCTGTGTTTCTATTTTCATGGTTCTACCTCTCTTATGTTATGAGACTTCAGTGTTGTTTCTCTGCCCTTAAAAATGAATACATTTTGGAGGATGAAGAGGATAAAAAAACAGGTAATAGAGCATCTTAAAGGCATCGTCAAACTTTGATGGATGGCTGCTTGAAATTCTCAACGACGGTGGTTTCTGGAGAGCCAGTCACACAATGGATCGACCATAGACGTCTTGGCTGGCCAACTTATTGGGAAGAGCGGATGAAACAGAGCCCTGGAAGAATGGTACACAATGGTTTGAGTACGGTAGTAGTTACAGGTTGTGTACAGGTTTGGCCCTGTCCGGGGGTGTTATCGGATGGGGCCACAGTGTCTCCTGACCCCTCCTGTCTCAGCCTCCAGTATTTAGGCTGCAGTAGTTTATGTGTTGGGGTGCTAGGGTCAGTTTGTTATATCTGGAGTACTTCTCCTGTCCTATCCGGTGTCCTGTGTGAATTTAAGTATGCTCTCTCTAATTCTCTCTTTCTTTCTCTCTCTCGGAGGACCTGAGCCCTAGGACCATGCCTCAGGACTACCGGGCATGATGACTCCTTGCTGTCCCCAGTCCACCTGGCCGTGCTGCTGCTCCAGTTTCAACTGTTCTGCCTGTGATTATTATTATTTGACCATGCTGGTCATTTATGAACATTTGAACATCTTGGCCATATTCTGTTATAATCTCCACCCGGCACAGCCAGAAGAGGACTGGCCACCCCACATAGCCTGGTTCCTCTCTAGGTTTTGGCCTTTCTAGGGAGTTGTTCCTAGCCACCGTGCTTCTACACCTGCATTGCTGGCTGTTTGGGGTTTTAGGCTGGGTTTCTGTACAGCACTTTGAGATATCAGCTGATGTATGAAGGGCTATATAAATACATTTGATTTGATTTTGTGTATCTGAATTTAAGACTATTTCTTAGAGATTTACAATGACGATGGTCACACTGACAAATGTGACAATAGCACATGTTCTTTATTTTGCTTTTGTTTAAATCAGGTCGTTAAACACATTCTCTTTTACCATAACCTTATTTGACTTTTACTATATCAACACGGTCTTATCTTTTTAAAAATCCAAGCTTCATTTGACTGGAATGACAGCTCGGAATAATCTGTGACTCCCCTTCCTTATAATTATATCCATCCAAATTATATCTGCCTCTGAAATTGCCTTAGGCTATGTCTCAGTAACACACACAGTTGTCTTTGTTATTAAATGCAGTGCATGCTGCTGTAGTTTTTTATCCAAATGATTTAGTAGTCATTAGTAGGTAGATTGCAGCTGGTGCTTGTCTCCACGTTGCCTTGTCCTTTTTCCTCTCCTTCTCTTCCCCCACTCCTCCTAATGAGCCATGCCGTGGCGCCTCTATGGTCTCATACTGCTGTGTGCGTCTCCCCTGGCCTGCCTTGTGACACCCCCCTGCCCCGAGGCCTGGTGCTGTCCTCGCCCAGGGCTGATGGTCTTCTTTGATTCCCTGGGCCTGATGTCCCTGCCCATCTCCATCTCTCTCACCACATCTGTCGTCTCTGTAGCCTGGAACCAGCTCTGTATTGTGGACCACCTACGCTGGGCCCTCTCTGGGCTGCAGGAGCTCCGCCTCAACCACAGGATGAGTGTGACATCCTGTACCGGTGGCTACTTAATGGAAGGCTAAAGATGGCCACTGACCTGATGTATGCTGAGCCAGCACATCTCACACATTGCATGCTCCTCACCTTATCTGTCATGTCTATCTGTCCACGGGTCCTGAAGCCTAATGAGAAAGTTTCTCACCTCAGCTTCACCACAAAGCCAGAGACAGAGCTGGATACCTACACAGTGGAAACCACACTGCCTATGTAACAGTATAGCTTCCGTCCCTCTCCTCGCCCCGAACCAGGGACCCTCTGCACACATCGACAACAGCCACCCTCGAAGCATCGTTATCCATCACTCCACAAAAGCCGCTGCCTTTCAGAGCAAGGGGAACAACTACTTCAAGATCTCAGAGCGAGTGACGTCATCGATTGAAACGCTATTAGCGCACACCCCGCTAACTAGCTAGCCATTTCACATCGGTTACACCTATACTCATACATCACTCCCTATACACATACATCACTCCCTATACACATACATCACTCCCTATACTCATACATCACTCCCTATACTCATACATCACTCCCTATACACATACATCACTCCCTATACACATACATCACTCCCTATACTCATACATCAAAACCAGGGATTTTGTAAGTCTCTCTGGTTCATGAAAGCAAGCGTCGAAGGGAATCTTCAATGTAAAGAGCCTCATTCAATCACCATATCTTCACAAAGATGCCCCTCAATCTCGCTTTCTATCTGACCAATACATATTAGAGGACCTAAGCTATGAAGAGTGCTTTTTTCTGAATTCAACACCATCTGTAGCCCCACTCAAGGAGCCTTATACCACTTTTTTACCCATTAAGGAGCCCAGGTTGTTACAGGCCAATACTCCCCTGGTAACTCAAGCGCTGTAGAGTCAAAACGTTTCACAAACCAGGGTGGCTCCTCACCTTCACCCACTCCCAGAACCCTCACTCTGCAGGGCTCCTCATCAGTCATATGCCTGTTGGCTGTGTTGTGTGTGCTGGTGCGTCTCCTCATGCCAGCAGTGCTGCTAGTCCTGAAAAATATACTTGTAATGGGATTGGTGCATCTCTGCTTGACACTCAGCATTAAGGAGATAGATTTAATGCTAAGGCCCTGCGATAGACTAGCGTCCTGTCCAGGGGGTGTACTTGTACATCAACCTACCTCATAGGCTCCTGCTCCTATGAGCCATTCCGACTCGCACAAGCCGAGGCTCGTGCATGGCTAAATACTTACTGTAAGGGATTTACAAAATATCAACAGTATAGACAACTTTTCCCCCTGAGCGACGAGGAAGAACATACACTAACATATACCAGTATTTATATTTGTATTCAATTTGTGCAATGGCACTATTATCAGCAGTGCAATTGCTAAAATGTAACTGTACCTCAGTTGTCTAGTTGTGTGTAACTTCCCACAGGGACCATGATCCTGTCTCTATACAACAACCAGCGAGCCAACTAAACAAAAAACGTGAATGCCAAAGATACAATTAACATAATTAAATAAATAATTTGATAAATGTCCACTTCTCATCTATTAATTGATAAGATTTAAAATGCCTTTGTTGGCAGTTGAAAAAACAATATGAATGATTTATTCTATCTGGTTCAACATTTAGGAGTATCATTCGAGAATCACTATTCATAGGCCTATTAAACTACCAACAAACACATCAATCTTAAACATCTGCCACAAAAACATAAAACAGTACAAACTCTCCAGCAGTTGTATTTGTGATATACAATGAGTGTACAAAACTCACTACCGAGTTCCAAACTGCCTCTGGAAGCAACGTCAGCACAATAACTGTTTGTTGGGAGCTTCATGAAATTGGATTCCATGGCAAAGCAGCTGCACACAAGCCTAAGATCACCATGCGCAATGCCAAGCGTTGGTCTAAAGTAGTGTAAAGATCGCCACCATTGTACTCTGGAGCAGTGGAAACGCATTCTCTGGAGTGATGAATCACACTTCACCATCTGGCAGTCTGACGGATGAATCTGGGTTTGGCGGATGCCAGGAGAACGCTACCTGCCCCAATGCATAGTGCCAACTGTAAAGTTAGGTGGAGGAGGAATAATGGTCTGGGGCAGTTTTTCATGGTTGGGGCAAGGCCCCTTAGTTCCAGTGAAGGGAAATCTTAACGCTGCAATGACATTCTGGAAGATTCTGTGCTTCCAACTTTGTAGCAACAGTTTGGGGAAGGCCCTTTCCAATTTCAGCCTGACAATGCCCCCATGCACAAAGCGAGGTCCATACAAAAATTGATTGTCGAGATCAGTGTCGAAGAATTTGACTGGCCTGCACATAGCCCTGACCTCAACCCCATCGAAAATCTTTGGGATGAATTGGAATGCCGACTGCGAGCCAAGCCTAAACTAAGCTCTTGTGGCTGAATGGAAGCAAGTCCCCGCAGCAATGTTCCAACACCTGGTGGAAAGCCTTCCCAGAATAGTGGAAGATGTTATAGCAGCAAAGGGGGGACCAACTTCATATTAATACCCATGATTTTGGAATGAGATGTTCGACAAGCAGGTGTCCACATGTTGGAGTGGTGCTGGAGATGATAAAAAAAAATTTGAATGACCATTTAAGCACACGGTCTTGAGGCTCACCCTCTACAGAGTGGATTTCCCCCCTCCCAGAACATCAACCTCCTAAAACGAGCACGGCAACAAGAGAATCCTGGGGGAGAGGAATCACTCCGGTGTGGAGCACATCCTAGGAGGTACAAGCCAGAGTTTATCCTACTAAGATCCACTAGGCTCGTATAACCTTCTCAGGCTGGTCACTAGTTCTCCATCCACTTGGTTAAATATCCTATGGTAGAGGGTTTTTGACTGCACTAACAACCCGCAACCGTTTGTCTCCTTGTCCTGCCGTCCGCTACATGGATACCAATATGACGGGTTTCGATGGTCCCATAGCCACCATCTTGCTTGTGCTTCCAAGGGTTATGCCGCTGTAACAGATCTTCTGCTCTGTTCCTCTGCTACTGCGAGAGAGCCTAGCTGTCATCAGCCGGGTAATTTGGGTGCAGGAGCAATACAACAAGGGTATACTCCGTCTAATAAAATTACGTTCCACACGCCTATAATTGGCAGGTTTATGAGTACGCCCTGGCAACTACTGTTACTCAGGGATCTGCTGACCCATCCGAACTGAGAGATTTTTCATCCCCGTCCGGACATGGAGGTCTTTTGGGGCCGGCCAATGAGAGGATAAATCTCAGCCTACGCTGAAAGATGTGGAGACTATTCAGAATGCTAAAGCTCCAGCCACATGCTCACTATACAACAATAAGTGGCGTGTATTTGCAACATGGTGCAATCAGAAACAGATAATTCCATTTATTTGCTTCATTCCAGAGGTACTTTGCTTTTTGCTGGACCTTTTCGACAAGGAAAAAGCTTTTTTCCACTATATAGGTGCATTTAGCTGCCATCTCTGCCTGCCATATATATATATATATTTTTTTTTTAAATGTTACCTTTATTTAACCAAGCAAGTCAGTTAAGAACAGATTCAGTTAAGAACACAGTGGCCTCCAACATTCTTAAATGAAAGAAGTTTGGAACCACCAAGACTCTTCCTAGAGCTGGCCGCCCGGCCAAACTGAGCAATCGGGGGAAAGGGCCTTGGTCAGGGAGGTGACCAAGAACCCGAGGGTCACTCTGACAGAGCTCCAGAGTACCTCTGTGGAGATGGGGGAACCTTCCAAAAGGACAACCATCTCTGCTGCACTCCACCAAGCCACTCCTCAGTAAAAGGCATGACAGCCAGCTTGGAGTTTGCCAAAAGGCACCTAAAGACTCTCACACCATAAGAAAAAAGATTCTGTGGTCTGATGAAACCAAGATTGAACTCTTTGGCCTGAATGCCAAGCGTCACGTCTGGAAGAAACCTGGCACCATCCCTACAGGGAAGCATGGTGGTGGCAGCATTATGCTGTGGGGATGTTTTTCAGTGGCAGGGACTGGGAGACGAAAGTTGAACGAAGCAAAGTACAGAGAGATCTGCTCCAGAGCGCTCAGGACCTGAGACAGGGGGTGAAGGTTCACTTTCCAACAGGACGACTAAGCACACAGCCAAGACAACACAGGTGTAGCTTGGGGACACATCTCTGAATGTCCTTGAGCAGCCCAGGCAGAGCCTGGACTTGAATCAAGTCAAACATCTCTGGAGTAGAGGTCGACCGATTATGATTTTTCAATGCTGATACCGATACCGATTAATCGGACAATTTTTATATATATTTATAATAATGACAATTACAACAATACTGAATGAACAATGAACACTTTTATTTTAACTTAATATAATACATAAATAAAATATATTTAGTGTAAAATAAATAATGAAACCTGTTCAATTTGGTTAAAATAATGCAAAAACACAGTGTTGGAGAATAAAGTAAAAGTGCAATATGTGCCATGTAAAAAAGCTCCCGTTTAAGTTCCTTGCTCAGAACACGAGAACATGTGAAAGCTGGTGGTTCAATATTCCCAGTTCTTCAATATTTCCAGTTAAGAAGTTTTAGGTTGTAGTTATTATAGGAATTATGACACGTCGACTATTTCTTCCTATACCATTTGTATTTCATATACCTTTGACTATTGGATGTTCTTATAGGCACTATAGTATTGCCAGCCTAATCTCAGGGGTTGATAGACTTGAAGTCCTAAACAGTGCATCAAGCATTGTTAAGAGCTGCTCGCAAACGCAGAACAGTGCTGTTTGAATGAATGCTTACGAACCTGCTGCTGCCTACCACCGCTCAGTCATACTGCTCTATCAAATATCAAATTATAGACTTAATTATAATAAACAAACAGAAATATGAGCCATTTGGTCATTAATATGGTCAAATCCGGAAACTATAATTTTGAGAACAAAACGTTTATTCTTTCAGTGAAATACGGAACCATTCCATATTTTGTCGAACGGGTGGCAACCCTAAGTCTAAATATTGCTGTTACATTGCACAACCTTCAATGTTATGTCATTATAGAGTATTATGTGTAGATTGATGAAGGGAAAAAAAACAATTTAATAAATTTTAGAATAAGGCTGTAACGTAATTTTTTTGGGGGGAAGTCAAAGGATCTGAATACTTTCCGAATGCAGTGTATGTATAGCATTCCTGTAAGACGAAAAAATAAAGGCATGGCATGTTGCACAAGCCCTGCACTTCTAAAATGGCTGTGTTCCTATAGGAATTTGAACATGTTTAGAGCGTCACCATTTCGGAATGGTAGTTGGTGACAAATCTCTTATTCCTAAACATTTGTTTTGCTTTTCTTTGCCTGCTGTTGCTGACTCTGTAATAGTCACGTTGCATGCGGCATAATGCATCAGTGTGAGACTTTCTGTATTTTTTAAGTTATACTGTATATCTTAAACTGATTTGCTGACATGCAAAACATGTTGGGACTGTATCAACAGTGGACTAATGAAACAAATACCAAAAGATAGTTTTTGAATGGAATTTTCTTTAAGTTAGCAATACCTAGCCAGGCATTATAAGATCTGATCTGCATCAGCAATGCCTGGGCAGAGGAATACGCCCAATAATTTCAGAGCATATATGAACAAATAGATATAAATATCCCACAATGATGAATTTACTCACATGATATCGGTGATGAACTGCATAACAGTGCAATAGGCTACTTCTTATGTGCTTCCCATTGCACAGAATGCACAGGGATACATACTATATTTTCCCCAAACCCCAATGTACAATCATGGTGAAAGCTCATCATGACATCGGCCATTAAAATTGCTTAATTGCCTACTGTAAATCTGGCTTTATTTAATTGCAGGGAGATTCAGTATCGGCTCTTTTCAAGAAGAATTTTAGCAAATGCAATAGATAGTGGTTATAGCAATTTTTGTCCAAATAAAATATAATTGTTATTTGGTTGTCGTCTTCTTGCCATGTAGCTCGGTACCAGATAGCCTCTTAGAATCAGAGATTGAAATATTTACACACGCCTCTAACATGCAAGCTCAGCATTCCCGAACAGTCCCATTACATGTTGAACTAACTTCATTTCAATTTACTTGACATTTTGTCCGCCAATTTTGTCCCTATGTCGGATCTAATCTGATACAAAATATCCACAGAGAAGTGTTATCAACCCGACCTTCAGACCTGGTCTGTATATCGTTTATCGTATATCGTTTCTATTTACGATTTTTATCTTTATCTTTTTATTTGTATTTTCAATACTGATGCAATTCGCACAAATAGTGGACCACTTCCCATAAATGTGCTTCGGTCCACATATTTGGTTATTATTTACATATTGTGCATCACGTGCAATGCATCAAGAGATCTAAAATATAAGAGACAGAACCTACCAGCGCCCTAAAAAGTAGGGTAAACAACACCTTCTTGTGGAAACCCTGTCTCCACATCCTACCACGAAAAGGACCAAAGTGTAAATATAATGTCATTCAACCTTCTGGTTTGTATCTTCTTAAGGGTGACTTCGGTCATGGTAACAGTCGGATATTTTGGAAAGGTACCAGATTACATGACGTTTTGACTTTTGCATAGAATCTGGGGGTGTGTTCACTTGCCAGGCTCTACCTTGGACAACAGTGAACAACTGCAGCCCGCAATTCACGGTGTTGAATGTGGGTCAAAAGGGAAATAAAAGTATTATCTGAGTTTTTTCACCGGTAGACAGTGTCCTTCGATCCCGTCTGCCCTCACCGTTGTTAACAGAACTGCGGGAAAAACAGTGCCCGACAGGTGGGGGCGAAGGACACTGTCTACTGCTAACACAGTAGGCGGGAGTGACACTATGTGCTAACTAGCTTGCTTACTAGTTAGCGACGTCATGTGCTAGCTAGCTAGTTAGCACACGGTGTCGCCTCTGCCTTCTGCCTGCTTTGTACTGAAAAAAAACGTGCCCAACAGGCAGGAGCGAAGTACACTGTCTACCAGTATCGCCTACCGCTAGCTTCTCCGGTACACAGCAGGTGGGAGGTGGAGGCGTTTAGCTTGCTACTTAACTAGCTACCCTAACGGAAAACAATTGCAGTCAAAGTGCAGTATAACTGCAGTACGCTGTAGTATAACTGTAGTTAGAGTGCAGTGTAACTGCAGTATGCTGCAAATACTGCATCCAATATATATATTTTTTACTGCAGTTATTCTGCAATTACTGCATCCAAAATACGTCGACTGCACTTACTTACTGCAATCTTTTTTGTAAGGGCATAATACAGCGTTGCACCCGCCTTCCATGTACCGTTGTCCTCCTTAGGACTAGCTGGCTATGGTAGCACTCAGTTTCCTTCGCTCCCTCCTGCTCAACACCTTCCCTTGCCATATTTAACAGAACTGTGGGAAAACAGTGCCCGACAGGCAGGGGCAAAGGACACTACCGGTGTGTACTAACTATAGCTATCTACGTTGTTGCCCCCGCCTCTTCTGTGGGGTTTATATGTGGTTGGGATTAAACGTTATGGTGCATTACCGTCATTGACTGTATTGGAGCCCTCCTGCCTATGTACTGGAGTCATTACTTCTATTGGTCAATTTTTAAGTTAACTCAGCAAAAAAAGAAACGTTCTCACTGTCAACTGCGTTTATTTTCAGCAACCTTAACATGTGTAAATATGTGTATGAACATAAGATTCAACAATTGAGACGTAAACTGAAGAAGTTCCACAGACATGTGACAAACAGAAATGGAATAATGTGTCCCTGAACAAAGGGGGGCCAAAATCAAAAGTAACAGTCAGTATCTGGTGTGGCCACCAGCTGCATTAAGTACTGCAGTGCATCTCCTCCTCTTGGACTGCACCAGATTTTCCAGTTCTTGCTGTGAGATGTTACCCCACTCTTCCACCAAGGCACCTGCAAGTTCCAGGACATTTCTGGTGGGGAATGGCCCTAGCCCTCACCCTCCGATCCAACAGGTCCCAGACGTGCTCAATGGAACACTGACATTCCTGTCTTGCAGGAAATAATGCACAGAATGAGCAGTATGGCTGGTGGCATTGTCATGCTGGAGGGTCATGTCAGGATGAGCCTGCAGAACGGGTACCACATGAAGGAGGAGGATGTCTTCCCTGTAACGCACAGCGTTGAGATTGCCTGCAGTGACAACAAACTCAGTCCAATGATGCTGTGACACACCGCCCCAGACCATAATGGACCCTACACCTCCAAATCGATCCCGCTCCAGAGTGCAGGCCTCGGTGTAACGCTCATTCCTTCGACGATAAACGTGAAACCGACCATCACCGATGGTGAGACAAAACCGCGACTCCTCAGTGAAGAGCACTTTTGCCAGTTCTGTCTTGTCCAGCAACGGTGGGTTTGTGCCCATAGGCGACGTTGTTGCCGGTGATGTCTGGTGAGGACCTGCCTTACAATAGGCCTACAAGCCCTCAGTCCAGCCTCTCGCAGTCTATCGTGGACAGTCTGAGCACTGATGGAGGGATTGTGCGTTCCTGGTGTAACTCGGGCAGTTGTTGTTGCCATCCTGTACCTGTCCCGCAGGTATGATGTTCAGATGTACCGATCCTGTGCAGGTGTTGTTACACGTGGTCTGCCACTGCGAGGACGATCAGCTGTCTGTCCTGTCTCCCTGTAGCTCTGTCTTAGGCGTCTCACAGTACGGACATTGCAATTTATTGCCCTGGCCACATCTGCATGCCTCCTTGCAGCATGCCTAAGGCACGTTCACGCAGATGAGCAGGGACCCTGGGCATCTTTCTTTTGGTGTTCCTCAGAGTCAGTAGAAAGGCCTCTTTAGTGTCCTAAGTTTTCATAACTGTGACCTTAATTGCCTACTGTCTGTAAGCTGTTTGTGTCTTAACGATCATTCTACAGGTGCATGTTCATGAATTGTTCATTAATTGAACAAGCATGGGAAACAGTGTTTAAACACTTTACAATGAAGATCTGTGAAGTTATTTGGATTTTTATGAATTATCTTTGAAGGACAGTGTCCTGAAAAAGGTACGTTTCTTTTTTTTGCTGAGTTTATAAAGAGGGGTTCCTGCAGGTGCAGGAATGCCCACATGCAGGAACGCCCCGAATTACGGGCTGCAGTTGCACCCTTCTCACCTTGGAAAGCTCTCACTGACTGTTACCAGGCAGACAAAGTTCCAACATGGCAGCAACGGGGGACGCAGATGAGACTCAGTTGCAAGAGATGGAGGAAGAGGCAGTGATGGAAAATGAAATGGATTCAGATGAAGAGGAGGGTTTGGGAATTGAAAATTCCGACGATGAAATAGACAATTCATCAGAAGACGAAAAAGAGAATGAAGCCGAAATTCAGCGTTTGGAGGAGCAGGTACGTTAGCAAATTTAGCTACCTAAGCTAACTTACTCTAGCTTTGTTTGAGAAATTAATGGAAACCTAGCTAGCCATTTATCTAACGTTTGTCAACAACGTTGTCGGTTACATTGAGATTTGAAAGCAATCCACATCAAATAGCAAGTTGGCTTGTTTGCAGACTTGCACCGCTTACATTGAAAAGAACGAAAGCTAGCTAGCATGTTACTATTAGCCAGCTAGCTTCGTTGGAGTAACGTTGACTACGTAACGTTACTATACTAGCTAATGTTGACTCATAACTTGCTAGCATGTTACCTAGCCACAATAATATAATACGAATTTAATACATATCAAATACTGATTTCTAGGCAGTTAGCAAGTTACATTGGCGTTAGCTAGATAGGCAACAAATCCATGCTTCTGCGAAGTTGATTTCCCCAACGACAACGTGCTTGCAGCAGCTGTAAACACGCGCCCTTTTTTGCGAGCTGCAGCTAGTAAGGTAGCTAACTAGACAGTCAGCAACCAAATTGAACAGTACTTGGTTGATTGCACAAACTTACTACACAATTAAGTGATGGAGTCCTGTTTAGTTAGTTACGTTGTGTGTTTGTTTGCTTACCAAAGACACTTTGTAAATGCACCCCAGTGGTTGTTGGTCTGACTCTATACTCTAACTTTCAGCTGTCCATCAATGCTTTTGATTACAACTGTCATGTGGACCTCATAAAACTCCTGAGGCAGGAGGGGGAGCTGCCTCGGCTGCGTAAGGCAAGGCAGAAGATGAGTGAGCTCTTCCCACTCACTGAAGGTTGGTTGGTGTCTGATGGCCTCTGGAGATGTGGTGTTGCAGACAGCTTTGTGCATTACTACTTCTATGATTGAGCTGAAGTGCTTCGTGCAGTAGACTGGATTACATCTAACGTGCTGACCACATCACATGAGCGAGTATTGCAAAATAAATGTACACACATTATTCAATCATTGCACCCACACTGCACACAAGCGTCTGCGTAGCCAGGCGCTGAAGTGTAACTTGGTTCTATCTGTGACTGCTTGACACACTGCAAGGCCCGCCCATTCCATTTCCTCATAGGTTTTTAGAAGCATATACTGTTGATTGAAAGATGAGCTGAGGTCCACACTCCAGTCCAGTTGGTGGTGGTAATGCACCTTAAAGTTGGTTGCCAACCGCCATATAAAGAAGTTTCTAGTAATCTCTAACTCGATTTCCACTTTTGTTTGTGGATTAATTGTCGGAGTAGAGGAACTTGTGTATTTCAGGTAAAATAACAGCTCAATGTTTATATCCCATAACAAATCAGCTAGCAACAGCAAGCTAGCTAAATTGCCATAAATGGGTTTTTTTTTTCAACCTGTCCCCAAATTAATATAGTTGGTTCAGAGTTGTTTTTGATATTTCAACATGCGTGCGATGGCGTACGCGCGCGCCAGGTCTAGTCAGCATTTAAGACTTGTTGAAAGTAGTTCTGCTGCTCCTTTTGTTGTGATTTGATTGGCCTTTTATGGATGATGATTTGAATCATTTGGAACAAGGTTTACTGTTTCAACACATTCCTGTGGAAAGTTGTGATGGTTTCATTGTTTTGAACATACTGAATGTTGTTGTGAACTGTATGCAAAGCTGACTTGTCCTCCTGCAGAGATTTGGCTGGACTGGCTCAAGGATGAGATCCACCTAACAGAAGAGGAGCCGAACCGGGAGAAAGTCTATGAGCTCTTTGAGACGGCTATGAAAGATTATATCTGTGAGTTCTGCCCCCACTCATTGGCTTGTGTTACGATTCTATATGATGTGATGTTATTGTAAACTAAACATTGCAATTCTTGTGTGGCCTTCAGGCCCTGAAATCTGGCTGGAATATGCCCAATACTCTATCGGGGGCATGGGACTGCCTGGTGGGATGGAGAAGGTGAGGTCCATCTTCGAGAGAGCCCTGACAGCTGTGGGGCTGCACATGACCAAGGGGGCGACAGTGTGGGAGGCCTACAGGGAGTTTGAGAACGCCATACTGGCAACTGTTCAGGTGAGCTCCACTGAAGAATAATGATCTCAAATAGCTGCAACATGCTACTCATTTCTCTATACCTCCCCATGTCTTTATTTCTTAGGGTGTTTTGTAGGGCTCGGAATTGCTATACATTATTATCACAATACTTATGTGCCGATATGTATTGCGGTTCTCACGATTCTATATGTATTGCGATTCGATACTGTGATTTGATGTTCCAAACATATTGCTGACCATATGTCTGCTGCAGAAGGACAAGAGAGCCATGAGAAAGCGAGTTTTGATCAGTCGTGGAAATAAAAGTGCCGAAAAACAAATTGTCTCCCTATTTGAAAAGAAGATGGAGAACACGCTATGAAGGAGAAATACTTGTGTTTTGGTGCACGTACAGCAAATTAGCGCAATAATTATTGCGATATTGTCAATACGATATGATGATTTATCGCCTAGAATTATATGCCGATATGTAACTATCGATTTCCCAATCACTGGTGTTTTGTATAAGAACATTTGCTAAATGAATGATGGTACATTTTCCTTATATCTGAGTATTAGGCAGAAATAAAAACGCATGATTTGAACTCAATCAGATATTACACAAACCAGTCTCTTTGCTGGATTTTGAATCCGCTTTCTCTCCCTGCTTTCTCCTCAGCCGCCCCCTGGCAGCGTTCCCACCCGCGAGCAGCAGGAGCTTCTGAACGCTCAGCTCGAGCGCATCCACACTCTGTTCCGCCGCCAGCTGTCCATCCCCTTAATGGGTAAGGCTCTTCCTGCTCGTCTCTGGGGGTGGTGCTGTACAGAGGGGAGGAGATTCGGTTGGATGGAATAGCATGTCCTTAAGAGTCCATCATGGCAGACTTGGGAGGTACCCGTTGCAAAGACCTTTTCAGGACAGATGTGGAGAGCCAGTGCAATGTCAGGAGAGTTGTGGGGTGTTGCTTTCTCTTACTATGTGGCTTTTGAAAGACTAAACAGAAGTTTACAGAGAAAGCACTCATCCTCACCAGGCCCAGTAATGTGGTCCCTGACCAACCTTTCATCTAAGTGCAGAACTGGCCAAGAGATAAATGTTCTGGCATTGTCTGCTGCCTTTTTTCTGATACGGCTGAACGGCCACCGGAGGCATTTCTGGAACGGCTAAACCCATCTCCCTCTTCTATGGCCTGTACCAACGCTCAGTGTATAATCCCTCCTTCTCTATGGCCTGTCATCAGTCAGTGTTTTGTAGCCCCACAAGATGATGGCACAAAGAAAAATAAAACCGGTGAAGCATTTACATGGCTGTGTGTTATTAGTCAAATGAGGAAGAACTCAAACATTTCAAAATCCAATATCCCAATAAATGAGATTTGGAACTATTGGTGTGTCTCCATTCAAGTCATTGTAATAAACGCACAGGATGCTTTTTCTATAATCACCTTCATTCTTAGCCACACTTAGAATGTGGCTGGCTGTTGTATGCATATTCAGGGTTGAGTGTGAAAGGTTTTTCGTAATGATAACTGTGCTCTTTTGCAGACATGGACGGAACATATGCAGAGTATGAGGAGTGGTCTGACCAGGGGGTGTCTGATACAGTCTCCCAGAAGTACAAGGGGGCCCTGCAAGAAATGGAGAAGAGCAAGCCTTATGAGGAGACTCTGGTACTTACCTAGATTGTATTCTAGTCTGGACATTTGTACCATACTGTTTGTTTTAGAAGGATTTAATGGATTTTAAGCATTCAATTTGATTACTCTGCCTAGAAAGTAGCAGTAGATTAGTAGTAAAGTTATGTATCATTTTAAGTATTATGTGCTTAAGCAAAGGTCTTGCTTTTTTATGCGTGTGAAATCTCTGTGGACTCTGAGTCTTTATTCTAGACATGGTTGTCTGCTCAATGCCCTTAACATGCCAACATTTGTGTTGCAGATGATAGCCGAGCCACCCAAGCTGGCAGAATATCAGACCTACATTGACTATGAGCAAAAGGAGGGTGACCCAGCACGGATCCAGATCATCTTTGAGCGGGCATTGTCAGAAAACTGCCTGGTACCAGACATGTGGGCAAAGTACACCAAATACCTGGTGAGTGCCCCCCCCCCCATTTTAATTACTCACAGCCAGCCGTCTCCCTCTCTCCAGCAGCTCCTGAAATGTATTCATGGGCTTTTGAATATCTTTAATGGGGTGGTAATTAGATGCTGCGATAGCAAACACAGACAGAGTAATTCATCAGCGCCTTGGCGTTTCACTAGTTTCAAGGGAAAAAAACGACTTTTAATCATATGGTTCCTAACCTGTAATCCATTAGGCTGTCTTTAAGAAGCCCAGTTTTGGCACTTTCTGTGTCTCACATTCTGTGTCTCACAACTATAGAATTTAAGGAAATAAAGAAAGCCATCAAGGTATGCAATATGCTGTGGAAGTGCTGTGATTAAATCTAGTCGTCTCCTGCATATACTCAGGGAATTGATTACATTGGAAGTGTGATTTAACTGAATTATATGCTTCCACACATTAATCAAATCATGACACTGCCTAATGGCGTTTGGCAGTATATTATTCCTGGTGCAGTGTTGTGTTGCAGGTGTAGGTCTTTTCAGAGGTGTGGAATATCAGTAGCTGCCGTAGTGAAACATTTCTGCTATCCCATGGTTGCACCTATCTAACAAAAACATGTCCTTAATATCACCCAGGTAGAAATTATAGAAGATTTGCTGTCTTTGAGTTCCTTGTCAATAGTGTTGCACGGTGTACTGAAACCTAGGTACTTTTTCGATACTAAAAAAAACATTTTGGTACTAGAATTTGTTACTTTCGATTCTTCTATCAAATGTGTCTCACTTCATATACTGACTGAGAGGATCAAGTCTAGTCATTTGCCAACGGGGCCAGTAACTTCTCAGTGCATTTGGTGTTCCAGTTCGACATGCCCTGTAAAAGTCCAATAGAAAACTGCTGGTGCACCACATTGAGATTACACGTGGAAAACTCATGCTTTATTTGAGCAATATAATTGACCGTTCATTCTAGCACCACATACTTGATGCAAGTCGCATTTTATTGAGCAGTACATGGGTGAGTCGATAAATCAATCATTCAATAATTCCCCCCCCCCCAAAAAAAAAAATAACTTGTCCTTTGTAAACTAAGACTCGCACTTTACTTTTGTCCCCCTACTAGCACTGACTTTGCTGATGACTACTTTATTTATGAACATTTTACTTACTTGAGATGTGGTTGTCCCACCTAGCTATCTTAAGATCAGAGCACTAACTGTAAGTCACTCTGGATAAGAGCGTCAGACTAAATTGTAAAATATAATTCACATGCGGACTGTCCAGACTATCAAAAAAACTAAAACTAATCAATCCACTCGCTGAGCTTATTTATTTTGAGGGAAAGTGATTTACAAAAGTTTACTTTCAATAGTGAACATAGTTGAAAATTAGCAGTAGGCTACTGTTGATAGTATACAGAAAGACAGCTCTACAAAAATTCAACTGGCATTCGTCTTGGCTACTGCAGCCTCTCGTTTGAGAAGCAGTTAAGAATTTTGTCCACAAATCTATCAACATTTCTATTATAGGTAAATGGTTTAGGATCAGTGAATGCCACAATGTAGTTATTTTTGTTAGATACTTCTCCCTATTAGTTGAAATCATATTTTTTTCAAGGCCATTTTAGCTGCCTTGCTACACAAATCTTCACAAATCATTGGAATTTGTTGTGCAGTACAGACATTGGCTCCCCCAGACATGTGTTGCTAGGCAACCCCCCCCCCCCCCCTGCACTTGCTGGGGCAGGCCTTTCCCTTGTGGCTAATGCCAGTGTGTGAAACTTGCTAACAATTGTTTGTGCTATGAATATAAAACTAAATAAATACTGCACTCACAATTTCTTTGCTACAGTCATGATAGTGTTAGACAAAGCAAAGAAAGTGAACTTCAAAACGTGATGTAACATTAGTTTTATTGGAATTTGCCGCTGTTTTTGGTAAGTAATGAATCTGACTATTGGGTTATATAGTTGGTAAGTAGTGAGTGTAATTATTGGGTTATATATACAGTACCAGTCAAAAGTTTGGACACCACCTCATTCCATGGTTTTTCTTTCTTTTTTACTATTTTCTGCATTGTAGAATGATAGTGAAGACATCAAACCGATGAAATAACACATATGGAATCATGTCAGCTTTGCACACTCTTGGCATTCTCTCAACCAGCTTTATAAGGTAGTCACCTGGAATGCATTTCAATTAACAGGTGTGCCTTCTTAAAAGTTAACTTGTGGAATTTCTTTCCTTAATGCATTTGAGCAAATCAGTTGTGTTGTGACACGGTAAGGGTGGCATACAGAAGATAGCCCTGTTTGGTAAAAGACCAAGTCCATATTATGGCAAGAACAGCTCAAATAAGCAAAGAGAAACAACAGTCCATCATTACTTTAAGACATGAAGGTCAGTCAATCGTGAACATTTCAAGAACTTTGAAAGTTTCTTCAAGTGCAGTCGCAAAAACCATCAAGCGCTATGATGAAACTGGCTCTCATGAGGACTACCACCGGAAAGGAAGACCCAGAGTTACCTCTACTGCAGAGGATAAGTTCATTAGAGTTAACTGCACTGCAGATTAAAGCCCAAATAAAGGCTTCACAGAGTTCAAGTAACATCAACTGTTCAGAGGAGACTGTGAATCAGGCCTTCATGGTCAAATTGCTGCAAAGAAAGCACTACTAAAGAACACCAATAAAAAGAAGAGACTTGCTTGTGCCAAGAAACACAAGCAATGGACATTAGACCGGTGGAAATCTGTAATTTTAGATATTTCGTTCCAACCGCCTACATGTTTATGCGCCGTGAGCCGCATAAGCATGTAGAGTAGATGTGATGGTGTGGGGGTGCTTTGTTGGTGACACTGTCAGGGATTTATTTAGAATTCAAGGCACTCTTAACCAGCATGGCTACCACAGCATTCTGCAGTGATACACCATCTGGTTTGGGTTTGGTGGGACTATATTTGTTTTTCAACAGGACAATGACCCAACACACCTCCAGGCAGTGTTAGGGCTATTTGACCAAGAAGGATAGTGATGGAGTGCTGCATCAGATGACCTGGCCTCCACAATCACCCGACCTCAACCCAATTGAGATGGTTTGGGATGAGTTGGACCACAGAGTAAAGGAAAAGCAGCCAACAAGTGCTCAGCATATGTGGGGACTCCTTCAAGACTGTTGGAAAAGCATTCCAGGTGAAGCTGGTTGGGAGAATGCCAAGAGTGCATAGCTGTCAAAGCAAAAGATGGCTACTTTGAAGAACCTAAAATATATTTTGATTTGTGTAATACCTTTTTTGGATACTATTCTACAATGTAGAAAATAGTAAATAAAGAAAAACCCTTGAATGAGTAGGTGTCAACTTTTGACTAGTACTAATATATCTCTCTCGATACTTGGAGACAGAATCAATATAATATCATCAAAAATAATATGCGGATTAGAGGTCGACCGATTATGATTTTTCAACGCCAATACCGATTATTGGACCAAAAAAGCTGATATCGATTAATTGGACGATGTTTTTTAAATTGTATTATTATTATAAAAAAGATATATATTTTTATGTATTTGTAATAATGACAATTACAACAATACTGAATGAACACTTATTTTAACTTAATATAATACATCAATAAAATAAATTTAGCCTCAAATGAAACCTGTTCAATTTGGTTTAAATAATGCAAAAGAAAGTGTTGGAGAAAAAGTAAAAGTGCAATATGTGCCATGTAAGAAAGCTAACGTTTAAGTTCCTTGCTCAGAACATGAGAACATATGAAAGCTGGTGGTTCCTTTTAACATGATTCTTCAATATTCCCAGTTAAGAAGTTTTAGGTTGTAGTTATTATAGGAATTCTAGGACTATTTCTCTCTATACCATTTGTATTTCATTGACCTTTGACTATTGGATGTTCTTATAGGAACTTTAGTATTGCCCGTGTAACAGTAGCTTCCGTCCCTCTCCTCGCTCCTCCCTGGGCTCGAACCAGCAACACAACGACAACAGCCACCATCGAAGCAGCGTTACCCAAGCAGAACAAGGGGAACAACTACTAGAAAGCGCAGAGCGAGTGACGTTTGAAACGCTATTAGCGCGCGCTAACTAGCTAGCCATTTCACTTCAGTTACACCAGCCTCATCTCGGGAGTTGATAGGCCTGAAGTCATAAACAGCGCAATGCTTGACGCACAACGAAGAGCTGCTGGCAAAACGCACGAAAGTGCTGTTTGAATGAATGTTTACGCGCCTGCTTCTGCCTACCACCGCTCAGTCAGATACTTAGATACTTGTATGCTTGTATGCTCAGTCAGATTATAAGCAACGCAGGACACGCTAGATAATATCTAGAAATATCATCAAACATGTGTAGTTAACTAGTGATTATGATTGATTGTTTTTTATAAGATACGTTTAATGCTAGCTAGCAACTTACCTTGGCTTACTGCATTCGCGTAACAGGCAGTCTCCTTGTGGAGTGCAACGAGAGAGAGGCAGGTCGTTGTTGCGTTGGACTTGTTAACTGTAAGTTTGCAAGATTGTATCCCCCGAGCTGACAAGGTGAAAATCTGTCATTCTGCCCCTGAACAAGGCAGTTAACCCACCGTTCCTAGGCCGTCATTGAAAATAAGAATGTGTTCTTAACTGACTTGCCTAGTTAAATAAAGGTATTTTTAAAAATCGGCAAGTCGGCGCCCAAAAATACCGATTTCCGATTGTTATGAAAACTTGAAATCGGCCCTAATTAATCGGTCGACCTCTAATGCGGATACTCTGCTGTATCGAATTGCTGTTGCCTCAGGACCGCCAACTGAAGATCAAAGACCTGGTCCTGTCCTCTCACAACCGTGCGGTCAGGAACTGCCCCTGGACCATGGGCCTGTGGAAGAACTACCTGCTGGCCCTGGAGAGGCATGGGGCTGACCACCACACCATCTCAGGTAACCACTGGACCACAGGAGGGTTATGGTGGGAACACTAATATCTGTCATACGTGGAGTGGATGTAAACAAAGATTGTAAACAAAGAAGACATTAATGTATATTTCAATGAAAATAGGTGAACTTGGTTACAGGAGTTGTTTTGCCCATGAGACTGTGGAATTATGAAGATCATCTCTTTCCCTCCACAGATGTTTTTGAAAGGGCCCTGAATGCTGGTTTCATACAAGCCACAGATTACGTGAATATCTGGGAAGCGTACCTTGATTACCTGAGGCGGCGCGTCGATTTCAGCAAAGGTGAAAGCACCTTAACATTGGGTAATGCAAAGTAACATAAGTAATACAATCTTATTAGCGGAGTCAAGTGTATACATGAAAGAAGTCCTCTATTGATAATGGCATTATGTGTTTCCAGAGTCGAGCAGAGAGCTGGAGGAGCTGCGGGCAGCCTTCACCCGGTCCCTGGACTATATGAAACAGGATGTGGAAGAGAGTAAGTGGACCTGCAGCCTGTGTACTGTTCATCTGTCTTTGTGCGTTTGTGTTGGAGACTCACCACCATGTCTTGCTCCTTTTAAGGGTTTAGTGAAAGTGGAGACCCCTCTTGTACTATCATGCAGGTCTGGGCAAAGATAGAGGTACGGGTGAAGATTATGACACACTTGTCTTGTGTTCACTTGCTTCTATCAGTGCAAAAACAGCATCTATACAAATTAAAATGTGATTTTTAAACCACCTCTTTCCTCTCTTTGACCAGGCCTTGCATTGTAAGAACATGCAGAAGGCCAGAGAACTGTGGGACAGCATCATGACAAAAGGGAACGCCAAATTCGCCAACATGTGGTTGGAGTACTATAACCTGGAGAGGTCAGTGAGGTCACTCTTTAGTCGTCACCTATAAACTGTTGTTTTCAAGGTTAGAGATATTGATTTATTAGTGGCAAATCTGATGCTGATTTTGTGTGTGATGTTTTCTGACTCTGCAGGTCGTACGGAGATGCTCTCCACTGCAGGAAAGCCCTCCACAGGGCCGTCCAGTGTACCTCCGACTACCCAGAGCATGTGTGCGAGGTCCTGCTCACCTTTGAGAGGGTTGAGGGTAAGTCAACGTGATGGAAATGTCATGAATGAGGCGATTCGATTAAGCTGGTCTGGGTTGCACTGGGCTATGGCCCGTCACGTGACCACAAAGCCGGCGAGGGAAGTGCGAATTTGCCGTACTTTGTGCCTCTTGGTCATATTGTAAAATAAGGCAGCATGATGCATTATTCAGAAACAAACATCTATTTTCCATTCAAATATATTTAAGAATTTTCAAACTAGTTTTCATTGGGAAGGCAGAAAGCGTTTTTATCAAAACAATCACTTTAGAATGTGAAAACACAGAATCCTACTCATTACTCCACATACTTAACTTGTGTCACTTTTGTTCTGCGCCGACTTCGCCGTCGGCCATAGCGGGGCACCTAGGTCAGGCCCGGGAGGCAGCCTGGTTCCAAAATGAATGCAATCACTTTTCACCAGTGCAAACTCTCACCAACCATGAGCTTAACCAAATCCCCTCAATAAGTGGACAGGTATCTGGAGTGTCAGTTGATGGGCTGGATTGGCTGATTTGTTGAAAACAACACTGTATTGGTAAACCTTAGTCTGAGAGTAAGGTGAATGTTTCATTGCAGTTTGTTCTGTGTAACCTCCAGGTTCTCTGGAGGACTGGGATGCAGCGGTGCAGAAGACTGAGACACGGCTGAACAGAGTCAATGAGCAGAGGGCCAAGGTAGGATGACACAGCAACACTCAAAACAACACGGCTGCTAGTCATGCCTGTGGACGTAGTGCCTTCAGAAAGTATTCATACCCCTGGACTTCTTCCACATTTTGTTGGTGCACAGCCTGAATTCTAAATTGATTTATTTTTTCGCCCATCTACACACATAATGACAAAGTGAAATCATGTTTTGTTTTTTGGGGCAAATTTATTGAAAATGAAATACAGAAATATCTCATTTACATAAGTATTCACACCCCTGGGTCAATACGTTATACAAGCACCTTTGGCAGCGATTACAGATGTGGGTACGTCTGTAAGAGCTTTCCACACCTTGATTGTGAAACATTTGCCCATTCTTTAAGCGCTGTCAAATTGGTTGTTGAGCATTGCTAGAAAACTCCCCAGTCCTTAACGATTACAAGCATACCCATAACATGATGCTGCCACCACTATGCTTGAAAATATGGAGAGTAATGTGTTGTATTGGATTTGCCTCAAACATAACACTTTGTATTCAGGACAAACCGTTAATTGCTTTGCCACATTTTGTTGTGCCTTGTTGCAAACAGGATGCATGTTTTGGAATATTTTTTTGTGTACAGGCCTCCTTTTCACTCTCAATTAAGTTAGTATTGTGGAGTAACTACAATGTTGTTGATTTTTTTTCTCCTATCACAGCCATTAAACTTAAACTGTTTTAAAGTAACCATTTGCCACGGTGAAATCCCTGAGCAGTTTCCTTCCTCTCTGGCAACTGAGTTAGGAAGGACACCTGTATCTTCGTTGTGACTGGGTGTATTGATACACCATCCAAAGTCTAATTAATAACTTCACCATGCTAAAAGGGATATTCAATGCTTTTTTAAAATATTTAACCATCTACCAATAGGTGCCCTTCTTTGCGGGGCATTGGAAAACCTCCCTGGTCTTTGCGGTTGAATCTGTGTTTAAAATTCACTGCTTTACTGAGGGACCTTACAGATAATTAATGATATGTGTGGGGTACAGAGATGAGGTAGTCATTCAGAAAGCATGTTAAACACTTATTGCACACAACTTATTATGTGACTTATTAATCAGTTCAGGAGTAAAAATGTGCTTTAGGTTTGCCATAAGAGGTTGCATACTTGACTCTTTTCCATTTTCTTTTTGTTGTAAATATTTCAAAAAGCTAAACCCCACTTAATGGGGCATTGTGTGTAGACCAGTGACACAAAACATCTACATTTATAAATTCAGGCTGTAATACAGGCCTGTGCAACTCCAGTTGTCGGGAGCCTGATTGGTGTCACACTTTCTCCATCCCTAGCAAACACAGCTGATTAATCCAAATGCATTCTAAACTGAAGATCATGATTAGTTTATTATTGGATTCAGGTGTGTTAGCTGGGGCAAAACTGTGACACCAATCAGGTTCCTGAGGACTGGAACTGTCAGGTTCATAACGTCATCCCTGTCCCTCTCAGGTGACAGAGAAAGAGGCCCATGTGACTCGCCAGGTGGAGGAGAAGACTGAACAGCGGCGGAGGGCCAAGGCAGACAAGAAGAACCAGAAGAAGGGCCAGAAAGGCAGCAGGCCTGGAGAGAAGAGGAAGGCAGAGGACAAGGATTACGAGGATGAGTGGGGAGAGGAATCGGGTAAGGAGAAGCATGAAGATCATACCTTTATTTAACATAGGATTATTATTGTTTGGTCTCCACTTATGCTAATAAAGTGGCATGTATAGAAGTCATCCTGTGTGTTTGCGCAATCTTTGTGTCACCTCTGTGCAACAGAGCAACCTCCAAAGAGGCACCGAAGGGAGGGCGACCAAGGCTTCAGGGGGGGATGTGGTGGTGCTGAGGAGTTCATGGGGACAGAGAGTGGGCTGTTTGGGAGGAGAGCCCCCCCTGGCCGCAGACAGGAACCACCTGGTACTAAGAGGGGCCAGCAGGTGGCGCCAGCCACCTTATGGAAGACCCAGGAAGACGACCCCGAGCTACGCAAGGACGACTGCAGTGTGTTTATCAGTAACCTGGCCTTCACCATGGAGGATCCAGAGAAGAGGCTGAAGAAGTTGTTTGAGCCCTGTGGTCCTGTCCAGTCAGTGCGCCCCGTCTATGCTGCCAAGGGCTTCAGAGGGTACTGCTACGTACAGTTTGAGGGCAAGGCGTCTGTGGTCGAGGCCCTGAAGATGGACCGGCAAGAGGTGGAAGGCAGGCCCATGTTCGTATCACCCTGTGTGGATAAAAACAAGAACCCTGATTTTAAGGTAAGAGACCCACATCTGTTAGTTTGCATTTAGAGGTGAATGAATGGAATGATGGTTCACCATGTGGCTAGTAAGTAACTTAATTTCTCTTCCTCTAGGTGTTTAAGTACAACACAAACCTAGAGAAACACAAGATCTTTATCTCGGGCCTGCCCTTTTCCTGCACCAAGGAGCAGCTAGAGGAGCTATGCAAGGTTCATGGCACCATTAAAGACATCCGCTTGGTCACCAACCGCTCAGGCAAACCCAAGGTGAGGCATAACGCTGGTAGTTAAGGGTTATTCCTTTCTCTATCCAGATGTTAAGAATAGTTATTTGCTTGAGTCTTATATTTGTTGTAATGCGAATAAACATCCAAACTATTTTACTTAACTAGGCAAGTCGGTTTAAGAACAAATTATTATTTACAATGATGGCCTACCCCGACCAAACCCTAACCTGGATGACGCTTTGTGAATTGTTCACCACCTTATGGGACTCCCAATCACGGCCAGTTGTGATACAGCCTGAAATCGAACCAGGGTCTGTAGTGACGCCTCTAGCACTGATATGCAGTGCCTTAAGACCGCTGCGCCACTCTGGAACCCCAACTAGGGGTGTGAACATTTTAAACGTTAAAAGGTTAAAATGAAATTGGGGTCCTTAACATTAAGAAAAATCACTTTTTTTTGTAGATGCAGGAAGTGAACAGTATAGTAGGTAAATTTCCACAGTGTTGAAGCGCAAGGCTCAACTTTTCAGTTTTGGTGTATTGGCTACCACCACCTGGTGAACAGCATGAAGTGAACCTGTGCACACGCACAGATAATGTATGACAGCGAAGTGTTGCATCTCGCTCATCTCCATATTCTAACCTGTTCATGGATGATAGGCCCTGCTTTACTGAAGTTGGGAGTCGATGTGCAAGGAGTCAATTATTTTGGAGTTGACTCTCCACCACTACGTCATGAAGTTGGAAAAATGGCAAAGAAAGGCAAGCGACAGCAGCCTCCTCCGAAATTAAATGAAAATAAAATGTCATGTGAATTGAGGTGCAATGCTTAACCTTCTGAAAGGGACACACCGTGAGAACCAAACCATTGTTCTATTTGTTACATTACTAATCCAAACAGATCGTTTGAATCACAAATGTAAAAGCTCCATTGACACATTGGTCATTAGATTTTGCAGGTTTAATGTGCTACTGTGTGGTGTCTGCAGGGTCTGGCGTACGTGGAGTTTGGGGATGAGGCTCAGGCCTCCCAGGCCGTGCTGAAGTTGGATGGCACAGTACTACAGGAACACACACTCTCTGTTGCCATTAGCAACCCGCCTCGCAGAAACACTGCCGACAAGCCTGGCTTCAGCAGACCCGTGGGAGCCATGATGCCCCGGTCTATGGTCTATGGATCGTAAGTTGCCCAACGATCGAGGAATAATGTATTCTTCACACACACTGGCACCTAAAACAATTTAATAGACAATGATATTTCCCTTAACATGGTACTCATTCCTATCAGCCCATTTGTTTATCTAACTCATAAGACATAAGCTGCTTTTTGAAACTGCTATTCCCACCCACTAAAGAGATGTGAAACAATAACTTGAATTTGAGAGGTCTGATTTCCTTTGGATTTGTTTTTCAGGAGGGGAAAAGGGCGCACCCAGCTCTCACTACTCCCTCGTTCACTACATCGGCAGAGAGGATCAGAAAGTAAAGCAGAGAATGGGACTGCACCTAAACCCACAGGGGGCGCATCTGGAGATGCTGGGATTGAAGCACAAGCCAAGCCCTTGTCTAATTCAGACTTTGCCAAAATGCTTTTCAAAAAGTGAAAATAATAAAAACTGCCTTTGTATGGAAAGCCATCTTGTGTCCTTGAGGAGAAGAGATGGCAGATATTGTGCTGTACATTTTTGACTCTCCTTTATTCCATACCAATGGCCCCCATCTTCCTTGTCACTTTCTGTAAGAAAGCCTTAATCTCCCTGGCTCAACTGGCCCCAGACTCCATATTACTACATCCTTGTGAACAAGTGTGAGTGCCTGTTTTAATTACCAATTTCAGTTTGTTTTTAATTGGGAAAGGTGTTTTATAGAAGACGTATCATATGTGTGTATGTAAATAATACTTATCGTGTGTTCTGTTTTGGGAAGGGATATAAAAAAAAATCCAAAACCAGCTTGTGACTCATGTTTTAAAAGGTATATGCAAGAGCTTGACATTGTGTAAATATGTATTACAACGATGAAAGATTTTTTTTTGTGTGTTAAGTTTCCTTTAGGTGTCAACATACCACTCATTGTTTTGTTTGCCCTACATGCAACAATATTTGTTCCCATGCAGTGAATGACTAATATTTCACTTTACAGAATATTACCTAAAACTGCAGTTGTACAAATAATTACTGGCCAGAAATCATTCCTCACCTGTTCTGTGCTCACATTTAGACTAGTTTAAGTCTTTGCCCATAAAAACATAATCCTTTATTATTCCCTTACCGGGACTTCTTTGATGGCACTGTAATGTAAGGTTGTCTGACTCATTAAAACCCATCCATGTTTAGGCTGTCTTACCTGAAAGGTTAGAAGAGAATACTTTTTTTTAATGTATTCTCATTTATTCCTGAGATTGTTTCCAATTTGCTCATTCCTGTCTAGGGTATTGAATAAGCTATGAGATGGGTAGGGAATGAACTGACAGTTTGGAGAAGCACTAAAGGGCCATCTCATTCTAATCAGTCCTGTCCACAAGTGAATCAACCATTGTTGGGAGAAAGAATCTATGCAGCGGTTTTGATTGCAAGAGCCCTCCATGTCCACATATTGTAGGCAGATTTGATACGTTCAATAAATTACATCGTGGTAATGTAAAGGTTTGAACTAAATTCCTAAATCTCATTTGCCTTTCAAATGAATGTGGTCATTAACAATTCTGTTGACCAGTAATCCTGTTTGGATGAGTGGGGAACATCATGTGTGTTCAGAATTCACACACTCCAAGTGATTGGCCATAGTTTTGTAATACATTATGTTTGAGAATTATTAGCTATATCTAGCGACGTTCTATCACCACAGTGGCCTAATCTAGTTAGAGACTACAAACATTTGAGCTTTCGAAGTTGCTTTCTGTTTGTCCAATGTATGATGTACATTGTGTAGTAATTTTGAAATCATTGTCATGGTGTTCACATTTTTCTATTACGAGAACGCAAATGTAAACTAGAAATAGCTTGTTTTTTAGTTACAAAATTATCAGGGCAACCCTGTGAGATTGAACTTGTTTTACTTTTGTTCAGTGATCCTTTTATTTACCGCTTGTTCCAAGTTTTACACTTGTCATTTGAGTCTTGTAAAAATGTCATCTTGTGGTTTTGTTGCCATTTCTGACCTTAAGTTGTTTATTAAAGCAATTCAAATAGATGTTGAGTTTTGAAACTAAGCATATCACATTTAGGGCCGAAATGGCCCTAATTACATTAAAATAAACGATTAAATACATGAAAGTGCTTTAGTGAAATAGCAGACAGTATGACCCAGATGAGCTACTGTATAGTATAGTACTGTATATTACATTGATGCAAACCATGTTCTCAAAATGACAAGACAGAATAACATGACTGTTGGCCTGCCTATCGCCTGACCACAGAACATTTTACATGTTGAATCGACACACCGCAAGTGATCATCTGTGCACTGTATTTCTTAAGGGGGACAATTCAAAGCAGAATCACAACTCAATCATCTCAGACATGTACACATACTGTAACACCTTCAGTTAATGTAACGCATTCACTCATCAAAATAACTCAGATGAATAGAATGCAAATTCAGAATTATAGGCCTAAATGTCCTTCAGAACCGACACTAAGAACAATGAGTAGCTTTGGCAAGAGTATGAAACAGGTCCATTTGTGTCTGTGCACCAACAAGTTCATGACCCTTATGTTTATTCAATGTTAGAAACATGTGACCCTTATTATCCCTTTACGGACAACAATCTGCAGCTGAAAACATGTTTTCTATTCCCAACACATACGTAATAATTAGTTCAAACGGCTGCACCTCTACCTGGTATGAGGAAACAAACCATGAGATTTCTGTAAAGATGCATTCTCCCAGTAAAAACTTTCAAGGTCATGCTATCATTGACACAGAGCTGCTCTTTATATCCATAAATCAACTGACATATCTTTACACTTAGAGCAAGATTAACCCCAAACTGGCAAATCTAAATAAAGAGAAATACAAAGCCAAACAGTCATGCGCCACTCACTCCCGTCCCCTCACTGTTGTGGACAGGGGTGGTTTGTTTGCAGTCGGGACAGGCCTGGTGGTGGCTGGAGCCAGGCAGCCCCACACTGTGCTCAGTGGTGGCGATTAGCAGGGTATCCAGGGTGATCTCTGTGCATTTGGCTATGAAGCGGACGTCACCCTTGTTGGCTGTGTCCAGAGCAGTGTAGTACTCTGAACTTTGCGTACAGTGATGGGTGGGTAGCGTGTCTGCATGAGCACCAGGTTCATTAGCAGCCGTGACGTGCACCCGTTTCCGTCCACAAAGGGGTGCACATACACCAGCTTGTAATGGGTGAGCGCTGCGGATTCCACAGGGTGCAGCTGCAGGGCCTCCTCTGGGTTGAGCCACTGCACCAGCTCCTGTGGGTGGGGTGAGATGTGGTGGCCTATAAAAACCTGGCTGGTACGCAGCCGCCCACCCTCTACAGCAGGGGTGTCAAACTCAATCCATGGAGGGCCGAGTGTCTGCGGGTTTTTGTTTCTTCCGTTAAATTATGACCTAGACAACCAGGGGAGGGGAGTTCCTTACTAATTAGTGACCTTAATTCATCAATCAAGTACAAAGATGGACCGAAAACCCGTAGACACTCGGCCCTCCATGGAATGAGTTTGACGCGTGTGCTCTACAGGGTCTGCGTAGCACGCGTAGCACACGCCGGTGGATCTCCAGGATGTCATTGACAGTGAGGGACAGCAGCGTGGTGTTAATGTACTTCATGGCTGCGTCCACACCAATGACCTTGTTCTGCTCTTGGAGGCTCTTGCCGGGCACGGCATAGCGAGTCTCAATGATGTGGCGGATATCAGACAGAGTGAGTGTGTTGCCCTCTATAGCCACGGTGTGGTAGATGTGGTAATAGTAGGTTTCCTCCATGACACGTCTAAGGGCAGAGTTACCCTTGGGGATGGACATCATACTGCTTACTTTACTGTCAATAACCCCAAAGTGGCGTTGGTCGATCTCCTGCACCAGGGGGAGTGTGCAGTCACTGCTAACCAGGGCCCTCTCGTTGCATGGTGAGATGGCCAGGGCCTTGGTATATAGGTGGTCTGCTTGGACAACATCCTTCTCCTCCTCCAGAATGGTCCCCAGCTCTGTCAGAGCTTCCACAAAGTCCGGGTTCATGTTGAGCGCATGCACCAGCAGCTTGTGGGCCTTTTCCTTCTTCCCCTGCTTCTTCATCTGACAGCCTGTTGCAGCGCTGCCTTGGCCTCCAGCTGGGTCTCTGCAATCCACACACACACATATATTACATAACCAGGCTGTGCTGTTAAAGAAGTGTATTAAAGGGATTCTTTGGGATTTTGGCAATTAATATTGGGCCTTTATCTACTTCCCCAGACAGATGAATTCATGCATACCATTTGTATGCCTGCATGCACTATGAAGTAAGTTAAAGTTAGTTAGGAATTGCACTAACGCTAGTTGGCAACTTCCTTCAAACTGCACGCAGAGACATAAAAATGGTAACCACAAATTAATCTGGCTGTGGGGAAATAAACTCAGGAACATCCTCACTGTCAACTGCTTTATTTTCAGCAAACTTAATCTTGTGTTCATACAATTATTTACACATGTTCAAAAACAGACAAACTTCCAGATATGTGACTAACAGAAATTGAATAATGTGTCCCTGAACAAAAGGAGGACTAGACACTTGTCTATACAATGAAAACTGTTGACTCGGCAGTTGCTGTGTGCTATGTATTATAGATACATTTCAAACAAATCTTAACCTTGTGACCATTCTATGCATTTGTTGTTCGTCATCAAGGTTGAGAGGAGTGCATCTTTGCTATAAAAGATCTCAGTAGCCAATGTGTGGTCACTTTCAATGGTTCATTAGAAATGCTGCATCATTGAAAGTCATTGCTATTGCAAAGCTCTTATTATTAAAGATGTAGTTTAAGTATAACTCTGACTCGTGTGTTAAGTTTAACTCTCCTCGTTTGATAATACAGAAATTAACCACCACAATCTCCTCCTCATGGACTGCACCAGAATTGCCAGTTCTTGCGCCAGGATTTGATCTTGTGCCTATGCTGGTGTCTGATCCCAAATCCCCATCCCTACTTGCTGAGCTACCCGTTCAGGTGCTATAAAAAAATAAAATAAAAATTGAAAGATAAAAATCAAACAAAATTTGGAAATAAGGTGTCCTGTAGAGGTCAGTGTTTGAAAGAAACTTTGCATTGAAGAACGCACCGGCACCACTGCGAAATCAGTGGGATCTCGCATTTTGCAACAAGGTTCGAAAAAGCACATTACCAAAACAAAGCTTCGGACGTCATTGATCACATGGTATTGTTACTTTGAAACTATCCATTAGAGGTCGACCGATTAATCGGAATGGCCGATTAATTAGGGCCGATTTCAAGTGTTCATAACAATCGAAAATCTGTAATTTTTTGACACCGATTTTGCCGATTTCTTTTTTACACCTTTATTTAACTAGGCAAATCAGTTAAGAACACATTCTTATTTTCATTGATGGCCTAGGTGGGTTAACTGCCTCGTTCAGGGGCAGAACGACAGATTTTCACCTTGTCAGCTCGGGGGATTCAATCTTGCAACCTTACAGTTAACTAGTCCAACGCTCTAACCACCAGCCTCTCATTACTAGCTAGCATTAAACTTATCTTATAAAAAACAATCAATCAATCATAATCACTAGTTAACTACACATGGTTGATGATATTACTAGTTTATCTAGCGTGTCCTGCGTTGCATATAATTGATGCGGTGCGTATCGTTGCTCCAATGTGTACCTAACCATGAACATCAATGCCTTTCTTAAAATCAATACACAGAAGTATATATTTTTAAACTTGCATATTTAACTAAAAGAAATCCAGGTTAGGAGGCAATATTAACCAGGTGAAATTGTGTCACTTCTCTTGCGTTCATTGCACGCAGAGTCAGTGTATATGCAACAGTTTGGGCCGCCTAATTTGCAAGACTTTTACGTAATTATGACATAACATTGAAGGTTGTGCAATGTAACAGGAATATTTAGACTAATGGATGCCACCCCTTAGATAAAATACGGAACAGTTCCGTATTTCACTGAAAGAATAAACGTCTTGTTTTCGAGATGATAGGATTCTACCATATTAATGACTTAAGGCTCGTATTTCTGTGTGTTATTATGTTATAACTAAGTCTATGATTTGATAGAGCTGTCTGACTGAGCGATGGTAGGCAGAAGCAGGCTCGTAAGCATTCATTCAAACAGCACTTTCGTGCGTTTTGCCAGCAGCTCTTTCGTTGTGCGTCAAGCATTGAGCTGTTTATGACTTCAAGCCTATCAACTCCCGAGATCAGGCTCGTGTATTCGATGTGAAATGGCTAGCTCGTTAGCAGGGTGCGCGCTAATAGCGTTTCAAACGTCACTCGCTCTGAGACTTGGAGTGGTTGTTCTCCTTGCTCTGCATGGGTAATGCTGTTCGAGGGTGGCTGTTGTCGTTGTGTTCCTGGTTCAAGCCCAGGGAGGAGCGACGAGAGGGACGGAAGCTATACTGTTACACTGGCAATACTAAAGTGCCTATAAGAACATCCAATAGTCAAAGGTTAATTAAATACAAATGGTATTGAGAGAAATAGTCCTATAATTCGTATAATAACTACAACCTAAAACTTCCTAACTGGGAATATTGAAGAATCATGTTAAAAGGAATCACCAGCTTTCATATGTTCTCATGTTCTGAGCAAGGAACTTAAACGGCACATATTGCACTTTTACTTTCTTCTCCAACACTTTCTTTTTGCATTATTTAAACCAAATTGAACATGTTTCATTATTTATTTATGTACATAGCCCACCTATAATTTAGCCCAAACAACTACCTCTTTCCCTACTGTATTTATTTTATTTATTTTGCTCCTTTGCACCCCATTATTTTTATTTCTACTTTGCACATTCTTCCACTGCAAATCTACCATTCCAGTGTTTTACTTGCTATATTGTATTTACTTTGCCACCATGGCCTTTTTTTTTGCCTTTACCTCCCTTATCTCACCTCATTTGCTCACATTGTATATAGACTTGTTTATACTGTATTATTGACTGTATGTTTGTTTTACTCCATGTGTAACTCTGTGTCGTTGTATGTGTCGGACTGCTTTGCTTTATCTTGGCCAGGTCGCAATTGTAAATGAGAACTTGTTCTCAACTTGCCTACCTGGTTAAATAAAGGTGAAAAAAAATAAACTCAATTCAAAACTATTGCCTTTTTGAGTGAACTTTGGAGATGGCGGCTCTCTAGAAGTCCTTCATCCAAAGTTTGTTGAATGCAAGCACTTAAACAATCAGAAAACATAAACCTACTAAATCTACCTAAATGTGTGGCCAATTGTTCCTAGAGAGCTGCAGCACAGGAGGTTTTGTTCTAGCCAAGCCTCAACACAATTGTTTCAAACTAATCAACTAATTATGATCTTCAATCTAGACTGGGGATGTCATCATCAAGAGCCAGTTGTCTACTAGTTGTCACTTCTTTCTGACTCCGGTGTGAAAGAAAAGCAAGATAAAAATGTAGTTATGCCTAATATGGCAATTCATTATTTTTCCAAAACGAATTATATTTAAATAAGGCCATACATGCAAGAAGTGTTGACCTGGTGCATGCATATTTCTCTGTCCTCCGTTTGATTGAAGACCTCAATCTGTCTTTTTGCCTGGTACGCTATTGCTTCTAGAAAGAAATAGAGAAGAAACACCACATGATAGAGATGAGTTAGCTACAAGTTTAAAGCAATGAAAGAGCAGGCTAATTGTTACACAAAGTAATGTATTGGCTACATTTATGACAATAATACATGCATTTTCTTACCTTATCAAGCTTTAAGACGACACTAATTAACACTAATTTATCACTCAAAAAAGGTGTTATGCGTGACTGCACCACAAACATCTCTTCCTACACCACGGGTAGCAAAAGCGTAACCATTTGCAAAAGTGTAGTTTACTTTGATGTCAAGTCATATTGTTGATAACGTTACCTTAGCTTTTGTGCTTACTAACATGATAATGAACAGTGACTTTAGCATATTGAAATACATATTGGTATTGAAAGACACCAATGTCATCACCCAAAAATATGTGTTTAAAATATTGATGAAATCATTGGTTAGCTTACTAGTGTCGTGTCTTTGGCTATGCCGGAATAAGTGATATGACATGCTATTCTATAAAATAATTTCTCCTTAATTAATATTACCTGATTGAGCTAATCATGTAAATGTAATTAACTAGAGAGTCGGGCACCACAAAATAATATTTATAGAGCTGTTATCTTCTGAATAAACTCTTAAAGACCTAGTAATATTTTACATCAATAGCAGTCAATATTAATCGTCATCCTAATTCAATCTCATCTGAAAGTTGTAAATTCTTGGTTATCTGCACGAACCCTGGCTAACAAGTTGAAACCGCAATACAAAATTGGGTTTAATGATTTATTTACTAAATACCTAACTAATCACACAGAATTACACATACACATAATTAAATCAGAACTTGATTACAAATTACGTCAAAGGAAAACGTCCCTAGCGGGAGGAACAGATATGACAGCTTGTTACACAAAAGAAAAGGGGCTGGGTTTGAGTGAACGAGCGGGAAGACTGAGGAACAAAGGGAAGAAGCTGTGCTACCGTAAATACCGTATCTTATGCATTCTAAATTACCGCCCATTTGGAAAAGGAAAATGCAATAAATATTTACTCTGTGTATTTACTCTGTGTTGCCCAACCGAGTCCTTTGAAGAATGTCTCTGGTTGTCAATTGGATACGTTGTAGTAACGTCATTGGGTGATATACTGGATACTCTGTCTGTTCCTTCCTAACCCTTGTTTGCATCTGCTGTTGCTAACTCAACGGCTAGGAGGTATCACTTCTGTAGTGAATAAGAGTTCAAAGTTCATACCATTCGCAGCCAAAGCTCACGCTGATGTTGGCTTCGTTCTGTAGTTATTATCTGAACCATTCTGACATAGGACCTTCATCCTCACGTCCTCGGAACAGGAGGTTATATATCTTCAAGGGCTTATATAGTAAGGAAGAGGAGGGCGTGTTTGAAAAGTTTTATAGCCCGTCCCTTCACAGGGGCAGGCCACTAATTGAGCAGAGCCCTATCTTATGAAAACCCATATCTCACATTTTAGAAGCTCACATTTCATCCCATCACAAATAATTTCATATTCAAACATTTAAATTGAACAACAACAATCCGATAACTCTGATGTGTAGACTTTCCACTGTAGAGTTTGTCATCTTATCATTGATGAGAATGTCTCAGATGACAACCGAACTGTCATCATATTCATTAATAAGTACCACCGCATATGTTCCATTGGTCGGATTACCAGAATATAGTTAATTTCCCCCCACCTTCTGATGTTCCCAGAATCTCTATGTTAACCAAGGGTTTTGCAAATGTAACCTCAGTAGGGTAGAGAGAGGAAAAGGGGGGGAAGAGGTATTTATGACTGTCATAAACCTACCCCCCAGGCCAACGTCATGACACTAGCTATAACATTCATTTTGCAAAAATATGCAGGGGTGGAAAGTACTTAAGTAAAAATACTTTAAAGTACTACTTAAGCAGTTTTTGGGGATATCTGTACTTTACTACTTATATTGTTGACAACTTTTACTTCTACTTCACTTTTACTTTTTACTCCTTACATTTTCCCTGACACCCAAAAGTACTAGTTACATTTTGAATGCTTAGCAGGTATCAGGTTTGAAGGTAAGACCCAGATGCAGACTGTATCAAAGTAACAATGTTATTTACAGCAACAGGGCAGGCAAATGACAGGGCAAGGCAGGCAGGGGTCGATAACCAGAGTAGTGGGGGAAAGGTACAAGACGGCAGGCAGGCTCAGGGTCGGGTCAGGCAGAGGTCGGTAATCGAGGGGTGGGGCAAACGTACATATCCGTTTTGATACTCGTTTTGTCCGAGTACTCGGCACACCCCTAGTTTGCAACAACAAATGCATTTTTGTAAGGGAGGGGTTTGAAATGTGAATTGAAATTCCATAAGAGCGAGAGAGAGAGAGCTGCACGTGAGCTCACATTATTCAACATGTTTTGTACATAAGGATAGATTTGGAGTTATATAAACTTGGATTTTTCGGGAGGGACATAGGCAGGATGCTACCCTTCACAGCATGGTCTTCGCTCCAGATCAAAACAACCTAATTTTAGGTTAATTTTAATTTTAGGCCAAAATTACCTGTAGCGATTACTGCTACCAAGGATTCATTTTTCCAAGCTATACGGAGGGTGCTCTAGCAAACAAACAGCAGAGACCTGAGGACACCATCCAACCTGGAACTGAGAGAGTAGTGTTTGGTCTGAGGCTATTTTCAAAGCCAAGAAGAAAAATAAAGTACATTACAATTATGTATTTTACTTTATGGGACTGAATGCTGACTTAAGGCTGCCAGGCTTGCTAGGACAGACCAGATATAACTTCAATTTGCACTGAGGTGTGAGGTGTCGAGGCCTTTGGGCCCAACAAGTGGCAGGAGTCTTTGAAGGCCCCTTTGAAGCCCCCTCCCGCTGTTCAAAGACCATCCACTGGCATTTTCTACAAATCTGCCTCCAGAAATAAAAGCTTCTCTCGTTGCCTGCTGCATTGCTGCTTGGATTCCACCTGGCGATCTGTTCACCATCTGCCCTGGCTTGTCTACCCTGTCTGGTACAGGTACCCCCACCAGACTCCCTCTCCCGAGCGTTCACTCGCCTCCAGCACACATGCACTGTTGGGGCGAGTGACTCTGAACTTACAATGAATAGACCCAAGTCGTTATATATATTTTCTTTTTTTTCGTGTGCATTTTGCTATTTTGCTATTTGCCTCATGACTCCTGCTTGCTTTGTTGACTATAAACATTCTTGTTTACCCAACCGTGGGACAGACTATTTGTTCCCACACTTGGGACTTTGACTCTCTATTGGTTACACAGACTTTTGGCCTCCCATCCTATTCTAACCACCTCTTGCCGGCTTTGTATTCATGTTACCTAATGAAATTGCTGTACAATATGATCATTCAGATGTCATAAATCAGCACTGCAGAGATCTCCCTGTCCTCTGCCGTACCCTGATTGTATTACTGCTGATGATATCTGGAAATGTGCATGTACACCCTGGCCCATTTATTGTTGATAGCCCCATTTCTGACATGTGCTCTGATATCTGCTTCACTGATTTATGCTCTCGTAAAAGCCTGGGTTTTCTGCATGTTAACATTAGAAGCGTATTACCTAAAATAGATCAATTAAAAGTGTGGGTTCATAGCTCCAATCCAGATGTGTTGGTCATTACTGAGACGTGGTTAAGGAAGAGTGTTTTGAATACTGATATTAACCTTTCTGGTTATAACCTTTTTTGGCAAGACAGATCTACCAAAGGTGGGGGAGTGGCAATCTTTACCAAGGATCACCTTCAGTGCTCGGTTGTCTCCACCAAGTCTGTCCCCAAACAATTTGATTTGCTGGTTCTAAGCATTAAACTTTCAAATAGCTCTTTGTTGACTGTTTCTGGGTGCTATCGTCCATCTTTCTCAGATTATTGCCAATCCCACAAAGTATGACTCCAAACACACAGAAAAGGCTACTCTCCTCAACGTTATCCTCACAAATAATGCTAATAGGTAAGGACCTTAGTTATCACTGTTTTACAGCCTGTGTTTGTAATGGCTGCTCAGTAAAACGACCTGTCTTGATTTGTCATAGACGCTTGCTAAAAAACTTTAATGAGTAAGCCTTCCTTCATGAACTGGCCTCTGTAAAATGGTATAGAATCAGCTTGATCTCCTCTGTCGAATATTTTCAGTGGTATACCTACTGCAGCCTTCATCCTCCACTTACAACACCAATTCTGCCAGTCACATTCCTTTCAAGCTCCCCAAAGCACACACATCCCTGGGTCGCTTGTCTTTTCAGTTCGCTGCAGCCAGCGACTGGAACGAGCTGCAACAAACACTCAAACTGGACAGTTTTATCTCTCCATTCAAAGACTCAATCATGGAAACTCTTACTGACAGTTGTGGCTGCTTTGGTGATGTATTGTTGTCTCTACCTTCTTGCCCTTTGTGCTGTTGTCTGTGCCCAATAACGTTTGTACCATGTTTTGTGCTGCTACTATGTTGTGTTGCTACCATGTTGTTGTCATGTTGTGTTGCTACAGTACCATGCTGTGTTGTCATTTGTTGCTAACTTGCTATGTTGTTTTCTTAGGTCTCTCTTTATGCAGTGTTGTGTTGTCTCTCTTGTCATGATGTGTGTTTTGTCCTATATTTATATACAGTTGAAGTCAGAAGTTTACATACACTTAGGTTGGAGTCATTAAAACTCGTTCTTCAACCACTCCACATTTCTTGTTAACAAACTATAGTTTTGGCAAGTCGGTTAGGACATCTACATTGTGCATGACACAATACATTTTTCCAACAGTTGTTTACAGACAGATTATTTCACTTATAATTCACTGTATCACAATACTAGCGGGTCAGAAGTTTACATACACTAAGTTGACTGTGCCTTTAAACAGCTCGGAAAAATTCCCGAAAAGGATGTCATGGCTTTAGAAGTTTCTGATAGGCTAATTGACATCATTTGAGCCAATTGACTCAAATGATGTCAATTAGCCTATCAGAAACTTGTACCTGTGGATGTATTTCAAGGCCTTCATTCAAACTCGGTGCCTCTTTGCTAGAAATCAAATCAAATTTATTTGTCACATACACATGGTTAGCAGATGTTAATGCGAGTGTAGCGAAATGCTTGTGCTTCTAGTTCCGACAATGCAGTAATAATCAACGAGTAATCAATCTAACCTAACAATTCCAAAAATACTACCTTATACACACAAGTGTAAAGGGATAAAGAATATGTACATAAAGATATATGAATGAGTGATGGTACAGAACGGCATAGGCAAGATGCAGTAGATGGTATTGAGTACAGTATATACATATGAGATGAGTAATGTAGGGTATGTAAACAAAGTGGCATAGTTTAAAGTGGCTAGTGATACATGTATTACATAAAGATGCAGTAGATGATATAGAGTACAGTATATACATATGCATATGAGATGAGTAATGTAGGGTATGTACAGTGCCTTGCGAAAGTATTCGGCCCCCTTGAACTTTGCGACCTTTTGCCACATTTCAGGCTTCAAACATAAAGATATAAAACTGTATTTTTGTGTGAAGAATCAACAACAAGTGGGACACAATCATGAAGTGGAACGACATTTATTGGATATTTCAAACTTTTTTAACAAGTCAAAAACTGAAAAATTGGGCGTGCAAAATGATTCAGCCCCTTTACTTTCAGTGCAGCAAACTCTCTCCAGAAGTTCAGTGAGGATCTCTGAATGATCCAATGTTGACCTAAATGACTAATGATGATAAATACAATCCACCTGTGTGTAATCAAGTCTCCGTATAAATGCACCTGCACTGTGATAGTCTCAGAGGTCCGTTTAAAGCGCAGAGAGCATCATGAAGAACAAGGAACACACCAGGCAGGTCCGAGATACTGTTGTGAAGATTTCCCAAGCTTTAAACATCCCAAGGAGCACTGTGCAAGCGATAATATTGAAATGGAAGGAGTATCAGACCACTGCAAATCTACCAAGACCTGGCCGTCCCTCTAAACTTTCAGCTCATACAAGGAGAAGACTGATCAGAGATGCAGCCAAGAGGCCCATGATCACTCTGGATGAACTGCAGAGATCTACAGCTGAGGTGGGAGACTCTGTCCATAGGACAACAATCAGTCGTATATTGCACAAATCTGGCCTTTATGGAAGAGTGGCAAGAAGAAAGCCATTTCTTAAAGATATCCATAAAAAGTGTTGTTTATAGTTTGCCACAAGCCACCTGGGAGACACACCAAACATGTGGAAGAAGGTGCTCTGGTCAGATGAAACCAAAATTGAACTTTTTGGCAACAATGCAAAACGTTATGTTTGGCGTAAAAGCAACACAGTTCATCACTCTGAACACACCATCCCCACTGTCAAACATGGTGGTGGCAGCATCATGGTTTGGGCCTGCTTTTCTTCAGCAGGGACAGGGAAGATGGTTAAAATTGATGGGAAGATGGATGGAGCCAAATACAGGACCATTCTGGAAGAAAACCTGATGGAGTCTGCAAAAGACCTGAGACTGGGACGGAGATTTGTCTTCCAACAAGACAATGATCCAAAACATAAAGCAAAATCTACAATGGAATGGTTAAAAAATAAACATATCCAGGTGAATGGCCAAGTCAAAGTCCAGACCTGAATCCAATCGAGAATCTGTGGAAAGAACTGAAAACTGCTGTTCACAAATGCTCTCCATCCAACCTCACTGAGCTCAAGCTGTTTTGCAAGGAGGAATGGGAAAAAAAATTCAGTCTCTCGATGTGCAAAACTGATAGAGACATACCCCAAGCGACTTACAGCTGTAATCGCAGCAAAAGGTGGCGCTACAAAGTATTAACTTAAGGGGGCTGAATAATTTTGCACGGCCAATTTTTCAGTTTTTGATTTGTTAAAAAAGTTTGAAATATCCAATAAATGTCGTTCCACTTCATGATTGTGTCCCACTTGTTGTTGATTTTTCACCAAAAAATACAGTTTTATATCTTTATGTTTGAAGCCTGAAATGTGGCAAAAGGTCGCAAAGTTCAAGGGGGCCGAATACTTTTGCAAGGCACTGTAAACATTATATTAAGTAGCATTGTTTAAAGTGGCTAGTGATATATTTTCCATCAATTTCCATCAATTCCCATTATTAAGGTGGCTGGAGTTGAGTCAGTGTGTTGGCAGCAGCCACTCAATGTTAGTGGTGGATGTTTAACAGTCTGATGTCCTTGAGATAGAAGCTGTTTTTCAGTCTCCCCGTCCCTGCTTTGATGCACCTGTACTGACCTCGCCTTCTGAATGATAGCGGGGTGAACAGGCAGTGGCTCGGGTGGTTGTTGTCCTTGATGATCTTTATGGCCTTCCTGTGACATCGGGTGGTGTAGGTGTCCTGGAGGGCAGGTAGTTTGCCCCCGGTGATGCGTTGTGCAGACCTCACTACCCTCTGGAGAGCCTTACGGTTGTGGGCAGAGCAATTGCCGTACCAGGCGGTGACACAGCCCGACAGGATGCTCTCGATTGTGCATCTGTAGAAGTTTGTGAGTGCTTTTGGTGACAAGCCGAATTTCTTCAGCCTCCTGAGGTTGGCGCTGCTGCGCCTTCTTCACGACGCTGTCTGTGTGGATGGACCAATTCAGTTTGTCCGTGATGTGTACGCCGAGGAACTTAAAACTTACTACCCTCTCCACTACTGTCCCATCGATGTGGATAGGGGGGTGCTCCCTCTGCTGTTTCCTGAAGTCCACAATCATCTCCTTTGTTTTGTAGACGTTGAGTGTGAGGTTATTATCCTGACTCCACACTCCGAGGGCCCTCACCTCCTCCCTGTAGGCCGTCTCGTCGTTGTTGGTAATCAAGCCTACCACTGTAGTGTCGTCAGCAAATTTGGAGGGTACTATGGTGTTAAATGCTGAGCTGTAGTCGATGAACAGCATTCTCATATAGGTATTCCTCTTGTCCAGATGGGTTAGGGCAGTGTGCAGTGTGGTTGAGATTGCATCGTCTGTGGACCTATTTGGGCGGTAAGCAAATTGGAGTGGGTCTAGGGTGTCAGGTAGGGTCGAGGTTATATGGTCCTTGACTAGTCTCTCAAAGCACTTCATGATGACGGAAGTGAGTGCTACGTGGCGGTAGTCGTTTAGCTCAGTTACCTTAGCTTTCTTGGGAACAGGGACAATGGTGGCCCTCTTGAAGCATGTGGGAACAGCAGACTGGGATAAGGATTGATTGAATATGTCCGTAAACACACCGGCCAGCTGGTCTGCGCATGCTCTGAGGACGTGGCTCGGGATGCCGTCTGGGCCTGCAGCCTTGCGAGGGTTAACACGTTTAAATATTTTACTCACATTGGCTGCAGTGAAGGAGAGTCCGCAGGTTTTGGTTGCGGGCCGTGTCAGTGGCACTGTATTGTCCTCAAAGCGGGCAAAAAAGTTATTTAGTCTGCCTGGGAGCAAGACATCCTGGTCCGTGACGGGGCTGGTTTTCTTTTTGTAATCCGTGATTGACTGTAGACCCTGCCACATACCTCTTGTGTCTGAGCCGTTGAATTGTGACTCTACTTTGTCTCTATACTGATGCATAGCCTGTTAGATTGCCTTGCGGAGGGAATAGCTACACTGTTTGTATTCGGTCATGTTTCCGGTCACCTTGCCCTTGTTAAAAGCAGTGGTTTGCGCTTTCAGTTTCACGCGAATACTGCCATAAATTCACGGTTTCTAGTTTGGGAATGTTTTAATCGTTGCTATGGGAACGACATCGTCAATGCACTTTCTAATGAACTCGCTCACCGAATCAGCGTGATCACGTGATCGAAGCAGTCTTGAAGCGTGGAATCAGATTGGTCGGACCAGCGTTGAACAGACCTGAGTGTGGGAGCTTCTTGTTTTAGTTTCTGTCTGTAGGCAGGGAGCATCAAAATGGAGTCGTGGTCAGCTTTTCCGAATGGAGGGCGGGGGAGGGCCTTATATGCAATCGATATGCTGATACAATTTTTGGAGTCTTGTTTTCAGATTAGCCTTGTTAAAATCCCCGGCTACAATGAATGCAGCCTCAGGATATGTTGTTTCCAGTTTGCAAAGAGTCAAATAAAGTTTGTTCGGGGCCATCGATGTGTCTGCTTGGGGGGGAATACATACGGCTGTGATTATAATCGAAGAGAATTCCCTTGGTCAGGTGAACAGTCAGGTGAACAGAAGGACTTAAGTTCCTGTATGTTGTTGTGATCACACCACGTCTCGTAAGTCACAAGGCATACGCCCCCACCCCTCTTCTTACCAGAAAGATGTTTGTTTCTGTCGGCGCGATGTGTGAAGAAACCAGCTGGCTGCACCGACTACGTTAGCGTCTCTCGAGTGAGCCATGTTTCTGTGAAGCAAAGAACGTTACAGTCTCTGATGTCTCTCTGGAATGCTACCCTTGCTCGGATTTCCTCAACCTTGTTGTCAAGAGACTGGACATTGGCGAGTAGTATGCTAGGGAGTGGTGCGCGATGTGCCCGTCTCTGGAGCCTGACCAGAAGACCGCTTTGTTTGCCTCTTTTACGACGTCGTTGTTTTGGGTCGCAGGCTGGGATCCATTCCGTTGTCCTGGGTGGAAGGCAGAACACAGGATCCGCTTCACGAAAGTCATATTCCTGGTTGTACTGATGGTGAGTTGACGTTGCTCTTATATTCAGTAGTTCTTCCCGACTGTATGTAATGAAACCTAAGATTACCTGGGGTACTAATGTAAGAAATAACACGTAAAAAAACAAAATACTGCATAGTTACCTAGGAACGCGAAGCGAGGCGGCCATCTCTGTCGGCGCCGGAAGTCATGGGAAAATCAAAAGAAATCAGACAATCAGTCAATTCTTCCTTGGGAGCAATTTCCAAATGCCTGAAGGTACCACGTTCATCTGTACAAACAATAATACGCAAGTATAAACTCCATGGGACCACGCAGCCATCATACCGCTCAGGAAGGTGACGCGTTCTGTCTCCTAGAGATGAACGTACTTTGGTGCGAAAAGTGCAAATCAATCCCAGAACAACAGCAAAGGACCTTGTGAAGATGCTGGAGGAAAAAGGTACAAAGTATCTATATCCACAGTAAAAAGTGTCCTATATCGACGTAACCTGAAAGGCCGCTCAGCAAGGAAGAAGCCAGTGCTCCAAAACCGCCACAAAGAAGTCAGACTACGGTTTGCAACTGCACATGGGGACAAAGATGATACTTTTTAGATAAATGTCCTTTGGTCTGATGAAACAAAAATAGAACTGTTTGGCCATAATGACCATCGTTATGTTTGGAGGAAAAAGGGGGAGGCTTGCAAGCCGAAGAACACCATCCTAACCAGGAAGCATGGGTTGGAAGGATCGTATTGTGGGTGTGCTTTGCTGCAGAAGGGCCTGTTGCATTTCACAAAATAGATGGCATCATGAGGTAGGAAGATTATGTGGATATATTGAAGCAATATCTCAAGACATCAGTCAGGAAGTTAAAGCTTGGTCGCAAATGGGTCTTCCAAATGGACAATGATCCCAAGCTTACTTCCAAAGTTGTGGCAAAATGGCTTAAGGACAACAAAGTCAAGGTATTGGAGTGGCCATCACAAAGCCCTGACCTCAATCCTATAGAAAATGTGTGGGCAGAACTGATAAAGCAAAATTTGAGTCAGGTTTGGAGGCCTCCAAACCTGACTCAGTTACAGCAGTTCTGTCAGGAGGAATGGGCCAAAATTCACCCAACTTGTGGCGCAGTGGTCTAGGGCACTGCATCGCAACGCTAGCTGTGCCACCAGAGACTCTGGGTTCGTGCCCAGGCTCTGTCGCAGCCGGCCGCGACCGGGAGGTCCATGGGGCGACGCACAATTGGCCTAGCGTCGTCCGGGTTAGGGAGGGTTTGGCCGGTAGGGATATCTTTGCCTCATCGTGCACCAGCGACTCCTGTGGCGGGCCGGGCGCAGTGCACGCTAACCAAGGTCGCCAGGTGCACGGTGTTTCCTCCGACACATTGGTGCGGCTGGCTTCTGGGTTGGATGCGCGCTGTGTTAAGAAGCAGTGCGGCTTGGTTGGGTTGTGTTTCGGAGGACGCATGGCTTTCGACATTCGTCTCTCCCGAGCCCGTACGGGTGTTGTAGCGATGAGACAAGATAGTAATTACTAACAATTGGAAACCACGAAATTGGGGAGAAAAGGGGGTGAAAAATAATAAAACATTTAAAAATCACCCAACTTATTGTGGGAAGCTTGTGGAAGGCTACCTGAAATGTTTGACCCAAGTTAACTTTTTAGGGATAGGGGGCAGTATTCGGAAATTTGGATGACCAAGGTAAACTGCCTGTTACTCAGGCCCAGAAGCTAGGATATGCATATGCATGGTAATATTGGATCGAAAACACTCTAAAGTTTCTAAAACTTTTAAAATAATGTCTGTGAGTATAACAGAACGGATTTGGCTGGCGAAACCCCGAGGACAATCTATCCAGGATTTGTTTTGAGGTCATTGTACTTTCCAATGCTTTTCTATGGGAAAGCCTAATTATTAGGACCCTAATTGCAGTTCCTATGGCTTCCATTAGATGTCAACAGTCTTTAGAAATTGTTTGATGTTTTTTTTGTGAAAAATTAAGAAGTTTTCGCATTCTTTCAAAACAGGTGGATTATTGAATGAAGCGCGCCAAATAAACTTACTATTGGTATAAAAAGGAATATTTGTTATGTAACAGGGACCCTTGTGATTGCAACCATATAAAGATCTTCAAAGGTAAGGGATTTATTTTATCGCTATTTCTGACTTTCGCAATGCATCTGCTTGGTTGGATAATGTTTTTAATGCTTTTGTTTGCGGGGCGCTGTCCACAGATAATCTCATGGTATGCTTTCGCAGTAAAGCCTTTTTGAAATCTGACAAAGCGGCTGGATTAACAAGAAGTTAAGTTTTTAAATGATGTAAAACACTTGTATCTTCATGAATGTTTGATATTACGAATTTAGTATTTTTGAATTTCGCGCTCTGCAATTTCACCGGATGTTGTCGAGGTGGGTCGCTAGCGGCACATCTAGCCCACAATTTAAAGGCAATACTACCAAATACTAATTGAATGTATGTAAACTTCTCACCCACTGGGAATGTGATGAAAGAAAATAAAAGCTGAAATAAATCATTCTCTCTACTATTATTCTGACATTTCACATTCTTAAAATTAAGTGGTGATCCTAACTGACCTAAAACAGGGAATTGTTACCAGGATTAAATGTCAAGAATTGTGAAAAACGGAGTTTAAATGTATTTGGCTAAGGTGTATGTAAACTTCCTTCTTCAACTGTATATATATTTAATCCCCCGTCCCCGCAGAAGGCCTTTTGGTAGGCCGTCATTTGAAATAAGAATTTGCTCTTAACTGACTTGCCTAGTTAAATAAAGGTTAAATAAAATGTGCTTTTTGGCTGTTCAGACCACTGAGGTATAATATGAACACGAGACAGCCTTCAAAATGTCCAACCTTTGTTTTCAAGGTAAGTACATTGGTTAGCGCTAATGTACAATAACGTTGGATGCCAGCCACCGGTAAACCCCACAGAAGAAATGGGGGGGCGACAATGATAACTAGTTAGTCGTACATTGGTAGATAGTGTCCTTTGTCCTCGCCTGTCAGCCACTGTCATCCTGCAGTTCTGTTAACAACTGCGAGGGCAGGTGTTCGACAGGAGGGAGCGAAGGACACTGTGTGCTAGCTTAGCCAGCTAGTTCGGTACACAACAGGCAGGAGGCGGGGGTGACAACGTGTGCTAACTAGCCAATTAGCATGCCAGCTAGCACATGGTGTCCATAACTAGCAAGCTAGCTAGTTAGCTAACACATGACATGGTGTCACTCCAGCCTCCAGCCTGCTGTGCTAGCAGACAGTGTTGTCGTGACGTGACTATCATTAATGTGATGACTGTTATTTTTTTTAATCAATTAACTATGTTCAATGATTACGTGATTAAATTAATCATGTAACAATTAACTCATTAGCAAATCATGAGGTACCACGGGAAAACTTATTTAACAAGTTTCTATCTCCTGACTTAAACTCAATCTATAAATATCTCTTACATCAATAACAGTCAATTATTATTTATTACATTATCTGTCTCATTCTGAACATTGTTGACTTTGTGAATCTGCACGAACCCTAACCTAAATGATGAATCAGCGATACACAAATTGGCTTAATTATTTATTTACTAACTAACTAAATAATCACACACAGTATAGGTTGAATTGATTACTAATATAATGCAATGAAAGGTCCCTAGTGGACTAACCCAATATGATGACTTGTTACACAATGAAAAGGGTGGGTAAAGAAAGAGCGGGAGAGACAGAGAGTGGGGTCACTTAGAAATGTTGTTGTTTTTGAAAGAAAAGCACCTTTTCTGTCCATTAAAATAACATCAAATTGATCAGAAATACATTGTTAATGTTGTAAGTGACTATTGTAGCTGGAAATTTAAGATTTTTTCAAATGTAATATCTACATTGGTGTACAGAGGCCCATTATCAGCAACCATCACTCCTGTGTTCCAATGGAACGTTGTGTTAGCTAATCCAAGTTTATCATTTTAAAAGGCTAATTGATCAGTAGAAAACACTTTTGCAATTATGTTAGCACAGCTGAAAACTGTTGTTCTGATTAAAGAAGCAATAAAACTTGCCTTTAGACTAGTTGAGTATCTGGAGCATCAGCATTTGTGGGTTCAATTACAGGATAAAAATGGCCAGAAACTAATAACTTTCTTCTGAAACTCGTCAGTCTATTCTTTGATCCTCACCCAGGAGCGAGTGTCATGACAGTGTCCTTCACCCCCAGCTGTCGGCCATGTGTTTCTCCGGAATACAGCAGGTGGGGGCAAAACCGTGTTGCTTGCTAACTAGTAAGCTAGCACACTGTGTCGCTAACAAAATAGCTTGTTAGTGTTGATAATGGGATATGTAGGAGGGTGAGCCGGTCAAGGATCGATTCAGACAAGGTGGTCTATTGTATGACAAGTGACAGTTTAATTATGAGTAAAGATATCTGGTACAACGTATACGGGCCCATTTCATTCGGTTCTTAAGGAACCAGCAGAAAAGAGCCCAGATAACAGAGTGCACATGTCTCATATACAGAACAGAAAGTAGGTTGATTCTAGAAGATCGGGTCTTCGGGTTGGTTCAGGCTGAGGTGTAGTCTTCTTGGATTGGCCCTGTTGGGCCGTCCGTCATCCCTCTGAGTCTTGTTCTTTGTCACACAATGTTCAGCTAAAAAAGGAGATTAGGTGTGTGCGCTGTCCTCAGTCACACAATGTTCGGCTAGAAAGGAGATTAGGTGTGTGCGCTGGTTTCTGCAAGTCAAGGCTGTCTCTTCCTCCCAATGTGTGGGTGTATGTCTTATCTGTGTGTCCTCGGCAGTTAGTGTGTGTAATGTGTGTGTGCTGTGTGTGTGGGTGTGGGAGCTATCCTGTATGGGACCTAACATGTTTTACTGTGAAAATACGTTGTCTCAGTTATAGCAATGTAATAGCAGTAGGCTGGTCACCTGCATAAGAAATAGCACTTCCTTACAAATCCCTCTCTTCACGTCTCCCCAGAGACGTGACACAACCTAACTATATCCAGACACAAAAAGAAAACTTTTCCCAGAAGGAAAAGTTTTGTGATTCCCTCTCTTCACATCTCCTAAGAGATGTGACATAAACTAGGCTAACAATTACAAAGTTGAAATACCTTCATGTTCTCCATTCGATCCCACTATGTACTAGATTGGCTACCAGCCACCTAGGAACTTACAACCCTCATGTCAAAAGAGAACAACAGCTCATTGAAAAACAGAACAAAAGAAAATGGTGTGAAATTTAAGCCCCCCTTTTTGACACCCACTAGGGTGTCACTCATTATCCCTTATTTCAGCAGTCATAGCATTTCATGAAAAGAAAAAACAAAACCTAGTAGGCACTCTCAACCTCATCCTCAAATTCGGGCAGGTCATTAGCAAGCAGAGGAAACATCTGGGAAAGGGGGGAAGGGTCAATAGCTCTAGAGATAACCCTAGTGGTAAGGGAACGGATACATGGAATGCAACAGCATCCACAGAGAACCAAAATGGCCGCGAACACCGAAATGGAGACCAAAATGGAGGAGACCAGGGTTTTATATTTACCAAAGGCACTCATCCAGGAGTCCCACATTGAGGTATCAATCCCAGAATGAGATTTCATTTTACCATTAAGAGTCCTCAAACCTTCTAGGGCTACGGTCAAGCTACCATCGGAGGCTGTGTTATTAGGGATGAAAGTACAACACTGTTCACCAAACATAGTGCAAGCTCCACCTTTCTCTGCCAGTAGCATATCCACTGCAATGTGATTCTGGAATGTATTCTATCCACATTTTTATTAACAGTGCACCACCAACAAATGGAGGACTCAAACCCAGCTGCCACCTGATCCACCAATTTGTACTCGTCAGGAACTCCCCTTGGGACTCCAATGGCGTCTATGTACGTCGGATCACCACTAGATGGGGTGGTGGCACGCCTGGAACGTCCCCTCCAATATTCAGGGTTCACCCTCTGGACCCTAAGGATGAGGTCTCCAGCCTCTGTAGGGTAGATAGAAACAGGCAAAAGGAGAGTAACAAGTGCACAGCTTCCAGTAGTATTGGAGGGTAATTTATCAAACAGGACAGTGTTGCCACACCACCACCCCACATCTGCTCTGGATATTGGCCTGAAACTCCCAACAATGTTGATTGTATCCAGACACCAATTCCCAGGAACCTGTCCCACATTAGTACCGCCTCCCGTCATTTTGACACAGGTGAAATGTGCCCTGGCAACCTTGTTGGAAAACAATGGTTTCCTAGCAGTAGATTTAGTCATGGGATAGACAGCATCCCAGGCAGAGCAATTACAACTGGGGTTATCCGTAGTCATTAATGGGATTAAACATGTTAGAGTCACATCTGTAACAGACTTCTTAAAACACGGTATGATGCAAGCAGCACAACACATCAATAATAAAATACAAGAATTAGGGTCAGAAATCCAGTAACCACCATACCAGTGTACTTACCAAACCAGGCTCCCAACCAAAAGAACAGTCCAGACTCCTCCACCCCCGCCATGGTCCTCATCTCAGCAGATAGTGCACCAAGCCCATTAAAGGCCTTAGCTATACCACCATCTGGAGTGGTGTTATTAGGAATATACGTGCAACATTGTTCACCGAACATCTTGCAGACTGTCTGGCAACCCTAGATGTGGCCTCAAGCTGTTCAGACAGACCAGTGAGTGCATCACGGGGGTAATTCACAAAACGCTGTTGATTATAGTAGATATAACTGATCCATGCAGTCTGTCTAGCATCCACTATGGCTGGATCTATAATAGGTAGTAAGTGCCAGAGTCCATCATTCCTACCCAAGGCCTGAAACTCATGAGGAACCCCCATTGGCACTCCCAACAGGTTAGTGTGTATGTCAACTACATCCTCTGTCCATGGAGCACTACATCTATGTCTCCCATGGGATGGAATGTTTTCAGGTCCCCTGGATACAGAACCCAACAGCTGTTCAGAAGTAACATCAACAATGGTCAGTGGAATTATCAAACTGGTCAGAGCACACGTACCTTGCCAGTCTCCTCTAAGAATGGGTCTCAGTACTCTTTTGGGTCCACATATCCACCACACATCAGCCAGACCACTAGTTTGGTTTAGGCCTGTAACTGGACAAGTGGCATAAATGGTTATGTTACTGCTGCAATCAGCTTCAGGCAATCTCCCATAGTCCATGCCACTACCTGTACCCGTGATGCAACTGTAATTGCCCCCATATGCCTTAACACCCCAAGGGGCCCGATGAGGAGGTACTGTAGGAAACACAAGGCTCAAAGAGGAACAGAGGGTTGAATTGGGCTGAACCTGGTAAAAACCTCTCAGAATACACAACCACCCCTCTCCTTCTCCTATAGCAAATGGGTGTGTAGCCAGAACAAGTCTAGCATGACTACAAATAGTGCAGTCCTTTCTTCTCAGGGTTTTAGCTGTGTACCTCATATAAGACAGCCACAAATTGTCCCTACCATCAAAACCAGTCTCAGTGCCTAATTGATCAATAGCTGTGCAGTCTCTAACATTAATTACCTGAATGGGATTTTTTAACACTGTGGTGGTAGGTGGCAGGTTCGGTCCAGGGGTGGTAGAGGAGTGTGTCTGGCCCTGGTTCGTCTGGGACCTCTGGTTTTGGCAGCTCCCTAATAGAAAACACACCCATCGTGTCTGTCCCGGTCCTTTGTAGTCCGAGGGTGTAAGTGCCTGCATCAGAGAGCTTAATAGTTTTGATGGTTAGTAGGATTTCATCACCTTTACAAAGTTCAACAGTGCTCCCAGGTTTTCCCCATATGATGGAAAACCTATCCACCTTTGTGGGATCCCCTATGCTATAAGAATACCCTCTTCTCCAATCCTAGAATTGTCCCAAGTTGGTTATCATGTAATCCCCATATGGACACCCTCCCCCATTACACAGGTACACTGACACTCCTGTAAAACCCCACCCTCTCCCAGAGAACACATCACTAGCAAGAGCCAGACACATCTTCACTTCTATGAACAAAAACAGGGGTGACAGGACAGGGAGGGTTACTTCATTCGAGAGATGGCCCCCGGAATTCTGTTAATTCCAGTTCTCCTCTCGAACACTGTTTATTGTTCGACAGTGTCATGTGTCCTACCCTCCCCCGTGCGATATGAATCCGGGTAGCTCTTTCAGCTAGCTGTCACCAGGAGTCCTTGTATGGTCCCCCCAACAAGCCTCTGGGACTGGATTGAGTGACTTCACCTGTAGTTCACCTGTAATGCATAAAATCCTGGACATACAGGCTTGGTTAACAAACAGTTTCTCATATGTTTTATCTGATTATATATTTAGTTTCTTATCCAATAGGCCCCATCCTATCCTAGACCACAATTTACCCATCCCCCTTTTGATACCTGGCTCTGCCCAGGTAACAACCTTACCTACTCTAAATAATGACTTAGGTAAGATTAGTATATTATCCTTCTGTTCTGACATTATCATGTAGGAGCGCCCCTTTCATTTTCCACATGTCCAATTCTCCCTTTTGTCTCCACTCAGTAACTGTTATCTACACATTCTGTTATCTTTGCTCGTCCTGGCTCCCTTTTAAAACTTCTCCTCTCTGCTCTCCAACCTTCAAGGTCTCTGCAGTGCAGGGGAGGGCTCTTCTGTCTGCCTTTTCCCCTTATCTGTCTGTAGCTCGTTTTCTCATGTTTCCAAATTTGAACTAAATGTCTCACTGTTTGGCTTTATCTAAACTCATGGATTTTTTTTTTTTTAGAAAAACATGTCTATGGTGGCACTTTCTAAAGTCCTTATATAGGTTAATTAAACCCCACTATAATTAATTTACCTTAAAAAATAAAAACAAACCGTATTACCCATGACCACAAATTAAATATTCAAATGGCACCCCCTATACACAGGTGTTAAAACCAAACACAAATATCTCAATTTCTTCCCTGCCCTGTTGGCTCAAAATATGTCCCAAATACTTAACATGAGTCTACCATAAATAAAACTTATCCTAGCTAAATTTTCACACCACGTTCATCAGAGAAAATATATTGACACTATAATGTAAATTTCACTGCCTTTTTGTATTAAATTACCTTAATATCAGTATTATAAATTACCCTAGATTCTCCATCCAAATGGCTTTCCAATGAGGCTGATCAGACCACAAAGGAAAGTTACAATGGAGGTCATAAGTCATACCACCCCTTCAAAGAAGTGTTTCTTACTATATTAAACAACATTCCTCTATCAAAAGATTTCACCTATTTAATTAAGACTCAGAAAATAAAAACGTATAATATTTCATATGTGAGTGTACCCCTTTAAGATATCTTGTCTCTGGGAACATGGAAATCCCCTTAAACCCAAAACGTTTGCTACAAACAAAACCTAATAATTATAATAATACCTTCAAATAATTTGTTTTAAATTTCCTCAATGTTTCATGTAACTCATTCAGTCTTTAAAGGATTGTCTCCCCAAAATGCTTTATACCCTGCCAATAAACTCACACAATTGTGATAAACGTGCACTGTCCCTTTAACGTAAAATAATATCAGCCTGCAATCCACTCTGCGGGCCTTTCATTGTTCCCCATAATGAAAACAGATTCTAATGTTAGTATACCTTAACCTCCTGTTTAATTTCAGTGGTGTTATCTGAACAATCAAACCAAAATCAATAACCGGGAAGTACTTGTGTAAATTAATTAAAAGAACAAAATAAATCTACCTTATTTCTCAGCACTTGGTTAGAACATCACTCCCGTTTTACATCGACCACACCCTTCGCCCCGTCCCTAGTGTATATCTTATCTATTATTCAGTGGCTCAATTAATGTTTAACGTAAGTATGTTCAGATGTTGATTATGTAATTCTACAATATTAGTATAGTTCAAACCTCATATAATATATATATATATATTTTTTTAGAATTTAGGAAATACTTTTTCCACAATAATTTTAAATATTGGTAATGATATCAGGGACTTGTGAAACACCGTTTACATTTAGTCTATAGTCAACACACAAATATTCTTACATGGACATAGTCTTAAACAAAATTGATCAATTAGAACATCTTATTCAATGACATCACACATTCGTACATTTATCACATTCATTCTGGCCACAACACAAAGCGGACTTTTCAGTCCAACTAACAATTAATCTATTGTAGACACCTCACCGGACACTACCGGCTATTGGATTTTACCTCACCGGACACTACCGGCTATTGGTTTTCTCTAAAACACTAATTGAATTTATCTTTTGCAGATGGATGATCGAATCACACTCAGATGTTAATGATAAAACTGATCACGCCCTTTTTCAGACGCCCGAACGAATATCACTTATACAAAGAATATAATCCTGATCACATCAATACTCAATAATAGACCACCTTACCAGACACAGCTGGACCGGTCACTAGCCGGACTATCGGTGAAAATCTATCCTAGACTATATTTTATTCCTTACTGGTGTCTGCCACCAGACCGTTCACAGCCGGACTATCAGAATATTCTATTAATATTAGGTCTACTACTACATATCCCTTACCGGTGTCTGCCACCGGACCGTTCTCATGCCGGACTATCGGAATATTCTAACTACTACTCATCCCTTACCGGTGTCTGCCACCGGACCGTTCTCATGCCGGACTATCGGGATATTCTAATTACCACATATGTTTACTTCACTGTCAATTTCAAGTCCATTATTTATGTAAAATTTACACAAAAATTCTTACCCACACTCGGTACTACTGATCGTAATTTGGTATGACTATTCGACAATATGCAAAGTTTGATAAAACAGGTTTTGCTTACCTTATTTTGTGGTCGACCAGAGATCAGTTTCCCGAGTTGAGCAGAATTGTTGTCCACCCCCGAATGGTTTTCACCTGTCCTCCGGGAACCGTCCTTTCACCAACTCGCCCCCTCACACCCACATCAACCACTCTGGACTGGGTCGTTAGTAAACCATCCTCTGCTACCAAGTTTCTGTTGATAATGGGATATGTAGGAGGGTGAGCCGGTCAAGGATCGATTCAGACAAGGTGGTCGACAGGAGGGAGCGAAGGACACTGTGTGCTAGCTTAGCCAGCTAGTTCGGTACACAACAGGCAGGAGGCGGGGGTGACAACGTGTGCTAACTAGCCAATTAGCATGCCAGCTAGCACATGGTGTCCATAACTAGCAAGCTAGCTAGTTAGCTAACACATGACATGGTGTCACTCCAGCCTCCAGCCTGCTGTGCTAGCAGACAGTGTTGTCGTGACGTGACTATCATTAATGTGATGACTGTTATTTTTTTTAATCAATTAACTATGTTCAATGATTACGTGATTAAATTAATCATGTAACAATTAACTCATTAGCAAATCATGAGGTACCACGGGAAAACTTATTTAACAAGTTTCTATCTCCTGACTTAAACTCAATCTATAAATATCTCTTACATCAATAACAGTCAATTATTATTTATTACATTATCTGTCTCATTCTGAACATTGTTGACTTTGTGAATCTGCACGAACCCTAACCTAAATGATGAATCAGCGATACACAAATTGGCTTAATTATTTATTTACTAACTAACTAAATAATCACACACAGTATAGGTTGAATTGATTACTAATATAATGCAATGAAAGGTCCCTAGTGGACTAACCCAATATGATGACTTGTTACACAATGAAAAGGGTGGGTAAAGAAAGAGCGGGAGAGACAGAGAGTGGGGTCACTTAGAAATGTCGTTGTTTTTGAAAGAAAAGCACCTTTTCTGTCCATTAAAATAACATCAAATTGATCAGAAATACATTGTTAATGTTGTAAGTGACTATTGTAGCTGGAAATTTAAGATTTTTTCAAATGTAATATCTACATTGGTGTACAGAGGCCCATTATCAGCAACCATCACTCCTGTGTTCCAATGGAACGTTGTGTTAGCTAATCCAAGTTTATCATTTTAAAAGGCTAATTGATCAGTAGAAAACACTTTTGCAATTATGTTAGCACAGCTGAAAACTGTTGTTCTGATTAAAGAAGCAATAAAACTTGCCTTTAGACTAGTTGAGTATCTGGAGCATCAGCATTTGTGGGTTCAATTACAGGATAAAAATGGCCAGAAACTAATAACTTTCTTCTGAAACTCGTCAGTCTATTCTTTGATCCTCACCCAGGAGCGAGTGTCATGACAGTGTCCTTCACCCCCAGCTGTCGGCCATGTGTTTCTCCGGAATACAGCAGGTGGGGGCAAAACCGTGTTGCTTGCTAACTAGTAAGCTAGCACACTGTGTCGCTAACAAAATAGCTTGTTAGTGTTGATAATGGGATATGTAGGAGGGTGAGCCGGTCAAGGATCGATTCAGACAAGGTGGTCTATTGTATGACAAGTGACAGTTTAATTATGAGTAAAGATATCTGGTACAACGTATACGGGCCCATTTCATTCGGTTCTTAAGGAACCAGCAGAAAAGAGCCCAGATAACAGAGTGCACATGTCTCATATACAGAACAGAAAGTAGGTTGATTCTAGAAGATCGGGTCTTCGGGTTGGTTCAGGCTGAGGTGTAGTCTTCTTGGATTGGCCCTGTTGGGCCGTCCGTCATCCCTCTGAGTCTTGTTCTTTGTCACACAATGTTCAGCTAAAAAAGGAGATTAGGTGTGTGCGCTGTCCTCAGTCACACAATGTTCGGCTAGAAAGGAGATTAGGTGTGTGCGCTGGTTTCTGCAAGTCAAGGCTGTCTCTTCCTCCCAATGTGTGGGTGTATGTCTTATCTGTGTGTCCTCGGCAGTTAGTGTGTGTAATGTGTGTGTGCTGTGTGTGTGGGTGTGGGAGCTATCCTGTATGGGACCTAACATGTTTTACTGTGAAAATACGTTGTCTCAGTTATAGCAATGTAATAGCAGTAGGCTGGTCACCTGCATAAGAAATAGCACTTCCTTACATTAGCTAGATAGCACATGGCACCACCCCAACTTGCTGTGCTAGTGGGAGGCGGGGGCAACCGGTAGACAGTGTTAACGACGGTGAGGGTAGGTGTTTGTCAGGCGGGAGCCTCCAGGCTAGCAAGGAGGCCTCAGGGAGGAGGGGGCAAAAGAAGTCAGATAAAAAATATATATAATAGTCTCCAGCGACAATTATTTGATTAGTACAATGGATTCTTTGTGCACAAAGGCAATGACAAAAGTGTCTTGTTAGGAATGGTTTAAATCTGACTTCTCTTTGTGGCCGTTTATGGAAAATGTCTTTCTGGGAAAAATAACAGATTTAGATTTTTTTTAAATTGGATTTGAGTCACTTCAAACTGCAAATGTATACAAGGCTTTAGCGATGCTCTGGCTTCCCTCCCTTTTTCTCCACAGTGCCCCAGCCAAGAGTGCTTAGTACCGCTGTCATCCACCCTCATAAGATGATGGGAGTGGCAAGACATTTCCAAAGAGCTTACACCACATTATTTATTTGTCCCCTGCTATGAGCGCACACACACACTTAATACATGCATGCGCCGGAGAAGTTGTTGTTGACGGCCCCGGAGAAGATGACTGACATTTTACTTGCTCCTAACGATTGTGTTTTTATATTTGTTTTTTTGCATTGTTTGTAAATGTTGCTGCTTACTGTCTCTTATGACTGAAAATAACTTCTGGACATCAGAACAGCAGTTACTCACCACGAATTGGCAAAAGCTTTTTTTCCATTAACTTCTTAAGGTATAGGGGGCAGCATTTTCACTTTTAGATAAATAGCGTGCCCAATTTCAACTTCCTGCTACTCATGCCAAGAATATAAGATATGCATATTATTAGTAGATTTGGATAGAAAACACTCTGAAGTTTATAAAACAGTTTGAATCATGTCTGTGAGTAGTCTTGCGCAAAACCCCGAGGACTAACCATTCAGAATAAAACATTTTTGAGGTCTCTGTTCAGTGAGTTCTCATTGGCAAAAAATGTATTTCTTAGGAACTTGTTTTCAGTTCCTACTGCTTCCACTGGATGTCACCAGTCTTTGGAATTTGGTTGAGGTTATTCATTTGTGCAATGAAGAAGTACGGCCATCTAGGAACTGCGTAACACTGTAGAGAGTTGCGCAAGACTTGAAAAGTAGCTTAGTTTGTTGTGTTCCTGTATTGAACACAGATAGACCCGTCTTCAATTTGATCGATTATTAACGTTTAAAAATATCTAAAGTTGTATTACAAAAGTAGTTTGAAATATTTTGGCAAAGTGACGTTGTGCATTTTGGAAGCAGATTTTTTTCTGGATCAAACGCGCCAAATATTTTTGGGATATACAGTGGGGAGAACAAGTATTTGATACACTGCCGATTTTGCAGGTTTTCCTACTTACAAAGCATGTAGAAGTCTGTCATTTTTCAACTGTGAGAGAAGGATACTGGAACAAAAATACAGAAAATCACATTGTATGATTTTTAAGTAATTAATTTGCATTTTATTGCATGACATAAGTATTTTATCACCTACCAACCAGTAAGAATTCCGGCTCTCACAGACCTGTTAGTTTTTCTTTAAGAAGCCCTCCTGTTCTCCACTCATTACCTATATTAACTGCACCTGTTTGAACTCGTTACCTGTATAAAAGACACCTGTCCACACACTCAATCAAACAGACTCCAACCTCTCCACAATGGCCAAGACCAGAGAGCTGTGTAAGGACATCAGGGATAAAATTGTAGACCTGCACAAGGCTGGGATGGGCTACAGGACAATAGGCAAGCAGCTTGGTGAGAAGGCAACAACTGTTGGCGCAATTATTAGAAAATGGAAGAAGTTCAAGATGACGGTCAATCACCCTCGGTCTGGGGCTCCATGCAAGATCTCACCTCGTGGGGCATCAATGATCATGAGGAAGGTGAGGGATCAGCCCAGAACTACATGGCAGGACCTGGTCAATGACCTGAATAGAACTGGGACCACAGTCTCAAAGAAAACCATTAGTAACACACTACACCATCATGGATTAAAATCCTGCAGCGCATGCAAGGTCCCCCTGCTCAAGCCAGCGCATGTCCAGGCCAGTCTGAAGTTTGCCAATGACCTTCTGGATGATCCAGAGGAGGAATGGGAGAAGGTCATGTGGTCTGATGAGACAAAAATAGAGCTTTTTGGTCTAAACTCCACTCGCCGTGTTTGGAGGAAGAAGAAGGATGAGTACAACCCCAAGAACACCATCCCAACCATGAAGCATGGAGGTGGAAACATCATTATTTGGGGATGCTTTTCTGCAAAGGGGACAGGACGACTGCACCGGATTGAGGGGAGGATGGATGGGGCCATGTATCGCAAGATCTTGGCCAACAACCTCCTTCCCTCAGTAAGAGCATTGAAGATGGGTCATGGCTGTGTCTTCCAGCATGACAACGACCCGAAACACACAGCCAGGGCAACTAAGGAGTGGCTCCGTAAGAAGCATCTCAAGGTCCTGGAGTGGCCTAGCCAGTCTCCAGACCTGAACCCAATAGAAAATCTTTGGAGGGAGCTGAAAGTCCGTATTGCCCAGCGACAGCCCCGAAACCTGAAGGATCTGGAGAAGGTCTGTATAGAGGAGTGGGCCAAAATCCCTGTTGCAGTGTGTGCAAACCTGGTCAAGAACTACAGGAAACGTATGATCTCTGTAATTGCAAACAAAGGTTTCTGTACCAAATAATAAGTTCTACTTTTCTGATGTATCAAATACTTATATCATGCAACAAAATGCAAATTAATTACTTAAAATTCCTACAATGTGATTTTCTGGATTTTTGTTTTAGATTCCATCTCTCACAGTTGAAGTTTACCTATGATAAAAATTACAGACCTCTACATGCTTTGTAAGTAGGAAAACCTGCAAAATCGGCAGTGTATCAATACTTGTTCTCCCCACTGTATGTGGACGGAATTAATCAAACAAAAGGACCTATCGTGATGTTTATGGGACATATTGGAGTGCCAACAAAAGTAGCTCGTCAAAGGTAAGGCATGTTTTATATTTTATTTCTGCGTTTTGTGTAGCGCCTGCAGGGTTGAAATATGCTACCCTCTTTGTTTACTGTTGTGCTATCATCAGATAATAGCTTCTTATGCTTTCGCCGAAAAGCCTTTTTAAAATCTGGCATGTTGGCCGGATTCACAACGAGTGTAGCTTTAATTGAGTATCTTACATGTGTGATTTAATGAAAGTTAGATTTTTATATCATTTTAAAAAAATGTGCCGCGCTGCATTTTCCCTGGATTTTGCCAAAGTGGGACAAAGCGTCCCCTATATAAGAAGTTAATGAGTCCGACAAGCCCGATGTGAATGATATACTGCTGTCCCGGGAACAGGCCCAAATCCCCGTCATTTGCTTGAAGAGACGGCAGAGAAAAAGAGGACAGAGAATTCGTAGGCGATCGAATTAACCCCCCCTACCTTCCATTCTACTATCTAACGTGCAATCATTGAAAAAGCTAATCGACGACCTACGAGGACTATGCATATATGTAAACAACAGCTGGTGTGCGATAATAAGGAAGTCTTGAGGTTTTGCTCGCCTGATGTAAAGTATCTCATGGTAAGCTGTAGACCACACTATCTACCTAGAGAGTTTTCATCAGTATTTTTCTTAGCTGTCTACATACAACCACAGACAAATGCTGGCACTAAGACCGCACTCAATGAGCTGTATTGGGCCATAAGCAAACAGGAAAATGCTCATCCAGAGGCGGCGCTCCTAGTGGCCGGGGACCTTAATGCAGGGAAACTTAAATCTGTTTCAAAAAAATTCTATCAGCGTGTTAAATGTGCAACCAAAGGGAAACAATTCTAGACCACCTTTACTCTACACACAGAGATCATAATTCTATCCTCCTGATTCCTGCTTACAAGCTACAATTAAAGCAAGAAGCACCAGTGACTCAGTTAAAATGTAGCTTTAGCCGCACTGAGCTAACGGCTAGAGCTGCAGCTTTCAAGGAGCGGGACTCTAACCCAGAAGCTTATAAGAAATCCCGCTATGCCCTCCGACAAACCATCAAACAGGCAAAGTGTTAATACAGGACCAAGATTGAATCGTACTACACCGGCTCCGACGCTCGCCGGATGTGGCAGGGCTTGCAAACCATAACTGACTACAAAGGAAGCACAGCCAAGACCTGCCCAGTGAAACAAGCCTATCAGACTCGCTAAACTACTTCTTAAACTACTTCTATGTCCGCTTCAAAGCAAATAACACTGAAACATGCATGAGAGCACCAGCTGTTCCAGACGACTGTGTGATCACAATCTCCGCAGCCGATGTGAGTAAGACCTTTAAACAGGTCAACATTCACAAGGTCGCAGGGCCAGACGGATTACCAGGACGTGTACTCAGAGCATGCGCTGACCAACTGGCAAGTGTCTTTACTGACATTTTCAACCTCTCCCTATCCTTGTCTGTAGTACCAACATGTTTTAAGCAGACCACCATAGTCCCTGTGCCCAAGAACACTAAGGTAACTTGCCTAAATGACTACTGACCCATAGCACTCACGTCTGTAGCCATGAAGTGCTTTGAAAGGCTGGTCATGGCTCACATCAATACCATTATCCCAGAAACGCTAGACCCCCTCCAATATGCATTGGACAGCCTAAGAGACAGCCTATAGGAAGTAGGTCAGAGACCGGGCCATGTGGTGCCAGTGTAACAGATGATTGTGGACTACAGGAAAAGGAGGACCGAGCACACACCCATTCTCATCGACGGGGCTGTAGTGGAGCAGGTTGAGAGCTTCAAGTTCCTTGGTGCCCACATCACCAACAAACTAACATGGTCCAAGCACACCAAGACAGTCATGAAGAGGGCACGACAAAACCTAAACCTAATATTTGGCAATGATCCTTAGATCCTAAAAAGGTTCAACAGATGTACCATCGAGAGCACTGGTTGCATCACTGCCTGGTATGGCAACTGCTCGGCCTCCGACCGCAAGGCACTACAGGGGGTAATGCGTACGGCCCAGTACATCACTGGGGCCAAGCTTACATCCAGGACCTCTATACCAGGCGGTGTCAGAGGAATGCCGTAAAAATTGTCCAGCCTGCTTGCTACCTCACGGCAAGCGGTACCAGAGCGCCAAGTCTAGGTTTAAGAGGCTTCTAAACAGCTTCCACACCCAAGCCATAAGACTCCTGAATATCTAATCAAATGGCTTCCCAGACCATTTGCATTGCTCCCCCTCTTTTACGTCGCTACTACTCTCTGTTATTATCAATGCATAGTCACTTTAATAACTCTACCTACATGTACATATCACCTAAATTACCTCGACTAACCAGTGCCCCCGCACATTGACTCTGTACAGGTACCCCCTGTATATAGTCTCACTATTGTTATTTTACTGCTGCTCTTTAACTACTTGTTACTTTTATTTCTTATTCTTATTCAGATTTTTTAAACTGCATTGTTGGTTAGGTGCTTGTAAGTAAGTATTTCACTGTAAGGTCTATGTTGTATTCGGTGCATGTGACTAATACAATCTGATTTAATTTGATTTGGAGCGGAATTAGTGGAATGGTATCAAATACATAAAACACGTGCTTCCGTGTGTTGGATGCCATTCCATTCGCTCCGTTCCAGCCATTATTATGAGCTGTCCTCCCCTCATCAGCCTCCACTGATGCATACATAAGTACACCCACCCGCATACATACACACACTCTTCCCAAAGGGCTGAGGCCTGCGCTAAAGCTGCAGCTGTCTTCTTCCTCTGCGGTGCCCAGGGAAAACTGTGATTTATAGCATGAGAGAACTCTACTCTGCAACCTTAAGCAGTTCTAGTGGCCAAGTTTATTTTCTGTACAGGCTCCATCCTGCACTTTCAATTGAATGGGGGTGGAGGTGTAGACTACACACAACAGTGGCCTTGGCCGTGGCAGTGTCCAAATAGCCATGCCTGCGTCCTAAATAGTAGGCCGTTTGAAATTGCGAAAAATATGACAACAGCTGATCAATTGGATATGGGTATGTGCTACCGAAATCAAGAAATTGTCACGCATGCTCCCGCTCTTCCTCCCCCTCGCGCTAAAGGGCGCCAGGATCCCCAGCATTACGCACTCATGCCACCATCAGTACGCACACCTGCCTTCCCCCTGTCACACGCATAAGCGATCATTAAACTCACGTGGACTCAATTACTTGTGTCATTACCTTCTTTATATCTGTCTGTTCCCAAGCTCTGTTCCCTGCATCGGGATTAATTGTCTCATGTTTGTGTTACCCGTGTTCTGACGCGGCTCCTGTCTTCTTTCCTTGTCTGTTCCCGAATAAATGTCTGACTCCCCGTACCTGCTTTTCCTCTCCAGCATCACTCCTTACACAAATAGCGGAAAACAACGCAATCTTAGTATGCCTATGCGAAAATAGAATGTTTTATAGTATGTGAATTTTCGAAAGTCCAGTATGGTTTAAATGTCAGGATGTTTGACTTAATTTCGGCTTTTCATCCAGTAGAATTTGATGCACGCTTTTCGACAATGCATTGGAAGAGGTGGGCTGCGAGTGATAGGCCCTAGTTCTCTTCAAGTAGCCAAACAACAAAAACTCAACTACTTATGCCTAATTTGGGAAGACACCGAATTGCGAAATTTATGCTGTGGTGTTCAAATGTAGCCTAAGTAGTTTTGTTCTCCTTAAAATGAACATGAGTATTGCATCATACTGTAGGCTACATCTTTGAAAACATATGACATTTTTATTAAATTCTTTAGCCAAAGTGGATTTCTGTTTTCTCATTGAAAAATGTTTCTTGTTCTCTTGGCCTTTGTCAGAGCTTCTAAAATAAATACTAAACATTTGATTTCTGAGTGTGTCTGCACCGGGGACTTGAGATGTGGCCTGCATTATAGATGTCATGTTAATCAGGCCTTTTGATTTGAGCACATGGATTGTTTGAGTTTTGTAGGCTAGGCTACCTATTTAATTTATGGATCAAGCCTTAGCAGTCATTCTGATCTCATTCCCAATGATCAATGCTTTAGTTAGTATGTTGCTCTCCAGCGGTTCTGAATTTGTGATGCACCTGACTGTCCATGTTTTTCTGTGCAATAGCTTTTCAATATTAAATACAGTCGAAGCCTTTTGATTTGAACATTTGAAAACGTTTGGTGTGTGTACTGGGCTAATTGATTTAATTGATATATGTTACAGCGCTTTGGTTTCACTAATACATATGTTGAATTGGAACCAAATGATCTGTTTCTGTCTTCAGTTCCTGTTAAATAGGACAGATGGGCTATTTTTATATAATTTATTATTAACCTTTATTTAACTAGGCAAGTCAGTTAAGAACAAATTCTTATTTACGACGATATACAATGTAGGTCGAATGTGGTAGTCTGCCTATAACCAGCCTGAGTAGACCTATAACGCCATTCCTATTATATTCTGAGTTTAGAGAAATTAATTGAATTGGAAATTATCAGGCTGGTTAATGCGATGCATGTCTGTTGAATTTGGAAAACACCACCCTTACTCGGCCCCACCCCACCTACTCAGCCAGTCAGGAGCCGCTACTGCGTTGCGTGGCATACTGCATACTACTAAATGGTACATGCTAAATAGTATGTGACGGTGAGTAGATAGTAGGCAGTACGCTAGTATGGGTATTCGGACACAGCCACTGAGTGATTTAGTGAAGGAGAGTGAGAGAGAGAGAAATAGAGCGTGTAATCCTTGGGAGAACTTTAATCAAAATGTTGCAAATCATTACATCTCCCGGCTGTAGGGAAATGCAATGCTGTTAAACTGTTAATGAAAAAAATCCCCCCTTTGCCCCCACATACTGTACATACAGCTGGGTAAAACCAGCCAGTCCTTCAGTATACACAATTCTCTCTTCACCAGGCCACATATATGATTACAGGTGTGCCTTGGAGGAAAAGGCCTTCCATAATTCATGAAACATGCCAAGGCCTTATATTGCTGGCCCATGGTTAACATATTGTATATTTGGGAAAGAAAAAAACAACAACCCCAAAGGCTCATCCTATGATGTGATGATTCAAAGCTTTTATTCCTTCATCTAAAGAAATGTCAGAGGGAAAAGAGTGGCGTTTCTGCTCCAGTGGCTGTCGGTGCCGTTTAAGATGAGGGAGGATGTTTTTTTTTATTTTTATGAGCATGGCCTTATTTCTGTTGCAGCATATTGGATGACTGTCATTCATATTCCATTTATCCAGTTCAATGTAACATAAATAGGTTTAGGCTAGCAATACCCATCATGAGGTTGCTACATCATGAGGTTGCTACAACCTAGCCAATGAATTAAAGTTTACAACGTAGGTGCACACAGTAGGAGAGAAAAAATTGAGGTGACAGACGGTGACACATTCAATACCGCCTTGCACACTCTTGCCTGCATCTAGCTAATCTAGGGGTGCAGTTGCAAAAAAAAACGTTTCTATTGGACAAATTCAGGCATGTTTATCCACATTTCGTCTCCTTTTGCTTCCGTTTAAGAAAAGTTTTTCAACAGAATCGGTGGCATGAATAAACCCCTGATCACACATAAACACAGTTCACTTTCATAGCAGCCACGTTGTATTCCTTCTCGCATCTATGCGCTCTCCTCCTCTCACCTTTTCTCTTAGTTTGTGGACTTCAATGCATAACACATCAGCTGTATGTGACCAGGTGAAAAAAAACTTTTCAATCCAAACCATATCATAACTGTTACACACAGCCTACATCATTGTCACCATATTAGCTAAAGTAATGTCATTGTCAACATAGCTAATAGAACTAACTCCTTAGTAAACCCGCTACAATCATGCAGTAATGTTAGTGTACAGTCAGTAAACAGTTTAGCAGTTACACCGGCGGGCCCAGTGGGAATACATTTGTAAAACCAAACGCTTACCTTGACTTTGAAGAGTTCCAGTGTTGTGTTGGATAGTCATAGCCAGCTAGCTAACATAGCATCCCTCTGTTTGAGCCGGATGTTTGAGTAGGCTAAAATAGCTAGCTAAGTACACTACCGTTCAAAAGTTTGGGGTCACTTAGAAATGACCTTGTTTTTGAAAGAAAAGCACAAAATTACATCAAATTGATCTTACGGGTGCTACCCCACTACATGAAGAGGGCAACGAGTTTATGCACGCCCCAGACTCTGGAGTGCCTCCTGGAAGCACTGGAGACGCATCAGCCCTGCTGAGTAGGAGCTGGGACGAGTCGGCGACCCGTTCGAGGGGACGGAAGGACAGCCCCACCGCTGTATCCCCCGAACCGACAGTCGGCAGGGCCAACGACCCCAGGTAGATGGAGACCAAAGGAGGTGTTTTGAGTGTGTTTTGAGTGTGGCACCCGGGGTCACATTGCCTGGAATTGCCCAGCTCGAGAGGAGTCGAGCCCAGCCTCCCCCTCCACTGTGGGCCAACTGATGGGACAATTCGGGACGGACCAGTGGGAGGATCCGAACTTGAAAGCCGCCGCAGCCCAAGTGATAGCGGTGGATGGACAGCTACTTCCGGGGGTGAGTGACTGGCGATACACCATTTCCAAATCAAAAATAACCTTTTGTATCAGGTGTCGCGCCAACAGGGGGAACTTCGAGAGATATTGTTGCTGCCCCGACAGTACGTGGGAACCATTCTTCAGCTGGCCCACACCCACCTGTTGGGGGCGCACCTGGGAATGGAGAAGACCCGGGAACGGATCGCCGCCCGGTTCCACTGGCCCGGGATGAGGAGGGCCGTGGAAGACTACTGTCGCAGCTGCCCAGAGTGTCAACTCACTGCCCCGAAAGTTCAATTCCCTTGGGTGCTGCCGTAGATTTACATTAGAGGTACCCATCCAAGAAGGCTCAAGGTCATTGGCCACAGATAAAATTACGTCAAATAACGTTATATCTACCGGAGCTTTGATTGGACTGATCATGTCAACGTCATACTTTAAAAATCTTAGCTAGACAAGAGTCATCTTCATGAATCACGTCGACAATCTGCTGCCAAATCCTTTTCAATCCTTTTCATATGAAAATAAATTATAGATAACACGTATTGGTGCTCATCAGCCATTGGACATAAACATTACACAACAAGTTGGAAATTGCAAATTCAACAATGAATGGCTTTGAAGGAATCAGTGGCTAACTGCAAGCATTGCAAAGCAATTCAAAATCATACAGCACCTTATTTCGCAGATTTTAGATAAACAAGAAATGTCGGTACATATAAGTGTCTTATATTGGCTGAAAGCTTTAATTCTTGTTAATATAACTGCACTGTCCAATTTACAGTAGCTATTACTGCGAAAAAATGCCATGTGACTGTTTGAGTGATAGGTTTGATAAATTCACCTCTGAAGGTGAAATGTGTACTTACATTCTGAAATCTTGCTCTGATTTATCATCCAAAGGGTCCCAAAAATAACATGAAGTGTCGTTTTGTTAGATAAAATCATTTTTCATATCCTAAAAAGGTCCATATAGCATGCACTATCGATTTTGTTTTTCCACTCGTTCAATTTGCAAAGAAAGGAATCTGTGAAATTCTAACCCTAAACGTTGTTTCAACCAGTCAATTTACGTTCGTATGTATTCCTCGGAGATCCTACAACGTAACAAGACTTCACTATATCATTAGGGGTGTCGAATATCCTATAGGACACCAAATTTGGTCAGAGAGCGACGCCTTCATGGCACGCGATGACCCGGCCGTTCTTCATTTGATCGACTGTATCTTTGTCAAATAAACACCAATCAGGGTCAAACAAAGCTAGCTAGATAGCCAATGAGCTGGGTTTTACGGGAGTATCTGGAAACCCTGTCTCTGTTGCAAAATGTAGGCGCTAACCTTTTGCGACAGCATGCCTTTTCCTTTTAGACAGAAAGTATTCGAATATTCAGAGTTATTAAGTTATGAAAACTGGGTGTTTTGCAAATGTTGAACTTATAATATGGCTACTAATACTGGAAAAGCCAAATCAAAGTCCAAGTATACATATTTGACATTATTCTTGCAGAAAAATGTAATATGAATGCCTATGTCTCCTTCATGATTTGCCCAAATGTACCTGGGTGTCTTCACACTGAATGTCATGTAGTTCGCTCATTCTTGAAGTTATTCCTCTGAACACCATCGGAATTACAACCAGAGTGATGGCTTGAACTGGGACCTTTCTCTTGCATTTCAAAGATGGTGGTAGAAAAAAAGGTTTTTTTTTTTATTTTCTTTTCTTCTATAAGATCTATTGTGTTATATTCTCCTACATTCAAGTCACATTTTCACAAACTTCAAAGTGTTTCTTTTCAAATGGTATCAAGAATATGCATATCCTTGCTTCAGGGCCTGAGCTACAGGCAGTTTGATTTGGGTATGTCATTTTAGGCAAAAATTGAAAAAAAAGGGGTTATCCCTAAGAAGTTTTAATATTTTGCTTCTCCTTCGTGCTATTCGGTGGATAGGGTGTGTGCTCCAAGTGTGGGTTAAAGGGCCTCTTTTCCAAGCTTAAAAGGATAAACATTCACATGCAACACCATGGGCCAGAAAAGGTTGAATACATTGGCAATGCTGTCATTCCAACATGACTTCTGCCGTGTTCAAAACAACTGGAAACTCGGAACTGAGAAATCTCAGACTTCTGTTAATTCAAGACAACTGGGAACTTTGATAAAAATAAGCTCAGACTGGAAAAATACGTTTTGAGCGACTTTGATGACAAAGTTTGATGACAAGAAATTTGTCCACCTGTTCAATTGAGCACAGCAAAACGGTGAGTCCAAAAACATCTTGTATGCTGCTGCATAAATGATGTAATATGCCAGGGAGATACGTATACTGTAGCTAAGAAAGTAATTTGTGTGTATTGTTGTGAATTGTTAGATACTACTGCACTGTTGGAGCTAGGAACATCCGCAATAACATCTGGTAAATATGTGTATGTGACCAATAAAATTTGATTTGATTCAGTTGAAAATAAATAATAATTGAAAGGGAAGTAATGATCAAAAGCTGAGGGAATCATGAAGTTATGAGATGGATGACCCTCGGGTCATAAAAATGTGGGCTAATTCTGTGTCCATCTGGCATATGCTCATATGAGCTGAAACCTCTCGGCTGGAAGAATAGAGAAAGAACTGTGGGTGAAGTGATGAAATCACTGATGAATGCTAATTCAGAGCACTTAGTGCAGATGCAATGAAATGCTTCATGTCACTTTGGCATTATTATAAAAATAACACAGTCTTACAAAAACAGGTTAGGCATCTGTTATCTGGGACAGATTCATGTTCTGTTATCTTCCAGACCATTGGCACCAAGTGATTGCTGTGCGTTATGCATGAACAACAGGCCAACGGTGCGAGACAGGCATTCATTACCTGCGTCATTCAACGAATAGAGTACATTTTGGGTAGTGCGCATTTGTCCAACATTTTTTTTATTTGACAAAATGTTTACAATCTGTAATAAAGAACAGATGTTCAACTTGATAAAAAAACATGTTTTCCCATCTCTTGGGTAAAAAAAAGAAAGAAAAAAATAATATAGTATGTGCCATTTAAGTAAAAGACCGTAACATGGTTGAGGTTTTCATCTTAATTCAGCCAGAAATCCTCTTGTGAAAGGGGGGATGAAAGCTTGTTGTGTACAAAAGGGAGGGGCATTTGAAAACAAGCTTTTAAAAAAAATGAAATTGTTAAAACATTGCTTGTCTATCTATCTATGGGTAACACTGTTGACGTGTTATACATGACACAATCATTTTTCCTCTACAAAACACCAGCAAATGGCCAAAAAGAGTAGGACCAGCTCACTTGCTTTTACACTATGATTTGACTATTCTATGTACAATGTTTATTTTATATTTTCATTTTTTTAAAGGAATAGTTTCACCATATTAAAACGAGAGTTCAGTTCAAGTGCATAACAGGATTAACCTTAAAATTAGGTACAGATGTAAATTAATCACTAATCACATGAAGTACAAAATAATCTTCAGAAAGGATTTTGTCAAAGAAAGAACATAACTAGGGCTTTACAATGTTGGTGAGAACTTGAAGAAATGTTGGGGTTAAGTGGGTTGAAATCTTCCTAGAAGTAGGAAAAACAAGGCACATTTCAAAAATCAGATGTTTGGCACTTTAGCAAGTCTTTATTCATATACAAAGTCTGATTTATTGAATTTTCCATGTGGTCTATATTAAAGGACACTTCATTTAATATGACATGCTTTTAAAATGAAATATTGGTGAACGACTTCAACTTAAAATATCAAAGGAATACAAAAGGGACTCCTTTTGTGGAACGACCCACCTCGCTCATGCCTCATTTTATTTTTATTTTATTTTTTATTTAACCTTTATTTAACTAGGCAAGTCAGTTCAGAACAAATTCTTATTTACAATGACGGCCTACCAAAAGGCAAAAGGCCTCCTGCAGGGACGGGGGCCTGATATTAAAATAAATAAATAAACACAATATAAATATAGGACAAAACACACATCAGATAGGGGGGAGTGAGGCCAAAGAAGGTTTTTATAAATAAGCATCAACCAGTGGGTCTTGCGACTGGTATACAGAGATGACCAGTTACAGAGGACTATAGAGTGCACTGGTGTCCTATAAGGAGCATTGGTAGCAAATATGATGGCCGAATGGTAAAGAACATCCAGCCGCTTGAGAGCCCCCTTACCTGGGTACTCCCTTGGTGACAGGCAGTGGCGGAGACAGCAGATTTTCTCACTTTATACACTGCACTCTTTGAGAGAGGTAGTTAGCAAACCAGGCCAAATACCCCTCAGAGACACCAATACTCCTTAGTCGGCACACAAGAATGGAATGGTCTACTGTATTAAAAGCTTTTATATATACTGTAGGTACAAGGGTTTGTGTAATCTGCATAGGGATGAATCAGATCAGGGTCACTTTCAGGGTTTATCAAGAGATAAAAATCCATCCACCCACCTGGAGAGAGAAAAGAGATACCTGTCAGGCTCAGTGAACAAATCTCCCTGGCACAGACACATAAACTCTCTCTTAATCGCTCTCTGTCTCTCTCAGTCCCTCTCTTTGTCCCCCTCTCCGCACTCTTTGTCCCCCTCTCCCTCTCTCCCTGGCCCACCTTAAAAGAGCCGTGCACCTGTCTTCGGATAGGCTTTGTTCTGGGTGACAGAGCTGAGTGTTACAGATAGAGGGATCTCCTTAAACCGTCAGAGGGAAAAAGAGAGAGGGGAGAGATATGGAGGAATGGCCACTTTCTTTTCCCTCTGTATGGAGTATGGATGGCTCAAAGTGCAGGGAATTGGGTGAAAAATGGATGACTGTGTGGCTGCTAGATGTACTGGAGGGAGAGAAGTCCTCCCTGATGTACTCTTTAGAAGACTGAGTCATTTCAGTGTCCAACTTTAAATCTCAGTCAAACAATCATCACAAAATATAATTTAGTATCACACTCTTTATATAGTTTTATGTAACAATCAATAACATATATGTTTTCTGTCATATAACATAATGTAGGCTAGCCACAGGTGGCAGTCTCCTGTGGTGTGGTAGCTGTTCCTCTAATTGGGTACTAGTGGGTTCCAGCAATGCCACAAGGTGAACAGCTGATGAGGTGGTGTGTGGGCTACAGCACTGTGCAGAGAGAAAGTAGATAGAAGTAGCCCAGAACAGAAGCCTCAGACCTCTGCTGTAGGGCAGCCACTACCAGCCTGACCTCACTGTTTCACTTATCAATGAGCATCCCCATCTGCATTCCCCAGCTCAGCTCAGGGGGAGCGGGTGGACAAGCCACTACCTCAGCACAATAGCACCCCTTGTTAGTGCACTACTTTACTACCATAGGGCTCTGGTCCAAAGTAGTCCGCCATAAAGGGAAAAGGGTGCCATTTAATATGCAGCCCAGGAGTCAGATACTATCAGAGACATGTCTCAGTACACAGAGATGGTTCAGCTTCTGTGGGTGGCAGGAAAACATGATCTTGTCATACACACAGAGCGGATGCGAGGTGGTTGTCTGGTGGGTTGACTTGATTGGTTGTTATGACATTGTTTTGAAGTAAAGTACTTGCTTGAAGTTGACTAGAAACAACATATTACAAATAACAGTATGGGTGAAAATATGAAATGCAATTTCCTTTGTTAAACAGCTGTTACTGGATGATTTCCAGCTTCCTGAATACTCATTGCTTGTACTACTATAAGTAGATTCTGAGGGGCTTGTTCACCTGCCAGTGGGGTAAAACAAAAACTCAGGAAGTGAAGGGACACTAATCTCAAATAGTCTCCCTGTAACATTACAAATTATAATAAGCATTACTGTCATAATGGAGTACTGATATGCCATTATATGCACCATGAGATACATCTGCTGCACCCTTATTTCCTGTCCAGTATTTTTCCTGTGCCTATATTGCTCCTGTCCAGTTTTTTATCTGTCTATGAGTGGTCAGGGAAGTGAATCGAGTTGTCGTATTACATGCATCAGATGTAATGTTTTCCTCAAACATAAAGATTAATGTATATCAAATCATCTGAATAAACTGCCAGCGGGTGGGGGATTAGGGGGGCTAGGGGCACCAATGGCATCAACATCAGATTAATCATCACAGTCCCATAAGGTGGTTAAGCATGAAGCTCCCATCTGGCAATATGCTCCTTGTAACATCGCTAGTGAGAACTATCAAAACAAACAGCCACTGTCCAGTCCTTCAAGCACCACATCTGCACCACATCTGCAAGGCCTGTGTGTAGTTAGCATGCTGAAACCCCCAGATCCAGGGTGCCAAATCTTCAGCAGCATATGAAAGTTCTGTCTGCTTCAAAGGAAATTGGCCTTGGCCCAACTGCCCCACAGGCCTGTATGACTTAAAATAAGACAGGGAACAGTTTTTGTTGTTGGGTGTGTGGGTATTGATCTGGACCACTGGTGCTTGATGTCAATCAGAGGACATTGCTGAGTAAGTACACTAAGTGAAAATAATTATGAAATATAGCTTTCTCTCCATCTCTTTCTATGTCTCTCTTGCATCTCCATTTTTGAAGAAATTAATTGGTTCAAAACTGTTCACATATTGTATGTTTTCAGTACTTGATGCATTCTCTGATCCTTTGATTGGGTGGACAACATGTCAATTCATGCCAGCACTCTGATAGATTGGAGGACATCCTCCGGAAGTTATCATAACTACTGTGTAAGTCCATGGAAGGGGGTGAGAACCATGAGCCTCCTAGATTTTGTATTGAAGTCAATGAACCCAGAGGAGGAGGATGGAAGCTAGCTGTCCTCCGGCTACACCATGGTGCTACCCTACAGAGTGCTGTTGAGCCTACTGTAGACCTTCATTGCAAAACAGTGTGTTTTAATCATTTATTTTGTGATGTGAATATATTTATATATTTAGTATGATATTTTAATGGACAAAATGGCTTTCTTTCAAAAACAAGGACATTTCGAAGTGACCCCAAACTTTTGAACGGTAGTGTAAGAGGATTCAATGTACGTATTATGTACAGATAGGATATGAACTGAATGAATGAACCCACTATGGACTTTAGTGTGAGAACAATAACTTGAACCCAAAGCACATCATTCAATGTCTCTATTAGAGATGATCTTAAAAATCACGTCTAAAGAAAAAAGGGTGATATTCTGCTTTTCTGAACGGCACATTTCCATGTCTCTTCTGAGTGGGTTGTGGAGAATGTGCTGAGACTGTGGAAGGTGTAGATAACTCTCCTGTGAGGGGCATCTGCTGTGAGGAAGCATCTCGCCTGCTTTAATTCATGAGCTGTTTTCACCCTGGTCACGCACAGACTGCTCGTTAGAAGCACAACCAATGAATGGAGGATACACATAATTAGAGTAGGGTGAAATAACAGCTGCCACAGTATGCACAGGATACTGTCACACCCTGATCTGTTTCACCTATCTTGTGCTTGTCTCCACCCCTCTCCAGGTGTCCCCCATTTTTCCCATTATCCCCTGTGCATTTATACCTGTGTTTTCTGTTTGACTGTTGCCAGTTTGTCTTGTCTCGTCAAGCCTACCAGCGGTTTTCCTATACTCCTGTTTCGCTCTTGTCCCTGTTTTCTAGTTTTTCCGATTTTGACTATTCTCCCTGCCCTGAGCCTGCCTGCTGTTCTGTACCTGTCTGGCACTGCCCTGGACTGCTGACCTCTGCCTGCCCTGACCCTGAGCCTGCCGTTCTGTACCTTACTGATACTGCCCTGGATTACCGACCTCTGCCTGCCCTTGACCTATCGTCTGCCTTCCCCCTGTTTTGTTAATTAACATCTTTGATTCGAACTGTCTGCATCTGGGTCTTATCCTGAGTTCTGATCGTACTAACTGGCCATGACTGACCCAGCAGACTCAGACCAGCTCTGCAACGCCGTCTCCTCCTAAGGAGCCACCATTGGTTGGCACGAGGAGTTACTTCGAGGTCAGAACATTCTTGTTCCATAAGGAAGGATTCCAGACCTTGGCGGAATGCCATGACTGTGTTTTGAATATATTGCTGGAGCAATTCCAAGAATGTTCTGTTAGACAGACGGCCACGACAGTAACCTCCCAGCCCCTCAGTAACCCCGCTGTCAGCAGAACATCTCTCCAAGCCACTCTGGCTTCCCGAGAACCCTGCTTTCCTCCCCCCGGAACGCTTCGCTGGAGAGTCGGAAACGTGTCGGGCGTCTCTCCCAGTGTTCCCTCCTCTTCGAGCTGCAGCCCTTGTCCTTCCCTTCGGACCGCTTGAAGGTAGCGTATCTTATAACGCTGATGTCCAGGAGGGCTCCCGCCCGGGCTCCAGCGGTATGGGAACAACAATCTGCCGTGTGCTTCTGTCTGGAGGAGTTCGTGGCTGAGGAAGTTACTCCAGCTTTGTCAAGACTCCCGCAGTGTGGCGGACTATGCGGTTGATTTCTGCACATTGGCTGCTGAGAGTTCCTAGAACACGGAATCCCTGTTCGTCACGTTCCTTCATGAATTATTGGAGGAGGTTAATGATGAGTTCGCAGCCCGAAAGCTGCCTACGGATCTCAACTCACTCATTGCCTTGACCATCTGAATCGATGGGCGGCTACGGTAACATAGATGGGAGAGGAGGTCTGATTCCGGTCCCACTCGCTCGCCCAAGGATCCCACCTTGCCTCCGATGTTACCCGAGTCCCATTGAGAGTCTCCGAGGTCTACCGACTTGCCTCTTCCGGAGCCGATGCAACTCTGCAGAGCTAGGCTTTCTCCAGCCGAACGTTTACGCAGACTTAACACCAAGAGTTGTCTGTATTGCGGGACTGCCGGTCATGACATGTTTACCTGTCCATTAAAAGACCAGGTAATCAGTAGGTAGTGGACCATACGGATCATTTCTCTTCTCCCATTCCTCGCACCCCTCTCCATGCCATCCTGCTGTGGGGTGACCAGTCAAAATCTCTCCTGGTTCTCATTGACTCTGGGGCCGATGAGCGTTCCATGGACGCTACCCTGGTGTCAGAGCTGTTCATCCCCACTCAGCCCCTCTCCATGCCCATGGACGCTAGAGCACTGAATGGGCGCTCTATAGGCAGTCACCCACAATACTACTCCTATCAACCTGCAAGTGTCAGGGAACTCCAGCGGCTCCAGCGGCTGTATTCACTGTCGGTTCTGGAGACCAAGGCTATGGGGACGTACATCGAGGACTCCCTGGCTGCAGGGTGTATCCGTCATTCTACCTCCACGCTGGTGCAGGGTTCTTCTTTGTGGAGAAGAGGGACAAAACCCTGCGCCTGTGCATTTACTACCGGGGCCTCAATGACATCTTGGTTAAGGACACCTACCCACTACCACTCATTGCCTTCGCTTGCAAGACACTCCTGTGGGACACTATTTTCTCTAAGTTGGACCTGCGGAATGCCTACCACCTAGTGCGGATATGGGATGGTGATGAGTGGAAGACATGCTTCAACACTGCTAGCGGACATTCGATCTGACCAACGCTCCTGCTGTGTTCCAGGCTCTGGTTAACGATGTTCTCCGTGACATGTTGAACCAGTTTGTGTTCGTCTACCTCGACGACATCCTTGTTTTTATCCTGCTTAGTTCAAGAAAACGTTCTCCACGTCTGACTAGTCCTCCCGCTTCTCCTGGAGAACCAGCTTTTTGTCAAAGCAGAAACATGCGAATTCCATCACCACCATCTCATTCCTTGGATACATCATCGATGCTGGTAATGTGCAGATGGATCCCAGAAAGGTGAGAGCGGTGGTGGATTGGCCCCAACACACATCCAGTGCAGCTGCAATAATTCTTAGGATTTGCCCATTTCTATCGCTGTGTTATCCGGTTACAGCACCCTGGCTTCCCCCCTTTCAGCACTCACCTCTCACAAGGTCCCATTCACATGGTTCCCAGATGCTGACCTGCCTGGACATTAAGCACCGCTTCACCACAGCTCCCACATGAATCCATCCGGACCCGTCCCATCAGTTCGTGGTGGAGGTAGATGCTTCGGATGTCGGAGTGGGGCCGTCCTGTACCAGCATTCTGCCCTGGACCCTTAAGATGCATC